>NC_139720.1:194564780-195193113 GCF_964211835.1 Anser anser
CTGCTTTGGTATATAGCTCCTCTCTTCATCAGGCTAAAGGGGTTAAATGCACAAACCTTTCTCTTCTTCCCAAAGTCCTTCTTCTAGTGCTACAAAAAAAAAAAAAAAAAAAAAAAAAAAAAAAAAAGAGAGAGAGGGAGAGAGAGAGTTTGGATCCTTAAAAGAACAGGGGAGGCTGTGATTTTTCGTTCTTGTGCTTTTTAGTGTTAAGCTAAACAAATTCCACCTGCTTTCCCCCTGTCTACCTGGACACTGCTGGGTGAGTGCTGTGTGCATCTCATTAAAATGTTTGTCCACCCTTGAAGGCTATCTGTTCCTCAGGGTTGGCTCCTTTCCCCCCCTCAGATTCAGCGGGAGTTTTCAAGAGATTAAATCACATCTGTGCCCAGCCTGTGCAGTGGGGAGGGAGAAGGTGCAGGAGGCCTGTATTTGCAGCCCAGATACTGTTACTAAGGAGGGGATGACAAAAACAGGTCACGGCACTCCGAGAATGAGACAAGGAGATGAGATGACCCAGGGAAGCCCATAGGACCCCCTTGAATCAGGGACACCAAAATCTGGCCATTGACTGGATTCCCCATTTGCCCCACAGAAGCAACAGAGAATGCCACCAATCGGCCCTGGGTCTGCTACCAAGCCCTGCTTGCTCCTGCTGCAGCAGGGAAGACACATTTGCCCAGCATCTCCCAGGCCTGGTGAATTGAAATACCTCTGGGAGCTTCTGCTTAAACTGCATCCCCCCTTCCACTATGCAGCAGCTCTAAGTCATCCTCCTAAGCAGTTACAGCAAGGGATGGAGAAGCCCACATCATCTGTGATTTGTTAGGAAAAAAAACACACTTTGGATTTCTTTTTTCTTCAAGCAGTGTGGAACAGCCTGTTCAGGGTTAAGTCACTCCAGCACTGGTTTGACTTACCTACCAACAACTGACTCTTACAAATGTGGCCAAATGTCAGCAAGCAGTAATTATTTTATGGGGCATTTAGATTCCATACTGGCTAGAATTTGGCAGAAACATCTTGATAAACAGTGATCCCACATATTTCAATAACCGTGATTTGTTGTGGATATAGAAGTCTAGGTTCTCCCCTCCCTATGAGGCAGAATCAGTGTTGTGGCATTTTTATCCACCGAAGAGCAGAAGGAACATCAGCTCCTTTTGCCTCCATCGCACAGAAAGTGGCTGCATTTTACATTTCAGAGAAGAGGTGCAAACTGCAACAGCAGAACAGAAAGGGAAGGAGCTGGGAATAAAAGGCAAGTGCCTCTCAGGAGGAAAGACAGGGGGAACATGTAGAAAACTTCTGCTTGACTGCTCTCATGCTCCTCTCTCCAGCAGTGCCCTCTCTAATCACAGCACACCGTGCCTGCTCACTCTGCTTTCCTCACTGACAATTTCATCCAGGCCATCAAATCAGGCAGGAGAGGCAGCGTGGGGGAATGAATGGCAACCGGCCTGCTTGGTAAGTCCTGGCTCTGTCACAGCCCTGTGCTCATTTCCTATCTGCTTCCTTTCCTACCTCTGTGATCTTTGTCTCTGTGGTACTGCCTGGGATCCACATGTGGGTGTAGGCACCCGTAATTCGTGTTCTTAGGAGAGCCAACACAAGGTACAGTTTGTCACACCACGCAGCTGTGTGGCACAAGAGAGTATTTGGTTTCTGTTACTGCTGTAGGTCAAGCTGGGGATTTAGGTATCTAAACTTGGGCACTCCTTGAATTTCTTGGCTGAGAAAGCCAAGAATGAGCACCGCAGTTTCCCCTTTTCACCTACTGCAACTTCAACCTCTTAAAAATAAAATTAAAATAAATAAATTTTGCCTTGAATATGATACAGCATTTAGCAGTTTTCTTCTCCTTTCCAGTTGGTTAAGTAATCTTATCTATTAAAAACCTCTTGATAAGCCAATGAAAGCTGTTAGCAACTCCTGAGAATCTGTGGTTGGTAAATAGAATTACAGCTCTGAGAAGAAATACTGCGGGTATCATAGTGCAGATAAGTGGCATGTCAATAGACGTAGGTTCAAATACTATGTTATTTTAGCAGGTGAATTCCTAGAAGACAATCAGGGAAGCTGTCACAGCCTGAATGAGATCATCACTGAGTGATAGCTGCAGAAAGACAGTAATACATCACCAGTACAGCTCTGAAACCTTGAAGCCATTTCCTTGCATGTAATAGACTCTGACCTGAGCTCCAGGTTAGGCAGAGTGTGCCCTGTGTTCGTGACCAGGGACTGGGCTTGGAAAGCTTCCCCTTGACTGCCATGGATTTGGATGACAATCTTCATTCAAAAGGCACTGCCTAAGCTCACAGTAACCTCCCCTTATTCTAGAGCCAATTCCTTTGCATACAAAAACCTGCTGGCTGGTTCAGTTGGTGATCAGAGCACATCTTCCAGATGACAGTACTGCAACACAAACGCAGCCTTCTCTCATGAATGTGCAGCCCCCTCCATCTCAGGAAATCTGAAATCAACCCAAGTGTCCAGAACTTCTCTTTAAAATATGAAATCCACAAATATTTTACAAATAGTATCTTAGCTGTGAATAACAACCCGGTAGGGCCAGGGAGATGCAGAAAATTTACATCCTCCCTTTTCCATATGAACTGTTGTGCTGTGACTTCCAGACGCCAAATAAATTATTAATCACATTTGAAAAATATGCTGGAGCCTTCCTTCCTGAGAGGACGGGTGATGCTAATCACCAGATGGATTTGGCACGTAAGTCACAGTGCCAGTAAGTAACAGGTCAGCATCTTTCACCACAGGTTCATCACGTTCAGAGCTTGTTTGTCTAGCTGGGAATATGTTGCATTAATTCTTCCTTTTTCAGTGCCCAAGGCTCACTGGACCACATCACTGGTGATGCTTTTTTGCCCTGGTGTGAGTACAGGGACACGCGTGGGCTCAATGTGCAGAGCAGGCAGCAGAACTGCAAAATACACTGGTAGGGCATTAGAAAGTACATAAGAAAATGCCTTAAATCTCTGTGGTTTAGGGTGTTTTTCATTTTTTTTAATTTTTTTTCCGTTTGAGCTGGGAGTGATGGCTGTGTCAGACATCACAAAGTGAAGGATGCAGTCTGCAATAACTCCTGCATTTGCTTCAGGGTAAGGTGGTAGAGAAAAAGAGAAATTTCTTGCCACGGGTACTTGATCCACATACTTCCTAGCACAGAATAGACACATTTGTTGGACTGTTGATGATGCCCTGAGTTAACTGAGGGCTCTCATTTCCAAAAGCAGCGGGTTCCAAGACCCTCACCGTACAAATCCACCAGGAAAGGCTGAAGACAGTGGTTAACCACTGTCAGCCACTGACACTGTTACCACAGAGAATGGTCAACCACTGTTCAACCAAGTCGTCTTGTAAGAGTCTTCCCTAATACAAAGACAATTCCCAAGCCCCAAAATTTCCATTCAAAACCTGACCGAGTTGCAGCTGTGGAGCTGTGTGCTCAAGTCTCCACAGTCCTGGTCTGTGCCCAGAGGGCCCAGGCCTTTAAAGCAGGGCTGAGAGAACTGATGCTGAACACAAGCTGGCCCTTGGCGGGCTCCAGGAGCATGGCCCTGGAGTTCCTCTGCTGCTAGCCTGGTGTCGAAGGGAGCACAGATATTTGTGCACTCACCAGAATGCTCTTCTGTGGTACAGAGAGGGGAAGAGAAAGAAATGAAGCATTTTCCCTGCTTATTCTGCTGCTGCTTTCTTTTAAAACACATTTAGACTGTTCTAAGTGTCCAGTTCTGCCCTGAGTGTATTATATCAGTGGAAATACACTATTGAAACCAGAATGTACACCACACAACTCACAAATAGATTCACACACAACACACCTTGAGATGCATAATACTATTATTGCACTCTTCTGCATGTCCCCAGCTCCTGGTACATTACAGCCATCTCCTGGCACCCTGTGTAGTGACAATAAATCAGGCTCAGCCACTCGGAGCCAGAGCCAGCGAGTATCCTTGGTAGACACCTTGCTGCCAACCCATCTCCTATTAATCCACGAGTTCGCATGTGCACGTGCGTGTATTCATAGTGCCTCATTTCCTAATGAAGTGAGTCATTAGGAAATCAGCCAGATGAAAGCCCAGCAAAACGGTACCAATGAATTTTCCTGCCGGTTTTTCTAGTCAGAGCATCTTCCTCCAATGTGACCATCACCTCATTGTGTTAGGAACTCTATAACGGCACATACAAAAAGCCTCTGACTCAAAGAAATAACAACCTATGTGTAAATTAAGAGGAAATACTTGGTTGAGTGAAATGGTGATATCTGGCTGTGAGGAAAGGATATTTGCCAAGCTTTCTGTGGGCTTAACACCAAGGATAGAAATCTATACAAGTCATTGCTGATGGCATAAATGTACATAGACAGTGATAATGAAAGAACCTCAGAGACTTTGTAAACTACATCATTCTGAAAAAGACCCTCCATGAAGACCAAAAGCTTGCAACAACTTATGCCATTTACTCAGATCCCTTTCTTTAAACAGGAAAAATACCCTCCTAATTGATGACTAATGGTGTTAATGTAATGAAAGACTTTTATATCTTCAAACTCAGTTCTGCCTGGAACACTTTGATACATAGCAAATATATCCAGACCAACACATACCTTTACAGCAAGTAAAGATAACAAATCTCTGTCTTGTACTAAAATGTCTATTGGTTTGATCATTACTCACAGGAAATAGCAAAGCAGTTAGAGCCAGTTCCTAGCAATGGAAGAAATATTAGATACAAGGCTACATAAATCACTAGACAAGAAATGAAAATGGAAAGTTTGTGTTTTCCCTTTAATTTTCTCCTCTTTTATTGTTTCACACAATTTATTTCAGGAAAGTAAAAAGGAGAAAAGTTTTCATCAACCCAAACCAGAGCATTTATGGTACTTGCAAAGATGACATGGGTCACAACAGCGCAGGACATGCAAGTGGAGCTGAACACGGAAGGCTTTGGGTCCTATATTCATATTTGCTGTGCACCATATTTGCTATGAGCATATTATCATGTTCTGTATGATGCTCAATGATCTTTCAGGAAAAAGTGCTGACCTTGCTGATGAACAACCAAGATAAAAGATGAAAGGTGCAGGAGTGGCATTTTGTTATATTCTCTTTTATTTCGTGTGCTATAAAACAATTCTGGGAAACATTCAGATAAACAGTCGGATAATAGTGATCAAACACTTCTTATGATGCCTGACAAAACAAAACAAAACAACAAGAAAAAAAAAACAGTCTTGTAGGAGCTGCAAATGAATTATGTGGCAGCGTTTTTCAGTACAGCTGTTTTCAGAAGAGTTGAACTACTAATGCAGTACACAGGAATGAATTTAGCGGGATGACTTACGGGTTCTTCAGCCTCACCTACTCCTTTCCTCTTCCCACTCTCCATTAGCACTGTTTGCCTGCGTGAGTTTGCTCTGGACCACGGTACATTAGCATCTCTCCTCTCCTTCAGGGCCTCTCAGTGGATATGATAAATGGGCTTTGACCCACTGAAGCACATGGGAAAGTTCTCATGGATTGCTAGGAGAATGAGACTCCTGGACAGAGTGCTTGGCTATCTTTGCACTAGTTCTGCTTGAGAGGCTCACAAGGAAACAAAATCTGTCATTGCCTCTCTGCTTTTATCTGCCTGTTGAACCAAATTCCAATAACATGTAGTCGTGCACCCTTGGAAGCCTCCACGTGCAAGTTTCAGAAGGAAATGCAGTCCTGTGTGCTCCACTGACTTGACTACTTGCCTGCAGTTTTTGAGCGGAGTTGATTCAGATCTAAACTGAAGGCTCTCCCTGTGCCTATTAATCACCTTTCCTCACATGGCGTTTTTGCAGCTGCCACCACGTACACTCCTTGGGCACTGATCCACTCTTCCGCACGTTCCAAAGTCGTGCCATAACCACTAGTTCTGATTTTTCATCCTAGGTGGTAGGACAAATCTTCTAGCGTGGCTGTAAATGATCACTGTCTTATAAAATTATCCTGACACTTCACTGCACTCTCAGTCAGTTGAATACTGATTTAGATTCTAATGATACTTTAGTAATATTTGAGACAATCAATTTTCTGGCCAAGATATTATTTACATCTTTTAATAGACAATAAATCCATGAGGAACCACTGTGCTGTCAATTCTGACCCCTGCAGAAGTCTCTGGATCGAGACCTGAGCCCCAAAAGAACTACATCATATCTTGTACAGGCTGAGTTTGCGGTGATGGATAACTTACTGCAAGCCTTGGGAAGCTGCTCCAGTGTTGCTCAGGAGAGTGGCTAAGATCAGATGGTTTTGTGTGGAAAAAAAAATAAATCCTTTTGCATTTGTAATTACTATGTAGTTTGAAACATTTGTAAAGAGAAAGATAAAAGTGAAGCTTTCACATGCATGGAGAGTAGCATATAAAGAATGCAGGTTTCCTTTTATATCCCTATTACTGTGTTTGATCCTCTCCAGCTTCTATAATTGCCCTCTGTGTGATTATCTTCAGCACAATGCAATGATTTCAGAGCCTGTGCAGACTAAAATTGTATTCTAATACAGTGACTGCTTTGTCTCTAGCAGATCTTTTGTAAATTTGCGGTCAGCAGCAGCTCTATTTGGTAAATAATACAAACCCAAGATGGGTTTGCTCTAAGCATGAAAAGCCTCAGGGTGACTGAGGTGTAAGAAACAGCTCTGAATGAGCAATTCAAATGGAGAAGGCATTTAAATAATTAACTTCCTTTTGATAGGATTTTCCTGCTGGAGTGGCAGAAAAGGCAAACAATTAACCACTGAAACTCTCTTGTTTGAGCTGTCTCTGACTGTATGAAATAACGGGCTTTGCTCCAGGATGGGAATGCCACGTGGACTATCCTTAGAGCTGGAGAAAATTTTCCCTATAAAGGGGGAGAAAAGGGAAGATTCGGGGGCTGTCGGATATGTGCAGGAGGGGGGTGTGCGATGAGCGGAGCCACATCTCTTCATGAGCTGCTCTGCACAGAAATGGACTGAGACTGTTCCTCAAGGTGTGGAGTGGGTTTCCACGTGTGCGTCAACAAAGGGATCAAGCTGCTCAGCGGACCACAGCCAGTGGACCCTGTGATCGTTGGGCAGACCAGTGGTGCAGCCGATCCTCACCAAGGACACAGTCAAAAACCTCCTCTGGGCTTTTTCCAGACCATCACTGGGCAGTTGCTGTCTTCTTGGAGAAGGGTTGGGGTAGGTTGTTGAGACGGAAGAATAAAGTAGATGGAAATGAAAAGGGAGAGAGAAGAGGGTGGGCTGCTCAGCTGCGACATGAACATGCTTCAGGACACTTTCCCAAGCACAACTTATTGTAACAGGCAGCAGCAGCAAGCTCCAGTGCCTGCCTGCAGAGCTAGTCAATCTTGATGTGCAGGGGAGTCAGTCACACGTCTCTTACGTGTCTCTTACGTCTCTTAGGGCCATGTCATCACACGACGTTCGCTTACGCAAACAGGAGATAACCGTCCCCCACAAACACAGACTGTGGGAAACTGTCAGATAAAACCCCAAAATAGAATAAGCCAAAAACTGTCTTTTGAATTGTCTTCTGCTTGATTTGAAACTGGAGGAGGAGCAGTAGGCTGTGAAGCAAATGCCTTTTGCTGCAAAGACCAATAGAAAAAACTTTCCAGGACCTATTTATACAAATCAAACCACATGGCAATACCCGGAATTTTCTGCTAACACTGTTAATTAAGAAACCATTTTGACCATTTTACTGGATAACATTTCAAAAAATAATCCTTAGCTCTTGGAAATGCCAAGCTGAGAACTATTAATATTTTCAGTATACTGTTGCTACCAAACTCAATTTCATCCTTATTTCCTTTTGGGGATTTGCTTAAGGAAGGAGGGAAGGAGGGAAGGAGGGAAGGAGGGAAGAAGGGAAGGAGGGAAGGAGGGAAGGAGGGAAGGAGGGAAGGAAGGAAGGAAGGAAGGAAGGAAGGAAGGAAGGAAGGAAGGAAGGAAGGAAGGAAGGAAGGAAGGAAGGAAGGAAGGAAGGAAGGAAGGAAGGGCTGGTTCTGCATCTGGGTGGGGTAATCCCAAGCACAAACACAGGCTGGGCAGAGAATAAATTGAAAAAAGCCCTGAGCCCTGAAGAGAAGCCCCTGGGGGTGCTGGCTGGTGATAAGCTCGACATGAGCCAGCAACGTGCACTTGCAGCCCAGAAAGCCACCAGTATCCTGGGCTGCATCAAAAGCAGAAAGGCCAGCGGGATGACGGAGGGGATTCTCCCCCGTCTCTGCTCTTGTGAGACCCCACCTGGAGCCTGCATTCAGCTCTGGGGCCCCCAGCACAAGAAAGACATGGAAGTATTAGAATGAGTCCAGAGGAGGGCCATGAGGATGATCAGAGGGCTGGAGCAGCTTTCCTGCAAAGACAGGCTGAGGGAGTTGGGGTTGTTCAGCCTGGAGAAGAGAAGGCTCTGGGGAAACCTTACAGCGGCCTTCCAGTGCCTAAAGGGGGCCTGCAGGAAAGCTGGGGATGGATTCTATCATGGAGTGTAGCAACAGGATAAGGGCTAACAGTTTTGAAATGAAAGAGAATGAAAGGCAGGGAGATAAGGTACATCTCCATGCCAGGGAGGGGAGATGGAGGTGCAGAAGGGGACAGAGGTGTCTGTTGAGACCCCAGGAGGTCACACAGCACCTCTTGGACAGCAAGACGGTGTCACTGGTGTGTGCATGGGGAGCACCCACAACTCACAGGAGGGGTGAGCGCCCGTGGCCAGCAGAGGGGTCAGTGCTGGGAGCCCACATGGCCTCTGAGGAGGCGGTGTGCACATAACTGCACTCCTTGGTGGGGGGATTAGTTATGAGGGCTCTTCCGATATTTGTAGGTGTTTATTAACATTTTTGTAGGCCTTTATCATTGTGGTTTGTCTGTCATATTACTGATATTGATCTTGCATGCACAGCTCACTGGTAGCCAGTTAATCATATGCCATAAAAATAATAATTAAAAAATGCTTAAATCCTGATTTGATTTAAACCACCTGAGCTGAGCAGACTTTTCCCTGTGGCAGAGGACAGAGCAGCACCTAGGGACAAAAGAAAGGCAAGAGCTGCCCAGCTCTCACACAGGACTGGACAGGGCAGCAAAGCTGCTGTCCTTGAGCCACAGGAGCTCCACCAGCAGCACGAGAGCAGACTCCAGGCTGGGGGGATGTTACAGGGTTTTGGGAGAGGCTGTGAGATGAAGAGCATTTCCATCTCACAGGTTAATTCCCTTCTCGTGGAGGAAGAGGCACCCATAATGTGCTCAAACTGGCTTTATTCAGAGCACGAGGAAAGCCTTCGGGTGCACGCTGAAGCATGCAGGACTTCAGTGAAATAAAAGGATGGTGCCAGGCAAGGGGTTGTGCTTGTAGTCCACATTGCAGACATTCAGCACTGAAAGCATCGCCAAACACGTTGCCTACTTTTGTTGGCCAAAATGAGCGAAGTAATGAGCTTTACTGCCCATGCCATGCCTGAGAGAAGCATTTTTATAAGCTGTGCTGACAGGACATGGCTGAAGAGCTAACTGGGTGAGCAACTGGTTTGCAATGGTCCTTCATGGTTTGCAACTCATGAAGGACAAGCTTCACTTTCTCCTTGGTCTGATTCTCCTCTCAGGGCAAAACGTCTGGGCTAGCCCACATTACCTGGGGTGCTGCACCCTCTGCAGTGCCTCATAGCTCATGCTTCACCTTGCTTTTCTCCTACAGCTCTGTTTCTGCAGAGCACTTTCATGTGGGTTGCAAGCTGGCATTTATAAGACTACAAGACTTTGTATACTTGAATGCTGCCTCCCCCAGCCCCCAGTGACCTGAACTATTGCTCGGCGTTAGAAGGGAGGGGAGTTTCCAAGGCATCCCACACATGCCAACAGTTGAGGAAGGGAGAGAGACAGACAGACAAAAGCCTGTGAGCAGCCACATGCAGAAGGGCATAGTGGAAGTATTTGTGAGAGTTAGATAACAAATAACTAAGCCTTTGAAAAAAAAAGGTCATTTTTACAAGTTGGATGGTGAAAATGGCTTCAGCGATATTTTCCCCTCAGATATGTCTCTTGCTGCGTTGGGGTGAACAAGCATTTGTGCTCACTTCTCACCGTGCCGAGGGAAATGACACGAGGAGGATGCCCTGCTCACCGGGTGAGGGGTGGTGGGGCAGACCAGACTAATGGCAGATGAGATGGGCTGAAAATCACTTGTTGCAGACAGCCTTTGACAAGTACACTGTAAATGATCAGGGGAAGTAATAAAGGCAACACATAACTCCTGCAGGCTGGTGTTCCTGTCCGCCAATGTGGCTTAGCTTCTGCAAGGCAAATGTCTGGTCTCCCTGGCCTCTCCATAAAGCCAACGGAGAGAAATAGGGGCCACTGCATAGTTCAGATCAATGTCCTCTTGACCATAAGCCACACATAAACCCGCTGTGACAAATTTGGAAGGGCGCTGCCCCTCTCCTGCCTTCCCAGAAGCACCACAAGCACAGCTCAGCTGCAGACACCAAGCAGAAGCTGTCTCTGCCCCATCTGTCCCTGGGGAGTGACAAGCAGGCCACCCCAGACATGATTTGCCTCTGAAGAAAGCATATTTATCTAAATATTATTCAGGATTTGATTCTGTTGTCTATACCCAGGCATCTGATGTCATTTTAGACTCCTGCCCAAGAATATATTTTTGGGTCCCATTGATAGAAAGAAACGGAAGAGCCACACACCCCCTGCAGTTGCATGTTCACATCCAGCTGCCTGGGTCACACAAAGCGCTGCAGCATCTCCTCCCTGGGCCAGCCTGCAGCTGTCTCTGTTCCTCCTTATGGGCAGTCACCCGAGGATCCCTGGGGACAGGGAGGAGGAGTGAGGGGGAAGAGGGAGATAATGGCTGAATAACGTATTCAATGATATTCATGGAATTTGGGAACTAATACATTCTATGAATAATATTTTCATTATTCCCAGCTCCAGTGTTAACAGAAGATACGAATGATGATTGAAGCAAACACTTGAATCATGACAATGCTATTGAACTTTGCAGGCATGTATTACTTGAAGTGAGGGTACTCCAGTTCTGCCCACTGTCAACTTGATGTAGACGTTCTCAGAAATCGTGAAATGTATATTTGACACTTTGGTCTTTCCTCACACTCAGATTACCTGACAATAAGAATAAATCAATAACTCTCTTGCTGTTTCTTTCCCAGAAGATTGCTGACAATTGCTTTCCTTCAGCACTTCAGAAATTACATCCCTAGAGATGGCAGACCTCTCATCTTTACAGTCCCCTCTCGATGTGGGGTGGCATGTCTCTATGCTCAGGGGAGAAACTCATTTCCCAAGGCCTGGCACTGCCTGTGGCAACATTTGCTGGCAGCCCCCTCCATTGCAGCATCCCTGCAGCAGCTGCAGACAGGTCATAGGGGAAAGCCAGCAAGGCTCTTCCCTTGTACCTCCTGCTGTGTCTGCTGGTATATTGTGAGTAAAGTTCATGTCTAAAGCTAAAGGATGACATGAATTCCTGATATCATTTCACTGACATCAAACACACTCCACCCTTTGACATCAGTGGTGAAAGATCAGGCTAAGGAAAAGGAAAAATAGCCAATAGTGTCAATCCTCCAAAATTCTTAATCTAATTGATAACTGAGGGTGCTGCAAGGCACTGACTGCCATTCATCAGCTAAATGTCGAATCCATCAGTTCCTCGAGGGTTTCTAGTCAGTCAAAAACAAACAGGGTTCATACATGTATATAATACTAACTTTGAAAGTAGAGAGGAATTAAACAGAACATTAGAGAGCGATGAATAAATTATAATGACATTAATGAGGCTGATGCTTATATTTAAAGAGAAAAGTCCCAGAGGGTCCAGGGAGCTCCAAAGTTACTAATAACTTATTAATTTTGGAGGTGATAGTAGATAACATATTGAATGTGATAAGTATGAGAGTGCACTGTGAGTGCTGCTGCAGAAGGCTGTTGGTGTATTATACTATGGGGTATCATTTATAAGGCCAGAGAAATAATTATTCTTTTTTATATGTCTCTAGGAAAGATTGCAGCTGGAAAGCTGCATGCACTCTTAGGCACTCCACTATAGGCGGATACTGATAAACCAGAAGAAATTTGAGAGATTCCAACTATGAGCAAAGAAAATGATAAAAAGGTTCTGATAAAAAGAATAGGGGACAAATCCTCTTCAGAAAGATGGAAAGAATCAGATATGACCAGAAAAGAAAGCTGATGCGAAATTATGTGACACTAAAAAGAAAAAAAAAAAAAAGGACAGCAAACATGTCAAATAAAAGTCACTGGAAAAAGATTTCTTCACTAAATAAATGTGCAAAGTTGCTGTCACTTCTTACCTGAAGTACAAACCACAAGATGATGAATCAGAACAAAGCTCCCAAGGAGGGAGGGCATTTTAAGGATTTCTATCTCATTTTATCATTTATCAGTTTACTAAGTTGTGCTCGGAGGAATTAATTCCTGCCTTTACTTCTTGACGTAAGACTGTAACTGGCAAATATTTATATAAGCAGTGTCTTCGTGTCTGTGAGGATTTCTGTTCAGCTCAGCAGATTTCGTGCATGTGAACAACCGGATCGAGCTGCTCAGGTGTGACACGGCCACTTTGCACCTCGCTGCCAGCGGGCTGGCAAGTCAGTCAGCAGTCAGGCACCGCTATCCCAGTGTCAACACGATTTGACAGAGGAGCAGAACTGGAATAAATTCACACACATCGCCTGTATTCTGAGAAGCTGGAGATGCAGAAAGAGAGAAGAGTGAAGGAAAAGGAACATGGGTGGTCACCAGCCTTCCGCCTAATTAAAATAAGAGGTAGTAGCTGAGGTTAGAGGAAGCAGAGGCAAGGACAGACAGCATGCTGTGAACCACCTTGTGCAACACACCATCTAAAGGTGTGGGTTAAAACAAAAAAACAAATAAAAAAAGCTGTATTGCTGCATTCTGTCTTTATCTTTCTAAGCCCTAGAGTGTGCTCTGGGCACTCTGGCTTCAGTGTAGATTTGAGCCATTGTATTAAAAAAAAAAAAAAAAAAAGTCCTTGAAAATAGAGTTTGTGGTATTTTACATTCACAAAAAGAATGAAAACATTAAATAACAGCTAAACTACAGGAATTGCTCCTTACAGAGCTCTCAGTGTGATCCTAGGGACTTCGTACTAGGAACTGATGGAGCTGGTGGGATCTTTTTCTGTTAATGCCTAATGGATGTACAGGAAAAGATAGGAAAGCCCCAAAGTAGGTAAATGAGCTGGATTTCTGAGGAGCCCTCCAAGACTTGTCTTATGTGGGGAGTTTCTGTAACCTGAGTGTGGCAGTATTATTTGAAATGAAACGTTAGGGAAGATTGAACAGTCTGAATGAATGGTTGCCCATTTTCCCTGATGGCTCTACCGCCCTTCACCTGAAAATAAGAGGCTGAGGACACTTGGGTTGTCTGTTTTGGAGACAAGAAGGCTAAGAGGCAACATCATTGCTCTCTACACCTTCCTGAGCAGGGGAAGTGCAGAGGAAGATGCTGATCTCTGCTCCTTGGTAAATGATAATAAGACACATGGGAACAGCACAGAGCTGCACCAGGGCAGGGTCAGAGTGGGCATTAGGAAAAGTTTCTTTACAGTGAGGGTGATCAGACACTTGTACAGGCTTCCTAGTGAGGTGGTTGATGCCCTGTGCCTGTCAGTGTTCAAAAGGCATTTGGACAGTGCCCTCAAAAATATGCTTTAGCTTTTGGTGAGCCCTGAAGTGGCCAGGCAGTTGGACTCAATGATCTTTGAACTTTTCTACCTGCTTCTGTTTGGGCTTTGGCTTTTTATACCGTGAAAAAAAGTGGAGCCACAGAAAAATAAATTAAAATACAGTCAATGATGAAAGGTCATGGCAATCCCAGAATGGTCTGCTTGAAATGACTAAAAGGCCACTTCAGGGGCTGTACTGGCCGGTGCTCTGTCTCAAACGAAGACCAGGATGAAGTCACAGGATCACAGGGTAGCTCAGGCTGGAAGGGACCTCAGGAGGCCTCTGGCCCAACCTCTGCTCACAGCAGACTCAGCTCTGAGGACAGACCGGGCTGCTCAAGGCTTTATCACAATCTGGGCATGAAAACCTCTACAGATTGTACAAAGTCTGTGTGCAACCTGTGCCACTGCCTGAATGTCCTTGTGGGGAAAAAGCCTCTCCTTATATCCAGGCTGAACCTCTTCTGTTTCATCTTGTCCGTCTGTGTCTCTCACCCTCCCTGCCTATGTGGCTGTGAAGAGGCCACCTCTGTCTTGTCCATGGCCTCCTCAGTCTCTGGCTTTGCCCCTGTTCACGCAGCCCAGGCTGCCACAGGCCATCATTGCTGCCAGGACTCCCTGCTGGCCCATGTCCTGCTTGCTGCTCACTGGGACCCCCAGAACCTTTCCTACAGAGCTGCTTCTCAGGTAGTCTCCACTTCTTGCAAAGGGTCTTTCCTTTCCAGATGAAGAGATTTTGCATTTGTTTTTGCCGAATTTCATGAGGTCTCTGTCAGCCCTGTTAGGTGTCATCTGCAGACGTGATGACCAAGAACTCTGTTGCCTCTTTCCATCCACTGATCAAGATTTGAAATGGAAAAGGTACCAGGACAGACCACCATGGGGTTACCCTACAGTCTCCAGGTAAAGACTAGTTATTATCCATTACCCCAAAAGCCCACCAGTCAACATCATAATCTGTCTTTTTTTTTTTTTTTTGTACATCCCTACCATAACATCCCAACTCAGATACGAGAATATGGTGAAAAAGAATCTTGAATGCCTTGCTAAAGTCAATGTAAATGACATCTACTGCTCTCCCCTCATCTCGAAAACCAGTCGTTTTATCATGGGTGTAGGTCAGTTTGGCCAGACATGACTGACACTCGGTAAATCCATGCTGACTGTTCCCAGTCACATTCTTCTCCTTCCTGCACAAATAAATGTGCTCTGAGATGATCTCCTCCATGATCTTTCCAGGGACCAAAGAAAATCAGACTGGCTTGTAGTTCTGTGGCCCTTTTTGAAGGTGGTGTTTTGAAGTTGTGTCAGAGGGTGACGATAAAGAAGATGTTCCCAAATTATAATTAGTCATCGTTACACCCAGATGTGTCTGATATTTATTCAGCTGTGCTTGAGAGCTTGCTCAGTTTCAGCCATAACATTACAACACAGCAATTAATTCCATTTTATGTGGAAAAGTGTTTTCTCTTCTGCCTCCAATGTGTGTTGTGAGAGAAGATCAGGGTGTTTGGAATACCATGATGTAGAGCTCCCTGTGTAATATCTGATAATCCAGGAAATTTTAGTAAAGAAATGTTTATCTGTTTGATACAAGCCCATATTTTTAGACAGATGATAAGGTTGTTTGTAAGAAGCTGTTCCAGCTTCAGCTTTTGGCATCTTCTTTGTGGATAGATTTATTATAGTCTTTTAATCAGAGAGAGAGAACATCAAAAGGTTTACAGAAGTTCATGAGTCTCCATGCCCAAACTGCAAGGCATCTGGGACTAATTTACAACTTCACACTGAAAAAACAAAATGGAAATGTCAAGTGCAGCTCCTCGTTCACTTCTAGGAAGAAAAAAATCAAATAAATTCGTGCAATTTCTCCTGGAACGATCAATGTTTGAATTCATGGAGAACATACACAAACGCTCACAAACCCCAAAATGACAGAAATTTCACTGACATATCAGGACTGGTCAGGATGCTAGTGAAATACCAGCCCTTTTTCAGAACTATCATCTATGTAATGGAACATCCATACATCCTGTGGAAGCCAAGGGGAGATAAAAGCTGTACCTCAGGGTGTGGACCTTGAATAACAACCAGCAGCTGTACACTAATGAGCGCTTGATTAAAAAGCTATTGTAGATGCAAAATGCATGTCGCTCAATTGAGACCCACCGGTGGGTGTGGATAAAAGATGATTAAATTGAGAAAAGGTGTTATATTTGTGTCACCATCAAATTTCAATAGCAGTTAATGTATCTGAAGCTAATAATAACATATTAGCCTGCTGAACAAATCTAAGTTAGAGGTTAATACTAGAGTATATTTCTTGTAATCGTTTTTGTATTAATTAGTTCCAGCCTGCAAATTGCTTGGAAAAAATGACTATGAATTTCATCTGTTTGCTCCCATCTAAGTGAACATGAGTACAGATAGTTGATTTTACAGTCTAGTTTAATTACTTTACGTAAGATCTGAGCAATAAAATAAGGCTATACCTACATCTTTGCCAGACAGCAACAAGATTTTGCACCCAAAATCCTGCGCGATTAATTTAAGAAATAGCTTTTCAGAAATGATCAGATATTGCTTCTAGTCATGCTATAAGCTATTCCATGTCTCTAGTATGCTCTTACTTATTCATCTTTATCTCCATTCTGTCCCATACATTTATATGTATTGCTTTTCAGAGAAATGCATAAAAATCAGTTTGAAATAATTTCTGATTTTTTTTAGGAGAATAAGTAGTTCTGGGTTAAAACTGAAAAAGAATTATGACCCTATGCCCACCCAGTCAGTTTTCTCCAGTGATGAGGGGATCAAAAATAGGCTCATGTAAAATGAAAAAAAAAAATCTACTAAAGAGTTATTTTGCCCTATAAAAGCGAAATAAGTCCTCTACAGCATTACTTTTTCTTCTGTAGCAGGCTGTCATTTTCTGAAATAATATGCATCTGTGGAACAGGAAGGAATTCATTCTACTTGTATTGGTCCAAAAAATGTTAATTGCCTAGTCTGAGCTGTACATTTCCAGAAGGAGCTTTTTCTCCAAACCCCAGAACGGTTTGCTGTATATCACAGCATCACAGGATGGCTGAGGTAGGAAGTAACCTCTGGGTCCATCTGGTGCCACCCCTGCCCAAGCAGGGACACCCAGAGCAGCCTGCCCAGGACCACGTCCAGGAGGCTTTTGAAGATCTCCAAGGAGGAGACCCCACAGCCTCTCCGGGCAGTCTGTGCCAGGGCTCCCTCACCCACACAGGATGCTCTCTCTTCTCTGACTTCTGGAAGCCCTAGTCAACTCACTTGGCCAAGATGCTTAGCTTTTAGGCAGCTCGAATTGTATTTGAGGATGTAAGAAGTTCTGCTTATACTCAGAAAGCTTAGTTCATAAGGAGTGAACTGCTTTAATAAAATGTGAAAATGACACAGTAGCAATTATAATCTATGGATGAGCTCTTACAAATGCTTCTGAAGGTGTGTAATAACCGCTGGCAACAGTCCTACTCATGCCAGCAGAATTAATCCTGACAACAGAGGAGCAAGTATGAGTGCACGCAGGGTTATATGAGGTGTATGTAGCAAACAGTAGGAAGTTCTCCTTGCATTTGCCTCATCTGTCAGAAGAGATCTTGGTGCAAAGAAATTGTTTGAAACTCTAGAACTTAATTTTATTGTATCAATACCAGGCAATTCAAGTTGGAAAAGAGAAAATAAAAGGAAGGTTGTGGTTGGTATGCAAGGTGTTCTCTTCCAGTTAACCAAATGAAAAAGAGTATGTCACAATATGATTAATAGCTAGGCATAATATGGTGCTGAATAAATAACCGCTGTAAATATAGCCATCTTCACAGCAGGGGAAGCCTTAGCACAAATAACAGCAGGCTAGCTGACAGACGAAGAGATGACAGTATTTCCTCCGCAGACACCAGCCTTAGATGTAGTGGCCGTGGTCAGCAAGAAACTGTTTCTAACACGTTTGGTTGGACCTTGGATTGAATCTGTTGACTGCTGCAAGATTTACCAGGTAGGCTTTAAGGGTCCATTGATTTTAACGGACTCTTAATGAACACAGCAGATTATAATTCCAAAGGCCAGCAGGAACAGAGAAGCAGGACAGTATAGGCAGCAATGATTTTAGACAGAAGTAATGGGAAAAAGGTATCTCAGTTACATGAAATATATTACTCTTCTCTTGCCATATCGTCTGAGAATACAGCAAGTATAAAACCAAAATATCTCTTTAGAGCTGCCTGCAGTGGCAATAATTAGCCCCCCTACCTACATCAGAAATAAAACTTCCTCCATAGTTTTAGGTTGGCCAGGGAAGTACATACTGAAAAAATGGGTTAGACACCCCTGTCTTAGAAATATAAAGGCAGACCACAAAAGAGAACAAATTCCAGCTTGTCTGCTTAGACTGCCCTGTCTCCCATCCCCACAGGAGGAAAACATATGATCAGCTCCTCAGAAGTTAAATGTGTTATTTACACCAGTCTCTAGGCTTTGTCCTGAGCCAATTCCTTCCTCAGAAGAAACCATATTGCCTACCTCCAACACCTCTCTTCAGATAAAATGTTTAATTCCCCAGGGTCTCAGGGGGCAAGTCCCTGAGACATTCAAACCACTTTGGCTTTTGCAGGGGATTTAGGACATGTGAACCTGGTGCACAGTCTCTCTAAAGTAGACTCTGAAGGCAAAGCGATGAAGGTAAAGCCAGGCATGTGGCAGTTTTACACTCCTCACCACACACATGGCTGCATCAGTGCAACACAGCCCTGTAAGGAGATCACCTTCAGCAGTGATAAAATGTTTTCCAGAGGGGCAATGTAGTATAATTACAGATGAGATAGTTATAGCACTGTAGAAGACACATGCACTTTATTTCCTAAGTACATATCACTTTTCATGTTCAAGAAGGATAAATTCAGCACATTCCACGTCCAGGTTATGCACACAGGAGGGACGGGGAATGGAGAGAGGATCATACAAGAGACGACAGGAAGAGTTTGACTTGTTTAACCAACAAAGTTAAGACTGAGAAGAGAAACAGTTTTGGTTTATACATAACACGAAGGGTAGACATCTAACAGGAGAAAAGATGCAGGGCCGTGCAAGCACAAAAGCAAATGAGTACAACCATGAATAGATTTTGGCAGAAAATTAAACCACCTCTAACCATAAGAATGACGTCCTGGCAACAGCTTTCCAACAAGAACAATGTGAGCAAAAAATGAAGTGACTGTTAGGATGCAGTTCAGTATTTTTTAAGGGGATTATATAACATGGAGGTGTGTGATGGCAAGGAACTTGGCAAACCCAATGAACCCGAAAGTCCCTTACTGTCACATTTCCCATAGCCTGTATGTCATGATGCTGGTTTCACTGCGCTGAAAGGCTACAGGCTCTGTTTTTCATGATTCTCTACTTCTTCTTAGACAGAGCCATGTTACACAATGCAGGAAATGTGGACGCCAAATCCTCCAGGAGCCAGATATCCTTGGGAAATCTGGAGAAACTGCAAAGTTATTATTTAATTAAAACCATGCTTCCCAAGCGTCCCTGTTTTTGAATGCTGATACACGCTGAGATTAAATTCAGCAGTTTGACTTTCACGCAAATGTTATTTAGCTGGAGATGGAAGCAAAGACAATGACATCTCAGGTTGCTGCTGAATCAGAAACACAATGCAAATATTGGCCATGGCAAGTCAGTTTTGAGGACACCACTGGACAAAACTAAAAGGTTCAACATGTGGGCTCATAAAACTCCTCAGTCCAGTTTGTAGAACTCTGGGCTTCACAATGTCAGAAAGCTTGAGAGAACCAGCTCTCTCGTGGATCCTACCTCCCTTGGATTGGATGGCATAGGAAGAGTATACAAAAACCCTGAGCTACTTTTGGCACTTTATTTTCTAATTGTGGCCAGAACTCAAAAAGGTAGAAGAAGATAAAACAGGAAAACACTACATAATATAAAATTAACCAAAAGCCTCAGGACCTTTTGAAAGGATATTTTTGAGTTCATTTGGAAAACTAAGAGAATTCCTATTTTCTCTCTGCAAGGCTTTACCTCTCCCTAATGCAATCCTCTCCTCCACAGGAATTTCAAGGAAGTCTGCAAATGTGGATGAATGAACCAAAACCAGGATAAGATGGTGAGAGCTGATAGTAGCTCCTCAGAGGTTTGCTCACATCAGTGCTGCATGTGGTGGGTGTGTGGCAGGCTCCCGTGCTGCCCGAGGTGGCCTGGAATCAGGGTCCGACACAACACATCCAAGAGCAGCTCCGATAAATATCCAGCCCTTGGGGCTGCTCTCGTGGCTGAATCAAACCCTGACACTTCTGAAGCTCTCGGTTTACAAAACAAACTTGCGTAAATGTTTAATTCCTCCAAAACCACAGCGGATTATTGCAGCTGCTTAACAAGCCTAAGAGACAGTGGAGCAGCACTTTCTGCAGCCTGGTGCTTCCCAACCAGCAGCCACTTTCGCATAGCGTGTAACTGGAAGGGACAGCTCACCATGACCTGGAGGACAGCCGTCCCCTCCTCTCAGTCGCAGAGGAGATGAAGAGCATTCTGCTTGAATATAAGGGCTTCAGAAGTGCAAAAAGCCCTTGAGACCTGGGGTTTTATTATAAAACACCAGTGAATCGGAGGCCTGTAGGCTTCAGCTAGAGCTGGGAATGGGGGGTGAGATGGGAACATTGCTCCTCTCCAAACATCTGCTGCCAGCCCAAGAGGGCTGGGCTTAGTACGTGGCTGCAAACCTTCCACACTGTTTCGTGTGAGGGCTAGAGTGGTCAGATGCTGCACACAGGGGAAATCTTTAAGCTCTCTGTAAGTCAGGTGAATATATATGTATTTTTACTCTCTTAGATGCTTTACAGATTGCAGACAAAATCTACTGCTTCTGTAGTCTACAGCATCTATTCCTTCTGCAATGCTCACATACACCTTGTTATAGTCCCAAGAGCAGTACCTGCCTGATTGTTTGAAATACATGCTGCAGCTGTGGTAGAAGCTGAAAAAGCATTTGACCTCTCTTTAAAACCTTCCAGGAGATGGTCTAGTCTGGCCTGGAGCAAGCAAGCTGCTCTGGCCAGCATTTTCCCACTCTAGTTTTGGATGTGGGATTGCTGATCTCCCAAAGGCTCCCAGCAGCTTCATCTGCTGCCCCACCTTTCAAATCATCCTGCAGGGGATATTTTTTCTCTTCTGTCCTCTGTTAGCTTTTCTTGTTCCTGCTCCTCATGTCCCAACATCACCCCACTGGGCTAACTCTCATGGGAGAAGCAGACCCAGATGTGAAGAAGAGTCGTTGTGGCCCTGTTAATATGTGACACCAAGAAAATCCTGAATACCTGGCCAAACTCCGCCAAAAACAACAACAACAACAAAACAACCAAAAAACATTATTCAAAACCTTTTACTAAAGATTCACAGAAAGAAAAAGAGCAGCTAAAACATTTCTAATCTATAGTAATAAGTCTTTTATTTCAGCAATATCACCGTTGGCTAGGAAATTTTCCAGAAGGAAGGCCCAAATCCTGACAGAAGTCTCTTAGGAGGTGTTGAAGAAGGCAGCATGGGCAGAGAGTGACCGCGAAGGAGCGGCGGAGACAAAGCGCCATGGACTGACCACAGCCCCCATTCCCCGTTCCCCTGTGCTGCTTGGGGGAGGAGGTAGAAAAGGGTGGGGGGTGGGGGAAGATGGTTTTAGTTTGAGTTTTCTCACTGCTCTAGTTTTTTAGCAATAGGCAATAAATTTTATCAATCTCCCTATAATGAGTCTGTTTTGTCCGTGATGATAATTGTTGAGCGATCTCCCTGTCTTTATCTCAACCCTTGAGCCCTTTCCATTGTATTTTCTCCCCCTTTCCTTTTGGGTAGGGGGAATGAAAGAGCAGTTGTGGTGGAGCTCAGCTGCCCAGCTGGGTAAAACCACCACATTTGCAAGGCCAAGGTTACCCAGGTAACAGCCAGAAATGCCACATTTGGGCATGGGTGTGGAAGAACAGGCACCAAGGGGGAAAAAGATGTCAGAGCAGTTGTTCCACTGAGAGGAGGCTGGGTTCCAGAAACAGCTGGAGTGACCAAAAGGAGGTCCAAGAAGCAACAAAAGGATGAGGAGATGTGCAGGTCCCATGCTTGGCACTGCCTGGGGCCATGTGGGTCAGGAGAGGGTCGCTGGAGCAGAAGAGGCACCCACACACTCTGTCCTGGCCATGCCAGGGGGTCAGGGTGGGAGCGGGTGGGTGATGTCCCTGGCCAGCAAGCAGAGAGACAGACAAGGACAGATGGATCAAGCATCATGGTATCACCGTATCACTGCCCACTTCAGGTCTGATGGCATCAGCAGCTACCCAAGGCTTTGTAATAAAAGCTACTGTGTGGGTAAAAGAAACACCTTTTATTAGACAGACTAATATAATTTTTCTAAGCCTAGTAACTCATTTAATAAAAAGGTAGAACCTCCAGTCTCAAATCTTATAATACTTTTGATGACATTTATAAATATTTAATGCAATAAACAGGTTGAATTTATTTATTTTTTTTTTAACCTTGGACAACTTGGACTTTAGGCTTACTCACAACTATCCCTCCACTGTAGAATAGTCTTAGAAAATTGGAAAAATCTTTTTAAAAGTTTGTTTTGTCTCCAGGAGGTAATAGAGTACATATATTCAAAGGACATGATAACAATATATGTAATGAAAACTATGACTAGCTGTAAAGGATGAAAAACACAGATAACAGTCTGTGCACTGCGGAGCACCAGTCAAATTACAGACGTGGAAGTAGTGGCTCCGTCTCTAAAATGAGTAATGACAATGGTTCAAAGATCTCTGGTAGCATTGTTCCCTAGAATCAAAACATAATCTTAAAGAAGGTTCAATTTTCACTTCAGAGTCAAGACAAGGTATCTGCTGCAGCAATCCCTGCATTTATCCAGGGTCTATTCCCCACTGATAAGAAACCCAGAAAACTTTTCCTGTAAAATGCAGCTTTCTTAAAAACATGAGAGAGATGTAGCTGAAGCTTTGATTCTTGTATGTAACCCTGCATGACATTTATCAGAAAGTACAGCTCTCATCAGCTACTGTATTCATTTGGGGTCTCCGGATTCTTAGCCCTGGAAGAGACCAGAAAGAAATAGATTTTCCAGTTTGTTTACTTCAAATCTTTGGTGTCAATTTTTTTAATCACTGTCACTGTTCCACAGTAGTTTGTTTTCCTTTTCTGGCTTTTGTACATGAAGAAGAAAAAAGCTGTTTAAAATAGCAGTACATAACTGCAAAGTCATAATTGGCAGAAGGGGGAGAGAAACAGCTTTTAATTTATTTTTTTTAAAAGCTTGGATTTCAAGTTGACAGCATCTCTTTAAACTAATGAGACCAAATAGGAGGTGGAAAACATGCAAATGCACTAGGAGAAAGTTAGGGTGGCACTGATGACAATTAACTAACGATAATTAATTCCACTGATACACACCGTAATAATGATAATTATGATTAACTCATTTTGTTTCATTGTGGAAGCTGTTAACATTTGATTTCCTGGGCTTTTCCTTGCAATTTACATTAATTACTGTCCACCTCCTGTCTAGTTTTCCTAGTGAAACTTTACAGAAATTAACAGTCTTCAATACGCTTGACAAGTCTTTTCCAATTGACATTCAACATAATTGGCATCGATATGTTTTCACTGTCTGTCTGCCCCATCATCACACCTCTCAAAATAAGAGTTTTGTTGAAAGAAGCTTATTCATCCCTTCTCTTAATTTGACTTGCAGACGTTATTTTGTCATTTCATAACTCTAATAATTAACTTATTTTCCATACAGATCCTTCCCATTGCACATGACTCCACTCATCCTGATATTCCATGGAGGTCCAGCATCCAAGGTACTGATTCCTATCTGTTTCCTGGTCCTTTCTGCTGAGTCGTTTGCTGTCCCCTCATCTATCCCCATATCCTCCCACCCCTTAGTCACACAAATAACCTTCCTCATCAAATCATCCTAGTAAAGTCAACGAAGATGTCTCCAATTGAGATTTAGACCATTGTTCCAAATTATGGGTAATTTGCATGATCAAGATGTAGGAAGAAGAGGTCAAATTTGATGTTATTAGTTTCATACAATAGATAAACTGGTTTATTTTCTAAAGTTTAGATAATGGTTACTTCTTATGATGCTCATATCCATCCTAATTTACACTTGTTCTGGACAATTAATTCCTTGTGCAATTTTCCAGAGTTATCTAGAAATGTTATGGGAGAAATCCCCTTGGAGTCTTCATATTGTTAATACTGACAGAGCCTGGAAAAGCTTCAGTGATCCCTATTATGACTTGAGACTTTTGAAGTGTGTTGGATACATTCCAGGGAATTTTTAAACCGTAGTTTTAAAAAAAATCATCCAGATCTTCCAAAGGCTGAAAGAAACCCAGAATTCAGACTGGTGTCCCAGTGGATCCATCATTTTTGACAAAATCTAGCTCAGATTTTGGAAGCATATTAGCAGCTCTCATTCTCAGTGAATGCGCTGTACATGCTGTACTCAACCGAGCTATTTTACACATTCCTGAGAGCATGTTCATACCCATAGCTAATATAACTACCTCTTCGGTACGCTGTATATCTGTATGGTTGAATGCTCCTGGGAAATTCTGTTTCTAATTCACACAGCACTTTAGTGTCCTGAACATTGCAGGCTGTGTGTGTACACTGTCAGTGGCACAAGGAGCGGCTATGATTATAGGCTAGGATTATAGGCTATGAATATAGGCTCTCTTCCTATCCTTTCTGGTCACCTTCTTCTACAGAAACCTAACAAAACTTATTGCAGAAAAATCATGGAAGTTACTCCACCTCTGCCTATGATGCACCACAGTTCGCATGTGTTTGCAGCCACAGAGTCCCTTTCATCTGCTTGTACCTAAAAGGAAAAAGAAAAAGAAAAAAGGGAAAAAAAAAAGGAAAGAAAAAAGACATTTTTTTGCCAGTATCATATCTCTAACCCTTTCATTCAGCGTTGCCAAAAGCATTCTGCAGAGATTAGGAGGGGACACAGCAGAGAGAGGCAGGAGTATGAACCATATTCCTGGACATCCATTTGGCTGCTTTTACCATTTAAATCACTCTCCCAAAATGTAGCTGTAGAGCTGCTCTGTTGGGGAGGGACTCGGGAATAGCTGAGAACAAGATGGAGCCCAGTGAGACTGCAGTGGATCAATCCCTGTTTTGGTACAGGATGGGAGCTCACAGTAATGCGGGTCTGATACAAACAAGGACATTTCTTCAGTGCTTTCTTCCACATGTCCCCTGAAATTCCAATTCTAGAAAATATTTAGAATATTAAATTTTTAGAGGAAACTCATCAGGAATGAGGACAAATCCTCAGAGACAAAAAGGTTGGTGTCATCAGCACAACTGTCCCCTTTTTTTGAAGACTTGCAGCACACTGGAAGCAACAAGCAGGTAAGATGCCCATTTTCCAGCTGCTGGATCTCTGATTTGCTAGGCAAGGATGTGAGAGAAACACTGGGATGTTGAGACACGCAGCTGAAGGAGATGGTGCTGGAAGGCAGCCTGACCTTTCTCAAGATAATGAAAAGAGATTGAGAAAAGTTCCTCCTAGATCTGGGGGTAATAACTGCCCCATGGGGTGCCAACAAGGGACTACCTGTGTAGGTCAGGTTGGGTGTTGCTAGAGAGGGCTCCTGACAAGGGGAGATTCTCAGGTGGGTTTGAAGGAGAGAAATGGAGATTATTTGTCAAACATTAAGAACTTTGGGGAAGAGGAAAGAAAACTATTAAGTTGTGCTATTTGGTAAAATTCAGAAACAAAGGGGAAATGTAAATTTAAGATCAATGTGCAGAGAGGACTTTCTCTCAGAGGAATGGGAGCGAAGAAATTTGCTAATACCTTCCCGTATAGTTCATCTGTTCTTCTCGTTATTCTCCCTGATAATAAAAATGTTCCAGATGGATGTGGTTAACGAAATCCCTTGAGGAGAAAGGCTTTAATTTCCATCCTTTGCTTCTCTTCACCTTTCTCAGCAGTGAGAAAGGATTGGGACCAAACCAAATTCACAGAGCCATTTATCGTCAACCCAGGAGAAACCAAATCCGTGTGCAAATATTCTCGTTGGCAGAAGGACAAATACGTGCTATATGCCAATGGGAGCGCTTTGCCTGGACTTCCTGCATACTAATTCACCAACCTGATATTTTAAGATGCAAATGTGGCAATAGGTAAGGTGGTACCCCTAGGATGTGATGTGATAGTGACATAAACAGTGGCAAGGTAATCTCTGAAGGATTTGAGAGACTACTGAATATTACCCAGTCAGTGGGCATAAGAAGATCTGAAACAGGCTAGCTCTGCTCCCACAGATGTGAATAAGGGTTCATCTATTTAAGTTCCCAGGAAAGCTGATATAAATTTACTTCTGAAATGGAGTAGTATAAAACTTCTGCATTCAGAATTACAGCTGCCTTTGATGGTACAATTTAGTTCACTCCCAAAGGAGACATGGATCAAAAGATCTCACTGAAGACAGGTTGCTAACTCCACTTGAGAGCAATATGGATCTTCATTTCCCACTCTTGAAGCTGTGGCACACAGGCGAGGCTGAGCAGAAGGTGGCCTGTTGTGTGTCTCACACTTGTTGTTTCTTCTGGTCCCTCAGTGAAAGGACGGATCATGGGTTTGGATGGCTTTGCTGGTGTGCTGTCCTCATAGGGCAGCTTGAGTTGCACAGAGCAGGTTTGGAGGAAACTCAAAAGAATATGTTCCCTCGTGGCTGCATTTTGTAGTCACTTTTATAAGCATAAATAGAATTGGTCAGCTATGTAGACAATCAAGGCATTGCTATTTGATGGAGTATTTATTCATACTGCATTAAATTTAGCACTTGTTTATTTTTTATAAGTAAGTGTTCTATTTGCAGGCAATTATGACAGTCATTGAATCTATCTGACCTTTACGAGGGAGAGTATGATCCTGCAGCAATTCATACAGGGAGGAGCTCCAGCAAAATCATTGATTTTACTCTCAGTAAAACACTCCACTGGCTCTCTTCTCAAACCAAACACCTGCCTCGCTAATGTGAAATCACTTGTGTCTGGGCTGTTACATTAATCACATGGATGTTCTCATATTTTGCATTTCTAATCAAACCTCTACCTGCCATACCAATACCCAATTGATTGGTTATGTTTACAGACCCAATGAACATTTTGCTAGAATACTGATAAACCTTAAGTTTAAAGAATAAATATAGATCATCTATATCTAATAAAAAGATAAAATCTAGAGCCTCCTCACTAAGATCAGGCAGAACACCAACCACTTAACTTCACCCAGTTATCTCTGAGTCTGATTGTTTGCATTTGACTTGGGAAAACTTCAGAAAGGCCTTTGAAGGCATGAGGAGGTACAGAAACAAACATTTTCTTTAGTAATTTGCTTCAAAAGTTAATCACCTCCCTATTGCATATTCGTGCCTTTTTTTTCTCATTTAAATTTGTCCAGCCTTGCTTTGAGCCATCATTTCTTGTTATGCCTTTGTCCATAATTGTAAAGTGAATTAAAGAGCACTTCAATTTCTAGTTAATTTTCCTCCTAAGGTCACCTTGAAATTTCCTTTGCTAATTTAAAGTGTTGGTGCTCTTTATATCTCCCAAGGAATGATACTTCCTCCAAACTACACAAATTTTTAAGGACAACTTTTCATGATTCTATAAATAGAAGTGTATTAGAACTTCCCTTGGCCTAGTCTAGCCATTTTTTTACATAAAGGTCAAAACTACCTTTTTAACCTTACTCGTTACTTCCCTCTATATACTGCCAAGAATTTCACTAACCCTTTCTATCACTAAATGCTGAGTAGCTCACACATTCTGATTTCTGAATGTCCTCTAGAATTACTTTCTAGGACCTCCAACCCCTATCTGTCTGGTAAAGCCAGTGCTTTGTGGGCCAAAACGAGATGTTGTGGTTTATGTACAGACACAAACGCAACACATGCTATTTGCACACATGCAGATCTTATAATGCTGCTGGGAAAGTGTAAATTTAGTAATGTCAGTCCACAGCCAGCGTAAGAATGGACAGTTATGAACAATATAATGACTATCTTGTTCATACAGGTTCATACAGACATAACATCTTCTTGGTTTTGAGAAAGCCTAAGGAACTTGGACTCTTACCATCTGGCAACCTGAGTCCACAAGTTTTGTTGTATTTATGCTGTAAACACACCTGGATACATTCAGGTTCTCACACAGCCATCTGAGGAAGAAAAACAGTCACAGATGCATTAAAAAAAAGGGCTTATATTAAAGATTCTGCAACTTTCCTCATCCTTAGCATGGAGAGCGCCCAAGTTGCCACGTTACATGCCAATCAAGGGCTAGGTGACCCTCCAGTCCTTCAGCTAATCTTACTCCTTACTTCAAAGAGAAATGAGAGATTTGCTAAGCCAAAATCTAGTGTTTTACCCAGGGATTTGGCACTTGCTTGTATAGGGAGAGACCTCAGGTTCAGTCCGGGCTCTCAGAACAATACAGAATTATGACTGGAAAGGAGTTTGTTAAAATTCTAACTTGGTTCTTGGAGCGAGACCAGGAATCCTAGCACGCAGAACAGAGCTAACCCCACGCTGATCCCTGGACTACGCTTAGATTAATTTATGACAACAAAGTTTCTGCTCTGTGGAGTAATCGCTTCAATTTAAATGAGCAACAATAAAAAATTAATGAAATGTATCTTTATCTGGGGTGGAATTATTTAGCATAAACTTTGATTAAATTTTCATAGGATCCTAATTGATTTTGGCACATACATTTCATTGTCCGTCTACAGGAATCTGTCTAGTAAGCTATTATATGAGCTCTAGAACCTGTTTCCTAGCCATATTTCAGTTTCACTCCGTATCTCCTTTTCTGCACTGTAGCCCTGTTTTTCCCAGACAAGCGACTGATCTCCACCAGTCTAGCAGCTGCCTCACAAACTTTTTTGTCTGTGGGCTGGATGGTAGTTAATTATGACCTCTAACAAGAGTCTGCTGAATTACACCAATCAAGAAGTACATTTGCTAGGGTTTTCCACTGATGCAGCTATATTGGCATACCAAATATATACTCAAAAAAAAAAATCAAAAAAAAACACCAACAGAAAAGCACCCACCCACCCACACAAAAAAAATGCAAGCCTCACAAGCCTCCTTACTGCTCTGTGCTGGTGATTAGACAAGATTAACATTTCACTGGAGCTGTGTCAGCACAAGTGTGAATGTGGGAAAACTGAGCACAGCAATGAAACTTAGTGGTGAACAGGTTTTCAATCACTGATTTGAAATTATAGCAAGATATCTTCCCCTAGCTAAAATTGCAGAGTACTGCAGATAAAAAATTAACTTCATTTGCTGTATTTGACGGGAGACTGTACAATTTTTCTATACTGAAAGCTCAGAGTTACCAATAAAGAAGAGCCTTATTCACATCACTTTCATATCACACACCAAAAAGTATAAAAAAAAGTCTGGGTAATTTTTTTTTTATAATCTCCAGCAATGGGAAAGAAACAAGGTTTTCCCCTTTGCCCATTGCTGTTGTTTCTGAACTGTGAGAAGGATTGGCAATGCAGAGAGGAGAGGTCATGTTTATCAGTGCCTGTGTCTGTGTATGAAAGGGATGGGGCAAGGCTCAGGTCCTCAGCCTTCCCCATCACACCTGCACCTCTTCTCCTAAGGCCTGGTCTCAAGGCCTTCATCTCCCTCACCTGTCCTGCCTTCTTCAGATGCTCTTTGCAAACAACAACAAAGACTTTAGCTGCTGTGGAGCAGAGGACACCAGATGGGAGAGGCTGTCCTGTTTGTGGGGGAGATGTACTCAGAATAATTATTTTCTAAGGCAAAAGGTCAAGCTTTGCCATAATCTCACAGGTGTGTGGTTAAGCACCATCTCATGATATTCTAGTACTGAGCGGTGGCTGCTTGCAAACCTCTGGAGCGAAATGTGGATGCCCCCAGCTTTTGCAATGCTCTGCTAAACTTTTCCCAGCAATGTTCCCCCATCCCAGCCACGTGCAGGGCCGCACAACTGCCCCTGGGAGCACCACACAGCAGCCCTGGGGGACAAAGTCCCACTCCTTCCTGTAAAGCACAGGATGAGAAAGGATTTATTAGACAGACACTTCCTACATCTGACTTATAGCATGAACCTGGGCTTTTGTCCCTGTTACAGACCACTTAAGATCTGCAAAATGTCACCCCTGTGATTCCTTCTGAGGGAGATTGAGATGTCTGTAATAAATGTCACAGCATGACAATGCCAGGAGAAGAAAACAGCCCTGTGGCCAAAGGGCAAATCTGGACAAAAGCAACAGAATTTGTAAGGAAACAAACAAACAAACAAACTGATCAATGCCTTGAAAGGTCCATATACCTCTCCTAGGGTGAGGCTGCCATTTTGCTGCAATCAGACACTTCCTAAAGTAACTTGAGCTGCTGTTAGTGGCAGGTACATGCACAAACACTGAAATGAGCGGCACAAAACAACTAATGGCACACTCGCTGCACAGCAAACAGGAGCTGCCAGAAGTGGTAACAAAATGCACAAACACTTCTGAGTTTTACTTCCAGATTCTTGCAGTCTTCTGGGCTCTTTGAAGACTGCTGGGGACTCTCCGAGGGACTGCAGCAAGTCCTGGCTGCTGCTGCCGAGCAAGGGTGGCCAGGCAGGCGTTTGCAGCTGGGAAACTCCAGCTATTCCTCATCTTAAGGTGCTTTTGTCTCCAGATTACTGCCTATGAGGGAGCACCAACCACCCATTCAACGGGTGCTAGAGACCCAGATAGATGCCAGGTCCAGTGCACACTGAAGCGAAGCAGCTCAAGGACAAAGTAGTTTTTGCAGAAAGTGGTGACGCACCACAAGACGTGGTCCCCAACACCAGCTGCAGCAGCACAGCAGGACCCTTGTCTCAGACAGAGCTCAGGAGCACCACACAGGTATGAGTGGGGACCAGCCCTGTCTAATACCAGCAGCAATGGCAATTTAATACAATTTAACAGTGGTCCCTCATAGATACAAGCAAATAAGAAGAGAGGTGAAGCAAATGAAACTCCACGTAAAAGGCAATCATTCATCAGAAATCGCTACCCAAGCAATTAGCCTGTAGATGTGAAAGAAGAGGGGCAGCAAAGCCCAATGTGTATAGTGAGCTGTAGCCATGTAACACCAGTAACACTGGATATTAGGGGAAAAAATCTCAGGCAGGCTGGTCAAGTCCCCACCACTGAAGACACTCCCAACTTGGGATGTGCTCTGATCTAACCTTGAAGTTGCATCTAATTTCAAAGCTGGCCTTGTTTTGATGGAGTGGTAGACCAGATGGCTTCCTGAAAGCCCTGACAATGTAAAACACACTGTGACAAAAAACTCCCTCTGCAAAAACAGAGACCTCCCAGGAGAGCTGAGAGCCAGGCAGGAAAAGTGGTGCTAGGGAAACACGAAGGAGATCCGGCTGAAGGCTGATAAGGATGGTAAGGAAAGTTTTTACAGGACTCGTAGCAGCCTCTTTCCCCCTTTCTGTTGGTTCTTATTCCCTAGAGAGAGCAGTGCTTCACCTTGCTGAGTGGAGAGGTGGCGCCCAGGGCTGAGCATGTTAACAAATTCTTCTGTCACAAATCCAGCATACGAAAAAGAGGTCACAGTATGAGAAAATGAGGTCTTTGGACATGTCACATGAGGTGAAAGCATAAAACTTCTTGCTTAATAACCATCATTTCTGGAGACCTTTGATACTATTCATACTGACTCCAGTGGCAGGGCATCAGCTGAAGACATGATTTCTATGACAGGTACCAGGAAGGAGAGCCTCATCTTGCTCGGGAATGGCTCAGCTTTTCCAGCTGACATGGCTGAAAGCACCCCACAGGAGTTCAACACTACATCTATCTTCCATCTACCCGTAAAAAGTCCTTATAAGCCTGGGATCTCCCTACTTGCCATTGCTGCAAACACCTTGCTCAAACGATCTCACTGCACTGGAAGAGAGCACAGATAAAAACAAAATAAATGCTTGCTGCACACTCTGTGTGGATACAGAGATGGCTGAAATGAGTAGCAGAGGCTGGAGTTTCTGCAGGGAGACCTGCTGATAGTCCAGGTCACCTAAGGGGAAGGATGGTGCTGGAGGATATGAGGTTGGAGATGTCGCATGCCCTCAGCTCCACTTTGCAAGCAGTGAAGGCTGCGACTGGCAGCTGCAGCCGCTCTGCCTGCATCAGCTGCTGGAAAGGCTGGAAGCAGCTTGCAAAATCTTAAGTCCTTTGAGATGAGACTGTACGGGAAACACCCCGTAGTACTTGTCCCAGCTGGCTCCAGCTGCCACCAAGCGAAGGGATGCAGCTCTCCCCAGCTCTGTGCGGGGAGGGGGAAGTGCTATCCTCAGCCAGTCCGCCACCACCAGGTACATTCTTAAACATTTCTAAACATTTTGGTACGACAGCCTGTGCTACTGTCACAAAGGCTTTTGTTACAGCCAAAAATTACAAAATAAAACCCATAAATAAACAGTCTGTGACAGAAATGAAGCATTTTAACTGATGTGTGGAGATTTTGTGTGGAGATGTGTGGAGTTTTGTTTCTTAAGATTCCCCACCTTTGAGCACTTACCATGGTTTCATTTTTCATCCTGCTTCAGCAGGAATATTTACAAATATGGACAAACATCTCACATTCATTTTTTTTGGAGTCTAACTGTCACAAGGTCAGACCAAACAGCCCTGCTGCAGGACGCAGTGCCTGTGTCCTTGTGGAGGACAGCTACCAAGCAGCAGTGTGAAATACAGCCTCTGCCTAATGCAACGCCTGGGACCCAGGAGTTCATGGGACTGGCACTAAGAGATAACCAGAGCTCTTCTTTCCCTTTGCCACGTGAGAGTTCTTGTCTCAGAGACACGGGAGGTTTCCTCCCTACAGGGACAGACCCCATTTCCCCATGATGGTTGCACTGCAAGATGCTGACGGCAGTGACCTTCCTCAGGATTTGTTACGGCTCTAGCTGGCACAGGGGAAGCTAAATAATAACGACAGATCCCGTGCCCCCAGGGAGCACCCAGAGGAAGAGAAACGCTGAAAGAAATGGCAAGACACCGAAGATGTAGGGCGAAGAAGAATGAGATACCCAGAGCAGGAGCTGCTTCCGTACTGCTTTACACTTGCTCTCTGTGCCCCTTGTCCCTGTCATAACCCAGGACAGCATCTCCGATGATGAGCAGGTGGAAGGCAGAGAGATGCAGCCCTAAGCCAGAGGCCAGAGCTCCTGTACCGGGGCACACGACGACACGCAGACCTGTCAGCGCGCCTGATGGAGGAGCAGGCAGAGTCGTGTCACAGACGGCCAGCTATCTGTTGCTACAGCACTTTGCTATGACAGATGAGCAATGGATCTAATTATATCACTAGGAGAAGAGAGCCATCTTGCACTCTCCTGTGATCTACGCTCCTCATTGCAGAGCTACTGTGTAGTACAAGATGCAGCGGAGCATTAGCTGCTCGGCGGCACCGCGATGCATCATGCACCTACCAGTCCTGTGGCCACTCTGATATACGGCGCCGCCTCGGCTTGCTAGTCCATCACTTGGAAAAGGGACAGAAGGTGTAAAAAAAAGTCTTGGCCAGATAACTGTATTGGGAGTGTAAGTTTCACACAACTCATGCAGAAAGCAATGAACTGTACCAAGGGCTCATATTCGCTTTTCCCTGACCGCTCCACAGCTATCCATTAAAGAGCACGGAAGAACAATTCCAGCTGACTGCATGTCCTAATGCACTTACGTTCCTGTAATCACTCTGCTTCATCTCGATTATAACCACGTCGCGTGGAGCAACAAGAGAGCTAGGAAGGCAGCGGGAAGGAGGAGGCACAGCTCCACAACAGCTACCTATTGCTGTCCATGGTTAATGCTATAGCGTGTAGGCGCCTGAGCTGAAAGGGTTGCTGCAGACAATTACCTGCAGTTACCTGTCTCTGGGGGGTACCTCCACATTCCCTCTTCTGGTACACCTGGCCCCTTTCAGGCAGGGTACCAGGGCTGCTCTGCGTAACATTGCAAATTGCCCATTTGTAGGTTTTTCTGATGTAAAGGAGTGAGAAAAATGAAGGGCCCTTCTGAAGCTTTAAGTGTTTGCAAGAACTGAAGAGACAGCAACTAAGACAGTTAAGACTCAACAGTACTCAGCTCCTGCGGAAACCCTCTGTTGCTATTATCTCATTATTCCTCAGATCTCAATCCCTACAAAGACAGAATTAACACTGTGGTTTAGCATACTAACATATAAGGGGCTGAAATAGAATCTAACGTTTTAATTTCACTTGTATAAATCTGACACTGATAATTCATAAACCACAATATACAAAGGAGTGACAGGCATGCGGAAATGCCTCAGGCTGCAGAGGCATTTGAGTTTTTGCAAATCTACAGTCTTTTCTCTTTAAAAAGTGACTATATGGAATAGGCAGAAAAATAAGTGATACTGGTGATTCTCATTAAAAAAGTGACTTTAAGTAATATGTTTTAAGGAAATTATCTAGATAAATTAAAATACAGATTTTTACAGATGCCTCCTCTGAGTAAGCTGACAGACTCCCTAAAACTTCAGTAGTGGATCTACATGTTCTGCAGCTTATGGTACAGGATTTTTAGTTAATGTATAATGACCTTCTAACCTGAATGGCTTTTTTTTTTTTTTTCATCTGAATTTCTCAGGAGTAAACCCTGCCATTTAGTGCCAGGTGTAGCCAGATCACACCAGAGGTGTGTGAAGGAGCAACTGTGTAAAGCTATGGATGCAGATGCAAAGGTCAAAACCAGCCTCCAGTATGGAGGGGTGTCTAGGATTCTGGGAATGGATCTAGCATCCCTAGCTGTAGCAGGCATTATAGGGTTATACAGAGTTCAAAGATGGTCAACACAGTTAACTGTCATCCTCTTGTTGGGGTCAAGAAAGAGAGCCCCCCTTGTCACTGTGGGCTTGTTGAGGCCAGAAGTTAGGAAGGAATGATGTCTCACTAGCAATTTTTATAGGATAAATTACTACCTGCAGTATCCTCTGAAGTCTACTGGCTTTTTGTGCCTTGCATGCTTTCTGACGAAATAGCTAGGGCAAAGTTTTGGAGATGGGACTCTAGGCAAAGTTGAACATACAAATTGGTTTCAGAAGTCTTCATGTATATTTTATATATTGTGGCAGTGCCTAAAGTACCTCACAAATGCATAACAAACATAAATGTCCTCCCTTGATATATTTACCACCCAGACACATAGATTTAGCTTCTCCATTTTTTTTTCATCTCTTTAATTAGGAATTTTTAGGAACAAGTAAAGGAGACACTTTTAAAATTGTTGCACAGAATGGAATGGTGCTCAGTTAACCAATACAGATCTGGTGGTACTTATGTCCCCCTGTAGACAACTACCTTAGTTTAAAGCTATTCATTTCTAATAGACTTTCCCTGACTTACACCTGCTGCAGATCTTGTCCTGTCTCTTGTCTCTTGAAACACATCTAGACTGTGCATGATGGTTGGGATTTAAAAGGAGCCTACGCATATAAGCTTCCCAAATCCCATTATATTTTAATAAGATTTCTACTTCTAACTGGCTCAAAAAACTCAGCTTGAATTTCTAGTTTCCACACTGCTAGCACTAAATTAATTCTACGGCAATTCCTTCCAGAAAGCTTAGTGTTAATTAATTAATTAGTTTAATTTAATGAATTTAATTTACCAGCTCCTCTCCTGTATTCCAACGGTTTAGGACTCTTCTTGCTAGACTTGTTTTTGAGCTTCACTTTTTTTTATCATCCTCACTAAGGGTATCTCCGAATATAGAGTGACTCTCATACCTCACACCACAAACAGGAAAACTGGTGAGTCACAGCAGCTCCAATTCCCCACCTGCGTCTGTGACGGAGGAACATCCTGCCAGGAATAACCATGCACTTCATAGCGGCTTCCCCCACTTCCATCACCCTGAGTTACGGATTTTTTCTAAACCGCACATTTACAAGCGCACCAAAAATAAACTTCAAGTTTTAAGTAACAAAAAGAAAACTGAGGCATGCTGGTATTGCCAGAGTAATGTCAGGTATTGTCGGGTATTGTCAGGTATTGTCAGATTATTACTGATATTGTTCAGGTATTGCCAGGGTTGCCCATCCTCCCGGCCTTTCCCAACCAGCTTGCATCCCACTTCCCCTTGATCACCACCACACCTTTCTAGGTGGGATGCAGCCATGAGACAGTGGAGGATGCTGAAAAGTCCTGTAGGGCTATTACATCTCATGATTCAGAGTGTTACATGGGAGGAAATCCCATATCTCCTTTTTGTACCTCTTACATCATAGAATCACAGAATGACTTGGGCAGGAAGGGACCTTAAAAATCATCCAGTCCCAACCCCCCTGGCATGTGCAGGGACACCTCCCACCAGACCAGGTTGCTCAAAGCCCCATCCAACCTGGCCTTGAACACCTCCAGGGATGGGGCATCCACAGCTTCTCTGGGCAACCTGTTCCAGGGCCTCACCACCCTCTGAGGGAAGAACCTTCTCCTAACCTCTAATCTAAATCTCCCCTCTTTTAGTTTAAAACCATTACCCCTTGTCCTATCTTTATCTCCTGGAGTAAAAGGTTGCTCTCCATCTTCTTTATAAGACCCCTTTAAATACTGAAAGGCTGCAATGAGGTCTCCCTGGAGACTTCTCTTTAGGCTAAACAGCCCCATCTCTCTCAGCTTTTCTTCATAGCAGAGATGCTCCAGCCTTCTGATCATCTTCATGGCCCTCCTCTGCACTCGCTCTAACAGCCCCACATCTTTCCTGTGCTGGGGGCTCACACCTGGACGCAGCACTCCAGGTGGGACCTCACAAGGGCAGAGCAGAGGGGCACCATCCCCTCCCTCCACCCGCTGCCCACCCCTCTGTTGATGCAGCCCAGGACGCAGTTGGCCTTCTGGGCTGCAAGCACGCCCTGCTGGCTCGTGTTGAGCTTTTTGTCCACCAGAACCCCTGAGTCCTTCTCCACAGGGAACCCCCAAGTCCTTCTTGCTTGCCAAGGAAGCTGAGTTCAGGTGGTGGAAGCTGGGGCATCTTCAAGCATTGAGCTGCAGGATTTCTGGTGGCCTCTCACCACTGGGCTCACTGGTACTTTCCAGGCTTTTATGCCTGGGAAAGAAAGGGGAAAATCCTCAGTTGGAGTGGCTCCCATTGCAGGAGAGCAAGGTCAGACTTCACAACATGTGGGATAGCAGATCTGCCCATCTCTTAGGAAGTAAATCATACCTGTGAGAATTTACCTGGTGTAAAAATCCTCCCTAAATAAACAGCCAGCATCAGTTTCTTACAGGAAACCACTCTTCTCTCTAAAAGGCAGTTATCTTTAGCAGTTCATCGTGTCTAACTGTGAGAGATCTTTTACAGGCTTTCCTGTTTTGTAAGTAATATGATAAAATAAATGGGCAGCTCAAATGCTGCAATGTTTGCAGCATCTTTGATGAATACACAGATAAATATGTTTTCTGTGTTCATTCTGATGTACTTCAGAGATCTTATCACAGTAGGAGAAACTGTTTTCCCCAGAAGGACTCTGCCGAGCACTCCTTGCTGGGATCTTGTCAACACTTCAAGTTACGATCCTCACCTTAGGCCTCTGCTCAGCATTGTGCTGCAATCTCACTGACAGCAGATCTGCTGGCATTTCACCAACATTTCTTTTGCACTGAGTGCCATGCAAGGGGCAAAAGTGATTCAGAGTCACAGAATCACAGAATCCTCTAGGTTGGAAGAGACCTCCAAGATCACCCAGTCCAACCTCAGCCCTAACACTAACAAGTCCTCCACTAAACCATATCACTAAGCTCTACATCTAAACGTCTTTTAAAGACCTCCAGGGATGGTGACTCAACCACTTCCCTGGGCAGCCCATTCCAATGCCTAATAACCCTTTCGGTAAAGAAGTTCTTCCTAATATCCAACCTAAACCTCCCCTGTCGCAACTTTCGCCCATTCCCCCTCATCCTGTCACCAGGCACGTGGGAGAATAGACCAACCCCCACCTCGCTACAGCCTCCTTTAAGGTACCTATAGAGAGCGATGAGGTCTCCCCTGAGCCTCCTCTTCTCCAGGCTGAACAAGCCCAGCTCCCTCAGCCGCTCCTCGTAAGACTTGTTCTCCAGACCCCTCACCAGCTTCGTTGCCCTTCTCTGGACTCGCTCGAGCACCTCGATGTCCTTCTTGTAGTGAGTGGCCCAAAACTGAACACAGTACTTGAGGTGCAGCCTCACCAGAGCCGAGTACAGGGGCACAATCACTTCCCTAGACCTGCTGGCCACACTGCTTCTTATACAGGCCAGGATGTTGTTGGCCTTCTTGGCCACCTGGGCACACTGCTGGCTCATATTCAGCCGACTATCAACCAGTACTCCCAGGTCCTTCTCTGCCAGGCAGCTTTCCTTGCCCTTGCAGGGGCTTTAAGGGGCAGCTTTGGAGAGATGTGCAGCCTGGTCCCAGGGAGTGCCCGCTATGGCCCACCGGCTCACCAGCATCGTGACTCATTGCGGCCGTGGGCTTTCACAGCCCACACTGGGACCAGACAACGTAACAGCCATGCACAGGGAGCTCTGTGGGTGAGCATCACTGCAGGGGGATGCAGTATGTGCCATTTCAGGCACTCACTTTGAGGCAGTATACCTCAAGGAAAAAAAAGAAAAAAGACATTGAATCCATAGTGTGGATTCACGGAATGCCTGAAAGGCTTAAGGATGGACCCTGACCCCTGGCATGGCAATAGTGTCCTTCTTTTGCTGCTCAAGGCCACGCTGACAAGGCATGAAGGCAGTGGTCCAGGCTGGGGCCATCCCATGGGGGCTGATGGCTGTGGACTGAGGTGGTCTTCTGCACACCCCAGGGAGCATGGCTATGGGGCCATGCAGTCAGCCAGAAGCTCTCCAGTTTCACCCACTCTATCCACTGCAATGCAGAACTTGGCCCCATGCCATGCTGTGCCCCACCACTGGAACAATTTTTACAACGGCCCTATGAAAGCAGACTAAATTGGTATTTCCCCAGTTAGGTAATTACAGCCTTTGGAGGTGGGGAGGACACTGCTTAAAGGTGGAGCAAGAGGTTAAGTGACTTGCCCCAGACTAGAAAAGGAGACAGAACTTGAAACAGGCAGCTTCTGGTGCCACCCTTTAGCATCTCACAGGCCCTGGTGGTTCTGGATCCATAGGAAGAAGGGGGGATTTTTACCAATGTCTGCAAATCCCTGAAGGGAGGGTGCAGAGAGGACGGAGCCAGGCTCTGCTCAGCGGTGCCCAGTGCCAGGACAGGAGGCCATGGGCACAGCCGGGCACCCAGGAGGCTCCCTCTGAGCACCAGGCAGCACTTCTGTGCTGGGCGGGTGACGGAGCCCTGGCACAGGCTGCCCAGAGAGGCTGTGGGGTCTCCTCCTTGGGCATCTCCAAAAGCCGCCTGGACGTGGTCCTGGGCAGCCTGCTCTGGGTGTCCCTGCTTGAGCAGGGGTGGCACCAGGGGCCTCCACAGGGCCCTGCCAACCTCAGCACCCTGTGATGCTGTGGTTCTATGGAGCAAGGAGAAAGCCCATAGTCCTAGGTTGGGAGAATGGGGATCATCACCTTTACGGGAGCCACCAGCCATCTCATAAAGACACAAATTCAAATGAAGGGCAGAAGCAGGGCCCTACGTTTCTAGCCCATTACTGTTGGTTGCTTGGCACTCCTGATGAGCTGTCATGGCTCAGGGGAGACTCAAATGACAAACATTGCATGATGCCATCTTCAGTGTGTAGTAAAGTCAAAATGGTGAAGGGTGACCACACTTGCGTTTACAGCAGGAAGAGTCACAGTGCCACTTGTGTGCAGAGCTGTGAGAAACCACAATAGCTTCTATGTTTGTGCAGTGAGTTAAGGTTTGCTATCAGTGATGCCCCTGCTATTCTGCAGTTACTGTGTCATCTCCTTCCAGTAAATAACCAAGAGAAGCCTCCCCAGTTACATGTTTTAGGATGCGCTTTTCATTTTTGCATGTGTTCAGGCCTGCAGTGGGGATAATAATAATAATAATAATAAAGAACATGATTGTAAATGTTTCATTAAAAGCAAAACATCAAGATGTAAAGGCCAGCTCTCACATGCTAATTTAGCTTGGAATTAAAGAGTTGGAAGATTAACCCAGGAGTAATAAATAAAATCCACTACACTTTATTTGATTTTTCCTCCTAGTTGTACAGACGTCTGAAAAAGGTGAATTATTTTAAAAACTGCAAATCTAATATGCTTCATCTGTCTGGATAATGATCTCTGCATTCTCAGGGCTAATCATGCAAGCATTATTTTCAAATTATCCTAACAAACCAGACTATGTGCATAAAACCAGCTGAAAAATATTAATTATTTGTTTTATGTGAAATTGGAGGAATGAAGAGAACTAAATGTAAAATATGAAAAAGAAAATTATTATGATGCTGGCTTGTAATTTAAAGAGGAAAAAAGTATCATATTTACTAGATTTCCCCCCCTGCAAATGACATCTCTGAGACAGAGGTTGTTGATAAGCTCCTACCAGCTTTCATGAATGTGGCCATGGGAGAACTGTATAACAGAAAAGTGAGGTTTTTTGAATGTGATCTGTAACTCTGGCTCACTGCTTTCCTCTTTGTGGTTTTCCTGCCACCTTACTTTAAAGCACAAGCACTAGAATGGTGTTGTTTGGTTATTGTCACACATTGTGCCCAGAGAAAAATGTCTTACTTTTTTTTTTTTTTACCTTTTATTTCAAGTAGCTGTATGCTTTTAAGTTCATCATTTCTACCATCAGCCGTGGTTGCAGGCATCCAGCAGATTGTCAACATTTTCCTACTGCACTGATTCATCTCTCAGTTTCTTTTCATTTCTCCATCAAAAATTGTTTGTAAGTGAAAAATGTTGACCAGTTCTACTGTGTTCTCCAAAACATGAAAGGAACAGTGGGTATGAAGTCTTATAATGAGCTGTCATACCTTACCTTTTTCGGTGGGTTTCTTTGACCATAGCTAAGCTTACTGATTAGAATGCAGGAATTTTACTATTAGATGAATACAGGAAAAATCTGAATGCCTGCTGTGATGAGCAATTACACTGAGAAAAAGTGAGAGAAAGAGTGAGAAGAAATATTAAGGATATTAAATGTAGCTGTGTTCAGAAGCAACCCCTCAAAATTGCAACCATATTTTCTTTCAGCTATGACAGAACTGTGATGCTATTGTGCTGGCACTGGCATTTCAGTTCAAACCAGGAGTGCTCTCTGAGCCTGAGTCAGTAGCCACCCTGCACCGTGTCTGGGTCAGCTCATGGCAGGCCATGGTGGGCACGGGCTGGGCTCTTTTGGAATGAAACAGAACCAGGAGACGCTTCCCGTGAATTCCACCAACATCTCTAATGAGCAATCATCTGTGGGGACAGACTGGATCTAGTCTAAAGGAAACTGCCTTAAATAGTGAGCAACATGAGTGCCCGCTGCTCAGCACCAGCTCTTCTGCTGCACAGACCCATGCCAAAGCATTGCGATGCTGCCTACGCAGGCATAGCCTGTGGCTAAGGAAAGGTCACAGAGCACTCCCTGAAATCAGACAACACTTCTGTGGCTGTAACTCAGATACCTTCAGTAGGGTTCCTTCCCTTCCCTTCCCTTCCCTTCCCTTCCCTTCCCTTCCCTTCCCTTCCCTTCCCTTCCCTTCCCTTCCCTTCCCTTCCCTTCCCTTCCCTTCCCTTCCCTTCCCTTCCCTTCCCTTCCCTTCCCTTCCCTTCCCTTCCCTTCCCTTCCCTTCCCTTCCCTTCCCTTCCCTTCCCTTCCCTTCCCTTCCCTTCCCTTCCCTTCCCACATCATCACTGTAAAATCTCAATGTCTTCCAGCAGTGCATTAACCAATATAACTAACATTTGTCAACATTTACACAAAGGATAATCAAGACCTCATTGTTTCCAGGCTCTCCAAATCTGAACAAGAAGCTGTAATAATGAAACTCTCTTATTGATTCAACTGATCAAAATGTATTTGCATTAGTAGCACAGCATAATTGGGGCATGTTATAACAAAACAACTGATTGGTAATGTAATGCTGTTCTGAATACGAATACATTATCCCTTCATGCATTTAATATTTCCATTAATCACTAACTTGGTGCCATCTCCAATTTTGCTGAACAGCCTTCAAGCTGGGAAGCATAAAGCTCTTTAAATCTACTCATATTTACAGACCCTCTTAGACTGGCTGACAATATGAACCTTTAATTTTAAATCAGACTGAAAATCAGCATGTGATAATGCTTGCATTTGTATTCTTTTCCCTTCTTTTCTTGAGGTGTTGCTTATTATTTCTTTCCTTTGCCAAGGAAATAGAAGGGACATGGCTAATGTAGAACTGCAGACTTTTCCCTCTGCAGTGTACGTGGCTGCTGTTATCCTAAGTCACTAAGATGTCATTGTTTCCAGGATTAGCTCTGATGCCTCGTGAAGATTTCTGATGCAGAGAGCCCTGTGCTCCTCCAGGCAGCAAACTCAGAAGACAAGGTACAATCACCTGCTTCTCTGCTCCCCCTTGCCCAGACCTCAGCTGCTACTAACAACTGAAAAGAGACAATCTATTTTCTTTCCACTGTACCTGATCTCCAAGGAGACCTACTTCTAATGAACAAGACAAAAATAAAATGAGGCAATGAGATACTCCTAGTTGAACATTTTGAAACCAGGTACATTTGTACACAGATGACGGCATCAGGTCACCTAGACATATTCCACTTATAAAATGTGTCATGCAATCAACAGGTATCAGTAAAGTTAATAGGGTTGCAAATGCAAATACGCAGTCCTCTGAGGACCAGCATAGTTCTGCAGAGTGTTACAAGTGCTCAAACCCTGCTGAAGATAATTAGAGTTGAAAGCACTCTGCATTTTTCAGAAGTCTACAGCAACATTTAACTTCAGACCAGATCCTTTTTGCTAAGGGAAACTGTCCCCCTTTACCCTTTCTTGGAACTTCTTTGGTTTTGTCACAAATTTCTTCCCCCCTCACCTTAATGCCTGGAAGATAAGCTTGCACATTTTGCGAAATGGATGAGCAAGATCAGGACAAAGAAGAGACCAGACCGTGTGTCAAACTATGTCCAATAGGCACTACTACAAATCTCAAATCTGCTCTTGTAGCTTTTTCACTGACGCTTCATAATCTTTTTTTTTTATGACTGTATTTTATTTTTTGAAAGTAGAGACCATATACTGTATCATAAAATCCCACTTATGTGGGACTTACAGTGAGACTCCAAGAGATATTGAGTTAATAACTAACATAAGTGTTTGCTAACATTTTAGAAATGCATTGTAAATTCCTTCTATATCCAAAAGATCAAGAGTAAACACAGCCCCAAACCTAGGAAATTGCTGAAAATTCTGTGAAAACAAATTGATTTTGTCTATGCTCTGGAAATGGGTCCCCAATGCATCTATTAGAGCAGAAATAAGCCTGCCAGAGAAGCACTAAATGCTGCTAAGGGCCATCCATGACATCCGGTCCAAACTTCTCTGGTACCTGTCGCCACAGGCAATTAAAATTGAAGTAAATTCCTTTCAGATTATACACACTATGGAATAAGTTCCTATATTTGTACAGTTTTACTTGTTTAAAGACATGCTCCTCTGGTGCAACAGAAGGCTATTCATTAGATTATTTTCTTTGGTTTCTCTGCTTAGTCAATAACTGTCATGTATAAGAAACCTAGATTAAGAATATTTTTATATTTTCAGGGAAATTACCCCAGCGTTATCAAATAAGTGTGATACGCTTGGCTTTGGTAATGGTATAAACCAGTTTTCTGCTTCTATAAATGCCCCAGGTAGAAAACATGGAAAGTAGCTGCACTATTTTCTGAAATAATGTGACTCCCTGTGGTTTTCCTGTTTAATGTCACGCTCTCTGTTATTTGACCACAAGAATTAACTTATTTCAAGAGATAGTAGGAACAGGGAAAGGCATCTTAGTGGTTTGTACTGATAGAGACATACCGAAGAAGAGGAGCACTGCCAGCACCCCGTGGAGACTGGTGGTGAGGTGCTGGTTTACTAAGTTAGGAAGCTGTGGGGTGAATAGCAACAGATAGATGCAATAGTGATAAATAAAGCACTAAAGGAAAGGCCATTCCCCAGTCCCTGCAGAGGAATGGGACAGAGACTGGGAGAGAGGAGAAGGACAGTGGCACATCTCTTAAGGCCACGCTTCTCACATAAACCTCACCCCTGGTTCCTGCAGACGTGAACTTCAGCCTTGTCTTCCTTACAGAGACCACTCTGTGGCATGAAGGATGACCAGGATTTCAGAGAGGGAAAGCCAGGAGCATGGCTGACTCCTCCCGAATGCTTCCTCGAGTCTCTCAGATTGTGTATTGCTAAAAATTGCTGACATTTCCTTCTCAGGGAAATTTCATCCCATGAACTTATACAAAATGAACTGGTGACCCTTCACACGCACACCATTAGCAGTTATCACCAAACAGATTAAGTACACAATTTATACTGTCTATCTGCATCTATGAATGGATCTAATGTCCAGCTTCAATGATTTGAGGCGAATGTCAGAAAGCTAAACCTTACCTCATCTCCACAGAAATCTGTGTTGTCACTAGCTTCTTATTAGTCATGGATCCATAGGCAAAGGCAAATAACACCACTCAAATGGTGTAATGGGAATGGCTTGTTGAATGTTGAACGGCTTGAATTGGTCATAAATCAACAAATTTTTGTATGGAAGGTTGGAGAGGATTTTGTTAAAAAAACAAAATCCTTTTTCTCTGATACAGAAAGCTTTATTTTTGCTTAATGCACAGTTCACTGAGCTACTACCAATCTTCTTTTCTGTTTCTGTATGTGTTTTTGCTTAAGCTTGGGTGTAATTTGGTAGCAATTATCAAAGTGTAAAGTGTACATGTGAGGGTAAAGGGACCCTCTACATCCGCACCACTACCTTGTTTTTTTTTTGTGGGAAGCGCCACAGCTTTTGCCCATTACAAAATCGATGTGCACCTCTGTCCTCCTCAGTATGTGACAAAAATGCAAAGTGAGACTGCTAGACAACAGAAAAGAAAACTTCTTTGCTCTTGCAGAGAGTTCATTTCTTTTATGTCACCTACAAGTGGGCAAAAATGTGTGAGTCATTTGTGCTCCCTTATGTTGTTCAGACAAGACCTAGAAGAGGCTCTTCCTTTTTTCCTTCTGCTGCTTGTTTTCACCTAAGCAATATAAGAAATGTCAAGCTGAGGCTGCCCTTGCTTGCTTGAAAACTTTTTTTTTAAGTTCTCAGGGGTGAAGCAGCACTGAAGTTCTTGTAGTTTCTTGCCTTATGTTTCCCACTGTCTGTCTTTTCCATGTCTAGTCAGACTGTGGTCCCAACCCCACCCTGACAAGCCTGTGGACAGACTGCTGTTCCTGTATGCACTGCGGGTAGGGAGAGAGCCCGAGCTCTGTCTGCTACCTACCACGTTATTTTAGATTTGCTGGGATCCTATTTACTCGTCTGGAGGAAAGCAATGACAATGTGACTGGCTATACTTTTGGTGTATCTATCTTATTTCATCTACAAACATTCACCAGTTCTGTCACAGAGACCATTCAAACAGCCATCTTTTCCAGGGAATTAAGCCTACAGCCTACAGTCATCCATGCTGTGTAACTGCTTCCTGGCTGGCTCTCTCAGAACAAGTGAAATTTCCGTGATTAAAATCACGGTAAAGAAAACACCTCCAAGAGTATAGTATTGACATCTGATGATTTCAGTCTTGATCATATACATGTCATTTTGCATGTCCTATGAGAGAAGGAACTGAAGGTGCAACAACTGTGGATGCATCCAGGAATGAAAAGATCAGTCGAATGATGTCAAACCATTACCACCCAGCATTTCAAACTTGAGCAAAACAGAGGAAATGCTGAGTTGTTAACAAAGGTTTCTTTCCACAGTAGTGTTAATGATTGCAATCAAACGGATGTCAACAAAGACCTTCTCAAGTAGAAAGAATAAAAATTTATTTCTGTCCAATGAAGTTTGATTTAATGGAGTATTGTGTGTGATAAATTCGGTTTTGTTTCCAAGTATCTATGGAGTTATTCATGAAGCCTAGGGCAAACAAATTTCAATTTCTCACCTGAGCATAAAATAACAGCAAAAAGGAGTAAACAAGAAGAATAACAAAATCTCTTTAGCTTTCCATGCATCACAGAAAAGTAAAATAGTGTGTGGTACCTACTTTACCTACTAATGCCTCTTCAGCTGTGTCAACACTGATGGCCACAGATTTCTGTGTCCTGAATTCCCTCGAGCTCCAGGTCAGCCAGCACAGTCCTGATCTCAGCCAACTCTGTTCTGTTGCTGGTTCTGATAAGCAGGTACAAAGCTAAGCCACACTGTGCCCACTTCTGGAAATAACAACCTTTCGGTCTGTCAGGTGCTTACCATCTGGGTTTTTTTGTTTGTTTTCTCTCTCTCTCTCTCTTTTTTTTTTTCCCCTTTAAGAGGTCAGTATTTCAGAAGAAGAAAGCAAAACCAGCTTTGTGGAGAAGGGGACTGTGGCCAAAATGTAGTGAAACATTTCTGAATGTGCATAAGTTAAGGTGCACATCTTAACCCAGTATACTTCAGGAGAGCATGAGTTTACACTCTTGACTGAATTGCATTTTTGTGTTCAGCAGAAAAAATATGTTTGCACTATGCTTCAGAAACTTCTGATGGAGATGGGTGATAATATAACTTAAAGAAAAAAAGTGTTGCTCACAATGAAGAGAAATGGCAAGACAGTCTTCTTGCACAATGTGTGTACTTCAAGCTGTTAAGGGTTAGGAAAAAAAGGCCACCTGTTTCCAGGGTGAAGCTTTAATGAAATTCTCCTCCAATATTTTGACACCTTGTTATTTGCATCTCTCTCATTCTTTAATAAAACCCACAATGCTGTGTATTGAAGCAAGCTAGCAGCAAACATCTTATGGCTTTTGGCAGCTTGTTTTCCAGATGGCCTGGACAAAACCATAAGATATTATATAAAAGATCCAATTCCACAAGTCAGTGCATGAAGAATATTTCAGGTGATGACATTAAGTTGTTTACCAGGGCAAGTGTAGTGTCTCCCCAGGCTGATATCATCAAATGCTAAACTCTTGGTGGTTTTAATCCGCATTCATCAACTTTACTGTTATACTTAGAGCAGCTGTCTCACTCTCTTAATACATGCTGCTAACCAGATGGCCTCAGAAAACACAACCATATGAAATCTGAACCCACTTAATTCTTAATCTCTTCATGCATTGCACTTTCTTGAGTTTGCATCAAAAAGAGGGATAGTCTAGTAGCAGGAGAGTGGCAGCTGATTCAGTGCACAGTTCTGCCCTTAATGTACGTGATGGAGACAAGGCAATGACCTCTCTAATACACGGTTATTAAAACCTATTTGAAAGAGAGTTCAGCTGTGCCGAATAATATTTTAAAGTATTAGAAGGTTTTCTATGTCTTTATAGTGTGAAAATCCATGATGGAAGCTTCTGAGAATCAGCAAATAGAAGAGTATTTTTAAGGTTTTAATATAAAAGACTGCAATATGGTCATTTCCAAATGATTTCTACATGGTTAAGGCTACATATTCATTGTCACATCCTTTGCAGAAGAAAACAATGGCTTTTCATATAGAATAATAAAATCATAGACTGGTTTGGGAAGGGACCAGTTCCAACCCCCTCCCATAGGCAGGGACGCCTTTCACCACACCAGGTTGCCCAAAGTCCCATCCAACCTGGCCTTCTCTTCCTTTTCCAAAGGATCTCCCATAGCTGGGCAAGGAGGAGTATGAAAATGAACATGTGTAGTTTTCCTCCCTTCAGTGCCTGTGCACCTCTTTCTACCAAGAATTATTTTCAAAAGACAGTATTATTCTGTACTTGGTGCACAAACCCAATGTCAGGCCAGGGTACTGCCTGGTCTCAGGACTGAAAGCATCCCTTCATCGGGATGAATCACGAGGGATTTGTTATTCTGCAGCGTGTAGGACAGGCCATGCACCTGCCTCTAATTTGTCAAAAAGACTTGACAGATAAATGTATAGTCAGAGGTAATGGTAGGTAGTAATTACAAATTCTGCCCTACCTCCCTCCATTATTGTGCAGCATCTAAGTCCAGGAGGCAGTTTCTGGAGGTTTGCAGGTGGATGTCACCTACAGACATGGAACTAATCAAGCTTAGAAAATACTTCCAGGGTTCATTTTTTTCTTCTTCTTCTCCCACCCCTGAGATCCTGAGAAGCATTTAAAAATGAAAATGAGAGTTGACAACTTGCAGAGGGAAATAGGGCCTTTTTTTTTTTTTCCAGCTGATCAGTGGTATTTGCAGAGATTCACATACAGGCTTAGAAGTGTCAAGAGCTATTCCAAAGACATCTTTGCTCCTGCAGGAAACAAACTTGCAATGCAATGGGCACGCAACACACCATTTTGTTGTCCAAATTAAAAAAAACTGCAATCGGGCACAATGTTGGTCTTGCCCCTACAGGATTTGTTCTGGAGTTACCCTGTTTGCACCAACGAAGTTAGTCCTGATTTATGCCAGCAGATGTGATTATAGAATGAGGTCCCTTTGCATTAAATTAGCATCCCTCCTGCTGGGGCACCAGTTCTGCCAGTGATGTTTTACCCATCCTGGGTTACATGTGCAGTCATCGACTCCCCCACTGGTGCCATAGCAAGCAGCTTGGGTGGAAATTCAATCTCTCCCACACCAGCTGTGCTGGAGGCTGCTGAACTGAGCCTGAACCCTTGGAGTTCAGCTCACCAGCTGTTTGCAGGGGCATGCTGTGATGCAGGATGATATCATGCAGCCACTGGAAATGGCTGTCCCTGAGGAGCCTGAGCTCCTGGAGAGTATCTCTGGAGCACGACATTTAGGAGAAGCAACACACACACACATTTGCTTCAGTCTCATGTGTGAATTCAGTCATTCTTTAGGACTTTGTGATAAGGGCTACGTCTGTCTTTTGAGACACCGAGTTTGCTTTTGGGCATGCTGTAATCATGGAGCATCTGCACCTCACAGCCACTTTGTTGAACATCTTCGTACTGTTATAGTACAAACATCACAAAGTCTCAGCTGCCTGCTTCCCTGATGGGGAAGGCAAAGCCACATGCGAACATTTGACATTTCAGTCTAATCCAATCTACATAAGGACGCCTCATCCTCTGTCACAGGGCAGTGAATTCACAGCAGATGCTCCTGCGTGAGTATAGGGCCATGCCTCGTGTGGTGGGAAACGCAAGTGGGGGAAACATGGCCAGCACGAGTCTCAATTGCACAGCCGAGGAGTAGTCCTCTCTCAAACTGGTGTGGGTTACACCTTGGTACCTCTATAAGGAAATAGGATTTGTGAAGTGGGTCCTCTGACAGTCATTTTTACCTCATTGCCACCCAGGAAAATCACTGAGGCATATGGACAGAAGCCAGTGAAAGAACAGACACAAGCCCTATATCCTTCTTCCCCTACTCTCTCTCAGCAGCTTACCAGCTCTGAACATCTCCTTGACCTTATCATATGTGCCTGACTTCAGGCAGCTCACCCTTTACTAGCAAATTAGATGAGCCCGGGAGCTGTCCCTGACAGCTGTCCCAAATATCTTACCCAGAGCCATTCCTGGTCCCCACTAACCCTAGGATGTGCCCAGGGTTGAACCACCTTGGGGAGCACAACTCATCCCAGCAGCATGGGTGACTGTGAGCTGGGGCTGAAGTCTGCTTCATGTCCTTCAGCCTGGGAGGAGGAAAGAAACGGAGCTGTAGGGACCAGGTCTTCCCCCGCCCCTGCCCTGCTGGGTCCCATTCCAGCTGCTTGGGACCAGCCTTGGGAGAGCATCAAGGACATGGGATAATGGGGAACAGTGGGGAGCACCTTGCTCCTTCCCAACAAACCAGTGGGGTGGTGGCAGAGAGCTGGCTGAGAATGGTCTGATGCTATACACAGACAGACACATGTCCTGCCTCTGCCCTAAGCCAGGCTGGCTGGTGCTGGGGATGTGGGAGCTGGGTGTGCACAGCATGGAGGAAGAAAGGGAGCAGGGAAGTGGTGGAGGAAGGAAGGGAGCGTCACGCCATATCAACCCTCTGAGCCATGCGCTAACCTGGCACTTCTGATGCTGATCCTCCCAGTCCCAGCTTGTTCCTGGGTGCCTCTAGTAACAGCCTGGAGGGCAGCCCTGCTCCCTCGGGGAAGCACAAACAGAGCGGTTCCTACAGCTGCATAAGCACAGGACTGCAGACCTGCCCAGCCATTACACAAGAAGTGTTCCGTCTCTCATAGCCCAGTCTCAATTCCTGCCCACCTAACAGCCAGCGAGGACCTGGACCTACACATTCGGCATACACAGTGCTGCAGACACATATAAACATTTCCAGCTTACTTGCTGCAATGGAAACATTTTGATCCACCACGACTCCACTTTTATTAATTGCCCACGGAGATGGAAGATCGAGCAACTGCAGCTGTCTGTGGAAATAGTGATTTCACTATCTGGCTGTGTTCTTCCCAACAGGGCAAGGAAAAGTGCGGGTCATGAAGACGTTGGTTACCTGAGGTGCGTCAGTCACGCACCACAGGCAGCAGCAAGCCGCAGGGCGACTTCCACCGCCTTGATGTCTCTCACGCAGAAACACGATGCACAGAGAAACGGTTTGGATTCAAAATTTTTAATTCTTTGTGGTTTTGTAAAGATAAACCATGTTCAATACTGAATCAAAGGAGATTTTTAGGGGGTCTAGCCAAAATGGAAATGTTCTGCTAACACTGCCAGCCGACATTTATTCAGCTAATAAACGCTGTTCCTGAAAAAAAAAGTCAAATATGACTGTCAGCTGAATCAAAGTAAATAAAGAGGCTGCCAAATTTGCCTTGAAAATCCTAATAATTGCCCATGTATCCTTTATTTGTGTCAGGCAATGGGCAAAGCAGGGAAAATGAGAAACAGTATTAAAAGAAAGCAACTGAGAGACACTAAGATAGATAAGAAAAACTATAATTAATGTCAGTGCTGAATTATAGGAGATTTGAAGCAAAATACATATTTTAATTTACAGAATGATTCTATCTCGGTATCATTACAAAGAAGCTCTCACCTGCTACTAATATTCTTCTACATTTCAAAAATTATAGTTATATGAAAGGGTAAAAGAAAATGCATGAATCAGATGACTTAAATGTAGCTTGCCAAACAAATAGGAGGGAACACAGAGATTTTAATGAGCAAGGGAACTTTGATCAGTATGTGGTGACGACTTCTGAAACACGGCAGCATGTCTGCTGACAGCACATGCCAGTAGATGAAGGGCTGCCAAAAGCAAATGTCAGACCTCCATGGTCTTCGGCTGAAGTTAGAGAACTTCTTATTTTTCCTGGTGTATGCATTTCTTGTACATCCGTGCCCAGGTACATGTTCTCAAAATCAAGCCCAGATCATTTCTCATAGGACAAGGCCAATAACCAAGATGGACTGCATGATAACAACAACACACTCACGGGACTTGTGAGTTCTTTGTGCTTTTCGGTGATAACTGCATTTCTCTCAGGGCCTGGGAGACTGTGTTTGTAGGAGGGAACTTGGTGGTTCTCTTGTGACTTTGCCTTTTAGGTAGGCCGCAGGGAGATGGAGGCCCTGAAGAGTTAATGGGGATGAGCATATGAGGTGGTAACCTCAGCTGATGCTGTCAGCACCAGAAAAAAATACACACTGAAAATGAATAAATGATGAGTCAGCATATCCCTTCCAGCAGTGGACTCTAGAAAAGGGGCATTTTCTGACAGATTCCACAGAGTTATTGCTATTACTGATGATATCAGCTGTGGTGTCTCGAGTGCCACAGGGCAACTCCAAGAGTTGGCTCTCTGGCACAGCTCTTGTGTCTGTTTACCCCAGACTGAGTACTACAGAGTACAGATTGTGTCTACCTGCCTGGGGCTGTTTGCCTGTTTTGTTTTGTTTTGTTTTTGCTAATAAAATGTCTGCCTTCTGGTGTCTTGGCCTAGAAAATAAAGTATTTGGTCTTCAGTGGATTTAGAGACTTTTGGGAAATAGATCCGAGTGGTATCTGAGAGTGTTTCTCCACTTCTGTGGAAAAATACTCTCAGGTTCACTCAAGTGAGTGAGTGACTCACAAATAATAAGTACTATATTTGCCACTAAATTAGGAAAAAAAAAAAAGCCTGCAGTTCTGAAAGGAGGAAAATTCTGGGCCTTCAGCCACCAGCAACCTGGAGACAAGTCACTGCACAGTTCTATTTGTTTTTCTTATAATGACTTCCTGTCAGTTCCTCAACCAATTATTTATCTGAATGCATTTCTTGGCATCTTTTCTTTCTTTCTTTCTTTCTTTCTTTCTTTCTTTCTTTCTTTCTTTCTTTCTTTCTTTCTTTCTTCCTTTCTTCCTTTCTTCCTTTCTTCCTTTCTTCCTTTCTTCCTTTCTTCCTTTCTTCCTTTCTTCCTTTCCTTTCTTTCTTTCTTTCTTTCTTTCTTTCTTTCTTTCTTTCTTTCTTTCTTTCTTTCTTTCTTTCTTTCTTTCTTTCTTTCTTTCTTTCTTTTCTTTCTTTCTTTCTTTCTTTCTTTCTTTCTTTCTTTCTTTCTTTCTTTCTTTCTTTCTTTCTTTCTTTCTTTCTTTCTTTCCAGAACATTCCCAGTTTCTCTTTGTGGAGAGAGAAGACTGACACTTACCAAAAGCCACAACAAAATAACAGTACTTCAGTAGAAGAGTTTCTTGTGAAGCACCAAGATGCCTGATCAACATAAGACTGGAGAAAAGTAACTGAAAGACTGCAAGAAGGAGCCACTGTAGCATATAACCAATTACCCAGAGGCTGAGGAAACCACAGCTCTAAAGAACCAAGCAATGCCTGGATCTGGTAAAATACTGAACAAACTGAGTTCAGGAAGACTTTTGTCTCTTTAGTCCAAGTACATTGCATTACTCAGGGATTTTCATATCAGCTGCTGATTGCCTGCCCTGACGTTTTGGAGATGCTGTTCTTTATATGAATGCCCTCAGTGGCTAAGGAGTGAAGCATTTATTGCAGTCTTCTCAGTGGGGTTGCTCCTGTTACTGTTTAAAGGAGTGTCTTCACTGCAAGACCAGAATCCCTGCTGAGTAAGTGTGCCTGGTCACAGTCTTCAGCAGAGCTGTTGATGGGGAGAGCTATCTCAGCTAACAGTTCTGCAGGTACTTACTGATAGGAAGAGCAGTCACCCAAGCTGCTCTTTTGACAGTATGATCCTTTCACACCATCAATCCACAAACCAAAGTAGAACTACTTTTATTACACAACTTTTCCAACTTGATCTACACTAATAGCTTCTTAAAGTACAGCAGTCACCCTATAGGGTGCTCTCCTTTCCCCACAGACTACAGAAGTGTTTAACAAGATTAGCTTTGACCTACTGTTTAGAAAGCAGAAGTTCAGAGAAATGAATTTTCACCCTCAGTGAATGCTGGGTAATTCCACTCAAAAACTTCCCACCGTACTTCCCCAAAGCACTTCTTCCCAAAGACATTTGCCAGACAGAAATCTGGTTTTACTTGTTCACATTGTGCAAGTGGACAATAAAGTCCTTTGCTTTTCTGTATTTCCTCAGTCAGTATCTTTCCGCTTTAAGTTTACCTCCATCATCTCATTAATGTCCAAAGTGGATCTGACAGATGCTCTCCGGATGACAATCAGTCAAGTCTGTGAAAGAGTATCAATACGCAACTGCAAGCAGTGCAATTTTCTCAACCGTACCGATATGAAATACTGCACGCTTAAACTTTTACAATGTCAGTGCTCAAACATTCCACTCCTCTGTTACTTGCTTCTTTGGGTTTTTCATGGTGCCTGTTCCATGCTGTAGATGTTTTCCATAACAGACAATAATCCAGCCACTCGTTCAGGCTCCATGTTTTTAGCAGGCTATTCTCACACCACACCTAAACCAAGACAGATCTTGGTGCCTTTTAGTCTTGCCATACATAGCATGCAGCATCTATCTTTGTAGCATCTATCTACCTCGGCCTCCCCATAATAGACTGTCATGTGTATTTTTGATGTATTTTTCTAGTGCAGATTTCCACTATGCCAGAGAAGTGAGTTAATCTTATCCTAGATTCTTCAGTGATATTTGAAATGGCCTTTAAAGCTTACCAATCCATTACGTTCGTATCTTCTGAATAACTCCTAGTTATTCCTTCACCTTTTGCGACAGAGTCATTTCTGTCCTCATCTTGAATGCTTGGTGAAAAGGAAGTCATTTCAATAAGCTTGGAGGTTTGACAAATACAAGCAGTGGTGGACATGAGCTTTGTCAGGAAGCTGATGAATATTTGGTGAATTGGAGTTGAACTAGCAAAAATATCTAGGCTTGTTTCTAGTGTTCATGGAAATATCAGAAGGTCAGAGACCAGCTGTTGGGCATTAGATACAATGGAAGCATATTTGGGGCCATATTTTTTCCTAGAGGTGTTGGATATTTGCTGATAAGTCATTCACTAAATTGACTTGGAGTGGGTATTTGTAGCACCTTGTTTCTTAGACTTGCTTGATACAATCCTTGAGGGAAGAGAAGATTTGCTATGCCTACTTCAGCCCTTTACAATTATCTTGTGTCAAACATCCCTCGAATCACATCAGCCCGCAAAACTCTCAAGAATGGGCTTGATGAGTCAATTAAACCTCTGCACCACAGAGGCAGACAGAGGTCTCTAGGAATCCACTGAAAGGAGCTTGCCACATAGCTCCACCGACGGTTTGGGCCATTTCTTTCTCCCTGGAACAGTTCTGGTTCTTGTCCACCAGAAATAAATTATACAAATAGCTCCAAAGAGCAACTCCATTGTTTTTGGAATAGACCAGACTGCGCTGAGTAAATAACAGATATTATTACAGAAATGTCCTGGGCTGGGAAAATGTATTTTCCCTGCCTTGCAAAGCTTTCTTGCCAACAACCCTCTTCAAAATGTAAAGCCAAGGGCTGAGCTGTTCTATCCACAGACTTAGCTGGCCAAATCCCTTGTGGACGTAAATCATCTGAGTTCAGCTCTGCTGGAGTAATTGGAGCTCTACTGATTTACATCTGCTGAAGACCATTGGCAGCATACACCTGGGGAAGGAAACAGAACATGCTGGTAGCCATATAAATGCATACATACAGTCCTTCCTTCCCTATGGCTATGAAACTGCATTTTTGTTTAAATGAGAAAACAGTTAATAGATTTTGTATATGACAAAATAAACAAGGTTTATACTAACATGAGTCAACAGCTAGATTAATTTACTTGAGATGTTAGGTGTTGGTGGGGAGGGGTTTAATCAGAAGAGTCTTCTGTTTAAATGAATTTTTGCTTCCAGATTGTTTGGCTTTTGAGTAGTGCTAGTGTCAGACTCTTCTAGAATGTATTTTAACATTGGTAATGAACAGTATGCCTTAAACCTAAAAAAAATTGATGGATCAGTAAGTGACTGCTAGACACCCATCACAGCCAACCTGAGCTATTATCAGGACTAGAAGCCAAAAATTCAAGCATCCACCCTCACCTTATGGATGGGGACACCATGGAACAATGGGCTCATGGACCTGGCAGTGATGGTTTAAGAAGCTGCTAACCTCTGAATGTCTGTCATTCCCTCCCTCCTTACCTTCTTTCTCCCCCACACTTGCACAAAACTGCCTTCACCCACCAAGCATGTGACCTAGCCTGTTCTAGCAGAGTTAGCTGCTATAGCTTAAATTACTGAAGGATCTTCTCAAGACCCACTAACTGGGTCACAGATGGGAGGAGGGAAGAGGTGAGAGAAATTTTTATATGACTACACCTACAAGAGCCTGTCAGACTGTGGCTGTGTATGTTAGCATCACAAAGCACGGTATCATCAGATTTTCAGACAGTGAGATGCATTTGCACCCCCAGTGACCATCAAGCAATTTCATTTAAATACCTCTCACTATCCTTACCCAAAACATTTCATTGTAATGGAAAGCATTTTCCAAAGACACCTCATTTTGCCTGTTCACATTGTCCCCTGCACAGAAGAAATACAAGCTTCCATTGATTAAAAGGTGACGCTTTAACTATTATAAGACCTTTTCCAGCTTCCCAGAAATTGTGTGCTTTGAAAGTATGCTAATTTTCTCACTCTCCCGGAAAGTGCCCCCTTGGAAATGCTGCATTATACAAAAAATGCAATGCGTATCAGAGCAATTTCTGGTGCTTTCTTCTGATTTCCATACGTCTGGCAATTTCGCATAATCAGGGTAGACGTACCTAGCACTGTATCTTCTACCTAACAAATGTTACTTTGGCTGGAATCTGAGCTGGAAACTTACACAGGTTTGCACATACATCTGAGTCCCAACAGCTTCTTACTGGCACCTCGCCGTGCCTCCGTGTAGGTTTTCGTGGCACTCTATACTCATGTCTCTGCTGCTAAACACGGAGTCAGGGCCTGATCCTGGGCTTGGAGGACAGGGGAGGACAGGGGACATGGAGCACCCTGCACCCAGCCAGTGGCCTGCCTACAGCAGGTCTGCCTTGGGGAGAGCTGGAGGATGCAGCCAGGGACTGAATTACCAGCTAAGCAGTGCAGTCGGTGCCCAGGGCTCAAGCTGAGCTCGTGGAGCCTCTTCATCAATTCGGCTTTAGCAGGACCAGTCTGAAGTCATGGATGGGCTGTGAAAGGTTGGATCCCCCCAGTACACCCACATAAGACTGGAGGCCCCGTGTGGAAGCAGATCTCCCCACTCTCCCCCTCGAGTTCCCAGTGCTCTGCATCCCTTGCAGAGGCAGCGAGCCCCAGCAGTGCCACGGCAGCTAGCACGAGCAGCAGGGAGCTGTGAGGGGTAACCAGCACCTCTCCGGAGAGAGACACACAACTGCTGCTGTTATGATAGTGCTCTGGGAATTAGTTACTGCTGACTTATTTATCTGCCTAATTAATTTCTCGTCTTTAATAAAACTGTTGCTTATTAGCCATTTAATTCATGTTTGTGAGTGGGAAGAGTAGCTCCTTCAGTGCAATAAAGCTTAGCATCACTTTCTCCAGTTCCTGGCTGTGGGGTTTTGAGAGTGTGTTTTTTTTTTTTTTTAATAATCCGCTTACATTTGAAGCTGCCCTTTCTCTCTGCTGCTTGAAAGGAGAGAGGAGCCAGGATTTCTTAGTGAGTCATTATCCTTTCACCATCCATCCCAACCCACTGAACAAAATCCGCTTATGGCCAAGATCTGTGGGGTCACACACCCCAGAGCTGAGAAACCATCTGGTCCTGTCTTACAGAATCACAGAATCAGAAAGGCTGAGGTTGGCAGGGCTCTCTGGAGGCACCTGGTCCCACCCCTGCCCAAGCAGGGACACCCAGAGCAGGCTGCCCAGGACCACGTCCAGGTGGCTTTTGGGGATCCCCATAGAGGAGACCCAATTGGTCCCTGCCTTGGGGGTAACTGACTCTTTTAGCTTTGGCTTATCACGGGGATACAAACTGGTGTCTCTGAGTGAGTGCAAGGAGGGAGTCTGGCCCATCAGCTCTTCAGCAAAGCCTTCAGTTAGATGTTGCCCATGTCTGGCAATCCAGAGCCATGAGAAATTTGGAAGTGTGCAAGTGCCCCAGGTCTAATGTTGTAATACATTGGGGAGGATCTTGTGACCACGGAACAAACATACTGGATTACTACATATGCACTATAGTCCTATGTCCTGAGCAGCTCAGAAGCAGGTTCCTTTTAAGGCTTCCTGCCCTCCTCAAGTCTTCCAGAATACCTGTATATGCAGTTACTTCATGCTGAAGTTTTTGTTTTGTTTTATTTTCTTTTCAAAACAATAAACAAAACAAACAAAAACTCAGGCTAAGGAAAAGCTCAACTTTTCTATGGTTGGTCACCTATGACAGGTGATTTCGACAAAATCTCCCAGGTTCCCTCTAGCTTTCTTCCAAGATCATTCATTTAGAATACGGAAGACAAAAAGAAAACCTGGCCTGCCCTCCAAGAAATTTTACCTCTCTGCTCTGCACTGCCTTGATAAGGATTGCAAAGGGGCTCAACAACCAGCTGAGGATCTGCCCCTATTGCAGCAGGTCTCTGCCCATGGTTCTGCCATTCACAGCATACCTCCATGGTGATTTACTCCAGTGCTGTTCAGCTGTCTGTACCTTGATTTTTTTCTAACTCTACAGATGCTTTGCAGCCCTGCATGCTGCCTTGCTAAGGATAAATTGTGTTTTCAGGTCATTTTTGTTTTAAACACCAAAAGGTCTTTGTGCACAGGAACACATAAATTAAACATTATTAATGTTATTACTATGATTGCATGTTCCAGTTCCCAGGCTTATTTTAATGATGTACATTATGAAAAAGCCATGTTGGCATAACAATGAAAAATATGCTGCTCTCCATGACATTTCATTTTATGGATCGACAGGAGAAGTCTATGATGATGACTAATTTCATGATAAGATCATGTCACTTACTGCCTGCCATAAATGAAATGTCATATGCAGTCACCTATTCTTCATTCTTGAATTCATTCTAATTACTGTCCTTAAACGAATGACTGTGGCTGAGATTCCCTGCAGACAACAGGACTGTCTTTGCCTTTATCCTCTAATACGTGCCAAATCCACACAGCACAGGCTAAGACTTGACCTTAAATTAATATAAATTCTGGTTTGGCTGTCAGTTACACCCATTCTTGTAATGTATGAAACCATATGTATCTGTGGGCTTTGTGCACTCAGCTTGATCCCTCCTTTCGGGTTCATTTCATAATGCCTCTTAGTTGTAGAACTCTCAATTTAATCTAGACATTTCCTTTCCAGTTGATTTACTAAGGTTTCTATTCTACACACAGATGATTGAATAAAGTAACATAAATCTCCCAATGATTAGAAAATGTGATCATTTATTACATGGACAATCAGTTTATTTAAAAACATAATTAGTTTGTACCTCAGGAAACCTCTCCCCAGTTGTGATAAACTATAAATAATTACTGGCTCTCCTTCAGTGAAATTAAAAGCCACACAATGCTGCTACTAGGAATGTGTGATTTGCTGGAGAAAACAGGTTCTGTTTTCCCTCTATTTTCACTAGATTGATTTTTCTTTCTTCTCGTACCTTAAGAGGTGGGGGAAATAGAACAGGTAGATTTTAGGGGACACATATTGACAAAGATAGCATAATATAGCCAGAATTATCAGTGACTGTGGGAATTTAGTTCGCAGTCCTCCTCCTAATCAAGTGAAAGGCAAAATCTTCAGTGATGATAGGAGGTGTTAATGGCTCTTCTAGAAGCAAACTGGCTGGGTTTTCTGATTCTTAAAGCTGTATCCTAAAAGCTTCCCTGGCCGAGAGCCACAAGACATCTCACACACATTGAAGAGCTGGTGCATGAGGATCAGATCACGGACGGGAGCTGACAATGTCTCTCTTAGAAGAAGAGATTTTTGGGTGTTGATGGATGTGCACCCTTAGGTCGCAGAGGAACTCGGTGACATTGGACTGAGGACACTCTAATGGCTCACACCTCCCAGCACACTCCCAAAGCTAGGGATCTGCATGGGAGTGTATTCTCACAGGCAAACACAGCTCTGCTATCAGCCAGGTGATGCTGCCGTGGCATGTAAGTTGCATTTGAATGACAGGACATCCAAATACCGCTCAAGAACACAGGCTGGCAGCTCTGTTGTTTTGGCTGCTGTTTCAACTGAATGCTGTTACTCCTTTTCTCACAGCTCTTTCTCACAGCATTGCTAATATAGGCATATGGGTGAATTTGTGTAGTGTAATCTCAGGGATAAATTCACTATCAATTGGGTAAAACCTAGTTGTCTGCATGCTCAAATTGTCTTTATTGGGCCCACTCTACCCGGATGCTGGTTCTGTCATCTGCCTTATCTTCATCCCTTCCTACTTGAGAATGTGTGGCTCTGGAAGGTTGTTCTGAGCCCTGTCACCAAGATGCCATCTCCTTAGCTTTCTAATGTAGTTCACTTATTTGTAAGATGGGAGTAACGTTTACTGATTTGACAGGGTCTTCTGGAGCATTCACACTTTCACATCTCTAAAGCTTTCCAAGACCATTCCCAAGCTGTAATGTCAGGCATCATTATTCACACAAATTGTTTTGTGTCAGATCTCTACTTCTGAAGAAGTCTTGCTGCAGTGCCAACGACAATGTAATTCACTTTCCAGTCACATAGTAAACACACTGGTTCTGAATTAACCAGCTGATTTATCTATGTGCAAACAGTAAGGCTTTCTTGATGGTCACCCACTTGTTGGAAGTTACTGGCAGAGCTAGACTATATGTTGCAGATGAACAGCACAGGTAGTAGATTTATAGTGATGAAGATATTATTCGTTTGTATTTGTTTCCGGCACCTCTGTTTTCTTAAACACTCTGGATTCTGCTACCAGCTGAGCAATTTCCTTATCAAGAATGATCAGTCATTCACTGTGCAATCTGCTCTCACCCTTAGCATTTATTCTATTCTTAATTACCATGCTGTCAGGTTCGTCCTTGTAGGATAAATTGCACTGCCCCACAGTACACTGATAAAGCACTGAAATATTAAACTCCTGATAAACAAAAGTCATGTGTACAACAAGCAGAAAGTGAAGGGGAGGAGAGGAGATGGAAGAGTCCAGACTGGCAAGCTCTCAAGCCATTCAGTCATGTCCAGGAGCTGACGGTCGGTATTTGCACAGCAAGGAGTGATGGGGGGGAGGGAAAAAGAGCAAGATGAGGCATAGCACAGCAAGACTTGTTCAGTCTATGTGAAGTATTTAAGACCTGATCCCATGCCCATTAGAATCAACTAAAAGGCTTCCATGGAAAGCCATGCATTTGAATTAATCTCTTGGTTTCAGAGGAAATCAGCTTTTTATCAGTTCTTACAGCTGGTCTGATCCAGGAACAAGAAGGTCAAGTGACTTTCCTGAGATGACACAGTGATGGAGTGCCTCATTTCTGTTTAAACCTAGAACTATTCTGGTTGTCATAATTGTCTACCTACCTAGGCATTTATAAAACATCCATCATCGTGGTATCTCAGCACTTAGTGACTTAAGCAGGCGACCCTCTGGAAATCTATTCTCCACCACAGCCTCGTACTTGCTGACTGAGGAGGGAGCTATTCTTTTTCAACCTTCTCCTGTCTCCAGGGAACTGAAAGCAAACTCTTTTTTTCTATTGCTATGGAGAAGAGAATCACACTATCCAGGCTTGTTAAGTACTAGCTGTGTAAGACAAACATCGCTAATAAAAATCTGTCCTATAATTTAAAAGTCGATTTCTTTTCCAAATAGAAATACTAATTTGCAGCAGAGCACCACCCTCTTTTTGCTAATAGATTTGATATCTCTTATTTGTAATTTGTCCCTGTCTGGAGTCAGTAAAATAAATGAACACACAGTTATTTTGGCCAAATATGTTATTTGCAGCCACCTCAAATAACATTTTATATCTCTCCTACTCCCAGCTGTTACGTCTCAAACCTGTATCATCAGCTTTGGCAAGGAAAGGAAATCCTGTCTAGTGACGGGCAATATCCAGCTTTATAACCTTTGCTCATTCTGTGGGAGGGCAGTGCGTATCTGAAAAAAAATATTATTAAAAATCAGCATGTAAAAAGGGTTATGGGAAACATAACAAATAAACTAGAGAAGACTTTGTTTGAAACTCAAATAGCTCAGTGCAGAACCAGCCTGAGAAGAAAATTGCACGGTGGAGGTGGGATTCAGGAGGAATTTTTCTACTAAAATATGACAACCCACCTACAATCATTCACCACCTTATTATTAAAAAAGATAATAGAGATAACACACAGAAGACACTTTCCATAGTCATTTGATTGCAGTCATATCAGGAACCAAAAATAGATTTCTGCCCTTTAGGTCTGTTGTATATTTTAGTAAACTATATGCTCTGAATGTGACTAAATGGATTGTTTTTTAATTAATTCCGAATTTTTCTGTATTTTTTTTTTAAACTCTTTTCTTCTGGTTGCTTATCTTAGCTTTGCCCTGGATATACCTAAGGGATCTAATTTATGTAAACTACCCAATTATCCTTCAACTGCTGTCTGTCTCAGTTGCAATTTATAAATGAATCTGAATCCAGAAGAAGGTATGTAATTACATGAATAATCAGAAAAAGAAAATGAAGAAAAAAACACTATGTTTCTTTATTATCTAGAAAGTTAATATTGCTTTAAGCAAATCTTTCCAAAACCAGAAATTTATCCTTGGCTTTCCAGCCTCAGTTACACATTGATTTCAAAGACACCTATCATAGATTGAAGGGCACCAGCATCCATTTCAAACTTATACCCAGTAACGCTCACAAATAGAGTCTTTCTGGCAACTACTGGGGCTTCACACCATAAAACTTCAAAATGGAGAGAAGAAAAAAGGCAAGCATCGAAACCGGAATGACAGGGCAAAGGGACATTGAAGAACAAGGAAATTCATAGCTCCTGAAAGGCTTAAAATATTAGATCGAGCTGTCTTAGAGCGTTTAGATGACCCGGTTACTGCTGTTGAGAGACAAAATACACTCTTTGCACACCTCCAAGAGAAGACACTGTGACTGGTGACTCGCATTATGGCACTGCCTGACCTTCCTAATCCTCTCATGTCCTCAATGTTCAGTGCAAAGGACACTTGAGTACTCAGTCAATCAGAAGGCTGTGGCCAGGCAGCTGCTGTGTAAAACCACAGCGATCTTGTAGGGTTGAACCTGAAGTCTGTGTTTTGTACTCTGTATCCTACAATGTCTCAGACAAGAAGTTTTAGAGAAAGACATTAACATATCACAGTAGTTTGGTAGTCTGGACAAAGAGCACTGAAGCATGTGGTTTAATGTTCCCTCCAGAATCTGATTAATTAATTCTGGTAATTCTGACACCCCCAGAAACACCCTGATTAGTTCGTGGACTCAACAACTTCCTTTGACAAGAAATTCCATAGCTAAATTACTGGTTCTGTGAATAAGTACTTCTTTTAAGAGGTCTCGAGGCTCGCACCTTTCAATTTTATTGAAAGTCCAATTTTTCTGTGCTCTGAGACACAAGAGGAAAAGTTTCCAACCTCTTCACTGTATGACATTAATGATCCTATTATACATTTGTTTTCTTTTAGACCTTTCCTTCACCTCCTTTATAAGGGCTTTAATAATGTCCTTATAAATAGTTCATAATACATATTTTCAGACTATAAATTGTTCACCTCTACTCAGAGGTTCTCCCCTTTATAAGTTTTCAAGGTTTGGTAGTACCAAGGAAAATGTTTAGTTTGCACTTGTTCTTGGGTGTTATTAATGTTGCATCCTCCCAACTCTACATACAGCCCAACACTTTTCTGCTCAATTTCTCTCTTAAATATCCATACTGGACCAGCACTCCTCTCTTGTGGTCCCACACAGATTTCTGGGGCGGGCAGCTAAAAGAACTGTAGCTCCCTCCTTGATCTATGTTCTCAGTTCTTCAGACCTGACTCTGGTGTGTGATGCCCAGCCTACGTGCCACACCTCAGAGAAAGTTGGCTACAGTGTGAGCCAAATCCTGTCACCTGCAGCCAACAAAAGGGGGTCATAAAAGACTACGCTGCAAACCTGTTGTAGGAACATAGGAAGACCCCAGCTAAATAAAACAAAGCCATCCAGCAGCTTTGGTCCTGTACAACAGGGAGCGCTTTCATTACAGATTGGTAGCTGAGAAGAGCTGACACAGAAGCACTGCTAAACATTGCATAGGTTGTTTTGGTGACCTTCAGTCATGTTGTAAGTAAGTGGATGTCTGCAACTTCTAATAGATAAAATATCACGGTTGGTACTTTCCCAGAATATTTTTATCTATCTTGTCAAAAATGAGGTGACAAAAATCCATGAAACTAGGCAGGTTCACAGTTTTCCAAATACATGTATTATTTTTATGTAGCAAAGTTTTGGTAGCAGGAGGAGGCTGCAGGGGTGACCTCTGTGAGGAAAGCCCAGGAGCTGCCCCAAGTCAGAGCAGATCCAGCTCCAGATGGCTCCAAAAGGGACCCGCCGCTGGCCAAAGCCAAGCCATGAGTGATGCTGGGTGGGCCTCTGGGAGAGCAGATTGAAGGAAGGGGAAATCTGCTGTGCTACAGCAGCTGGGAGAGAGGGGTGAGAGCTGAGAGAGAAGCAGCCCTGCAGCCCCCAAGGTGAGTGCAGCAGGAGGGCAGGAGGTGCTCCAGGCACGCAGCACAAGTTCCCCTGCGGCCCGTGGAGAGGCCCCTGGTGGAGCAGGCTGTCCCCCTGCAGCCCACGGGTCCCACACGGAGCAGATCTCCACGCTGCAGCCCGTGGAGGAGCCCCCGGTGGAGCAGGTGGATGTGGCCTGGAGGAGGCTGCGGCCCATGGAGAGCCCCCGCAGGAGCAGGCCCCGGGCCGGAGCTGCAGCCCGTGGAGAGGAGCCCACGCAGGAGCAGGGGGTCTGGGGGGAGCTGCCGCCCGTGGGGGACCCGTGCTGGAGCAGTTTGCTCCTGGGGGATGGACCCCGTGGTACGGAGCCGTGTGGGAGCAGTTCTGGAAGACGGGAGCAGGGGCAGAGAGTGACTGTGAAGGAGCGTCAGAGACGAAGTGTGAGGGACTGACCGCAGCCCCCATTCCCCTTTCCCCTTCACCGCTTGGGGAGAAAGTTGGGGGGTGGTGGTGTGGGGGGAGGTGTTTTGTTTTTAGTTCTCACTGCTTTATTCTGATATTAGTAGGCAATAAATTAAATTAATCTTCTTTATGCTGAGTCTGTTTTCCTTATGATGGCAACTGGTGATCTGCCTGTCCCCATCTCAACCCATGAGACTATTTTCATCATATTTTCTGCCCCTATTCTGTTGAGGAGGGAGAGTGCAAGAGTCCTTTTGTGGAACTTAGCTAGCCATCAGTGTGAAACCACCACAATATATGATGAAAATACAGGGTGGACAAAAATGAAGAGGAATGCATGGCAAATTAAACTGAGCTTTTCCTCATGACAATATCCAGGCGGTGAGGAGAGCTCAAGGACATATTTTTGCTGTTTTGAGCTTTGTGGGTTTTCTACAGTTTTTGATTTTAAGTTCATCAATACAAAAAATGTTTTTATTTCTGTTTGCTTTATAATTATTAGGAAGTGTATTGCAATAACCTCTGACAATACCAAGGAGAGTTTCATGACTCTCTAGTTGCAGCACTGCCTATGCACATTCTTCTTTCCCCAAGGATACCTCTATACTGAATAGGAAGGGCACTGCTGAGGGCCATGTTCAAGACTAGCTTCTCAGCAGACCAGTCAAGGTGTGGCCTCAGCAGAGACCAGGAAACCCTCCAGAACCAGTGGGACACCCCATGTCCCTGCACACCCAGTGGGTTAGTGCAGGGCCAAACTTGCCTGACCAAAGTGCTGTCCTGCAACTGCAAGGAAGCTGTCTGTGGGGAAGAGGCAGGGAAGCAATGCTGTGACCACTTTCCTGGGGAGCCTGTCCCAGTGCCCGACCACCCTCTGGGTGCAGAACCTTTTCCTAACCCCCAGCCTGACCCTCCCCTGTCCCAGCTCCATGCCGTCCCCTCGGGTCCTGTCGCTGTCCCCAGAGAGCAGAGCTCAGCGCCTGCCCCTCCGCTCCCCTCGTGAGGGAGCTGCAGGCCGCCATGAGGCCTCCCCTCAGCCTGCTCTGCTCTGGGCTGAGCAAACCAAGGGACCTCAGCTGCTCCTCATATGTCTTACCCTCTGGACCCTTCACCATCTTTGTAGCCCTCCTTTGGACACTTCTTAGTAGTTTTAGGTCCTTCTCTAACTGTGGTGCCCAAAACTGCACACAGTGCTTGAGGTGAGGCCACGCCATCTAGCAGCAGAGCAGGACAACCACTTCCCTCAACAAGCTAGTAATGCTGTGCCTGAAATTGCAATTAATTCTTCAGGCAGCAGCAGTACGGCTCTGTTTGGATTTTGAAAGACTGTCCTGGCTCTTACTCTCATGCTGTATGCTGTAGCTTTATCTTTTTTTGCTGCGTATTTCCTGAAGATCCATGAATATACATATATATAAATGGATATACTTGTAAATCATAATATGACTGTTCAATGCTATGCCATACTGTACAGATGCACAATTGGAAGATATGACACCCAACATAGTGTTTATGTGTTCTACTCTTGTTTTCCTGCTCATACAGGTTTATTTTTTCTCTCTCAAGTTCAAAGTATGCTACTGAAATAGTCCAGAAAATGAGACATGTCTCAGAATATGTGCTTTGTTCAGCTTTGTGATTATCTGATTTCTGTCTGCCACAGTTCATGCTAGTTAAGCCAAAAAAAGACCTACTGTACCTTGACAGCAGGACCATCTGGAGTTCATTCTTGTAATTATTTTCAAACATACACAGTCCTCCTCTGGCAAATAGGTATTTTAAGGCATCACAGGGCATGTGTATTAGCTTATTGTGAATCAAAAGGTGAGTCTCCTATCATTCTGAAAATTACGTTTTGGTCATTGTAAATTATCAATCCTAACATAGAAAAAGTGTGAATGAGTGCATGTATGTGTGTGTGGTATAGATATATAATTACACGGCTGCCCGCCTGCAAGCTGGGGATTACAGATGACAGTCAGGGAAGATTGATTTTTCATCCTAATAGCTTAGAGACTGTCTTTTTAATTGCAACTGTTTTGCCAATTCTTTGCAGGAATTGCATCTGGTAAAGGGAATTAAAGGCATTCAGACTGTGAAAGGAATTGCAGTGCAAATGCATTAGCATCAAGACTTATTTGCATCTAGATACATATTCTGATTGCATATTTTATACGTGAGCAGAGAACACAGTACTCTGTTTTTTACAGGGATGCACTGCAAACTTATATTGCCCAAGCAGAATTTGGAAATTGACGTACCAGATGTAATCATATGCCTTTCTGGCTGACACTCACAAAATGTATGCTTGCTAGGTCTGATTTCCAAAAGTAACTAAGTGACTTAGAAGTCTATGATAAAAAGGGCATTAAAACAGATTTTCAAAGGAATGGAGATAGCTAGTTAGATTTACAAAAGCCTGAAGATGATTTAGGAACCTAATTCACTATTGCTTTTCAATGCCTTACCAGTTTGACCATTTTGTTGATCTCCAGTAGGTGACTATCTGCATATTTAGGTGCTCCAATATCTTTGAAAATCTGGCCCTACACATAGAAAACATCACTAAGACTTCACTACATTAGAATAAAAAAAAAAAGAGTTACTTCCTCCTCATGAGCTTTTGATAATTACCCATCCTCTGTCATTCTTATTTGCTAGTTAATGAAGGACTACCCCTAGGGACTGGACAGATGAGATTAATTTTACTTGGTGTTAGATGTTTCTCCTCTAGGTTTCATCAGCTGTGTTTTTCCCCACCCCAATGGAAAGTAAAAAGCACTAGCAGGGCAAGATTTATTTGACCTTTATTAGATATCTAATTAAATATGAGGTGACTCATGCTTAGAAGAGCTTCTTTCTCTGCAGTTCTCTCTCAAGAAAACCAAGAGAAGCAGCTCAGATATAGGTATCTCTATTAAAGATACAACACAGGGAGGAGCACAACAAGCACATTCAGGGAAATTATCATTATTCCTGTCCACTTGGCAATAGTGAAATATTATGTCCAGTTCAAGAGGGATGGGGAGAAACTGGAGAGGGCCCAGAAAGGGGCTACCAAGCTGGTCAAGGACTTAGAGGGGACAAACACCCCACTCCCAAGGGGAGGCTGTGAGAGATGGCCCTATTGAGTCTGGGGATAAAAATGCTAAAGGGTGATACCATTAGCAGCCAAAAACTACTGAAAATGAAATTGTAAAGATGACAGCACTAAACCCTGTAGCGGTTGATGAGGTAACAAGGAACAACAGCCACAAACCACAGTGCTGGAGATTCAGACTGGACCTGGAGCATCAGGAACGTGGAGTCCAAAAGGGTAGTAAAATCTGCCATCTTCAAGTTGTTCAAGATTTGGTTAGACAGAACCCTGGTTGACCTGACCTGATGATGAGTTAGTCCCTCTTTGGGTGGGAGGTTAACCTCCAGACTTCCAGAAGTACCTTGCCACCAATATTTCTACAGTAGAAATCCTTTGTATAAGACTAAGGGAACAAAATCCTACCCTATGTCAGCCTGAGAAACAGTCTGAATTTGGCGGTGTTTACAGCTTTTCCTAAATGCTTATACTAATTTTATCCCCAGGTCTTAATTCACTCTTGACAATTCACACTTGATCATTTTCATTTTTTAATCTTCTTGTACCTAGAGGAATATTATTCTTTCAACCCACCAGTGATTTGCGACTGATGTGAAGAAACTGAACAGCGATTCCCACAAGAAACTGATATTAGGTTTTGTCTCTTGCAGTGACCAACAATGCAGGGGTGACTCTTACTTTACAGACAGATGGGCCCACCCCCACCAGAACTTTATAAATCTCAGTAGCATCTTTCTTTATCCTTCTATTTTAACAGCAAAATGCAGAGGTAGCATAATGCAATAGGAACCCATTTTGCGCTCAGCTGGAGCTGCCATATGGAAGCTTGTTAAAACATGTAACAACTTTCCATAGAATTTTTGTTAACTAACACTGAGAAGTGGGAAGTAGTTCTTATCTATTCACACGCTTGTACAGTAGCCCTCTGTTGGGATTTTGCTGGCTGTCCCCAAGCTTGCAAGGATGGGCATGTGTCAGCTTGGACTGAGTGTGAGAAATAATGTGTAGGAGAAAGCTTACAAGGTCATTTACAAGGTAATTAAAATTTTTCTGCTTTCCAAAGTATAATAGCTAAATAATTTCATTTAGTTAGCATTAACTTGATAATGAATAACCTGTACTGTTCTTGTTTTGTATTATATTGTTCTCTTAAACCTCCCTTGTGTTCTCTTAAACCTTTCCACACATAGAAGCCTAAACAAAAAAAAATTGTGTTGAGATTCCCACTAGTCAAAATGCATTAGAGCTGCCACTAGAGAAATGTGAAAACCAGATTCCTTTTTCAACTGATCAAGATCCAGAAATAAAATGACTTCAAACACTGCAGATATATTTGCAAGGATTGAGATTGTAAGCTTTGTTATAGATGCTTAGATTAATACAAAACTCTGAAACCTTTCTCTGAAACCTTTCTCTCTCTCTATTTTCAGGAGCTATGCAAAGTCAAACTTCTTTTAAGTCAGTAATTGAAATGAGGTACGTGTATAGGAGCTGGATAGAAATGTCACACTGAAAAGAAGACAAACAGCTAAAATGGAAGCTTCCACAGATCCTAAATATTTCATTTCTACTCATGAGGATAGCTTTAGTGCTCATCATTTAAAGTTATTCTATCTCTCAGGTCATGGTAATTTTGGAAGTGCAGGAGCTCATGAGCTTTCTGCCCCTATTTTAAAAGAAAGTGTCTTTGTGAAAGAGAAGGATCAAGCTAAAACAAGCCCTGTAGCAGCAAAGGCTGGGTAGAGAGAAGTGGGTGGGGTGAAATCACATGAGAGAGAAAAGACTAAGCACCAAAGTTAAACAGATAAAATGTAAAACAGCATGTCCCCAAACACAGGAATCTCTCCTCTTTTACCAAGCAGGCACACAAGGCTGTGGTTTCAGTGAAGTAAGCTTGAAACAGTGGGCTCAACGGACCCTCAGCCTCTGCTCCAGAAGAAAAAACAGCTGTCTGTGGAGTTCTGACCATTCATGTGGCAGGTATTTGCTAGAAAAAACCCAAAATCCCTGGAGTCAGCGACCCATGTCCTTGTGGAGGATGGGACTCCAATTCCACAGCCACCTCTGTCCTCACAGAGTAGCACCATGGGCCCAAAACATACCACTGTCCAAGTGCAACTCTCAGTGACTCACTAGGTACAGAGCTGTCCATTAACTGGGGCTCAGCAGGCACAGCCAGCCTGGTACAGCCAGGGTCTCCACTCTGAGTGCTTATCTTTACCTTGAAGTTCATCTGTGTTCATCTGTTTCAAAGCAATTTCATAATGCTTTCAGTGAGCCTCTGCTAGTCACAGTTCTGTGGGACCTGGCGGCTACCTTGCATGTTAGAGGTAAATCAGAGAATGACAGAATGGTTGAGGTTGGAAGGGACCTCTGGACATCATCTGGGCCAAACCCCCCGCTCAAGGAGGGCCACTTAGAGCTCCTCACCCAGGACCATGTCCTCCAGGGGCTACCCCTCAGGGCAGCTTGTGCCACTGCTTCCTCACCTGCCCAGCACAGAAATGCTTCTTGATGTTCAGAGGGAGCCTCCTGTGTTTCAGTTTGTGCTCATTGCTCTTGTCCTGGCACTCAGCACCACTGAAAAGAGCCTGGCCCTGTCCTCTTTGCACCCTCCCTTCAGGTATTTATACATATCGATAAGTTCCCTGAGTCTTCTCCAGTCTGAACTGTTCCATTTATCTTACTTGTAGGGTTCGAGACTCACAGTTACATTTGACAGGAATGGCGAAGCCTCCCACTGGTAAGAGTAATGCCACTGTTTTACAGTTCTTCCTCTCCTTCACTTCATTTTCCACATTATACTAATTCACTTTTACTAAACAAACAGGATGGTCAGAAATTGTTTCATTGGGAACTTCTGCAGCTCTGTTCCAGCGAATACTGCTTTGTGCAACAGTCATGCAGCCACACACTGGAGCAGAAGGTGAGCAGCCTTCCCTTTCACATGTCCCATGTGTCCTCATACCCTTACTTCAGTCATGCTTTTGAGAAATATGGGAAATATGAAACTTACGGTTTTATATACTTTGTGGGCATACATGAAAGGCTGCAGTGTCTCACAGAATGGCAAAAAATAAGAAGCCTTGGATATGGTGCACAAGCCACTGCAGAATGACATAGTTTGAGGGATGAATTCTTAACACAAGTATCTGGAGACTCCAACTGCAAGTGGAAACAGAAACAAGTTTCCAAAAGGCCATTTGCAGCCTGTTTCAACTAGAACATGGAGAGTGAAGTAAATCTCTCTAACCCTGCCATTCTATTCCTCTGGTGAAAAGATTTACTGAGTCTCAAGGCAGTTAATTTGTCATCCAAAGTCCCTGTCTACTTTAATTCATATGGGCTGAATTGTGATCAGCAGAGACACAGTTTTGGAACACCATGTTTACAAGGAAAAGCATTGTTTACCAAGTTACTAAGATTGTGATGCTGTCTGCCATTTCTGTTTATGTAGAAAAGCAGAGCCATGCAACTTCAGTGCTGGAAATGCTTTGTGGGTTTTGTTGCTGTATCATGACAGCACACCATCTTCAGTGAGATAAAAATCCCAGTACTACTGGGAAAACACCTTCCAAGAGACAGCACTCCCAACCTGGTATCCAGGTAAATATCCAGGTATACATGGCGAAATAAAATACTGCAATTTTTAGATCTGGTACCAGAAGCAGTCTTGCTTCTCTCGTGTTGGAGCAAGTGAGCCCTGGTGAGAACAGACTCATATTCTCTGGAGCAAAAGGCCACAGCCCCCAGCCATGCTCTGTCCTGCAGAGACAGTGTCAGTGACTGTCCCATAGGTGAATCTCTGCTCTATTGAAATCATTGGCAGGTTGGGTTTTGGGGAAGTTTTTAATTGATATCAGTGCATCCAGAATTTCACCGTCTAATTTGCAAAAACTCTGGTTACCAAGGTAGGATTCAGCCCTGCCGTAAATGGAGACAAGTCATACAGACAAAATAGAAATCAGCAAGGTTGATTTCATCTGCACCTGTTCTGATTTCTGCTTTTGAATTTTCCCAGTTCCAAAAAAACATAACAACTAGAGGGTTTGTGAATTTTATCTTCAATGAGGCAGATGCTAGTACGTAGAATGAATTAATCCAAACAGAAATTATATCGTTACTTCTAAAAACACTATATGCAAGTGTGTGTATGTGAGAGAAAGTATGAGCATGTACTTCCACCAACTAGAGACTTATATTTAGCAGCCTGGCAGCCAGAAAAAAAATCAATTTGTATGCAATGACCACCTCATATCTCCTAAATTCATGAAAGTTCTGGGACTGAGAACTCATATTGATTTTTTTAATACTATTTTATTTTTTATTCCTAGGAATTGATTTCAGCAGTCATTTAATATTATATATCAGTAAAGTTGAGTAAAATCTACACAAGCAGTTCTTCTTTAACACAAATTAGCTCTAATATTTCTCCTTGATTAAGTATGACATATGTAGTTTTACTGTTTGCCATTATGCAAGGGAGAAATCTATTAGAGGTTTTATGAATTACAAGAAATGAGAAAATGCCATTAATTCCTGGACTCTTGGATGATTAATACATGAAGTTTCGCACAGAATCAAACGATGCTGAAAAGCTGCAAATTATATTACTCTGGACTTGGTGTTATGGTTGATAAATGTGCACTGCGACATGCTGTGTTACCTTGCAGTGCATATGGACAACATGAGGGTCAGTAATTAATATATCGGTATCAAAGACACCACCTGGCTTTTTACTCCCAAACAACAGATATTTATAGGGACACTAAAACCGAAGAAACAGCAGGTACTCTGAATGAACCAGAGGAGGAACTTGAGCAGATGTGACAGATATCCTTTCTGATGAGAAAAACTGCAGCCCATTGCTGGTATTTACTCTACCTCATCAAGACGATCCCTCTGAAGTTCCAAAGGGATTCAGACTTAAGTATTAGACTTTGAAGCCTAATGATTGCAGCTCTGATCTAAAACCAACATTGAGATTTATTTAATGCTTCTGAGGAAACCAAAGTAGACCAGGTGGTAAATGCTTGTGTGTTTCTGAAAATGTGGTGAATTTATGGTGTTTCAAGCTGCACTAATCAAAAGTGAGTAACACTGGTTTAAGTCCATAGGAGAATATGAACACCCAGTGAGATCCTGACTATATTTATATAAAATTAAACCAACCAACCAACCAACCAAAAAACAACACCAATGTCCACTTAGTCGGTGCGCCATTCCAGGTGCACAAAGGGTGGGATTAATCTGGTCATACGTAAATATCTGCAGTGTAGAAATCTCCACCTGAGCTAGTCACATTTATCTCCTTTTGTAGTCTTTGAAGTAGCACCTCCGCATGGAGAAGTCTAAACATGAGATGCTCCAAAGAGTCCTATTTCTCTCTACTGACTGTAAAGTGTATATCAGGTAGCTAGTTCCGACAGAGATACCTGAAGTCTGGTGAGATAGATCCTACCTGTAAGGACTGCCAGTGCCTTATGCAGTGATCCATCACTGAAATTCTCTGAAGCCGTGAAAATCCATTACTGAACACCCAGAAGTCCTTCAGTCTAGTCCACAAATGGCACTAGCCACTACTGTTTAAGTAAATGAATCCACTCTCAGATGTCTAGGGTGACCTGAACTGCTGCCTGTACAGGTTGGTAACAGATATGTCAAAATGATATTACTCATTTAATTTTCTCCTGCTCTTTTAAGGTCTTATGTTTAGATATTGTCACAAAGGGAACATCACCCACTGCTTAGGCTTTATTTATCCATTCTGCCTCCTGGCTTCCTGCTGCCTTTGTGCACACATAACTCTTCCCAGGCTGGAGTAAACCATGAACATTTAATAGCTTCATTAAGGAGGGACCATATCTTTGGTAAGTGGTGGACCAGCTTTGAGGAAGCACAGCAGAAACCTGCTGCTCTCCCAGTTAGGACTGATACCTGTGTTTAACAGAGGTCTCATTAACCATCTGAAGAGTTTCCTAAGAAATGCAGTGATTCACTGTCATTCCTGAAGCCTTTCTTTATATACAGGCCAAAGTTACATTTTTTTTTTCTTAAAAATGCACCTAGATCAACAAGACATAAAGGATTTGATGCAGGAATTAGTAGGTGGCATTCAGTGTGTCATGCAGGAGGTCAGACCAGATAATAATAATGGCTCCATCTGACCTTAACAATCTCTGAAATCTATGAACAGTTCACGAGTAAGAATCAGGTTAAAATATACAGATGGCTGTGAGCAGAAGTTACTCTTCGACCTTCAGCTCTGTGTGAGCCATGCATCAGACTTATGGCAAAATTCATCGTAGTACAAGATTAAAAGATTTGGGTGGGACAGTGCACCATGTCTTGATTAAACCAGCAGAAAAGTCATAAATTGCCTGCTTCCCTCTAGAGCAGAAACTCTTGTTTCTTTTCTTTTTCTTTTTTTCTTTTTTTTCCTCCCTCAGGTCTGCTAATAAATGTACTGCACCAAATGTAAAAACTATTTCCCTCTTTTTTAGTTCTTGTTTCAATACAGGTGAGAAACTGGGAGCACTGGAATCCAATACCATCTGCACAGAGGCAGCTTCGCTCAGCTACTGAGTGAAATGTCATCTCACATCAGCTCACGTATCTACCTCAGCTGAAAGAAAACGCCCTCACTGAGAAGCTGTTCATACATTTCCCCCATTATTGAAGTTTTATCTTTCCTGAGAAAGTTATTAGTGGTGTGAAATGTGTTGAATTCATAAGAGTCAGTCTTTGAAATGACACTGACATGTCAAACTGGTTTCCACATAACCCAATCCTCCTCCTCATGATTATTCCCATTAATCTCAGTACAGTCCCTAATTGCCTCCTGATGAATCAGGAGCTCATGGTGCCAGGTGCTGTACAAAATGCAGGATGTAAAGGTATCTTCAAAGTACTCAGAACCTGCAACGCAGGTCAACAAGGAATGCAAAAAATTTAGTGGGAAATAGGAAGAAGAATTGAGCTTGGCTGTGGCCAGGTGATTTGGAGCACATCAGCATCCAGTGTGAAGTTATTGTGGGCCTAATGGGAAAGAAGAGATTATGAAGATATCAGAGAAGGACGGTGGAGGTATGCTACTTTATTACACCATGATTGCCCCCCAGACACAATGAGCATCAGGGACAAATGTATGAAAATACATACTTGAAATGTATCCAGGTGAGTAAAGGAGTCTTGCAGCAGGGGAGGGTCTAGTGGAAACTGAGATGGGATGCAGAACTGACCTTCAACACAAGGGTGAAAGTAATCATAGAAACAGTTAGACAAGAAGGTAAGTAGGTTGGGTCTGCTGCATACTGAAAACAAGTCTGTTGAAGATGTAAAAAGGATAATGTTACGATCAATGATAGGAAAATGGTCTTTTTCATTATTATTATTATTATTATTATTATTATTATTATTAACTCCTTGCTGAGTGTATGCTGGCAGGGCAAGACACTATTCAGTAGAGCACAGAAAAAAAAAAGAAGAATGACAGTGGACAAAGATGGGAATTACCCAAAGGAGAGTCTAGGTTACCCAGAACCTTCACATGACTGAACAAAATGTTGCTGAGACCAAACATTAATTATTTTCTATTGATCTGTTCCTAAATCCTGGCACTTCTGTTCCTTCTATTTATAGTTGTGCTGGGAGCACAAAACAGTCATACACTTCTTGAGTATCTTCAGCCCTCTGTGTCACAGGCACAGGCTGAACCCACCCCCCCCCACATTACTCCATCCCGCAGTTTTACAAGAGGGTGAGAGTTCTGCCTGGAACAACCTTGCTCTGGAGTCCTCTCCTGCTGTGAAGTGTCTTGTCCCTTCCCAGAGACATGAATCACAGCAAACAGTACATTTGTGAGCAAAAATGTGCTAAGGGCTAGGATAATTCTTTGCCAGGGTTAAGAGGATCACTAAAGACAGGGCTTGCCTCTTCCTCCCAAAGCTGCCCTGGAGCAGCTGAAGATCTGACCCATTGCTCCAACCTTGTGAAATTTCACACACCTCTCTTGGGATTAAGTCTTTTGCATTCAGCAGAGCTTCTACTGTCTCCTCCATTGCTCCCTGGCTTGCTCTTCACATTATTTTATTCATTTCACCAATGGATTTTGACTTTCTCAAGTTTATTTTGTCATAGCATAATGTCTTCTTTCTTCCGGGCTGCCTTCCAAACACCGGTTGTTGAAATTGGCTCCTAAATTTTAATTAAAGGAACCTTTTGTTTGGCCCATAAATTAAAATGTTCTGAGTTCTTTTTTCTGTCCACTTCAAGGCATGGAGCCAAACATGAATACTGAAAACTGTCCAGACGTATCCTTCTCTCTTTCCTCTTCACTCAAGTTCCTCCCCCAAGAGACAGAGCTACTGCCAGCAAAGTCCCCACCACAGTCCTGTGACCTCCCACTGGAAATGCTCTCTCTGGAATGACTGACCTCGTGGCAGGGCAGTCATACCAATGAAAGCACGTCAGCGCACTGAGTGACAACCTGGGCATCGCTATCCTGCTCTTGAACTGCTGGACAGTTTAAGGAGTAGTTTTCATGTATTGGTTGGGTTCTGCAAGGCTCCATTTTAGGGCCAGTCCTCTTCAGTGTTTTCATAAACAACTTGGATGCAGGACTTGAAGGTATACTAAATAAGTTTGTGATGACACTAAATTGGGAGGAGTTGTTCACTCTGTTGAGGAAAGAGAGGCCTTGCAGAGAGATCTTGACAAATGAGAGAACTGGGCAATAACCAACAATATGAAGTTTAATGACAACATGATTCAGATTATGCACCTGGGGTGGGCAACCCTGGCTGTGTGTACAGACTGGGGGATGAGAGGTTGGAAAGCAGAGAAAGGGATCAGGGGGTTTTGGCCAACAGCAAATTGAACATGAGCCAGCAGTGTGCCCTGGCAGTTAAAAGGGCCAACCGTACCCTGGGGTGCACCAGGCATGCTAGCTGGTCGAGGGAAAGGATTGTCCCGCTCTGCTCTGCGCTGGTGCGGCCTCACCTCCAGTACTATGTGCAGTTTGAAGCACTGCAATATAAGGACATAAAACTATTAGAGAGTATCCAAAGGAAGGCTACAAAAAATGTGAAGGGTCCAGAGGGGAAGACGTATGAGGAGCAGCTGAGGTCCCTTGGTTTGTTCAGCCCAGAGCAGAGCAGGCTGAGGGGAGGCCTCATGGCGGCCTGCAGCTCCCTCACGAGGGGAGCGGAGGGGCAGGCGCTGAGCTCTGCTCTCTGGGGACAGCGACAGGACCCGAGGGAACAGCATGGAGCTGGGACAGGGGAGGGTCAGGCTGGGGGTTAGGGAAAGGTTCTGCACCCAGAGGGTGGTCGGGCACTGGGACAGGCTCCCCAGGGCAGTGGTCATGGCCCTGAGCCCTCTGGAGTTCAAGAAGCATTCGGACAATGCTCTCAGACACATGGTCTGATTCTTGGGTGCTCCTGTGTGAAGCCAGGAGTTGGATTCAATGATCATAGAAACATAAAATGGCTTGGGTTGGAAGGGACCTTAAAGACCATCTAGTTCCAACCCCCTGCCATGGGCAGGGATGCCACCCACTAGATCATGTTTCCCAGGGATTTGTCCAACCTGTTCTTGAACACCTCTGGGGATGGGACATCCGTAGCTTCTCTGGGCAAAGAGAGATCTAATCCTTGTGGGTCCCTCCAACATAGGATATTCTGTAATTCTATGATTCTAGGTGTGCACAGGGACAATAACACATATGCTGGTTGAGTTGAATTTCCATGAAACATTTTGTCCTGCTCACAGGAGATTAGACATTAGAATAAATCAGCTTCTTGATTTTTAAGAATTTTGTAAGCACCATGACTTGAAATATAAAGGGACAAACAGTGACAAAAACACCTTCCTTACTTTTTCCACCTCCCTCTGTCTGGCATCTTTAGCTGTAGGAAGGAGACACTGCAAGGAGGATATAAACAGCTTAAAAGATCAAACCACTTCCACACACAGGATAGCTGGGATTTAATGAGTTATCCAGCTGAGCTCACTACCCCACTATGGCACCCCAGTGCCTTTGCTGGCTGTGCATGCACCACCTCACGGGGAGAAGAGTCAGACTTTGCAGCTCCTGGGCCATGTTCTCAATGGTGATGAGTTGCCTTATTTCACCTCCCTGCTTGCTTCTTGAGGGTTTGATACCTTTCCACATTTTTTTTTTTAACTCGTGAACCTTTGAGCTGGAAGTGCTGCAATCTCAACTACCCTACCTCTGCTTGTGGTGCCACCATTTTGTCCTTGCCAGGGTCATCTCTGTGGACGTCTCACAGCTCTTCCTGATGACTGCACAATGCCCGCAGCAGCCTAAGCTGCAGTTGTGCCGTAACAGAGCCAGGGTCTGAGGCCTTGGGAGCAGGTGGTTGGTCCTGGCGAGGGGCGAGGAAGTGACAGACAGGGCTGAAAACAAAGTTTTGCTTTCCAGGTTTTGCAAACTGTATTCACAGCAATAAACTCAAAGACAAAGAAGCAAACATGGTAGTATACAGCAGAGTCAAAGCCTGGATCTTCTGCATGAAAGAGCAATACTTACTATTTATTTTAGCAAATGACAGTTAATATCCTGACATAAGGAGGTTAATGGGATCTGCTAGCAGACAAAAGTTCAAGCATCCTCACTCCAAGGTTTCATCACACCCACGACATTATCCCTTCTCCTCAAGCTGTTTCTTCTCTTTTAAAGTTCTGTTATTTAATATAGACGGTCAGATTCCCTACTGGCACTGTAAACTGCAATAACACTAAATGACAGGAGGCAATCTGGCCTATTTTATAGAGCATGAACATGGTTTAACAGTCATTGACGAGCAAAATTTAATGCTTGGTGGAATATGCCACAACACAGACTAGGGAAGGACCTAAAGAGGAGGAGGGGGATGGATACAGGGAGCAGTTAGTAAGTGTCATAGTATTTAACTGTGCAGTCCCACCAGGTTCATCTGTGTGTACCCGTGAAGAAGCATAACTGGCTCCGAAAGGTATGGCTGAGAAGAGATTATCTCTGGAGCTTCACGTCCAAGCTATGGAGGGCAGGAGTGCCATTTAAGTCACTGCCAGATTTGCACCTTCTGCCAACATCATGAAAACAGCCCCAAACTGGGTAGGGTTTAAGACCTTTGAAAAACCTGAGTGCACTGCATCCCACTAGACTTGTTGAATGACAGTGGTGAAGGTACCTATTGAGATCAAGACAGTGCGGCAAAATGTGATTTTAATTGTAAAGAAACTTTAGAAAACACAACATAATAAATTACATATGTAATTTGTAGCCACTGCATAAGGGCCAGGTCCCTGCAACAAAATAGTATGTGATTACGTGAAGATAATATCACAATGCCTGAACAGAACCCAAGTGAAATAAACCTGCACACTTTACATTTGGGAAGACCTGTATCTGCTGAAGTGCTGTGGAGCAGGAGGGCCTGTCCCCTCTCTCTGCCTTGTTCCCATCTCAGAGAAGCTAGCGTGCCAGGACATGCAGTTGGGATCACTATGACTGTTCCAAATCTGTCCACTAAATTTCAATGAAGTCCATGAGCCAGGATTAGTCATACATCAGACCTTTCAATTCATTCCTTACTGATCTTAATGTAGCATTATAACTCAGAATGCTGGAAATCCTACCTTGCAAGAAAGTTTTGAGACTCACAGTCACTGGTCTGTCTGAAGGTCAGCAGATGTTAATTGAATTTTGCCCAATGTTCACCTTTTCCTAGTCGTGCTATCCTAGGTCAGGGAAAAAGAGTTACCATTCCCACAAACCCCAGTGACAGATATTTGGTATGGTTATCATAAGAATTCTACCGCTATTTCTACATCCCTTTATGAGTATCCTATCCAGGATATCTTTTCCCTCCAGATTCTGTTTAGGACAGGATGGAAACAAAGAAAACAAATGGCAGCAAAAGCATGGTGTTTACACAAGTATAATAATGTACATTGAAAGGAATAATTTGAATTGCTGTAAAATGAAATGGGTGTAATAAAATAATAGGGTATAATAAAATACTGTGGGTATGTACCCACACATATACCCACACGTATATGTATATACATGCATAAAATCGCAGAATTGTTGAGGTTGGAAAGGACCTCTGGAATTTGTCTAGCCCAACTCCCCTGCTCATAGCATGTTCACCATTTGCTCAGGAGTTTATCCAGTTGGGTTTTGAATATCTCCAAGAATGGAGAATCTATCACCTCTCTGGAGAAACTCTTTTTATGTGTTCAACCACCCTCACAGGAAAAAAAAAAAAGTTTAAATTGACTTTCTTGTATGTCAGTTTGTTTGCATTGTCTCTTGTTATGTCACTGGATACCTAGACACCACTGTGAAGAGTCTGTCTTCTTTTAAGGTATTTGTATACATTGATAAGATTCCCCTGAGCCTTCTGTTCTCCAGGCTTATCAGTCCCATCTCTCTCAGACTATTTATATCAATCTCTTACTTATTTCTGTGGCACTTCACTGAACTCTCTCCAGTATGTCCATGTCTCTCTTGTACTGGAGAGTCCGGCACTGGACACAGCACTCCAGATGTTTCACCAGAGCTAAGTGGAGGGGAAGGATCACTTTCCTTGACCTGCTTGGGATGCCTCTTCCTGGTGCAGTCCAACCATTTGATCTATCAAACATTCCTTCCTGCTTTGTTTCATCTGCAAATTTGCTGAGGGTGTCCTCTGAGCCATCATCCAGGTCATTAATGAATATATTACACAATGTTGGCCCCAGTATTGACCCCTGGAGTACCCAGATAGCTACTGGACTCCGCTGGACTTCATGCTGCTGATTATAACCCTCCAAACCCAGCAGCTCAGCCAGTTTTCAGTGCCCTTCACTGTCCATTTATCTAGCCCATGCTTCATCAGATTGTCAATGAGGATGATATCAGAGAGAGCATCAAAAACCTTGTTAAAGTCAAAATAAACACATCCACTGCTTTCTCCTCATCCACTGAGACAGTCATTTCTCTGTAGAAGGCTATCAGATTGGTCAAGCATGATTTGCTTTTTGCAAATCCATGCTGACTACAGTCAATCACCTTCTTTCCCCTGATGTATACATATATATAAAACACAGCAATTCAAATTGTTCCACATATATACACAATCCAAATAACCCATTAGTTGGTAAGCCTTAGGGAAAAAAAAAAAAGGCAGCGAGTTGTTAGCATGAAGAGAAATATTGGGCAAGTCACAGATTCATCACTAGATGGATACGAAGTATGCCAACACCCAGAATAGCATACTTTAGTAGTCCTATCTAAAGGAGAGAGACGCTACATGTAAACTATGGGCTGGACTCAAAGATTAGTGCCGGTCTAAGATCCAGACACAGGAGATGCTGGCTCTCCAGGACAGGTTTTATTTTGACATGACTGGCAACAGCTTTGCACAAGAAGCACCCTGGATCAAACGGGCTTCCAGTCTGAGCTGCTATGTTATTGGTCTTTTCTTGGAGTACTTTAGCGTTATCTTGAAGACAATGAATTCTGTATGTGGCTGTCCTGGTTTCAGTTAGGACAGAGTTAATTTTCCTCCTAGTAGCTGGTAGGGTGCTATGTTTTGGATTAGGATGAGAAGAGCGCTGATAACATGCTGATGTTTTAATTGTTGCAGAGCAGTGTTTACACCAGGCCAAGGACTTTTCAGCTTCTCGCTCTGTCCTGCCAGCGAGCAGGCTGGGGGTGCAGCAGGAGCTGGGAGGGGACAGACCCAGGACAGCTGACCCAAACTGGCCAAAGGGGTATTCCATACCATCTGGCGTCATGCTAAACAATATATAGGGGTGGCTGGCCGGGGTGGGGGGCCGGCTGCTCGGGGATAGGCTGCGCATCGGTCAGCGGGTGGTGAGCAATTGCATTGTGCATCACTTGTTTCGTACACATTATTATTAGTAATACTACTATTATTATTATTAATAATAATAATAATGTTATTATTATTTTCCTGTCTTAATAAACTCTCTTTATCTCCACTCACAGGCTTTACTTTCCTGTTTCTCTCCCCCATCCCAGAGAGGGAGGGGGGAGGGTGAGCGAACGGCTGTGTGGTGTTTAGCTGCCGGCCGGGTTATACCACAACAGTGGCACCAGTAAGTGATACAAGCACAAAATAGACCCAGATTTTAACGTCCCAACACCCAAGCAGAATATACTGTAATTCTTATTATTCCAGTTACCCAAACACTTGAAAGGTTCCTTTACTCCTTTGATTTCACAGGCTTAGAAGGCAGGGACTTGTGGCCCCAGGCTGAAATGTAGTCCTGGGCCACGGGTAGGATTTTCTCTTGGCATCAACCTCCAGATGCTCTCAGAGATGAGAGCACCTGAGCTGGTCATTCTGCTCAGCTGCACATCTGCTGTTCTGGTACCCAGTCTGCTTCTCTTGCTGAAACTCCATTGTTTCCTCACTTCCATATCATGTGAAAATATCATCCATTTTAGTTATACCTACATGTTTCTTTACAGGCCACCCAAGATCATGTAGACTGAAAAGTTTCATGTCTGTCATTTGTTAGTATTAGTATCATTTATTAGATCAGTATCAGAACAAGCATAATCCAGGAGGGTCCAATTCAGTATTCCAGTCTGACCCTAAACCGAAAACAACTCTAAATCAGGTCCCCAGTTCATGGTGATGAGGCAGGCCCAAGACCAAGCCAGGAGGTCAATCTGCAGGCCACCATCAGGTCCAGTGATTGCCAGGCAGGTCGGGACGAGGCAGGGCTGTGGGGAGCAGGAGACCAGTCCTGATGAGGCATTGCTGCAGCAGGGGCTGACAGCCCCAGGGGACTGAGATGGGGCCCTGGGTTGTGGGTAGGGTGAGGGGAGCCCCAGGGGAGGTGGTCAGGGCCACCGAGATGTAATTGTGCACTCAGGGCCCTGACATACACTGCAGTAGACAATCCTGCTCTGCTCTGCTTTTGCCTTCCAAAACTCTGCGATAATCATTTTATGGTAATAGTTCTAATTAAGTCAATTAGGCAAAATTAGACGAGTACCTTAAATGGCAGGTGAAAATTATTTACCTTATTCTACTGCCTGAGGACTCGTAAATGCACAAGAACGTAAATATGTTTAAATGCAGCTGACAGTGTTTGCAACAAGTGAAGACAGAAGAATACTGATGAGTGCATAAATGTGTATCTTAATCATTTTGTTTCCATTCAATCATTTCAAGGAAAGGGAACTCTGCAAGTGAACTATCATTATTTAAGAGACTTAGACCTTATCCTCATCAAAGACCGAAAGAGAAATGTGCAGCCATTTACCAGCCACCCAATTTTTCTGAGAACTTGCAGCAGTGGAGCAGAGCCCTGCTCAGTAATGGCACTCAGGAGCTATATGAACCTTTTTGCACCTGGAAAAAAACACTCACAAGGTAGGTTTTGCGTCAAGACAGTTAGCCTGGTTGGTTTGCTTAGTTTTTGCTCTGAGTTGAATCTGTGCTAAGGCACCACGTGGGCTGGCAGCTCCCTGGGGTCAGCATCCTACAGCATCAACATCCTACAGCATCACTGGGGCAGGGACTGATGGCCCTGGGCTGGGATGAAAGGGGGTTCTGGGCCATTGGCAGCATGGGGGAGGCCCCAGGGAAGCCAAACAGGCCAGTAAGACCCAGTACCGTAATTAGGACCCTGGCATGGTGAAGTTTGGGCAGAAATAATTCAAGTGCCTATGCCCTTTAGAAAGCTTTTATTTTAAAAGGCAAAAATCTTGAAACAAGAGCTCTCCTGTGGCTTCAGGGAATGCAGCATAAAAAGGTACATTACCAAACTGGCACCTGTCTTGAAATATTACAAAAGCCAAAACTGTTCTTGATGTCAGTAAACATTTTAGGGCTAGACCTAAGATGTATAAAACACTATAATTAAGAAAACTGGAAATAAATTATATGGTCATGAGATAAATGTGCTTTCTGCTTTCACCGTATCACTTTGTGAATTATCACTGGTGGTGATGGGTCCTCCTTTCTGGGGGATCATGGGGCAGGACTGTGTTTCAAACGGCAGGGGCGAGCAGACCCTCCATCTCCTTTTGCTACCTACGTTTGCATCTCACTTGATAAATCACATCAGTGGTAAATACTCTGACAGGTTGTGTTTTCTCCGAGTGGAAGTAGGTCGTGCTGGTAATGATTGTGTTTGAAAGGAATGCCATTACAGAGCATGGAGAAAGCTGACAGTGGTTTGAGGAGGAAAAATGTGTCTATAAACATAAAAATATCAATATCTGTGTGCCATAGAATATTATCAAAACAAGTAAATAAAATTTGTTATTGCAGTATATAAAAAGTGAAGGTTTGAATCACTGTTATTAGAGTTGATGCACATTCCTTTAAGTCATTTTTGTTTCAAGAATATACTGATCATGACTGTGTGCCCTAGTTACTGAGTATAAAAAAAAATAATAAATAAAAGTTCCCAGCAGCCTCTGAAACACATAATAATAAATACACAAAAGGAGTATTTAGCTATGGCAACGCTTCTCGGGGTAAGGATACATGGATCTCATCTCATCAGTAACACAGCGTTAGGATCTGGATACACATGCACCCCAGTCTAGCTTTACAAGATTCCAGGAACCCTGACCATGATTCTTTCAATGTAGCTCAGTTTGGTTTATTAATGCTGGTGGGTCATACTCAGTTTGGCATCTACCATAACACCCAGTCCATTTTAGCAGGATAGCAATTCAATCAGTGCTCAGCCTGTACTGATGCATGGGGTTATTTTACCCACCTGCAGAACTTTGCATGTATTCTACTGAATGTTATAAAGTTTTTTCTTGGCCTTATGACCAAGGTTTTTCTGGACTGAAGCTGTCATTCAGCACATCAACCAAATCCCTTACTTGGTAGTATCTGCAAATTTTCTCAGAGTGGAATTTTGCATCATCCAGCTCATATCTAAGTTATTAAATAATGTTTTGTTATCATCCATGTCTCTGATGAAGTTATTGAATAATATCAGCTTCAGTAATAGTCCCTCAGGAAATCCACTTAATGTTTCCCAACAGGATGTTTACCAACCGTTTAGTTTTCACAGGAGTTTTACCAGGGCTACACTCTGTGCTGGGACGTGCCCATAGCAAATGTGAGAGCTGGAATGGAGGGACACAGAATCTACCCGTCACAAGGGACCTCAGCGATTTATCAGAGTAGAGCAACCACCTTTCTCTGTCTAGAAAAGTGCCTGGATTGCTCAAGTCTGGACACTGAGGCAGATCATCTTTGTCACAGTAATTGAAAATTAATTGAAAACCAACAAAAAGACCCAAACAAAAGGGAACACTAAACTGTAAGGGATCAAGCCCAGGTGCACAGATTACTCCAGAAGCAGTGGGTGTTCTGTCTAGTTTAATTTAACATCCTTGATTACCTGGCAGGATAGGTAGGAAATATATTAATCAAGGAGTCTGAACTGGGAGGTGATACAGCCATAATCATAAATATATGAGAACTATGTAATAAGTATTCCTTCAGGATTTAGGAAGGTTAGGAATACAAATAAGAATTAAGATGAAATTCAGTCTGGAAATACACAAGCTAAACAGAGCAAACCTGAGATAAATAGCAGCACAGGAGTTCCTGGGAGCTCAGTATCTAATAAAAGGTAGCAGATGGCCTATTTGACTGACCTCAGGACAGCTGGATGGATTAGCTGGCCATCTAAAGCCCCTCCTACCTGTATCTTGCTGTGATCCTTGTTTTCTCCTCACTTTATTTCTCCTTCTGATTCCTTTTCTTTCCAGCTGCTTTCTGTTAGAAAAAGAGGAAGTATTATGTCTTAGCCAGCTAACATCGCACTTTTTGCAAAACTGTTGTAAGCCCTGGATAAGAGAGGAAGCTAAAAAGCAGTGGCTAAGCAGTTCAACACCTGATGCTAGCAAGAGGTACAAGTGGAACAGTGCACAGATCCTGCATTTCTCCAACAGCAGAAATTGTAAAGAAATGGCATGAAAGAAAGCTGCCTTATATCATGACTATATTCTTCAGTGCCTTTCGATATATGTTTTCCCCCTTTTGTTTTGAAGGAAGCAGGATATTGCAGGAAAACCAGCCCATTTCAGTTAGCCTTTGGACTCTTCTCCAAAAAGGCTAATAATTACAAGCCTCAGTGTTTCAAAAAGACTGTCAAAAAAGGACATTTTTCTTATGAAAACTTCATTGAGCTGAAGGTAAAAAGGAGTACTCTTTGAATAAGAAAGCTAGATAAAGCATAGGTGGAATTAATCTCTTTTTCTTTTTTTTTTGTATCAGTAATAAAAGATTTACAGTGCTTTGGTGGTGATTGAAGACTGAGCTTCATGCATTCGAACCCCAAGCTTTGTTTCACTGCTTAATGCAGTATAATGACAGGGCTGTATTTATACCCCTGCCTCTGTTCCAATAAATACAAAGCTGACCTGATCACTGCAGGTAGCTTCTTACACATTAGAAAACACCTGCTAGGAGGCAAGGGGGAGAATGAAAAGGAAGACGAAATTTTCAACCTTTTGATAAAGATAAAAAAAGCATCCAGGAAGTTTAAGTGAGACACGTTCAGCTGTGAAGGAAGAGGCAGTTTCACCACTGCAAGGAGAAATTGTGAACAGAAAGTGCTACTCAGTGGCAGGTAGCTGCCCATGCTGTCAGGCCTGAAATGGGCACTGATACCAGCACGCTTCGTCTATCTGTCTGTGTCTGTCTGTCCCCTCGCTGGCCAGGGACAGCATGCCCACACTCACACACACCCGTCACAAGATTTGCACTTCTCGTCATCCCTTGGCTGCTTCCTGGCTCTTCTTCGGGCCACCTGTGCCTCCCTTTCTGGGCCCCAGCCTCCTCCCAGTGAAACGACTGCTCTGACATCTTTTTCCCCTCGGCGCCTGTTCTGCCACACCCATACCCAAAATGCGGCATTTCTGACTGTTAGCTGGGTAACCTTGGCCTTGCATGGCATTGCTGACATGGTCATCTGCTGGCTTTGCCCAGCTCTGCCTCCCCAGAGGCCTGCAGTGCTCCCCCATGGACCTGCAGAGCTGGGGTGTTTGTCACGGAGCCCCTTGGCCACCTGCGTGACCCGGACGTCCCCCTCAGTGCTGTCACCTCCTCGCTCTGGTGTGGTTGAGTCCAGCAGTTTGTCCCCTTGTGCCCAGCAGCTCCTCATGCCCTCTTCCATGAGCGTCACCTCAGGCTGGGGCCCAAGGCCCTGGGGCCCTGCAGCTCTAACAGAAAGTGCACACAGACTTACAGAAGCATGATTATCTTTAGGCATGATGTCTGTGTACCATTACTTGCACTTAAGAAATTCTCCTTCCCTTTATGAACATTTCTTGGTATGCATTTTAACACTGTCATTTAACGTGGCAGACATAACAAAAATGTACGGCACAGAGGTTCGTTTCTGCTCAGTAACATTTGGCTGAAATGCCCAGGGGCCAGGAGGGATCTGATCACCTAAATCCCAGGAACTGGAGATGTTATACCTTTGAGGATGTGGACTGTGGTGTCCATCAGCAGCATTTACATACCACTGTCAACGAATGCACCTGTTCTTGCTGACTCAGTGCACATGCAGCTGACCTCCTTGGTGTCTTTTCCACGGCTGTGGGGATTAGTGCTTTTAGTCCTATGTGGAATAAGATTTGCCGAGGCAGACTGTTTAACTTCTGCCATGGAGCAGGAGGTCTGTCAGGGGCCAGCAGCTGGAAAATAAATCTCATGCAAAATTGTGCCTAAAGGGCAACTGTAGAAGTCTGGACAGAGAAAATGGAGGGACTAGAGACAACCGCAGCGAAGAAAAACGTTAAATGCAAGGACCTTTCTCTGAGAGCATACTGAGTGAAAGGCTTTCCCCTGAGTACACCCTGCCTGAAAAGGCTGGTATTTTTAACCTGACCTTCACAAGTAGGCAAATAGGCTCATGGGGGGTTCAGGGAAAAATTCTTTTGCTTTCTTTTCCCACTCTTTAAGTCTTGGATTAAATATCTTGCAGTTTGGTAGGCATCAAAACTAATATTTCTTAATAGCTCTAAGAGGATAACTTATGCCTAAAGATTTTAGGAGGTCTTAGAGATATTAATAAATTGAAAATTTTGAAGCTGGTGTTATATCCAGAACATATGAGATTTATGAAGTTTATTATAGTTGTGTCTGCATTTTACATTGGAAACAACCCAAGTAGAGAGGCTGCAACTTGCATATCAGATGTCTCCAAGAAGAATGGTGTTCCTGCAGAGAGAGACAGCACCTGGACCCTGGCTTCACCCCTGTCCTTTTTAGTAGGATCTGCCTTTCTCCCCAGTTATGCAGTACACATAGTTTCCCCCCTGATTCGATGCAACACTTTTGCTCAGTCACCTAGACGTGGTCTTGGGATGCTGAACTGTAGTCCCCCTCTTCCTCTCTCCCAGAGACTGCAGACTGACACCTACAGATCTAGGCAAAACTGGTGGCAGACAATTACCTTGGCTTGAGGCGTGCTTGTGCATGCAACAAGGAAAAGGCCTGAGAGGCTGCTGGGAAAGATGAGAGCCAGGAGTTTCAGAACAACTCATTTGATCCATATCCCTTACAGGTATCAGGTACTGGGCTGATGGTTCCACTTCAGCCCAGTTCTACAACCACCCTCTGATGGCCCTGCTGGAAATCCTGACACCTGAGTCACTAAAAGCTGCAGTAGACAATGTGCTTGAGACTGCATCTGGACAAATGCAACCTGAGATCAACCAAATCTATTAGTGAGTGGTTGTGACTAAGAAAATCAAAGCAAATGAATTTGTGAAATGCTTTTTCCTGAGGTATTCCAAATGAAGAAGCCTCCTGATTAAGTCTGAAAGTTCCCCAGGCAGAGTAGTTAAAAAAAAAAAAAGGAAGAAGGAAATCTAAAACAGCACTAAACATTTCACTGAGAGGAAGACAAGTAATTTGGTTAAACTAAAGTTATTATTTGTCTGCTTTAGTTATTACATTCAGCAAGTGAAAAAAAAAAGGGAAGAAAAAAAAATCACTTGGATTTGACCCAAAACACTGGTAAATAGATAAATGTTTGAATAACACACTGTAGGGGAAAATACATGGGGGAGGACCAGCTCTGAGATATCAGTCTGGCCAGAAAGTGGTGCTCAGACCATGAACTGGGCCTAGGCTACAGACCAAATATGCAGCCTGCTTTTTTAAGGTCAATCAAGCTTTTAATCCAATTATACCCAGAAGTACCAAATCTTGATACAGATCATGGGAAGAACTAATTTTAATGATTAAATTACTCACCCATAGTAGGCGCCCTTAATGCATCAGTGTCCCTGAAAACTATTGTCTGTGTTTGATTTCAGAAACCCTATTAGTGGGATTTTTCCATTTCTAAAGAAGAATTGCAAAGAATGGAGATTAAAAAGGGAAGTAACACAGCATTTTGCAATGTATCAGAAAGTGTTTTTTTTTAAGCTGAAAGTATATTCTGTTCCTTAAATACTTTTGTAATTATCAGATTGCTATAATACATAATACTCATCTGAAATCCCAGCTTAATTACTACTTTTCTGTTGAAATTTAATTTTGTATCCATAAAATATTGTGAGGCCTCTTGATTGTATTTAATATCCTCACACTGATGCTCTGTGTATACACTAAGCAATGCTCACACAAAGCAATGCTGGAATACACTTTCCAACTGCTGCCACATTTCATGCAAGGGAAATGAGATTCCTTTTTTTTTAATTTAATCTCAGTTCTATTTAGTTATAGTTTTAAGAATCGTTTTGTTTTTGGAAGATGTGTTAAATAGAGGTTTTCAGGTAAATCATTCACTATGAGTTTGAATTCTGGACCAGATATTTTAGGCTATGAATAAATTTGTAAGTGCTGGCAGCACCGGAATGTTAAAGACCTGGGAGACAGGGATGACAAAGAATTTCCTTTTGTCTCCCCAAGAAGGCCTGCAAATGGAAGGGTTCTGTGGTTCTTTGGGCATCTTTTCTAATCATTCCATGTGGATGGGTTTTGGGAGGAAGAGTAATGGGACAGCTGTTTGTGCTTGTTATTTTTCTTGCTTATTTTTTCCTTTGCATTATTTGAAACTAATTTTCCGTCCTTCTAACTAGTTAAATAGGAACATTTCATCCAGGAACCCAGTGGAGGACTCTGTGATGTTGAGAAACTTTACAGAAATGACTCCTGACCACAGATATCTGTGGTTTGGGAGCGTTCAGCTTGAGAGAACTCCTGCTTTGGAAATCTGGTTCATCACCACACAGGTAGAAAAAACACCCCAATGGACTGACAAGCCACTCTGGAGAAGGTATCTGGGTGTCAGATACCACAGCAGATGTTTTCATGCTGTGATAACTGTTCACTCAGAAAGCCTGATTTGAAGAACTCATTATCTGAAGGCTGAAACATTTGGAGAAAGCAGTGTGTAAACTCATGGGGAAGGAAGGAGCAGAGAAGAGGAATGAGATATATCTCATCAAAAATATTTAATTAAATGAGAACCAAAGGCACCATAAGTTTGTCTTTAAACAGGGGAGCAATGACACAGAGAGGCAGGAAAGTGAAAGTTAGAATACAAAGCTGGACTCAGTAAGCTAGAAAAGAAATGCAAACTTTAAAGTCATTGACAACTACACTTAGGCCTGGAACTAGGTACAGATATGTTCAAGCAGATGTAACAGTATTTGGCTTCCAGAGCAATGCTTATATCCATCTTGAACGGAAAAAGCATCCTAATAGTCTTATGTCTGAGAAGGTGGAAGGAATTTCAAATCAGATCTTCTACTCATGTATATTCCACTCTAGTTCTGGTGCTTCCAGCAGAAGTTTTGTTGCTAATTACTCTTCTCAAAATCTTCTCTGTTCTTTTATAGTCATCGTCTTCATTATTATTTGCTTTCCTTCTCACTAACTTGCTTGAGAGTACATTAATGCGCTTTAAGTCAATTCAGGAGCCTTGTATACTAAGCCTCCTGGCACACCAACCTGTTTTCCCTTTTCCTGAATCCCTCCTCTGATCCTGCTTGTTTCAGAGGGCAGCCCACGTTCATGAACACCAGGCACAGACAAGACATGCAGTTTTGGCTGGAGGTACCACAGGTGAAAAGAGTACTGCTCTCAGCCAACACAGAACTGCTCGTCAGTTCTCTCTATGGAGGTTACAATTACCTTACAGCAGCATAGCTGCATGGAGAGCTGCTTCCTCTGCTTGTTCTGTCAGAAGGATGGGTTTTATAAACCCGAGCAGAGGTGTTTAAGGTAAATCAAGTTCTTTTGACAGAAACCACTTCAGGAGCAGTGAAACAAGACATGCCACCAGATCTGAAGGGACAGCAACCCTCTGTTTAGGAGGCTGAGTCAGAAAATCAGCAGAGATCAGGCTAAAAACATAATTTCCTGCACCTGTTGAAATTTCAACTGCCCCTTATATTTGACTTTAAACACAAGAAATAAATATTATACAGATCACTGTGAGTCCACTGTTTTTAAATATACTTATTTTATAAGTAGAATGGAGAAATTATTTTCTCTCATTTTGTCCATGTTTTAGACCATAAGATTTTTGAGAGAACAAAGATTTTAGTTTGACCTTGAAGAGGTTTATGCATAGTGCATCTCCAAATTTTGCCGTGACCAGTATACAGTAATATAGTACAATAGTACAATAAATATTATCACCATCTTGAAAATTTGTTAGTTGTTCTGAAGCAGTGTTCAGCACACTAATAATTTACTTCAATTTTAAGATAGTTTCTACTTAGCATGTTCCAACTGGCAGCATTAAAGATGAAAAATTCAGTGGAAAGGATTTGCTGAACCCCAGTTCTGTTTCAAATATAGCAGTTACATAAGTGAGATTCCCATTAGAGTTCTCTTTAACTTCAACAAATTGTTGCCTGAAGAGCTTATGCAGCATGAAAAACTTTCATTACAGCTTAGCAGTGAGGTTTACCACCATGCAAACTATCAGTCTTGTTATGTTGGGTAGCAAGGGTCAGAATTTGAAAACAAATAGAATAAAAGAGGTTTATTAAGTAATAATAAATTCTTTTTCCCCCTTCTTTTTGAATAGGAAAAAAAAGAAAAAAGAAATAAAGCTTATTCTAAACGTAATGTCATCCAGTTAGAGAACATTATGAATAAATAATATGCCAGCATTAGGAAGTTTTCTCACCCACAAACATATTCCTTTCAAATTCCCATATTGTTATTTTTTTGTCAGCATTATCTAAGCTTGGAAATTGTGCATTTTGTATTCTTCTAACTTCATGTTTAGAGAAAATTCTTTGAGAATCTTCTGAAAAGTTATAGGAGCACATACTGAAAAAGCAGTGGCAAACACAACAACTGTAAATATAAAAGTCCTTCTTCTTCTAGGATGCATTCTCTTTTTCTTAAAGCTAGTTTTTATTTCAAACTATGTTCTTGCAGCTGTTTCCTTTCAGTGTCATTCTTGCCATCATTTGCTTATTTATGGTATTCTGACTCACCACCTTGCTGTATATCTTAGCTATAGTTTTGTACTTTGACTGTACTGGGATAATGGTTTGAGGAGTACTGTGTTCTCAAGACAACATTAAAATATTTGCAAACTCTGACATAAAAACTTATAAAAATATATTTAATGGCTAGCTAGTGCTGAACTTTTCACATTAGTTTATAGGTCTGCAGTTGGTAATTATATGATATTTAAGATTTTTTTAGGAGCCAGGCATGATATGTGAAGCTATTGTGTTTTCAGAGCAAGCTAGTACTACAGCCAGTTAGTCCTTTTACATCAAAATGTTTCTGACAACAAAACAACTGTTCCTGTGAGATAAGGAAGCTCGATTTGCCCAGACTGTAAATCTTGAGCTTGATTGACTTCAGTGTCTAAGAGTGCAACCTCTGATTGACACCTTTCTGCAAGCTTGATTGACACCTTTCTGCAAGCTGGGTTTTTTAGAAAGTCCCTCTCCCAAGTGAATCTCAAGAATCTACTAGGAGAATTCTCCATTGGCAGCCTTTTCCAAAGAGGTAGTTGTGGAATAATTGCTGGAGGTGAGTTATTGAGACCAAAGGTATGTCCATATCTTAAGAGAAGGTTCAGCACTGAGAAAAATTCCAGGGTGAGAAGTGGCAGATATACAAAGAATCTGTTCCATGGTAGTCCCATTGGCAACATAACTTGCAATCTTAGATATTGGCAACACCAGGGGATCTTGGTGTGCTGACTCTAAAGGGAAATAGCACGGAGGGTGGAGCGGAGTGAAGACCCCATGGCCAGGCTCTGTGATATCTCTGCAGGGCTGGAGAACCTGATGGTACTATTGAACTGATAAGACTGTATGGCCAGCCCTGAGACAAACTGATAACAAAATCATGTTCTCTGGGTGAAGTTTGCTCATTACAATCTCATTACAATGCCAAAACTCACCTCCATCCCAAAGGCTACCCACCTTCAAGGTGCGACCACCCCTCACTGAGCATGAACTCTGAATTTCTCTAAGCCTATACCTTTAAAGCAAAAGTGAGAACATTTTATACCAGTCATAACGAAGATAGGTATGACTAGAGTCACTCAAGCTCCACCTAAATGTAAGAATATAGTATAAAAATGGCTAAAGAGAGGACAAATGTTGGGGTAGATACCATCACACACAAGTCAGGAAGACATTGCTGGCTTCTGGGATCAGTCAACAGGCTGAACCTCTCTTCCCTCCCATAGGGATTCCTACTGGGTGAGATTCAAACCCTCGGTTATACCAAGTGCTCCCCCAGGAAACCTAACAGTCTCTGTAGAGTTGTTTCATAAGCTAACTCATTTGCAGTTGGTTGTGTTAGTCATATGCTTGGTATTTGCACATGCTTTGCATCAGTGTATTTATCACTGACAACCCAAAAGAACTTGTACTCCTCTTGCTTCAATAAACTACACCAGTCATTAATCTACTAGACTGAAGGTGTATTGTGCTATTTGTGTGCCTGTGATCATGGTAATTCAATATATTGAATGCAACTTATCTTTAGTGCTGAACTGGGCATCACTCCGAATCTAAGCCCTGCCACCTCCAGCCCCTCTGATATCTGAGGACAAGCTGGAATTCAGGGGGATTTAGGTCCTGCCAAACTTCTTTACCCTTTAACACAACAGACAGTAAAACAAACTTACTGCATTAGCCTGGTGCTGGCTGGCATGAAACTAGCAGAAATATAATGCCTTTGAGACTTCTAACCCTCTCTCTCAGTCTAATTGAATTTGGCCTACACACTTTAAATTATTAGAAAGTAACTTTCCACACACAGCCTCAATATACACATACGTGACGCAAAGTGTGGCCATATAGACACTTTTTTTTCCTTTTTTTTTAGGAAAACCAAATAAAAAAGCAGCATTTCCATCAACGCTCACCCAATTTGGAAAGTGTCTTTTGTTTTGTTTTGTTTTCATAAAAGAAGTTTGTAGTTATTCTTAATTCCAAATTGTTGCAGAAAACCAAAAAATGAGCTCCTGGTAATTGTTATATGCTGAGTCAGTGTGAGCATCCATGGCGTTGGTGTCTGAAATAGTCTCTAGACCACATTTTAGAGCTTTTTTTTTAATGATCACAGTCAAAATTCATTCCCTTCAGTTAAAACATGTAATAAATGATATGCAAGGTAAATGAAATGCTGCCGTACTATGTCAATAGCAGTGGTTTCTACTCTCTCAACGTGCAAGCCGTTGCGACCACCATGGGCAGTACACAGCTATCACAACCAGGTAAATTGTGTTTTCCACAACCTGGGTGCCTACTGACAGGAGATGGCTAGCACCATTCTCCTCACAAGAGGAACACAACATCCAAGCTGTCAGAGCCTTTGCTGCCGTCACACTGCTAGCTTGGGGTGTGAAGCTCCTGAATCAATGAGGGGCACAAGCACACTTACCTAGAGATGACCTTCTGCTGGGCTGTCATGGGAAGTGCTTCGAGTTGCCTACCTACTATTTGGTGAATTTTGAGGTACAGCTGGATACCAGCATATTTCCAATGCAGAGAAAAAAAATCATGGCCTGCTATGTCTTGTACAGCCTCTGCACAGATTCTGGAGAGCTCTTTCACCTGGACTTTATTCTTCAGCATATGCTATCTGAGCTTGGCACTGCACCCCATCAGTGGCTCTGGCTTCTGAGGTGATGTACAAAATCAGGACATTTGTGCACACAGAGTTCAAGGCCAGTCCAAAACACAGACCCATAGACATCAAGGACCAGAAGAGTGGGCAAATAGCAAGAATATACCAGGTTGGCAACTCTTGCTAGTAAAAGAGAGGCCTACATCCCTAAAAATATGCTGTTCCTCCCCCAGTAGAGTAGCTCTTTTCTATTTTCTTCTCCCTTCTTTGCCTTCTATCCCTCAGAAAATGGAAACCCCATAGTTTTGTCCTCCCTGCTTCTAAGTGAGACAACTCACCAAAGACCTGGCTTTCCTGCTAGGAGCAAACCTCTGTCATGAGTACAGAGGACTCCATACTTGACCTATGTTTTGACTCCATATATGACCTACAGGAAAGATATTGGCCAAGAACATCTGAACAAAGGTTTTACTGACCAACGGCAGGATAACTCCCAGAGTTGTCCAGAACAGTCAATCTCTGAGTCTCAGAAAGAGTAAATTTTCCTTCCTAATACCAATGGGAAGGAAGCAGAAGAAAGATGGTGTTTTGTACAACGACTTAAACTCTTTTCTATTAGGAAAGGACTGATTATTTACAGACTGAAACTGTAAAGCAATTGGGAAGTAAAAGGCTATCCACATTTTCAAAGTTTTGTCCTTGGTACAAACAACAGACACAGCTTTCCCAAACACAATAATAACCACAAAGGAACAAAAGGGATGTAAATACAACAGTAATGCATCTCTAGATGCTACAGAACAAACTTGTTCAGTTCATGTAGTTTAAGCAAATCAGTGACAAAGCAATGTTTCTCAGCAAACAAATTGACAGTCAGTGAACAATACGTCCAGAATCAATATCAGTAATACAGCAGGTAAACCACAATACCGGATGCTTACAAACGTTAACGAACAGCTACAAATGACCAAAAACTATTCTGTAGCTTATCCCAGACATTTCTAATCACACACACGTACACATGTGCATGCACAAACATGAGTTATCAGCACTCACCCCTCTCCTAGCAGTGTGAGCTCCCCTGCTTGCACACTCCTTTGGTAGGTATGGGTGTCCCAGCTCTACAGGAGCCTGTGCTGCTCCCTACAGACCACTAATGCGTGCACCAGTGAGAAAGGACAACCAGGCTCACATACACACAGTCCAGGTGTGGGTCCCCACTTGCAGCACCCCACTGGCTGGGCACTAGCCCCTCTCAGCGTCCTTTGGGCAGCTGCTCTGCCCAGCCTTGGCAGAGGCTGTGATTTCGGTGGTAATTCTGGCAGCATCACACCACGTTTTGTCTGATGCTGTTCCTGCTCCCAAGGTCTCTCTCCCTGCTGTTACAAATTTTCATGTTTCTCTCATATTTCAAGTTAACTTCTTTGTTTCAAAAGCATCTCTGTAAATCACTAGCTACTATTTAACCCAGCTGATGGTCATCTTCCTATTTTACTTGATCGTTTTGGATAAACACCCTCCCAGACAGTTTTATGTATATGATCCGTGCTCACACTGTTTATAGCCACGTTCTTATCACAGCATCTGTTGTGGGCCAGGCCATTTGCCAAGGCTGGGCCATAGGAGCGTGCCCACACTGCAACCCCAGCTTCTGGCCAATCCTTTCGGGGGCACAGGATGATGAGAATTCAGAGTCTGCCAAGTGATGTGAGCGGACCCAACATTAGTGTCACTAATGGTTAAGAGTCAAAGTAATAAATGAAGCTATTCATTACTTCTTTTTTGAAATGATAATCTTAAACCCAACACTAACCCAAGCCACAGACCAGACAAGTTTGTGATGAATGCATGGGATATAGACATATATATTGACTAGAAACCCACACCAATATTTTTTACAGAGAATTTTTCTAGGATGTGTTTACATTGCTGCTGGGCCTTCTTCTTACCTTTGCTCCTATTCTGACCAAACCAGTTCATTTCCATTCCAGCTGGAATGGAGGATCTGAATGAATGGACCCTCCATAAAGAGGGTCTTCAGCTCTGAGACGAATTTGATTGGTGAAATATGGTGAAAGATATTGAAAAAGAATAAGAGTACTGAATCTGATTAAATGAATTCCTTCTCAATGACCTGGCACATACTGGTTCGAAACCTACCTATCTCCTTGAATGCCAGCTGAATTAGCAGAGGGCAACAGAACATGTTTTGAGAGAGTCAGAAGACTTTCACATTTCTAGTCATATATTAGCACTCTTTATCAATATGCAAACTCGGGGAAAAGATTAAAGCTTTTGCTGAACTCATTTATACACTTCCAGGGTAGCAGGGAAAGTCAATGATCTTTAAATGATGCTCCATTGTCATAGTTTAATACAGTCTCATCTCTAGATACGCAGGGGATAAAAATATGTTAGACAGACACCAAATGAGAATGTTATGATAGAGACAAGGCAAGACTCAGCACCACATAAATAATCCATTGGAGACCTTTGCATGCTTTTCTGAGGTTCCCAGAGAAGTGGCTCAAACCACATCGTGTAGCATTCTAAACCATTCTTGATATCCTATTTAGTCTTTCCATATATCCAACTCAAACCCTATTTCTCTAATCTTTTAGTGAAACTGTCTTGGCTGCCATCAGGTATTCCCATTTTAAATGCAAGATTTTGATTATTTAATGTGTATTTCTGCTAAAGTGTTGTCCTTTCAAGTTGGGGACTAGAAACATGGGTTTGGTGATTGTGTGCCTGCTACTGTACCTGCTTTGACAACATGCCCCTTGTGGCTGCTCTCACATTCTGAGTCTTCAGAGGGACTTTTTGGCATGTGTGGCACGGTACATTGCCATATCTCCCACAACTTTTCCAGCTTCTCTCCTGTTAAAGTTTTTTTTTTTTTTTTTTTCTCATTCACTGAGCACTGCTTCTGATATTAAAAGTGCTTGCAGCTGCTCTTTTCATGTTTGTGTTTCTATTCTTCACTGGTCTGCTGCAGTTCCTCCTGTACTGCTGGTATGTAGGTCAGCACCACTTTTGCTCAAGCCAGTATTAGCAAGCGATCTGGGCCTAAGCGTAAGTTGTGCTGATGAACTGGTTGTCTCTTTTGCCAAAATTATTTTGCCTCTTATTAATTCCTCTTTTAACATTCTGTATATGCAATATTCAGCAAAACTGTGATCTGCAGTAATAAAAGCTTCAGCTGTTTGCCCTTGTTCTTCACACCTCCTAGCAAATTTGGCTTTTTCACATATTATATTTTGCTTGTCTTTGACATCAACCTCAAGAGTCTCTTTTTGCATTTTTTTGTAACCTTCTTTTTTTTTTCTTTCTTCAGTGACAGAGATAGGAAAGCAATGGCAGTAATAGCCAGGACAAATACCAAGGCATTTATTCTTGCACCTTTCCAACCGAACTGCCATAATTTTCAGCTCCAGCAAGGCCTAAGTCACCAAAATCAATTTCTTTAACAGTGCCACTTGCTCTTCAGGTTTTCAGGTCCTTGCTCTCCATATGTTTACACTGGCTTGTGGTCCACGTCAGAGAGAGAGTCTTTGTGCCCAAATTGGTCAAGCCGAGGGCTTTCTGGAGCCGACTGGTCATGTCTGTTCTGTATATTACCACAAACTTTTGTAAACATACAGCATAGCATGTCCACACTCAATCCATCCTTATCTACATCACACAGACTAAATCACTTTTGCTATACTCTGTGAAAAACAACCATTTTCGAAATGCATCTTCAGAAGCTGCACGTTGTGAGGCATGTTTTTGCTATTTATCCTCCTTAAGTTGCTGTGTGCGAGACCATGAAGCTTTACGAGTAAAGCCCTTCTAGTGAAGAGGGGCCAGAGGACAAACCAACACAGAGACACATGTTGACGTCGTGGAGGTAATACTGCTACAACATCCACAGAACACAGAGGAAATGCCTTCTTCGGACATCTCCCTGAACCTCGAGTCTGGCCACGGCCACGGCCAAGCTGTTGTTCCTCTAGTCAAAGGGAAGTTCTGGACTCAGAAGCTTAGTACCCTTATCTAGTACCACAGCACATTACATGCTTGAAGAAAATACCATACATGAGGTCCTTTTATGATCCTGGATCTTCCAGGAAATGTACCCATATTCGTGTCTACTGTTTCACCTCCTCTTACAGAGTAACACCAATTTACATAAATTGAAAGGCTTTCTGTTCACTCATAATGAGGTGTCGTGCAACATTCTTGGATGGCATGATCAGCTACACTGGCACAATTCACAAATCCAGTATCTTCTGCACCTTGCAGAAGCAGTGTTGGCCTCTGGCAGGTTCCTGTGACACTGTGTGCCTCCAGATAGTCAAATGGCACTGGTTATCACTTCTCCCACAGCCAACAGCAGGGTGCTGCCGGGACATCCCTCCTTGCAGCAAAGCCCTAGCTCACCTCCCTCCAAACAAGTGCAATTGCTGTGCTCTGCCTCAGACCCTTCTGCCCTCTTCTTCCTCTCTCTCCCCTTCTCAAAGCACTTTGTGTTTTGTTTTGTTTTTGTTGTTTTTTTTTCCCCTGAATCTTCCTTTTCCCAATTTCTGTGGTATTTTTTTTTTTCAGTCTAAGACCCTCTCTCATTTCTATTCTGTAGGAGAGAGAAGCTCATTTCTGACACCACATAAACATGAGCATGTTGGAGATGAGCTGTAAGCCACAGAATTCTTGAAATAGTCCCCTCCTCTCCAGCAGGATCCTGCCTTTTCTTCCCTATATCTGTGGAAATTTTCTGTTTGTTTTAAGAACATTATTGCAAGTCTGAAGCAAGGTCTAATCACACCTGCCTTGCCTCAGCAAGCTGCTGCTCTTTTCTTCTGCAAAGTGATTTGTGTGATTTGATATTGCCAGTTTAGTTCCTCTGCAAATGCTTTTGCCAGTGACATTAACAAATGTCTCCAGGCTGGGCAGCAGGAGAAGGCTGTGGCAGGGGGGATCTGCACCCCCTCAGAACAAAGCTCAATAAACTGCGTACGGTGACATTCGGCATGTCTGGATCTCAGGGAACGGAGTTATTTTTAGCTCCTGACAACAGCTGCAGCACAATGTTCCCTTTCTCCATCACTTGGGTAGCCTGAGACGGGTGTGGATGAATGCATGTATGCTCAGACCTTTGGAAGGTTAATTCCAAATTTTGCAAGGGTTCATCTGTCTAACGGTCCTGAATAATTAAAGCTTTGGTGTTACCACTTTATGCACCTATAGCACATTTGAAACAGTGATAGAAAAGCGACACCAACACCCTGAATCAAGAAGAAAACAACAAAACCTTTCTAGGTCAGTAGTTTAATATCAGACTGAACTCAGCACTTCCCTTCCTTAGGAGAAAGGCAAGAAGCACAAGGAGAGCTTCAAGGATTCCAGAAGAATGCTCCAATGCAGAGCAGCCCCCAAGACAGCTCCTGAAATAACAGCTGATAGTTCCAGTATCTGTGAGCAAGGAGCCTGAGGGAAAACCCTTCCAGGAGCACGGAGCAATGTCCCTTCTGGGCATGGTCCTGGGCAACCTGTTGTAGGTGTCCCTGCTTGAGCTGGGGATGGGACCAGATGGTCTCCAGAGGTCCCTTCCCACCTCAGCCATTCTGTGATTCTGAGGCTGAAAGATAAAGCAGCAATGAGCTGAGAGATGATGGTGTGGCAATAGATGGTTGCTTATAATAACCCATCCGTGTGGCACCACTAGCCTTCTCACCTCCAATAGTTAGGGTAGATGGCACGGAGACTTTGACAGCTCTCTGAAATCAAGCCCTGCATATTCTCCTGCTGACGTAATCCCTTTTAACCAACTCCTGTTGCTTTCTCTCCATCTTTTCCCTTGCAGGGGAACTGCTGATAGTAGCTGCAAAAGACAGTTACCTAAATGTGCATTGCACCGTGTAAGTTTTCCATGGCTTCACACTACAGCAGTATTTTTTACTACTGTAAGCATTGCTATTTTTAGCTGTATATTATCTACTAAGCAATGATGAAACTGAAGAAAGCTCTATTTTTTTTTCCTTTCTTTTTTTTTACCAGCCCATTTCATTAGAACCATAGGAAATGAAAGCAGTTTGTGACTGTCATATATAAGAACTGCTTGTAATGTTCAGCTGTATGGCATCTTTCAGTCAAGTGTCAGAGACACTAAGAAATTAAGCCTGACAACATAGCTATGAGGAAGGAATGTTTTTGAAGGTTATTTTTATGTGCTACTTATACTGCTGGTGTTTTATAAATGTGACATCATAATAATTTTTATGATAAATAATGAGACTAGCAATCATCAATAGCAGAAACAAACTAAATCAAAACTGACTTATCTGAAAATAGGATTTGCCCACAGGATACGTAATTTCAAGACATCAGTCTTGGCTGAGAGGGTTGTCTCGATTTTTTTCTGCCCAAATCCTCAGGTTTACAGTATTTTGCACAAGCTCGTGCTTGACAAAAGAATGTATTACTCTCCATGACATTCTGTCTTTACTTTCTATCCATTTTTCATAATGCCTGTATGAAGCTGGTAGCAACTTCTGCATTCCTTACAACAGTCAGAAGCAATGATCAGTCACAGATAGAGCCTCACTTTCTGAAATACACTGCCAGGGACAAGAGGACAGCCAAAATATCGTGAACCTGTAAAAATGCTAATTGATGGGGTTGTGCCTGTCCTTCTCTCTTGTGCACAAGTATAGCTCTTGGGGTATTGTCCATGTATATTTAGCAATAGGGTAGGCTGTTTCTTCTGACAGCATGAAATTCAAAGAGATGAGGCTGGAACTCTACATTTGAGTGCCTAACATTAAATAAACATGCCTCTGGATAAATACTTGGTACATCAGAAAATGAGGCCACCTAGTTAAGTGCTAAGTGTGGATTTATATGTCTCTTTCTATAAACAGCCAGGCTTGAATATTTTAACCCCAGTACATAAATCCTCAGAAAATTAAATGGACAATGAAACTGTGCTTCCCTTTTACAAGAACAAGAGGAATTGAAAAGCCTCACAGATTTGCAGTGGGGCAGATCTGAGTTGTAGCTTCAGACAACCTGTTTGGCTTGGGAAAGCCATGGGGGGAAATTAAAAATTCTGTTCTATGTGTATATTGAAGCATTCCTTAGCCCAACTTGGGTTTAAATTGTAAGGGTGTGTGAAGATCTAAAATTTCAAGCTAAATATTTCTTAAAAATGTAGCTTTGGATCAAGCAAAACAACTTACTTTGTTAAATTAAAAATGAATCATTTCAATTTTGACATTAGCATGTTTGTAAAATAGAATCAAATAACAATATTTTAAGGCATTTAGAAATTAGGATATTGTGTTGAAAGCTACATGAACCTCCAGCGCGTTTTCACTTTATTGAAAAAGCAATTTCCAATGGAAATTTTCCGTGCAAATATTGTTGGACCAGGACAACACAAGATCCAATTCCAAGTAGGAAACTGAAGCCCTCATGCCCAAAAGCATGTGCAGTCAAGCCTGCTGTATTTTCCATGGTGCTGCTTAGAGGACACACTCTAAACTACAGCCGTGATCCAGCAACACACTAACAAGGGTTTTCACCCTGTTGTTATGGCTGAATGCAACTGGGAGCAGTCCAGAAACAGAAAGAAATTCTTACTTCTGCTACTTAAAACCAAGCACAAAGGTAGCTTGTAGAATGAAGCTATAAATGAAAAGTGAGGGTAGTTGTATAGGTCTAAAATTAATTATTGCAAAACTTCAGTGAAATATAAACCAAAGTACATTTTAATTGGATTCTAATGTTTTATTTTTAAGGTGACAGCTGGAGACCCATCTGGCTTCATTTCTCACAACACAATCTCTTTTGTATTGTAATACTTTCAATCTGGTTATTACTATTGTTGGTTGTAAAAAAACTGTAAAGTTTCAGTCTGGACTATTTCATCTGGCCTTCAAATAACGCTGACTCAACTTTCAATATGTTGTTGCTTGGCATATTGAAAATTATGTGGCACTGAAAGGAACAACAAATAGGTGGAGAAAAATATATCATTTTCTGATATTTCAGTATAACCCTTAAAAACAGCTGGCTCAAATACATAAAACATTAAAAATAGAAAGAAATTGCACTGAAATTCATTTTTGCTTTTCTTTAAGGTAAAGATCCAGATTAACTGCAGAAGGCATTATTTCCCTCAAGGAACTACTGCATTCTGATCATCAGAAAGACAAAGAACTGTCTCCTGGAACTTCATATCACCTGTTCTAGCATTATGCCCACACTAGACCCACACACTAGCACCAAAAGCAACTCCCCCTGCTTTAGCCAGGGTAATATAGTTGTTTACAAGTCCTGCTTTGCCTGAAAATGGTGATTTGCAGGAACAGGCCAACCTTGGGAAGTCATCAGGCCAAAGGACAGGATGACGTTTAGTGCACTGGAAGTTGTTTCTTCTCTATGTTTAGTCTACTTACACTGCATGGTGTCTTCTACAGCTACCAGAGGTATGCTGAGATAAAGCCACGTCCGTGAAAACTTAGGTCTAGCAGGTCAGGCAAATTATATGCAAAGGGAGTGTTATTTGAGAGCTGTTGGTCCAGGGTGATAATGCTGATGACAGACTAAAGAAACCAAGGGGCTGAGGTGATGTGACTCAGTCAGGATGTGCACATGTAAAAACTATTTCAAACATCACTTGCTAGCTGGAATGGTTCCCCATATGAAACACGTACCAAATCTCTCCATTTTCACCGCAGTGAAAGTCTTTTAAGACCATGACACGGGGTATTTTGCTGTTTTCATTAATTGAACACATAAAGGATAATTTTTTTTCAAAGAGCAGTTCACAGAATCACAGAACAATTGATGTAGGAAGGGATCTCAGGAGGCCATCTAGTCCAACCCCTGCCCAAGCAGGGACACCCAGAGCAGGCTGCCCAGGACCACGTCCAGGAGGCTTTTGGAGATCCCCAAGGAGGAGACCCCACAGCCTCTCTGGGCAGCCTGTGCCAGGGCTCCGTCACCCGCCCAGCACAGAAGTGCTGCCTGGTGCTCAGAGGGAGCCTCCTGGGTGCCCGGCTGTGCCCATGGCCTCCTGTCCTGGCACTGGGCACCGCTGAGCAGAGCCTGGCTCCGGCCTCTCTGCACCCTCCCTTCAGGGATTTAGGGACATGGATGAGATCCCCCTGAGCCTCCTCTTCTCCAGGCTGAGCACTCCCAGCTCTCCCAGCCTCTCCTCATAGGAGAGGTGCTCCAGTCCCTCTCAACAGTTGTGCCATATATTCATGTTTTGTATCTAGAGGATGAAGGCTAAAAAAAAAAAAAAAAAAAAAAAAAAAAAAAAAAAAAAAGTTTGTTTTCCCCAACACTAGGTAGCTGGGAACAATCAGCAAAGTAATGTGTATCAGAGCTACCACTAAAGAACTTCCACTGGTTCTGCACCTTTCCAGTGATACAGCTGGTAACTGCAGAAAGGGAGCAGTGCCAACACCTCTGTGAAGTAATTGGATGTCAAGATTGATCCAGCTCCCCATTACTGTATTGGGTTTATGTGGCAAGGGTTTGGTAGCAGGGGACTGCAGGCTCTGTGAGCAGAGCTCAGGAGCTGCCCCAGGTCAGATCAGAGCCAGCTCCAGACAGCTCCAAAAGGGACCTGCTGCTGGCCAAAGCTGAGCCATGAGCGACGCTGGTTGGGCCTCTGGGAGAGCAGATTGAAGGAAGGGGAAATCTGCTGTGCTACAGCAGCTGGGAGAGAGGGGTGAGAGCTGAGAGAGAAGCAGCCCTGCAGCCCCCAAGGTGAGTGCAGCAGGAGGGCAGGAGGTGCTCCAGGCACGCAGCACAAGTTCCCCTGCGGCCCGTGGAGAGGCCCCTGGTGGAGCAGGCTGTCCCCCTGCAGCCCACGGGTCCCACACGGAGCAGATCTCCACGCTGCAGCCCGTGGAGGAGCCCCCGGTGGAGCAGGTGGATGTGGCCTGGAGGAGGCTGCGGCCCATGGAGAGCCCCCGCAGGAGCAGGCCCCGGGCCGGAGCTGCAGCCCGTGGAGAGGAGCCCACGCAGGAGCAGGGGGTCTGGGGGGAGCTGCCGCCCGTGGGGGACCCGTGCTGGAGCAGTTTGCTCCTGGGGGATGGACCCCGTGGTACGGAGCCGTGTGGGAGCAGTTCTGGAAGAGCTGCGGCCTGTGGGCAGCCCCCCAGGCTCAGTTCGGGAAGGACGGCATCCCGTGGGAGGGACCCCACGGGGAGCAGGGGCAGGGAGGGACCGTGAAGGAGCGGCGGAGACGAAGCGCCAGGGACTGACCGCAGCCTCCCTGTCTCCATCTCGACCCTTGAGTCCTTTCCATCGTATGTACTCCACCCTTTTCCTTTGATGAAGAGGAGTGATGAGAAGGCTGTGGTGGAGTTTAGCTGCCCAGCAGGGTAAAACCACCAGAATTACCCAACTTTGTCAGTTATTTCTCGCCCAGTTAGCAGAACTTATTCAAGCAAGTGGATAAAGGTTATTCACATAGCCTTTGCTTGACATAATATTTGCCAGGTAATGGCTGCAGAGTTGAGCACTGGAGCTTAACCTGTGGAGTGTGCTTGAACAGGGCTGCAAATGGGTGAGCACTGAAGTGGGTTGTTTTCTTCATCTCTTTGATGGCTTCATTTGGCAGGATAGCAATGGGACTGTCCACACCAAACTGATGTCCACATAAGTACATGTCCAGATATTGTCTCCACACCACTTACCAGCAGCTGTGATGGCATTAAACAAAAATGCCAACATGGTGTTTAGATTTATTTATTTGCTTTTGTACAAGATGCCCTAGTGTGGAGTTAAGCTTATATATTTATAGGCTTTCTATGTTCGAGAGCTTGTGGTTTTGTCTTTTGACTTTTTTTTCATTTTTTGCAATGAGGCTATTTCCATTTAGGAAAAAAAAAAAAAAGATTTTCTGTGAGTAATCCAGCAAGTCAAACCAGGGAGAAGAAAGGAACTTCCCACTCATGGGATCCTCCTTTAATTTATATCAGTTTCTTATCCTTGTTACTGTGATTTCAGTGATTGAACACTCCTATGGAAGGACACTCAAAAACCAGGAGACCAATTTTTCCAGTCAGAGCTACTGGAACTGGAGCCCAGAGTGCAAACACGCATGATGATCTGTTTGCAGAGCTGCTACAGACCCAGGTACATGCTCAATGACCAGTCAAACAGTATATTTAACAAATGTATGTGGCATTTATGGATGATGTTTTTGCACTGAGTTAAGAGGTTAAAGGACAAATTCAGGCTGGTGTAAAGTGCTGTAGTATAATGCTTTCAGCAAACAGTTGAGATTCTGAGTAAATAATCTGCTATGAAGTACTGCATGACTGCAGTCCTCACCACAGCAGCTAATGTGCTCTAACCTGTAATTACTGAGTGCTATCTCTTCAGTTTGGAAGAATTCTGCTGGAGAGGAAAAAACATTAATCCTACTTAGTATCCTGTTGGTCAGGTTATCATGAGCGGGCACATGGTGTAGTCTGGCAGGCTTTGCCTTTCTATGCTTGTGCTTCATATGTGCTTAATAAGAGTGCAGGAGTTTCCAGAATCCAGAACAATATGTACTTCTATTTCCTGGGATCAATGGCTAAGTTAGTTTAAAGTAAGCAGAAGTATTTTCCAGGGCACAAAAAGGGGAGACAATGAATCTCATGAACATAACATAAAAGCCCCTCAGTGTTGGACTTGAAGGTCCACACAGTCCGGAATCCTTCCTGTGACAGTAACCAGTGGCAAAGGAAGGATATAACAAACAGTGCAGATAAAGTGTGACTTTGCTCTGACCCTCACGAGCCAAGACTTGATAATAGGTTTGAATGGAATTTCAGTTATTTCAAAGTTTTACCTCTATTATTCAGAATAAAAGTTGAATTCAAGTCTTAAACCTGTACCTTTGCAGATGACTGATTTTTTTTTCCACTTGGTAAAAAATCTGAAGGGGTAGGGGAAAATAGGCCAGCTATACTTTTTTGTTGTCATCTAATTAAGTTCTGTAAACGTTGACACCTCCTCCCCACCCCCACCCCTTTTCATTATTGTTGTGTGACATTATTAACTACCAGGTTTGGACGTGGGACTTTTCAACATTAGATTCCTGAGAGTGCTCAGAGATTTAGCTGCTCACACAGTTGGTCTTGAATTCAGATTAGTGATGTACTTTTGTTGTTGTTGTTTTGAGGGATCTGATCAGAATTCAGATCAGCACCAGAAAATAATCTGGTCCCTGTATACTTCCCCGTGGATGTCTAAGGGGAGCAGACAAGCTGGGTGATTAGCCAGGCAGCCCACTGGAAACCTCTGTGGCCAAGCCTTAGGGTCAAATGTTGGAAAAGCAGCCTACCAGGAAGCCTGGGAAAAGCACAGTGAACCAGCATCACCTTCCTGAGAGAGGCACCTTGAATCTCACATTGTGCATCTTCTCCCATAGCAACTAAAACATCACAAAGAGACAGAGGAATTCCTCTTTTACCATGTTACTGAGCAGAGTTTATTTCTTCTGCTGCCAATTCAGCTGGCAGCTATCACTGTTAATTGGGCTGGGAACATAAAGAAATTCACAGACTCGCTATTTAAAAAGCAACATTTCACCCCTTGCTTTTTGTCAGAAGGGTTTATTTCTCTCTCCTTCTTTTCTGTTTTCAGTGCCTTTCTCCTACTTGCTTTAATAATGATTACGTACACACTGAACAATGACTACTCCTTGCAATCAGATGTTTGGGCCCCTTTATGTTGGGTATGGGGGTATAACGTATCTTCACCTCCAAAACTTCTGGGCTTTACCACTTCTGTTCCACAAACCCTTTGGAGGTCCAGAAACTACTTCTATGGGTCTTGGAGAGGAGCTGAGAAACGTCAGTCTACCATTAGCTCACACAGAATCCCTGAAAGGGGTATCCTCTTTTTTTCTGGGAAATTATTAAGCTGTCCACAAATCGAACAGGTTGAAATTAATCTCTTACTCTACAGATGATTGATAGGGAATGTTAAGAAGGAAGAAAACTGGCATGAGGCCCTCCTCCCCTCCTTGATGATGGAGAAGCAGTCACACACACTGGAGCATAGAGGAATCACCACTGTCACGCAGACAAGATCAAGGTGCCTGTTCCAGACTCGTGGAGAGGAGCTTCCTCCCACTCACCAGCCAGCACGACTCTGATGAAGCCAGACCCTCTCCCATGGGAGAAGACAACTGCACTGCGAGGCCCTGCCACCAGCCCTGTCACTCAGGCTCTGCCATGCCAGAGAACAGATGTCTGCTCTCAGCCCTAATGCACTGTGGACCTAATCAGCTCTTAGATTATCAGTAGGTTGTGTCTTTTTATTATTTTTTTTGTTTGTTTTCCCTCATTTCTCCCTCCTGTGGTTCTTCTACTTCTTTCTTCCTGCCATTTCATCTATCATACTCTCCCTCTCTTGCCCTCACAATTTATCTCTTTCACTTTCACAGAGGGCTCGGATAGGTCTGAGTATTAATGTCCAGGATTTATAAGAGCAAGCCTTCAACTCTTTATCAAAAATGCAAATTACCTGAGATTTTAAAGCTGCGCAATAAATTTAACGGTGCAATGCAATTTTCAGAGAATACTTGAAATTGCTGAATTGAATTACAGCACTCACATGTGATGACTCAATATTTCTATAAGGTATGAACAGTGTGCAGACCTTCAGAAAACAGACAGCGAGGAATGGGGAAGAAGGGAAGGAGAGTTATTTTCTCTTAACTTGCTACATTTCTGTGACCGAATACTATGAAGATTTTGCTTGTTTTTCTAATGTGTAATGATTTTCAAAGTCATCACTTCTACCTGTTACAAGCAAAATTTGCAGCATACTGAGATTATAAAACAGAGACAGGCTTTGGCTTTGAGTCTATGAGCTATAAAAAATCTTGTTAAATCATCCATCAGTGCTTAAGACATGTTTTCTCGGTGTGCTGTTTTTCTTTAAACTCTTCATTATCCTCTCTCTTAAAAATCAAACAAAGAAACAAGGATTAGACAGAATTAAAGTTTGGAGGCAAACATAGTTCCAGCTTATTGCAATACTCAGGAACAATTTAAAAATCCCAGGCAATGATTATTAAACTTGTAAGAGCCTTTTAAACAAAACATCTGCAAACTTCTTGTTGACTGATTCATCCTTCTAAAAGCAGAACAGAACATTTCAAATACAATCATTGCTATCAGTTTCCTTGCACTTTTTTAAAGTTATAGCAGGCTGTTTCTAATTGCCAGAGGGGCCAATTAGTCATTTGTAGAAGAAATGGGAATAAAGAACTCTTTAAAATACTAAATAAATGGCATCATACAACTTGCTAGATAGAACAAGAGAATTTAACAATATTCAATAGCCCAGAGATTTATGTTTTCCATTTACTATAGATAAATGACATCTCTCTTTTTAAGTTTACAGCAACAGTACCCATAGTGAATCTGATTTTGTTTTCCTTTGCAATACAAAGGGAAGGAATTTTCTTGTGACTTCACATTTCTGGAGTCAGAGACATGCTACGTGCTTTATGAGTGGTATGGCACTTTACCAGGAAACCCACTTCTCCCTTGGTGTGGGAAAATTTTCTTGGAGACTGAAAATAGTATAGGATGATCTCAAAGGTGCAAAGGGCAATCTTTAAATCCATTTGCATTATATTCAGAAGACACGTTTTTGTGACATAATGGGATTTCCATAAAGCTTTTATGCAATCACATTTTCCTATAGCTGTATGTTCTTGCGCTGGCTCTTTACAAGTGGATGAAGCTCATCTGATTTTTTCTATATAGGGTGGCTTCAGAGCTCATTCTAAACCATATCAGGAAATGAAGCTGTTTCCACTCCCAGCTACACACATCTCACGCAAACAAGTTCCAAATTCTAACATCAAAACAAACTATAAAGCTATATAGGTTAAAAAGATGATCTTAGCCTTTTGCTGTAGAGCTAACCTACCCACTTCGGGCTTTGCTGACTTTGTGGTTGATAAGGATAGAAGTAAAAACACCTTTAGGGATTGTGGAAATCTCTGTTTTGTTATTAAGCCGGGCAAGTGGAGAGAAAGCTCCACTGCTGCAGGAAACACCATCTCGCTGGGAGTCTCTGATAGAAATGTGCTGGGAAAGGAGCATCTTTAAAACAGAATCCCTAATTCTGGCCTGAAGTACCCCAATTTCAACTGTGACTCCGGCCTCCAGGAAGCTGATCCTAAGGCTGTATTTTTCCCTTCTAGCTCATTTGAAAACACAATTCTTGCTTCAGTGAGGAAACAGTCTCAGCAGTTATCCCAGCACAGATTTGTTTTAAGAATCTTCATATTGCTTGAGAGCTTTTTCAGTGGTTGCTGCTGAAAAAGGAGACACTAAATAAAAGCACTGTAAAAGCTTAGATTGTATTTGGAAACAGTTGTAACACATCTTTTTGTATAGGTGGTCATGAATTGTTATTATCACACCAATAAAGGTATGTGGAAGTAATTGCCTAGATCAGATTTCATCTTATGTTCCTTTCAGTATTCCCATATTTATTTGTAATTGGCAACAAAGCTCTTCATGCCTTCGTATTCTTCCATAAAGACAGCAAACCTCATCCTACCCTGTTTCCAGGCTCAATTACATGACACGACACGAGTGGTCATCCATGGAAGGTTACTGAATTTATTCTGTGCTTCTTATATTTTCCTCAGAAGCAGCTGTTGCCATAGGAAGAAATGCAATGTCATTAGCTCTGTACTGATTACTTGCTGGATGTGAGCAAGACAGCACAGCGAAGAAGAGTTCAGAGGTCTGTAGGATATTTATTTTGAAAGCAGCCAATTTTCTATATCTACTTATTTGAAATCCCCCTCTCCCCAAAAATAACCTGGGGCCAAATTTTTCAAGGTGTTTAACACCTAAAACTCAGAAAGTTCTTAGTATAATTCTTTTGATTCCAATATATTGATTTCATGTCCTACAGGTTCACAGTGATACCTGAAAATACCCCGCATGCTCTTGACAATGCACTGAGTGCCTGTCTGCAGCTCTGGGTGCCTGCACTTTGGAGAATTTGTCCTTCCTGCGTCGTTATTCAGTAGCCATGGAAAGAGTTGATAGCCTCCATCAAATTCCCCTAAACAGATGTTTATGTGAAAGATCCTGCTGTCCAATAGGCGCTAACTGGCAAGCCAATAGGCAGTCCCAGCAATAAGACCAGTGGCTCAATGGGATCAGAGACAATTAACACACTAGGGATTCATTTTCCTTCTGGCTTTGCTGTACTGAGATTCACAGATCACAGCATTTTTGCAATGATAGTTACTGAACAGGAAAAAGTACTCAAAAATTATTCATCTAATTTCACATTTTACTGGAAAAAAAAAAAAAAGATGAAATCTCTTCTGATCACTTGAAATACTTTAGACCAAAGAAACATTTTAGAGAAAGAAAAAAGGAGACAAAGCCAGACTTCAGCTTTACCCAATCACATAAAGAATATGAAGTTTAATAATGCCTGAATTTTTCTAGTCTCATCTCTACTGCTGCATGTCGTTGTGATGCTAGCACTCGATAAATAATAAATTATGCTACTGCTGCTTGTGAGTGACCTGGCTTCTCTGTCCTGCAGCAAGATTTTTACCATGGTTTGCTTACAGGGAGAAGGATACAGAGAATGAAGACTCCTTCAAGCTGCTCTAGAGGACTGACTCACCAGCAAAGTGGCTCTGCCAGAATTTGGATTCTGATGGGCCAGTCTTCTGCAATTGCCAGTAGGTGCCTCTTGGTTGTTGTAGGAAGCACTGAACAGCATCTATCCTCACTGATCTCATCTGCCTGTTCCTGGCATCAGCAAGATGCCTGCTCCCAAAGCATGTAAATGCCAAGTACAATTGGAGAGGAACAGGCAGTGAGGAGGAGCTCCTGCAACGTGCTGTTCTCCGCATGGCTCTCTAATGTCCCAGAGCATGTAATTCTGAAGGGCAGGAAGATGAAGAAAAGTTACAGAGCACACTGATGCTTTTCTTTAGCTGGAGTGAGCAGGTGAATTGGGAAATAACAATGCAGCAAAAGGAGGTTTTACTAACAATCTCCCAAGCAGATGCTTTAATGAAGAAAGAAAGCAGCGTAACAAGAAACTTACTTGTGCCAGCCTCTGTGATCAAAGGTTGATATTCAGCAGCTGGGACTTAATTCCAGTAAATTTGAAACATGGCTTATATAGTCCAAGAAGAAAAAGCAATGGAGCGGGAGAGGTTCCTGCCTCTAATGCAAGATAATCTCAGTACCACAGACACAACAAGAAAATCTGCTTTCACACAATAAATTATGCAGTGCTCTCAGCTGATTGTGAGTAGTTGCAACCAGTACTGATGTGATTTGAGGGAAACAAAAATGGTATTGTTCTTTTCAAGGATCTAATTCAAAGAACATCTACTTATGAGATAAATAAACTTTGAGAGAGGAATGTGGAAAGAGGAAGGGATCTTTGACTTCATATCTTTGATTTTGAATCTTTGATCTTAGGCCTCTGGTCTTAGCTGAACCAGCTGTACAAATCTACCTCATCCAACGTCAGTCATCTTGCTACCTCAGAGGTGTTATTCCAGAGGCGAAGTATTACTGCCCACTACTTCATTTTGTGCTTAGTTTACTCCATACTGCATTTTGTTTCACCTGCGTGCAATCAGTTTGAACTATCCAAGCATCAGGATTCAGAAACGAATATGAATAAAAAATGGACATCTCCCTTTTTCTCCATGTCTCTCAGTGCTCTGCTTTTGCCAGAGGAATACTACACGTAGGTTGTGCTTTATAGCTCTTATAGACTTCTCCCCTGAGTTTGCTCAATCCCTTTTGTAACTCATTGCAACCATGAGTTCCACATTTGAATTAAGTACCGTGTAAAAATTTAATTACTCCTCCGTTACTGGGTTGGTCTTATTATTATCTTAATTATTTATTATTAGTATTACTTTTTCCTGAGCAATATCACTGTCTGCTTGCTAGATCTTCTGTTACATGATAAGACTTCTGTGGGATTCCACTAAGATAACAGTTGCATGAAGAGTGAAGAATAAAGCCCTCTTTCTGTTGCCAGCGGTTTCTTCCTATCTAGCAACGACCTTTCCACCCTCATTAGGTAATTGAAAGGTTATAGAAAGCTGCAGTGGTGGAAGGTTAGTTTCAATTTATGGACTAAAATTAAAAATAAAACTTTTTATCAGAAGTGTAAATGCTGATTTACACAGCCAGTCCTTGTAATGGTACTGGGAATTGGCTATCTAACCTTTTTTTGCTCTTTTTACAATTTCCATATTAAGCAATATTTCTACAGCTCTAATTCCCGTAACTGCTTCCACTTCATCCAGGAAAAGAAGACAGGTGAGAGATGAATCTGTGAGAAAGGAGTAACCTTTACACAACCATTCTGGGTGGCAGGTATATGCTGACTCATGGAATTATGAAAAGATATAGATGATGTAGTTCTGAAAATAGCACTGTATTTATGAACAAGTCTCTGAGAGTTTATGGCATGATTAAATCTAGCGATTAAAGTTTCTTATGCAAAACCTTCTGTCAGGAACGGCTGAGCAATCCATGTATTCCAAAGCATAGATACTGTTTTCTCCCATAACATCTGACACAAGAGATTTCCATTTCAGATGTGTGATTTGTTATTTAAAGACAAAGCAAGAGGTTTACTTTTTGCTATTGAGCTTAAAGGTTCATCACAGTTTTAAGATAAATGTGAAAAAGAATACGCAAACAGAATTAAATGTAAGTGAATAAGTTGAGCAGTGGTGCTTAAGGGCTGTGAGTTGTCAAATCTACCCCCACCATTATCAGTGTTTATGAGTATCTGAAGAATATGAACAAAGAGAAGCATGAGAAATTGATTAAGGAAGGCATCTAAAGAAATGGTACAATATTAAGCGAACAAGATTTAGAAAGAAAATTGGGAAAAGATTCCTAATGACGAAAATTTCCTTACTGAAGGGTAACTCCACAATGGAACTTCCGTAATGTCTATTGTTCCAATCATTTGAAAATGAACTTGAATGAAGTACAGGCAGATTTATATAAAGACATAATTAGTCTTTTACACTGTATTTCTGTTATTCTTTATGATTGTTTATCCTATGTTTATCCTATGTTTATTATCCTATGTTCCACTACCTATAGGCAGAGAGAAATCAGCCTAGCAGAAGAGAAAGAATCCAGATGTGAGAATAAGCAATTAGATCTTTCCTTAATGTTTTGTCTCCTCTACAGTATATTTATTTTTAATAGTTTAGTGACAGAAGCCCAACGGCTAGAGTTCTCCATCTTGCACAAGTTAGCAATTGTGCATTCAGTTAGAAACTGAGAAACTCCCAAGACAATGGCAGGAACGCACTTCACCTCATTTTAAACCAGCTGTTTGCAGGCAGTGTGTCTTTCTGCTTGTGGGGGGATGCAGCAGACCACAGCTCCCGTCCCTGCCCCCTTAACCCCTAACTCCTCATTGCATGTGGATGACTGATCACTGGAGGTCCCACACAGAGTGTAACCACAGGTCCTGTTGTGAAAAAACACAGGCTTAAAGTAGAGGAGGATCTGAGACAGCTTCTTGCTCAGAGAAATCCTGCAGCGTTTGTAGCCCATCAGATCAGCCACCGCAACCACCAGACATACACACACCGCCTTGGCCACAGTATCTCCTGCTTCTCTGTCCCTGGCACAATGGTCCTGCTAGGACACTGGGGGTGAATGTGGAGGCGCAGTGCTGCTCTAAGCACCCAAAACTTGCTGCAGCATATATCCATATACACGTGGACAGCCATGGGGTCCAGGAGGTGGTTGTTATCTGGGACCCAGACCCGATGGTGTTGGGGACAGGGCAGAGGAGCAGTCTTGAACTACCTGAGAAGGTAGGAGCATGCATGTCTCACACAGCAGGTATCAGGTACAGTTTGGCAGCCCCAGTGATGACATTGTCCCTGGTGTCACAGGGACTTGGTCTACCCCTGCATCCAGACAGGGACAGCAGAGCAGAAGTAATTACTACTTTTTGTCCAGCATCCCGTGGTGGTACTTGAAGGGGATGATAACTCAGTCCACTCCCCACTCAGACAGGCAAGCTGGCTGTGGGGAAGCATCATTTGCATGATTTGTCCTCAGCTTAAAAAAACAAACAACCAGCTTCTTCGTCCTCTCATCTGCAGTCATTAGTTCCCTTTACCCACTTCTGCATATAACAACCTTCAATAGGCTTTTCTATCTAGAATTTGACCAAGCTCTTAACTGATTGCACATAAACCCATGTCCATATTCTCATCCCATACCCAATGCTATGGAGTTTGTATTATTTTCAGAATATCAGGACAGCTCCTTTTCTATCCAGTCAGTTTGATCAGTCTATGATAGGTATCTCAAATGTGTCATTTCTAAGTGTCATCTCTGACTCCAAGCTTAAGTTTAGGGGATAGAGATATATACAGATTTTAGGAAATGGAGACAACCCACCCAATCAGTTCACTTTGACCAGATCATAAACTCATTGATATTTGTTAGTCATTTGTAATATCTGTTTACCTAGGCATTAAGGGCCAGTAGCTAGCCCTGCAGCTTATGTATAGAAGACTATATCCTATAACTGTATCATGGAAGCTTTCCATTCCCTCATGATGCTGCATACAATAAATAAGAAAAGACTCTAGAAGGAAGTAAAAACAATACATTGAACTTCTTTGTGCGTTCAAAAAGCTCTGACTCACTTATTTTACTATCCCTCTTTGTCTGCTTATATGCTTATTGTGAAGTAGCAGACAAAATTGTTCAGATATATGCATTTACCTTCAGTGACATACCTGTGATTTAGTGGGAATAAAAGGAAATTTATTACTGTTCGCTGGAAATGAGTCCATTAAGTAGTGCTAAAAGCTTAGGGAAGCTTTCTCAGTGCTGTCTGGCAGAGTCACCCAGACTTTCAAGTGTACCTGCTCAACTCCACACTGGTGAGGCTTTGGCTTCCTCTGGAACAAAAGCACTGTGGAGCCATGAAAACTATCCCTGTACCTTTGCAACTATCCAGTACAAGTCTAGCCAGAACACACCACCTCCTAGGTCTTCTCTGGCTCTTACCATGACTACCATAGCCTACTCGCTGTAAAGGCCACAGATGAAAGCTACCCCCTAATTTTTTCACCTTGACTCTTCCTCATCATACTGCCTCCTATGTCAAAACAAAGATCCAACACCAGGGGACCACCTCAAAGTCCATGCTACAAAAGTAGGCTAAGACAATCAGAGGTGGGAAATGGGGACCTGACATGCCTTCCCCTACTCCTACTCCATGTTCTGCATTGAAAGAAACGAGTTTCCTCCTTACATTGCTGCTTCATCCAAGCTACTCTGAGAGTAGACCCAGCTGTGGCATTGGCTGTGTCTAGTCTCCCTCCTGCTTGTTACAAGATTTCAGCAAGGAACACCAGTGCCCAGTGCCAGCACCATAAATATATCCCTTCATACCTGGCATGAACAGCAGCACCTATGAATTTTCTGGGTGGCAACATGTACCCCATCACAATGTGCGCTACCCGTTCAGAGCCACGAGCAGGGTATAAGCACTTTCACCCCTACTCACAAGTGAGGGGGATTTGCCTTTCTGTGCTGTGGCTACATATTTACCCAACACTTTACATACACAAACAGCCAACCCACAAGCACAGATGGTGCATGATTCACTCTGGGGCTCTGATCGCTGACTGCTGCTAGCTTTGGATTGGGCCCACAGCACTGGGAAATTACTGCAAGCATTTGTATGATTCAGTAATGATTTTGCAGCCAAAGGCTCCAGCTGCCCTTCCTTGAGTGGCAGTTTGGAGTGAGGACCTGGCACAGGCTGGTAGGACTCCACACGTCTCCTTACATCTGGCAGTACCAAGACTGGAGGCAAAACCTCACGATGTGAAGGGCCACACGCTGGGACAGCTGCAGTCCTCCTTCAGCCCTCCTGGTGTCTGGGGTTCTGCTGGCACCTGGTACATCCTGCTGCATCCAGGGCCAGCCTGCTAGACCCAGCTGGGTCTCTGGCCCTTCAGCATCTGGAAATGCTCAACGTGACGTATTTCTGGACAGATGTAGCTTTATGATTTACCTGTACCACGAGTTGTGATTTGTGCCTTGGCATGTGGATGTTTCTCACTGTTCTTATTATCAGCCCTAGGAGAAGGTCTCTTCCTTTAAGCAGCTATTAAATATGGCAAATCACAAGTCAGCCTTTTAGATGGGGTGCCTGGACTGTCACAGATAAGATTTCACAAGCATGGTCTCATGGCCATACATTGATATGTATTTGAAAGTGTCTATGTGGGGAATGCTGTCCTGCGGCTGACTTTGAGAACAAATTCCAGGCAGGGTACGTGGTACACATAAATACTTATTTCCGAGGTAACATCCAGCCCCGTGGCCTTCTAGAGGCTTTGCAAGCGCTGCACTTGGCTTAATTCTGCTCCCCATTACCCAAAGGCGATCAGCACTTCAGATGGAGGGAGACCCTTTGCCACTCCAAGGGTAAACATATCTTCAGCTGTGTGCTGCCTTGGCAGCCCGTGGTCTCCATGGACCAATGAAGAGCATTGGTTTGGGGATGACCAGATATTTCCCTTCATACAGGTTGGCACAGTCCTTCAGCCTTCTTTATTTGCTCATGAAACCGAAATAATTACATACACAAACAAAACGGGCAGGAGTTGCAGTGGACGTCACTGACCTAAAGAGCAACCAGCATATGGATGGGACCGGTGGACACATTCTGCTAGATCCGTGTGCCAGCTTGGTGCCAGAAACAAGCTTCCCTGATATTTTGTTTGTTTGTAAATAATTATAAATATTTTGCACAGATGGTGTTTACATGGCTGCTTAAAACGCTGAGTGTTACCGTAGTTTCGAATTTAAAAACAATTGTGACAAATACTAGCAATTTCAAGATTGCTATCTCTATATACTAAATCGGAGCCAAACTCTATGAAGTATTAATTCAAATGAATTTGTGTGGAACTCTTTTCAATAGGATTTAAAGGTAGCCAGCAGTTTAGATGACCCCTTTTTTTTATTGTACTGGCATAAGATTAAAATAGTTTGCTACCAAAGTCAGTGGTTTTGTTCCATGGACAGTGGCATCAGAGTTGTGTCTGCAGTGTTATATAAGCGGTTAAACCACAACAATCCACAGTACTATTTAGCCTTTAGTTAAAATCTCTACAACAACCTTGAAGGCAAAATATTTGTTATTCCCAAGCTGTGAGCAGAAGGAGGAATATTTACTGAATAAATTTTCTTAAATGTTGATTTATTCTTTGTAGAAATACTGATTTGATTTTAACATAAGCTTTATATATGTATATTGCCATTAAGAAAACCCAAACAGGTTTTTTCATCTCATTTGACTGACTTAACACGTCCCAAAAATAATGAATACACAGTTATGTCTACACACACAAAATAAACAGTGCATACAGAATAGCTATATAATGTGAACCTTGTTGTTTATTAAAGGAAGCATTTGCTTATCCGTGTAAAAAAAAATGAGAAAACAAAAAGTTATTTCATCCTATAAAATGTCTACATAATAGAAATCATTGAAGTGCAAGACAATAGATTTATTCCAATGCAGCTGGAAGTTTTGAAGCAGCCAACAAAAATATACATTTCAGATGTAGATTAACGTAGTTTAAAAGTACCTGCTTAAAGTTCTTATTAAACAATTAAACAATCAAAGTGCAGACTAGCTGTGGCAAAGCAAATGCTCATTTTCAGCTGATTAGAGGATGGAAGCAGAACTGGCCTTTGAATTTTATTACAGGCAAAAATTCTGGTGTTTTAAGCAGGTAGTCTTGGCAGTCTTATGGCACAGGTCACAGATGGCTGGGTTGGAAGTGACTTCAGGATTTAATACAGGTCATCCTCTGGTCCCAAGCAAACAAATGCCGACTATGGAATACAGCACACATGTGTTTTCAAGATTAATTTGACTCTAAAAAGAGGAGCAAAAGTAGCAGATGAAAGAGAATAGTCCACTCAAAGCCAAGTTTTTTTAGCATCCTGGCATGATTCAAACACTTCTGGATTGTCCAGGAGAAAACACGCCTTCTTGTAAAGGCTGGCATCCCACTTAACCACCTGATTCACAGTTTTCCCAGCCACTGGAAACTTCACAGCACACCACACAAGCAGTCTTCCCCCAGGAGATGTGTTGCTGTCCCTGATTAGCAGCTGGATGTCCTTCTCAAAGCAGCTGCTGCTGAGGCCGTGCTGTCTGCAGCCAAACCCCCAACCATTTTGTCTCTAAGAAATAGCTGTGAGGACATAGAAAGGCAGGTCCACTAAAGGGAAATAACGTTATAGCCATTTACCTTAAAGTACATGCAATCACCAGCATTTAGGTTTCCATTTGAGGGACTTTTTGTTTGCTTGGGTGGTTCCACCATTGGAGTCTTCTGGAAACCAGAAAAAAATGCATAGGTAATTTTTATGCAAAGTACTACACGCAATGTGAGCATTTTGTGTGCACAGAATGACTGAACATCATTTGTACTCTGCCAGAGACTGAAATAAGCTGTGCTCCTTCTGGACCAGACACTACTCCCCTGCATCCCAGCAGTTTTGCCTATCAAAGTGAAAAGCCAATGAACAGCACTGCCCAGAAAATAGAAAGGATTTTCTCCTCTTCACCATTTTCCTGATAACACACCTGGCCTATTGCAGGCTAAGAACAACACTCGAGGGATGACCTTCAATTGCACTCAGCTGTTCTGCAGAATGACCTGAACTATTTAAATTCAACTAGCTGCAGTTATCCAGGGCTCAGTTAAGTGCGAGGAACTGATAAAACCTCAGAAAAAAAAATGGAATTATAATCTAGAATTAACTAATGAACTCTAGACGTACAGCTAAGGAAGGAGCAAATGAGACTTTTATTCACTTTAAGAAGATATTCTGAAGACAGCAACTGTTCAAAGACATTAATGCCAGAACCTCTTTTATCTCCTGAAGAGGTTAAATAAGGAACTTGAATGTCTGAATATCAATTGAGCAATTTGCATTTAGTCATCCCTGAAGTCACTGGTGCTGCTAGATCAGTCTGGTGGGGAGCCCAGTGTTTGAAAGGGTCATTAAATGCTGCCTGCAGGGGGAAAAGGCTTTCTGGCCCAAGAGGTCTCATGCATCTCTCCTTTGTGAAACTTGTTTCTGATTTCTATCACACTTATTCTCCTCCTACTCTGTATCTTTTCTTTAAGATACACAAGGCACATCAAGATGGAGATATAGAGTGCCAGAAAGCTTCTTTACGAAGATACAGCATCCATTTAATGTTTATGTTAATTGTTTCTCCCAGTCACCCTTTTCAGATCTGTAAAAGAAGCGAAATGCTCCTAACACAATGCTGAGCATTTCACAGTCTCATTTGGTAATGAAGTTGCTGGAGGAATAACAGAGAACAGCTGCTGTTTTAAAATAGAAATTCATAGCTTTGTAGGGTCAGTGGTATTTCATGGGACTTTTCATGCCTGGAACAATTTAATGACAACTAGTGTATTACCATATTTGTTCCCTGTGATTTCCAAGTTTATCACCAATTATTTCATCTTTTTATGCCAGCAGTTTGCCATATACATGAAAAAAGAGTGCAGGGGCAGCCAGGACCTTTGATACATATTTCGAGGCTGAGGGCTGCTCTGTTGCAGCTAGGTGATTGGAGTTATCCAACTTAACAGATTAAATTTCTCTCTGATACACATGCTTGATCTACAGCCACACTTCTGGACAGCAGTACAGACATACTTCAGCTATTGTCCTGATCATTTATATTAATAAGGAAAAAAAAAATAGACTTTGAGAGCAAGGGGAGAATGAACACACAGAGCAATTATTTTTGTGATACACAGGTCTAATTCTCACTGAATTAGCCTTACCACTCGATAAGCTTTGCTATACTGCCAGCTATATAAAATGACCTCAGTGATAGCAACGAGATTTTAATTTCTATTGTATTATTGTAATTTCCTTGGGTCCCTTTGCAGACAGTGCTTTGAGGCAGATGAAAATGCACCTTTGAAAAAAACCTGTCTAGTCAAGTTGGGAGTGTGGGTGGAAAACACAATTTGGGAGGCATCTTCCCTGTCTCTGTTCCTCTCAGGAAAACTCTGCACCAATCACAGCATCACAGAACGGCTGAGGTAGGAAGACATGTCTGAAGGACACCTGGTGCCACCCCTGCTCAAGCAGGGACACCCAGAGCAGGCTGCCCAGGACCACGTCCAGGCGGCTTTTGGAGATCCCCAAGGAGGAGGCCCACAGCCTCTCTGGGCAGCCTGTGCCAGGGCTCCGTCACCCGCCCAGCACAGAAGTGCTGCCTGGTGCTCAGAGGGAGCCTCCTGGGTGCCCGGCTGTGCCCATGGCCTCCTGTCCTGGCACTGGGCACCACTGAGCAGAGCCTGGCTCCGGCCTCTCTGCGCCCTCCCTTCAGGGATTTAGGGACACGGATGAGATCCCCCTGAGCCTCCTCTTCTCCAGGCTGAGCAGCCCCAGCTCTCCCAGCCTCTGCTCACAGCAGAGATGCTCCAGTGCCTTCATCATCTTGGCAGCCCTCAATTAGTCTTTCTTCACTCTGTCCATGTACTCTCTCTGGTACCGAGGAGCCCAGAACAGCCCTCCAGGTGCAGCCTCACCAATGCTGCCTAGAGGGGAAGGATCGCCTCCTTTCACCTGCTGGCAACACTTTGCCTAATGCAGCCCAGGATAGCGTTAGCTTTCCTTGCAGCACACTGCTGACTCATGTTCAACTTGGTGTCCAGCAGGACCCTCAGGTCCTTTCCTGCAGAGCTGTTTTCCAGCTGGGTGTATTCCATGAGGTTCCTGTCAGCCCATTTCTCCAGCCTGTCAAGGTTCCTCTGGATGGCAGCACACCCCTCTGCTGTATCAACCGTTCCCTCCCGGTTTTGTGTCATCTGCCATCTTGGAGAGGGTACATTCTGTCCTGTCATCCAGATCATTAATGCTAAGGCACTAAACAGGACTGGACTCAGTATTGACCCCTACCATGTCTCAGCTCAGGCACCCTGGTGCATTATTTTTGATATGTAAGGATACATATCAATCAGGATACGAATGTCCCATCCCTGGAAGTGTTCAAAACCAGGTTGCATGGGGCTTTGTGCAACCTGTGGAAGGTGTCCCTGCCCATGGCAGGGAGGGTTGGAATTAGATGATCTTTAAGGGCCCTTCCAACCCAAACCATTCTGTGATTCTGTGTTTCTATGATACTGAGGTGGATTTGGGGGAAGAGAGGAAAAAACATCCAGAGAGCTTTGAATCCAGTGACACTCTTCAGTTCCGATTCAAGTATGTGAATAATCCCAGTGAAGTCTCTGGGAATCACTGTATACTGGTTGCTGCGATACACTGATCAAAGTGGGCAAGTGATTTACTAATGGCAATGCACAAGCTGCAATTTTTGATGGGTCAAGGCCTTGGGCTATCAGGGCAACTTTCAGAGTAATACCTGAGCAAATACTTAGCATTAATCATGTGCCTTATTCATCTGTATTGATTAAACCAAGTAAGGCTGAACTTAAAATTAAGTTCAGGATTTAAAATAGACCTTAAAGTAATGAAGGGATGAGGTAAGGTGGATTTAAATATATATATATATACATATTGATATTATTCTCTTTATCATAATAAAAAATAATGTTTGAGATCTTTTTTCTGTTTCTCCCTATTCAAGTTGTCCCCGAAATGCACTTGCCTCAAGGAAGGATTACCGTAACATATTTTTCCATCAGTATCATACGACAGTTGTTAGTAGGAAAAGCAAAAAACTGCTAAAATTGCAAAATGTTTGAGACCTGACCTAGAGCAGGAGTTGACTTGCCCAGGCTGCTGATATCCAACCATCCTGCTGGCTGCAAACTGCCTAGTTAGCCACAGTCCCTTGTGTAGTTTCAGAACACCCTGCTGAGTTGACTTGTACGCTAACAAGGGAACAGATAAACTATGGTTAACTAATGACATAATAACATTTGCTCCAGTTTAGCATACAAAAAACAGATCAGCATGGTTTCACTAAATAAATAAATAAATAAAGTTTATTCTCCATGACAAGCAAGCATTTGTGGTGGTGTATGTTACAGCTTAGTGGTGTGTCAGCTGCACATACAGCATAGCATATTGGATTGCATCATGCCTGCACAGCAAGTGTAGCCTGAGGCCACCATAAGCACCAGGCATCACCAGCTATTCACTGCCTTGGATCCATCACTTCAGTGGAGAACGTTGGGCATGTTCTGCTGGCATGAAGACAACACTATTACCTTCACTACAATGGAGGTTGAGTTGGCTGTCCTCTTAGAAATCCTTGCTTTAGTGTTCATGGTAATTTAAAATTATATCAGGCTACACTGGTCATTGTCAGCCCAGCTGAGTGTTCCATAGATCATTTTCCCAATGTGAAATGGCTTAAAATTGAAAAGAAAAATGTCCAAGGTTGCCAAAACGAGTTGTCTGTATTAGGATGCAGCCCTGACATCAGCAGTTATTAATAGGAGTAAGTGCCACTAGTGGAAATTAGGCTTTTCCAGGTCTCTGCTCTGGGACTGTAGCAGACGTTATCAGCAGGCCACCCGCTGCTGAAAGTGGGATTAATTCTCAGTACAGAAAAGGCCTCAGAGACTCTTTCTTTCATTTGAATTCCCCTCATTGAAATTAAAGCCCGCTGTTCCTTATTCTGTCTACAGAGAGAACATAAAAGACAACACTTTCTCTTCTCTTCTACAACTGTCTGTTCCCTACTTGAAGACTGCTATCATATAATACCCTTGCCTTTTCTTCTCTACAATAAAGAATCACAGCTCCATAATTTTTCTCTCCTAGGCCACATTTTTCAGAAGTCTTTTGCATTTTCTCCACATCTTTCTCAAAATACAGAGCCCAAAACTAAATGCTGTATCCATTCTGAATTGAATGATTGTTTCCTGGCATCCCTTCTACATCCCCAATCTGCAGTTTTGGGTGTATTTTAGTTATTTTTGTTGTTGGCTGTTTGTTTGTATTGGTCATAGCCTAAATATATTGACTCCTGTAGCTTGTAAATCTGAATAAATCCCAGGTCCCTTTCTGTGAAAATGTTACTTAGCCTATGCTTCCACCATTCATTTTTTTTATACAGCAGTTTATTGCTTTATATGCAGTTTATCTGCATATAGAACCTCCATCTATTTAAGAATTTGTCTCTAATTTATCAATATAATCCCAAATTCATATCCTGATCTCCTGTGCACTTTTACATTCTCACATAATTTTGTGTTCTGAGAATCTAAAAAGCACATTCTCCACTTCATCTTCTTATCACTGTTTTACGTAGACCTGGGACCCAGGCCCAGCACTCTCAGAGTCTCAAAAGACAGCACTTCCAGCTTGACAGTAAACCATTGGCAGGTAAACTCGAGTGCAATTTGCTATAGCTCAGCCACAGCTGTAGCTGTTCTGATTGATTTAACGTGAGGACAAAGCCCCTGAGGAAAGATTCATGAAATAAACTTCTAATTTTTGTGAGTCTCCGTGGCAGTACTATCCTCTTTTAAGAGGCTAACACTACACATGATCTAAAACACCAGAGCCCACTGAAGAGTTGTATTTTCACAGTGTTTATTGCACTACTCTGACCATTTCCTTGTTGTTCTTAGCCATACTGACTCCCAGATTAATAGACTGTCTTGAGCACAAGGCTTTCTATTCCATAAACGAACAGCAGGTCTGCAGGACAGAGCTATGACAAAGAATAGATCATTGCTGATATGCTCATTTTCCCAAATAGCAATTAGATCGGTTGTAGATATCAAATCAGCAATTAGCCTGACTTTCCCTCACACTAGAGCGACACTCACAGAACATTTAAATGTATATGGTTGTAATTATAACATCAGCAATGTGTTTGACTCAGTATTACATCCAGAAAAAAATGACAACCTCTGCGACAGAAAGCGTATAACCTAAATGACAGAAAGCAGACAGGATGCATTGAGAAGTGTCAAATGAGAATAAAGAGGTGTTTTTCTACTCACATTGTTATCAAAATCACCTCACACTACCATTTACCCTCTTCTCAGACACTGCCATGAACAACAGCTGCTGCTGTAAATGCAGGTGTCACCTAGGTGTGTAGGTGTCTTCTGTCCATAGTTTTGGCTCTGTATGACTGGAATACTAGACATGGGGTTTGGGAAGCAACCATACAGCAATAGGGGTAATACGCTGACAGGGGAGCTGGAGGACAAGTCCAAAGAAGCTAGAATGTTCTTTAGGCTCAGAGGGTGGCTTTAGCCTATGCTGAGCAGAAATGTCCCTGACCATTTCCCAAGTTGGGCTTTGCCCCAAAGACACATGATTATTTTTTTTTTTGCCAAGAGTTTAGTACATTAAATACAAATTATAAACTTTTCTTGCCCAAGATCTGATAGATTTCTCTTAGTCTGTTGGGGTCATTTTCCATCCATCGCTTTTTTAAGAAATTAAAGATCTGTCTGCTTTGCGACACTGAGTGTGGCACTCCAGCTGGACTGCAAGCTTGCTTGTGCTATGCACATTTAAAATAAACTTGGTAGGTGGAACGATGGGTACATATACATGCCTCACATCTCCGGGCTGTGAAATATGCTTGTAGGTAAATGATAGTCTAAGAAAACAAGCCTGTCTGAGAATGGTATCACCCAACTTTTTAATTGTATTTCAAAAAGTCTATGTGAGAAAGACTAAGTATCTTGCCTGTTTAAAAAAAAAAAAAAAAAGACTTTTATTAGATATTTAAGCTTGTCATTCACACCGTCTAAAACTCTATTCCACTTGAGTGGAGGCTGCTTTTCCATGCTGGGTGGCCATAAATGCTAGGAAGAAGCAAGAAAGACAGTGCAGGAACTTTGTTAGACCTTGATTCACTGCTTTGCTACTCGTGTAATACAAGATGAATTTCAACAGAGCTCTGCAAGAATCTGCCAAGGGTATGTGATGGGTAATATTAATATTGCAAAGTAAAAAGCAGGATTTGTAAAATTAATCAGTAATTCATTTGAGTGATGATGAAGCAGGAGGAAACCGTTAAAACTTTAATAATAACCCTGAAGTTCAAAGATGTCCCATTACCTTAACGCTAATACAAGACCTGATTTTCCAGGTCCACCTGGCTTGTTACAGTTCCACCAGTTTATTACCAGGAGATAATTCGGTACGGCTGGTTGCAACTACACTGGGTATTTCTACTGGTGTCTGTACTATGCCATGGGGATATTCCTGAGGACCTGAACTAGGCCAGAAGAGAAACCCAGCCTTATCATAACTCAAAAATGGGGGCATTTTCCCAGCACAGCAATGCTGAGAGCTTCTGTGCAGCTTTTGCAATGAGTAGCAGCATGAGGTGCTCCAGAACAGCACAGGCCCCACAGACCTGTGCTGTCCATCTGCTCTCCTCAGTTTATTATCAATCAATTATCTCCTGACAGTTCAGTCCTCGGATTGAGTGTGTGACCTCAGGACAACCTATTCTAGGGAGATTTTTATTGTTTTTTAACAGAAACCAGTTCATCTGAATCAGTTTCATAACAAGTCTCATTCTCATTTTCAAAAGACCTTGTGTTATAAAAGCTATGCTGCATGTACTGTATAGACTGTAATGACACACAGAAGTCCTGAAGAAGATGTAAATTTAGGGCTTTATTTAGTAAATACGAGCTTTCCATGTAGCACACAGCTGGCAGGAAATGACCTGGTCCTTTTCTTCCAGAACTGCTTCAAGTCAGCCTCCACAGCAGCAGAGAGAGTGATGGGGAACGACCCTTCTTCACTCACTTCTCCATTTTACAGGCACCATTTCAGGTGCTTTGTCATTTTTTTCCTTATCTGTTTATCTTGTCCAGCCCTTTAGTGCACTCATGTGAATGCACTGGGGCAGCCATTCCAAAAGAGAAATGGAAAGCTGTAATCAAAATGAGTGGGATTCAATTTATCTATCACAGAGACTGTCATCAGTGGTTTTGTGCAAAGAATATGTAAAAAAAAAAAAAAAAAAAAAAAGTTTGCAGAATATACTGATATATACGGGTTTCCCAGCTTCAAGAAAATAGTTAGTCTTGGGTTTCAACCTGATATCTAGATATATGAAAGAAGCAAGAATGTTCACAATTTGGATTTCCATTTTCCTTTGGAGAAAAATAAAGGTATGTTTGTTTCGTTTTCAACATACTCCCTGCCCTGCACATGAAGAGCAAGCCTGAAAATGTAAAAATGTTGAGTTTGCTTGCTTCTTAAAGGTTTGATCTTAGAGAAAACTTGCTGACACAAGTTTTTCCTCTCCAAGCATTTTCGTTGATTGTGTTGCTTGTGTTGCTAGAAAATAGTGCTTGGAAAGCTTTATAAGCCATATAAAAGATTGGCTCTTGTTGCTGCAGAATGAGACTTTTTTTAGCTTTCTGAAGGACCACACATGCCTGTGTTTGACCTTCCCAAAACAAATTACTGTCTTTGCCCTTTGATGCCACCTTTTCGGATAAAAAATACCTCAGCTGTGTACAGAGGTCTTTGGGTGACAACAGATGGCTGATTGGCTTTCCCATATCCCCATAACTTGCAGTTTTCTCCCCTCTTCCCATCTTAAAATTACAACCAAATGACAGGGACACACGCATACATATACACACGTGTGTGTATACACAAACATATTTATTGTCAGGAAAATACTTTTCAGTACGAATGATGTGGATCCCTCCAGCAGCTGGGCTCAGACACTCAATCTGCTGGTACAGACCCCTCTCCTCCCACCAACACATACGACACACTCACAGACTGTCCATAGGCACTGAGACCCCCGTACACACACATGCACACAGAATGGATAGTCCCTCAATCAATAAAATAGCTACAAATGCAGTTGAATGAGCAGTCGGGTCAGGTTACACTGGCCAGGTACATGGCATAGCCAAACAAACACGGCGACCAGCCCCTATTATCCTCTCTTGTTTCTGTTTTCTCAAATTTGGTCCTCCCCAGACTACCCCAGTCCTTTTCATTCCCACCCTTTGGTTCCTCACCTGAACATCGCATAGCAAGTTTTGTGCCATTCCAAAATGTTCTATCCCAGCATCTCACAGTGTCTCATACACACCCACAGCCAGTGAGCCCCTCAGTATGAGAAGTGCTCTGGTAACCAGCCCCTTGCCATGGAGCTCCTTCAGCTCAGCTTTATGGTGCGGCAGAGATGGCAGTGCCAGGGAGACAGAATCACGGAGTCACAGAATAACCCCAGTTGGAAGGGACCCACAAGGACCATCAATTCCAACTCCCAGCTCCACACAGGACCACACAAAATTCAGACCAGATGTCTGAGAGTGTTTTCCAAACACTTCTTGAACTCCAGCAGGCTTGGTGCAGTGACCACTGCCCTGGGGAGCCTGTTCCAGTGCCCGACCACCCTCTGGGTGCAGAACCTTTCCCTAACCCCCAGCCTGACCCTCCCCTGTCCCAGCTCCATGCCGTTCCCTCGGGTCCTGTCGCTGTCCCCAGAGAGCAGAGCTCAGCGCCTGCCCCTCCGCTCCCCTCGTGAGGGAGCTGCAGGCCGCCATGAGGCCTCCCCTCAGCCTGCTCTGCTCTGGGCTGAGCAAACAGAGGGACCTCAGACACTCCCCATACGTCTTCCCCTCCAAACCCTTTATCATCTTTGTTGCCCTTTTGTAGCTGACATGGTATATACCCTGTGTGCCAGCTCCAAGAGAGTTTGAATAACACACAGTACATATCTGCAGTGTTTATCTGGCCTTCATATAGGCTGCTGCCTTCAGTCAGACTTCACCCAGCACAGGAAGAGGAGTCAAGATCATTGTAGTATCATGAGACCTGAGAAAAATTTGTAGTGATGGAAGTCAGCTCTCTGATTCTGCTCCCACTTCAGGAGCTTACATAAACCAAATCCTTATTTTTAAGTGTCCAACTAGTTCTCTGATATCCAGTATACCTCACATGTGCTTACCTTCTTTTTTAAAACTTCTAACGTTAATGAATGAAGTGACCTTGAGTAGTTTGCTTAAGCTGTGTGTGGTTGTCTTCCTCCTTTTGTGCAATTAAAACAATAAAACAGTGCATTCACATGGGCATTTTGAAGCTTAATTAACTGGTGTGTGCAGGACTCTCTGAGGTTCTCCAAAGGAAAGCACTGTAAGCACAGAAAAGTAATGTTAGGATGAATATTACACAATAACCTGACACAGCAGATGTAGGTGAACAATTTGGGGAAGAAAAAAAAAAAAAGAGAGAGAGAGAGAACAAACAAACTTCAGACCAGATTTTCTGATGCCCTGCAATAAGTTTTGCAGCAGAGCCTTCAGATTCAGCATTCAGCAGCCAGAATTATAAAAAAAAAGTGAGCAGCTTGCAATCCCAGGTTAATTGCTCAATTTGAAGAACACAGGTTTAACACAGTTAAATACCTATGCCATGTATTCTTATCCATATCCACCTAAATCTTCATAGTCTACTCACCACTGCCATTTGAATAACAGGTACAAACTGTCCATAAAAGTTGTTCAAAATAGGCATCAAGCAGCCTGGGAAGTATTTGAATACAGTTTCTTTTATGAGTCTGGTCAAGGTTCATCTGGTAGTCTAGGGATGCTTGCCAGCTTTCCCTTAGAGGAATACCCATACCACAGTTTCTGTCAATGCATTTTGTTTTCAGGTTCTAGCCTCTCTCAAAGTTTGGGTGAAACTCAGAATATGCAGATATTAGCAAAGAAATTAAAAACAATATCTACACCACCAAGGAAAAAAAGAAACTGCAGAAGTCCCAGCAGAAATTGATTGCATGAAACTTCCATACATTAACATAAGTTTGCTTTGTAGTTTGTGCAATATTTTACCTTAAGCATTCACAAGCATCTCAGCTGTGTAGCTGAATTTCTTCCCTGATTATGACAAAAAATCATAATAACCAAGTCATGAAGTTCTGCTTTTTGATGTAAAACATAGCAGATGCCAGGTTTCCTAGTTATGCCACGGTCCTTAGAAGCCAGGTGATGCACAGTTAATTTTTAGACAGTTACCAGGCAACAGTTGGGTCTAACAGAAGGCCATGAACAACTCCTTAATTTTCTTTCCTGGATCTGAGCTGCTGGGTCTATATTTCAACTTCTTTTCCCCTGAAGGTCTTAGTCATGGAAAAGGGATCATACAGTATATTGGTTAAATTAGATAAGTGATTTTCTTTAGCAGGTCTAAGTATTCAATAAATCAATTCCTTTGCAAATATAATATAGAATTGCTTTTTCAATTTTTCATCTGCTTAGATCTAGGAAATCCTAGCTTTAAGAAAGAAGTTGAACAAAAATTTCATAGCCACTCTGTGGCGTTGCAAAGTCTATTGCTTTGCTTTTTGTTTAGATTTTATCTGTCATTTATGTTTCGACACATTTTCCAGCTCGTTACCAACCATTCTCATTATTACCATTAAATTATGAATGATGGTTTAATGAACAATGAAACATTCAGCTATGCTACAGCTTTTTTTCTACTTCTTTGCTTTGCATTCACTAGCAAACTGACTGATACGCTTACAAAAGAGATAAAATGGCATGTTTGCCTGAATTAGGAAGGATCTGGACTTCAAGATCAAGATGTACATTCCACTGTTATTGTTCTATGATAACGTCAGTTTATCATACTGTCTTTTACACGCCAGTAATCACTCTGCCTTCACACACCAAGTCTCCCAAAGTCTGAGCTCAGCATGCAGGAAGAGAAAATTAAATACAGCTGACTGAAGGTCTCCTTTCTGTTTAGCATTTCGTATAAAAAGAAATGGTATTTCATGCAATCTAATGATTCTCATACCTTAAGTATATAATCATCATCACAATTTCTCTTTCACAACATAGTCAATAAATGCAGTGCCTCACCTTGTCAGATTTCTATATCCACCAATGTGATCTCACCTCTTAAAAGGAATTAAATCATTGCAATAATAATAATAATTATATTAAAAAATCTTCTGTGTTTCAGATGCAATTTGTGTGGAAATCCATATAATTTTTCCCCCTGTGAAGAAAATGGAAGATAAGGACAAGGAAGGGATCTAATTTATCCACTTCACATACTATGTATTAACACACATTAACATATCATTGTCTGTGGGCCATTATGTACCTAGGTTTATTTTTACTGTTATTAGTAACTGTTAATGCACTAGCTTCTACACAAAAGTTATGCCATTCTATTACAGACCCATTGTGCTCAGCCCTCCAGAAACACAAAACAACAGATTGTAGACCTGAGGGGTCGAGTCTAAGAGCCTGCACATACCTCACAGAGGTTCTTTTGAATATTTCTGGCATTAATGTCATATTAAAGTACAACCTGGGACACAATGAATAGGTTGATTGAAAAGCTTAAGTGATACAATATGCAGGAATTTGATGCTTTGCTGGGTGTCTAGGAAAGATGCTACATCATGCTTCAGATCTCTGTAGCACCCGGCACTTTACATTGATCATTTACATTTACTATGCCTCACATTTCTGTTACATGGGGAAGTATTAGTAACTCCACAATTTGTGTGAGACAAAATTGAAATACACAGTGACTGAAGACAGTATTTTCATGCTTGGAAGTCAACACTCATATTGTGACCATTGAAGATCCAGCTCCAGCTTCATAACTACTTTGAGCTGACCTAAGTATGGTTGTTTTGTAAAGGAATATTTCTACCATCTGCTCTCTGACCTAGCCGTGTTCCCTCCCCTGTGCCTGAACAAGGTGTGTAGATGCATAATGTGTCAGATCAGGAAACTGGTTTAACTGAAAATCCACAAAAACAAACAAACAAACAAACAACAACAAAAAACAGCCAAGCAAATGGCTCAGTTACATCAAATGGATCATGAAACTGCACCCTTGAGTTCAACACCTCACTCAAATATCCCCAAAGCTTCCACTTCATCACTGCTTCTTTCCCTGACCCCACAAGCTCCCTTGCCTCGTGATTTTCAACATTCTCCAGCTTCAGGCCATATTGGCCAACAGCCATGCTCAGTCAGGGCAAATCAATAGTACACCCCAAAGCCTTCTACTTCTCTTGACTTGAACATGCTCAAAGCACTTGCCAGTACTTCAGTTCTATTTCTAAATGGGCAACCCAGAATTAAGGGGTGCCTTCAGCCCACCTTCATAAATCCCAGAGCTAGCTGACAACTAGAAGAAACCCTTGGTTAAAAAATCGCTTTGTCTTATTAAAGCAGATTTCATCTAATTGGAAACAATACACCTAATTATAAAAAAGCCAAAATGTTCCCCTTGGGCTATGTTTATCATTGAAACACAGCCATTTTATGAAACAAAATGACAGCACTGGGTCTGGTTTGTAGCCAGTACGCTGCAAGGCTTCAGGAACAGTTTTATCATAATTTAAATCAATAGACAATGCTGAACATTTTAGGAAAACAAAGTGGAAACTATGTAGGATTCTTTCAGTAGATAAGTGCCCCAAGCAGTTCCCAAACTTTGTTGTGGCCAAGAGGTTCTGAACTGGTTGGCTGTATCCTTTCGTCTTATACTGCTAAGGAGCAACAAATTCTCTAGGAAAAAAACAAATGTTATCAATCCTCATTTTTTTTCTTTTATATGTAAATAATATCAATGAGTATGTTTCATATCTATCAATCATTTACACTGATTGTCTTGTGATAAGCACCTTTTTTAAGTGGTTACCTCTCTCTCTTCACCTTGAAGAGTTCCTAACTCCCCTTCCTATGTTAGAGCCCAAACTCATCTCACGTAAATTATGCCATTTACCTAAGCTGTCTCCGTTCCAAGACAATGAGTGAAATGAGTAAACCATGAAGAGTGCAGAAGAACAGCTGCCACTTCAGACTCTGTGTGTATCATGTGCAGACTGAGACATCAGACCCGATCAGAGAAATTCCATTCATATTGATATTTATATATTCTATTTATATTTATACCTCTGTCATTACCCTTTAAAGGAACAAAAATCTAACTTGCAGTCCCTTGCAAGTCAGTGCAAATGTCTACGCGGAGCTCAGATCTTCCTCCCACATGTGAGTTATTATCTACAAGGGCGAGATGATGTACCACTTTTCATTCACCTCCAAAGCTATGCAAAATCTACACCTGTTTCCAGGTGGTCCAGGCTTCAGATATTCAGGAACTGAAATGAGAAATAATTTTAAACACCCCACCCCCACCGGGTGGCAAGACACTGCACTTACTTCAGAACTACAGTAGGAAAGCTGTGTTGACCAGCTCTGACAAGAATTTGGAATGCTTTGCCTCACAAATTGGTTTCAGTTCCCCAGGGACTTTTCTGTCAAAGCTGAGTGCAACTTGCAAATGGGGGACTGTTGTGTTGTCCTTGAAAAAAGCACATAAAAATACACTTCAAACTTTTATAAAGCCCTGAAGTTTACTCATGAAAATTATTAAAGGATTTATATATGATATTAGAATGAATAAGTGTTATGATACGTGATGAAATAACTGTTCACCAAGGAAAGACAGGTCTCTCATTCTGGTACAGCTGGGGATGGAGACACAGGCTTGATGACCTGATAATATTTCTTCCAGGTCTATTTTCAGTAATTTCACAGTTATACTCCTCTATAACATATGGAAAATCCATGCATACAGAGCAGATCTACAAGCACGTACCCTCATTACAGTTGTCCTTTTAAAACAGTTTTCAAAAATGCCTGAAGTAAGTTCCTTTGTTTACTGTTCAGATTTAAAATTTGGCAGCCACAGTGCCATAATCTTACAGATTGTCATCATAAATATGTTCATATTATGACCATTCAGGAGAGTATCTGCATTAACATTGTACTGAAATGCAGTGATTCACATTCTTGCCCTTTAGCATTAGTTATTCTTTAAAATTATCTAAAAATCGCCTTGAATATGTTTCCTCTATTAGCAGGCTACAATTCAGAAAAGAATATAATACAAAGTATTTGAATCTTAAACTGTCAGTTTAATAGAAAAGCAGGATATTTTCTATTAATATTCTATATGCCTAACTGCTCTAATAAGCAATCTGAAGCACTGCATGGGCAGTTAGGAAGAAAAAGCCTCAGTACATAAGAACTTTTGAAATGAGCAGATTATTCTGGCACGCTCAAATGTTACATGATGCACTTAACAGCTGGTTTGTACAAAGCTTTCTGTACAGTGTTTTGTGAAACAAAAATTGTCATCAAAATTAGAGTAAAATACTGGTATTTAGCACTACAGAAAAAATCAGCTTCTGGTCTTAATTACAACGTGAAAACAAGCTTGTTGGCCATTTACTTATCCTACCTCTATCTCTGTCTCCACTGTAGCAGCTTTCACCTCTCTTCCTCTGCCTTCAAGGACATGATTTAATGGTGGGAGAGGTGCCACATGGCTGACGTTTGTCTCAGGACTCCAGCATGCAGTGTTGGTGCAATCCAGAGAATGAAGTTCAAGTTTCACCTGCGAGAACAGCAGGGTGTTCTCTGAAACTGGAATTACATTGTTTGTTGTTTTTTTTCTGTTGTTGTTATTGTTTGTTTGTTTATTTTACCTTCACCCCAACCAGAAGTGGCTGCAAATGACTAAGTGAAATAGCAAGGAATAATGGAAACAATAGAAGAGAGAGAAGCACCAGTTTTCTGTCCTCCAGAGGCAACCTAGGTTTCTTATTGCACTGACACAGACTAAAACAACAGTATGGACTTCATTCCTCCCTCAAGGAGCATTTCTGTCCACCTAGCATCAGCACAGTGCCCTGCCTACTGCTCTGGAGGAACAGAACCAGTCTTAGGCCAGCGATGCATCTGAAGTCAATGTTGAAGTACTACATGGGTATTAGATTTGCCAAGGACAAAGCTGAGTCCAACTTCAACAATCCATGACCTTGGTTTGGGAGGGAAACAGGAAAAGACAGACATGATCCTCATCCATCTCCTTTCAAAGCACTCGGGCTGCTTCTCAGTGTTTTCAGATGGGCACTACTCTTCCCTCTCATTGAGGCTGCCTGGTCTGTCTTTGTAAGACTGAGCAGATGAAAGAGATGGAGGAGTACCACACTCACGCCTTTTTGATTGAATTCAGCCAAACATTTCCCTCTAAGGGCAGCAGTGCAGGATTAGGCAGTATAAGCTTCCTCTGGTGAATTTCCCATGTCTAAGCATCTCCCATAGGTCATGCCCTGAACCACCTGGGCAGGGACAGTGTTATCTGATATGGCATTTATTTCACAAGCCCAGTAGGTTGAGGCATCATTCTGCAACTGCCCAGTTGCATTTCTTACAAATAGATTTCACCTCACAGGCATGCCGCTAGCAAAGGGGAAATCTGGTCCATATCCTTTTGTAAATTAAAGAACCTGAATTCACATTTCTGGACTGTGTTAAAAAAGGGAAGAATATGGGTCTTGTTCATTGATTCTTATCCCCTGCAGCCCCTGATAACCACACAGTAATTATCTAGGTCAAAAGGGCGTGCCAATTTCCTCCCCATACCAAAGGCCACAGGATACTCCCTATCACCTTGTATCAGTCTTAAGCTACAGTAACACAGAAGGAGAGCAAGCACATCACCAATAACCTAGAATAACAGTGAATGGAAGACTTAAATGTGATTAAATAAAACTTTCAGTCAGGCTTTACCAACTATGCAGAATAGTGCAAGGACAACTCTGAAAATTTAATGGTCTCACCTCGAGGAAAGTTATTCCCAGCCCCAAGCCTGGTAATCAGTTTATTCACGAGTGCAGGGCACATCATCTGCAAACCTAAGGAATGCCACAGGAGGTCAATTTCCCTGACCTTAAATCCTGTTTATAGTTATGATAAATGTCATATATATTAGGAAGAGATAAAAACAAACAAACAAACAAACAAAAAAGCAGCCAAACATTCATCAAAGATGAAACTCAATGGTCATTAATAGAGTGCAGATAAGCATTAGAAGCCCTAGCATGGATTAATTCAGCAGTACTGTGCCACAAGCAAAGAGCCCATCAGGCCTGTGTCGGATCCCCTGGATGACTCAAGAACCACTGTATCAGAAGAATGCGTTCAGGAACCTCTTCCAAACCTGATAGCTTCCCTCATTTTATGGCTTCATACCTGCCTTACATGAGCTTTACTAATACCTGTCATCTCTGCCTAATGTTTTCAACAGACATTTCCTAAGGGACAGTCTACCAAATGATTTATTTACATACAGGTAGATAAAGTCCCTCTATTCTACCTATCCAGCATAATGCATTATTTCTCGGAAGAGGAAGTAGTACTAGGAAGAGGGCAGGACACGTATCCAATAAAACGCTCTGCTTGAACCTCCATTCCAGGTCAGAAAATCTTCAGTCAAGCCATGAAAAATAGGGAAGAATCAGTCAAAAAGTCTGAGGCAGATCCATTCCAGCACACTCTTCAGCATGATAGTCTTATTTTTTCCTTTTCTTTTTCCTTTTTTTTTTTTTTTTTTTCTGGCTGGAGAGTTAAAATTCCAATACGCTGAGGAAGGATTTGAACTCAGGACTTCCAACATCCAAAGATGATGGATCCTCTCCAATATCCCTTCAACATCTGACCAGATGCCTGTGGGTCCCAGACACAGACAGTCCTCAGCCTTTAAATCCCATGAGGATTCTTAGTTGGGTGGGCTAAGTACTCACTTTTAGGGAGCTTTACTCTTCTTCCCAGTATTTACAGCTGGATAGCTTGGGAAATGTTATTCAGCCCACTAACTTGTACAGCACCCATTTTTATGTATCTCACCATTCTGACAGATGATCAATGCAAAAACACAAGGCTGAGTACAACAGTACCAGAGCCTTCAATGGCTCTAGTCTTCTGCAGCTAATTCAAGATCAGGTCAATGTTGGTGCAGGTTACTGTCAGCAGAGAGTCTCAGAGATAGATGAGAAATCTGAAAGCCCGTACTGTCCATGAGAAGATCTGAACAACTTCTTCATCCACACAAATGATGATACCCGATGATACCAGATGTGCTGGCAGCTGGTTTTCAAAGCACAGCTACAGCAGCCAAAAGAACAGACTGAAGACCTCCATCTCCTGAGCTGAGAACATTATCATCTGCTTCCAACTCACACTAAAATGTGCAGTGTTTTTTACATGAATTAAGTGATTTACAGAGCAATGTCACTGTTACTCTGTGCCTTGGAGGGCAACTCCGTGTGTTTCTACACCTGAGTACAGAGTTTTGCCACTGCAGGCAGCTGCAGAGCAGACAGCTTGTGAGCTGTCTCATTTATGAGCAGTGACAGAAATGGAGGTCACTGTCGTTATAGAAAGGAACCTTCAGAAGAGCACATCATTGTCCCATGGACAATGACATTTACAAATGATCTGCTGTTTTCAGTCAGCAGAAATATTGCCTATAGTGGGAATATTGTAGCGGAAATACTATGCTGTTGGAAAAGCAAAATCCAGGGCAGTACAACCTCATCCCTGAGTTTCATGCTCAGATAAATCTACTGGAAATGAAACTCTGCTGACAACATTTCAACAAGTGTTCTAATTTCCTTATAATCAAACACATTAACAACCCACCGCATTTATGTTCAATGGCTTCAGCTTCTCAGCCTCGCATATTGGAACAATTCAACACATCTGGGACTGAATTAATGTCACTAGCAATTCCATACACTTAGAATGATCTTCTCGCTTCGCATTACATAGAAGACAGTCCTCCGAGCAAACAGCATTAAAATGCCCCTGCTTGTGTAAGTCACCCTTGGAAGCACAGCTGAACTGAGCTCTTATTAATTAGTGGCATATCCTTTGTGTTTATATAGCACTATTTGTGTGCCTGGTACGTGTGAACAAAGTCCCTACCTTAAGGAGCTTAGAGTTTAAATTATACAGATAGCTAACCCCCTCATTAGAAACTTGTTATAGATTTGGATCTAAAAGGGAGGCTGAGCAAGACAAAACCGTGGGGAGTGAATACATCTGTTTTGCAAGGAAATCTGAGCTAGGATATGAGGTTATGCAAGGATATAAGCCGCTCTTTTAATAAGTGTATCAGCTGTGATATAGAATCAGGTGGGGCTGAAGAAGGTTTTCACTAGATCCAGCTTGGGGACATGGTTAAAGCCAGATCCTGGGCACTGCAACTTTTAGATCTTGCCTCCTGTTGTAATAATTGGGCTACATCCAGCAAAGTATTTATGTGACTTAAGCTGGGATAGTCCCAAAGGCATATCTAAATTCACACGCCTAGTTGCTGTTTGACCCTCCATGTGCATTAAGACTCAAGCTGACGTGCTGCTTCCCAAGTACCCAGAGCTGGTTGCTCCCTCTGCTCACGGCCATGGCACTCTGAGCACTTGGTTGTCACCAAAACCTGATCAGGACCCTTTGAAACAGGGGCTTTTCCACCCAACCCTCACTTTCCAAATCCTAGTTTCAGACTCCTGCATAAGACATGCAATGTGCATAGACTTCTGTTATTAGGTTTAGCTGCTAGCTTAATGGGTTTGAAGGAAATATGAGGAACAGGATGAGGGAGAGTGAGGTCTCATGGTGCACATGCAAGGCAGACGGCATTTTGTGGGAAAAAAGTGGGATAGAGGAGATAAAAAATGACTCAGGAAATTGCTATGAGAGACTACCAATGGCTCAGAGAGATTACCAGGGAGAACAAAACCTGGAAGTTATTCCCAATCCATCAATTTTTGCTTTCATTCTTCCTTCCATATCCTGCTTTCCAGTTACCTCCACCCCCCCACCCCCACCCCCGCAGAAAGACTTTGAGTTCTTTAGTAACTTCTTGCTTTCCTCCAGTGTGTACAGGGCATCAGCTCTGAAGCTGAGCTGCATCACTAGGGAGACACCGAGCAATTACTGGGTCTGTCCACGAGGCTGGCTGATGCAGCAAAAATCTCGTGAGTACTTAATGTCTTTCATCAGACTACTAATTTTAGTTTCCATGAATATATATGTACTAAAATGTCTACTTATGTAGGAGAGGTGGCCATGTTTTTCCAGTACTCTGATGGGTAATATTTTCTCTTTGTACAACATGCACACTGCAAAGGAAGAGCGCAGGCTCCTCAGGCCCAACCAGCCACGGTAACAACTTTGCTTACAAACTCCAAAACCTGGCTGCATGCATGTAATCCCACCGCTCTGGGGGTACCCATGAGCACACACAGAGTGCCACTAGAGGATTCTAACTTCTTAGGGGGCTACTGTCCTGTTCCCATGCAGTAAACTGTAAAGTTTGGTCTTTGATCTATAGAAAGGTTATTTGTGAATTCCACAATACTTTCAGTTCATGCTCAACCGTAGTTACAGTTGAGAATATAAAGTTAATCCAGTGATACTATCTTTTCCCAAATGCCTCCGTTATACATTTTTTTAACCTTCCAGTTCATCTCTTGAAAGGAAACGTATGGGAGAGGAGACTGGAGTATTGTTTGAGGCAGCCTTTAACACTATCCACTTAATAGCTGTTGTCAAGCAACTTGGATGTCCTCTGTCTGTTGAATGTCTCATGCAGTAGTGAGGGTGTGCTATAGGAAAACAAAGAGGACCCCTCACCTCCGGGAAATGCTAGCCTGATATAAAACAATTACTTTTGGCATTAAAACATGGATTTTTTAAAAAGATGTCCATTTCTGTGCAGTTTTCTGGAAAACAAACTAACAAACAAACAGAAACACTCTAATTCTCTTACACAAAATGGGTATTTTATGGTGAAAAAACATGTTCTGTGGGTCTATTGATTGAAGGCTAAAGGAAAATGATATAATAGTCTTGTCCAATCTCCTGTAGAAATCTATCTGAAGAACATCATTGACCAAAAATCTTTTCATCAACCCTGTAACTTCTTTAGAAGTAATGATATTTTATAATAACATGGATTTAAATGGTCCAAATGATAAGAATGCACCATAGAGCACTTCATTATCTCCAGTATCAAAAATATTCTCTATATTATACAGCCTCAGCTCCTGCACTTTGAGTCACATTGGGATGTTTTATCTTATTCTAACCGTTTGCTTCCCAACAAAAAAAAATAATAAATAAATAAATAAATAAGTCTGTCCCATGTGGGGCTGTTCTCAAACAACTTTTCAGCTTTTTCTTTGGTAAGCAGAACAGATTGAGTGGTTTAGGTTCACACTAGTAGGCATGTTTCCTGTACCATCCTATGGCTGCTTTCTGAATTATTCATCAATTAAAAGAAAAATTCCATCTTGCTTCATTATGTTGTTTTCTATCTAGCTGGATACCCCATGAAATACTCATTGGTAAGCATGAATGCTATTCTCTTTCTCTTATGACAAACCAAAATGAGGACCGCTTCTGACCTCAGGCTGGAAAACAAATGGTTTAATGCCATTTGCTCATGCTCTTATAAGTAACCAGAACTTTCAGTAGCCAGTGATTCTTTTTAGAGAACACAGATGAAAGCAGCTAGGGAAGAACAATTAACCAAACTTTTCCGAAAACCTCATTAACTTGACATTTGAATCCTGGGCTTCAAGAGGAGCAAACAGACCCAAATATTTGTATAATAGTTTGTATATATGTATATATATGATATGCATGTATATATCATACATACATGTATATATATGTATAAACAAAAGGCCGTGGACGATGTGTGGTCTATGTCTTTGTATGAATCCTGCTAAGGGTCCTTTAACTGTGATAACCCTTGAAATAAGAAGACTGTTGATTTTTTTCCAGCTGCAGTGGGACAAACATGCATGTCCCAGCTCTTCAGAGGGCCAATGCAAGACCAAAATTTCCATCCCACATCCAGTCAGCTTGACAAACCCCGAGCTTCTGCATCATGCTTTCTACACAGGCTGCTGTAGGGCCTCTCCCTGGTCACCAAGACCAAGGTGACTTTGTCTTCAGAGGTGCTGAGAGAGGGAACATTCATTTGCAAGAAAGCCCTTAGAGCCTAACGATTTTGTTCTGCAAAACTCCTTAAATACATGAATTATACCTGCAAGTGCTAACACTGCAACCATGCAAAGTTCATCGGAGGAAGGATGAGAAAAAAACTGGCTACTGCTGAGGCAAAAAGGAATTGCCTGTAACTTTAGGAGGCTTTATAACATTTTATTTTTTTCTCCATCTACAAGTACAGGATCCTGTAACTTTAGCCTGAAAAGTATCGTAAAAGGGAAGGCTTAATTCTAATTTAAAGAAGTCTGATGAGACAATTCTATGTCCCTAAGTCTTCTTTGGAAAATATTTTTGCATAATCTTCATAAGCAAAATACTTTTCAGATATTTCACTGTAAAAAGACATTTGAATTTCCAAATACAATAGGCTTGATGCATATTAGACCTTAAAAACTATGAGATATGCTCCAGAAATATTTGTGATATGATCCAAATCCAATTGGAATGGGCATAAGCTTCCCATTAACTTCAGTAGGGTTTCAATTCAGACTTTAATCCATTCAATGCAGTGTCATGAAAAAAAAAAAAAAAACAGAAAAAAAAGAAAAAAAAACTCAGCTTGCTCTGGTGTTAATGAGGCACAGAGAAATATTTGGAGGTTCAGCACAAGATTATTTTTTTTTTTGCTGAAGAGACATTGGAATAAGGAGGAGACAACGAATGGGGGGGAAGACAGAATCTGTAAAAACAGTTTATTTTGTGAGACGAAATTCCACGGCTACCATGAGCATCTCATTTTTTTCAGCTGACACCTCCAGAGTAGGTACACAGTTGCATATGTAACACTTTCCCATATTTTTCCCTCAGGACACAGTTTTGTTTACACTCCCAGTGCTGTGAATTTATAACAACTGAGACGTTATTTGGGTTATTACATGTAATAGGAACTGTATTTTCACAGATGGCTTACCTCCTTTGCCAGATGTCAGTTTTTAACAGTGTCCTAATAACTACTGCACATGCTAACTTTATTCTGCATACTAAAAATTATTGCCTTGAAGGGACAAAACTTTTATTATTTGGGTTACTTTTGTAGTAACTGGAATAACTTATGAAAGTCTGAACTGGATGCTCCACCACTTGCAGGTTGGAAATCAGTTCTAAAATCAGCTCTAAAAAATGAATGCTCCTGTGCCAGCAGACCTGCCAGGCAGGACATGAATTACTGGATTAAAATCCTGTTTGTGACAGACAGTAGATCATTTTGTAGTTATATCCCTCCAGATCCCCTTCTAGTCTTAGAAATCTATGATTCACCTTCTGAACAAGCTTAATGCAGCCACCACAATTATCAAACAAAACCCTAATTTCTTGCTTCAAAAGATTACAGTCTGGAAAACCAAAAGAAACAGACAATGCCTGGGGGTTGAAGAAAGAGCGGATAAACAGCACAGATGGGCTTCAGAGATATTGTTGAGCAGCATTGCCAAATCCAAACATTTCAAAACTATGAGTCAGGCACCAGAAAAGTCTTGAAATTTACTTACAATTCATGAGATGTGAGAAATAGCTTATTGCAGTAATGGCTGCATTATTGTGCCATCACATTCACTGCCCAACTGCCTGTCAGTTGTCCTCCCCCAGCCGTTTCTGCATCCAATGGCTAATTTCAACTATGTTTGAAAGAAGAAGAGCAGAGAGATGGACAATGCGGACTCCTTACCAGACCTGCGGGTGGTTGGGCTGGGGGTCAGGACCAGGCCAGTGGCTGTACTGGGATAGTCAGGGACAATCGGGACCAGGTCTGCATTGACGACTCCACCATCGCCCATGCAGCTCTGTACACACCGTGTGCAAGAAACCAGGTCAGGAGTGGGAGCTGCAGACAGTGTATGGGGCTGGACATACAAGGAAATCATTCAAAGGACGGAGGGAGGAAAGCAGGAGAGTGCTGCTGGACACCATGGGGTGTGAGCAGGCTGTGGGAGATGTGGTGGCAGATGTGGTGCTACCCAAGAGCCAGCTGAAGCTCTGCAGCCCCAACAGGTTGTCTATATTTTAGTCCCAGGCATCCATAAGGTGGATATTAAGCACCAGGTAGGCTAAGACTCATAAACCCTTCTGCCCAAAACTGTGCTGAAGGGTTTAGCACCCCTGTATCCTTCCCTTCACTCCCAGATGTTGTCCCGTCACTGCACACTCCTGGTTGTTATTGATCCCTTGTAATTCACTAACTCGTTCATACAAGTGTGCCATACCTTGTGTCAGTCCAAGTAAAATAAGTTAGCAAAGACATATCACTGGCTGTTGTTCAAACCACTGACATTAATTAACATTTTCTCGTTGTTCAAAAGCAGCACCTACGTTGACTTCTCCAGGGCTCTTGGTGCAACAGCAGCACTGCGGAGGCCCGCCCAGCTTTGCGCTTTGCATCTGGTGGTACCAAAGAGGAGAACAGAAATGTACAAACTTCTGTCCCCTAATCCTCACAAAAACAGTGCTTGCAGAAAAGTAATTTAGGCCAAGGTACTAGGAACTAAATCCTCGTACCTCTTCCTTCCCAAATTTCCAGCTCTAACCCAGCAAGATCTTTGTGTTTATGAAAGTTGTTTGTTTTTTTTTTCCATGCCTTACACGATGGGAGGTGAATGTTTTCTCTCCAGTTCCTCACTGACTGCTGTTGCCATGGCAGGTCCACCACCTCTGTCAGTCGTGGGGAGCTGAGTGGGGACTGTGTGCTCAGGGAGTCTGAATTCCTCCTCCTGGCCCCTTGCTGCAGCAGTGGATACACAGCATTGGAGACAAAGCACGGCTGGTGGTGAAATGCCCAGGGTTTGAACAAATAAAGATTTGTCAAACTGGTGTCTTTCAGGAGCACAGCTTTCTCACACAGGTTATGATGTCACGTCACTGACTTTATTTGGACATAATCTGAGATTCTTCTTTCTGGAACGTGTGAAGAAATATTCTAAGAAACAGAAAAAAGCCTAATTGGAGCATGGTGATCTCAAGGGTTTCTCTATAAGCTGCAATATCTGAAGTTTTCATTTATAAAAGACACGACACACAGATCTGATACCAAAAGCATTGTGGTTACTGTTAAGTTTTACCACTTGCAGCTGAAGGAATCTGTCCTTTTTTTGCTACAGTCCCCCTGCAGTATAGCCACAGCCCTGTACAAACAACAGCACTGAGGGCAGTCTGTTATACTTCAGCTGCTTTTTCCACTCCTCTGCTAGGTTCATCATCATCCCTTTACACCAGGAGAAGCTGATTTTAGAGAAGCTCAGTCACATAGGTAACGGCCCATGTATTCAGCTGTTTTAGCAATATATAAATCCAGGATAACTCAAGTGGTAGAGCAGAGAAGTTTTCAACTTGCATCACTGTAAACGGATAAAAAGACAAGGTTTTAAGTGTTTCTTGTTCATTCAAATGCAATTAAAAGTTGTTCACAGAGCTTCACAAAGTGACCACATGTGACCAGCTGGACACTTGTCCTCCTTTATACATCGCTGTTGCCAGATTGAGTGAGCTCTAGCACGTGCTCTGGAAGCGAGGGCTCCCCTTCGCTGTTGCTGAGGTCTATAAGACAGATGGTTTATTAGAAACTATTTCTATAATGAAAAAAAACAGACTTTAAACAGTTCAGCTGGAGTTTATAGACAAGCAGAGACTCACTGACTGATTTTTCTATCTGTGCAGCGAGGTAAAATCATATTTCTGATAGCATCACAAATATTCAGAACCACAAGTAAAAGGATGGACTGAGATAATCTGTTTTAAAAGAAGAAAATGTGGACCAGGAGGTCAGCCTTCACTAGACATTCATTTGACCTTGTCTGTCTCACAGATTTACATATACATTTGCATATTGATACCCATATTATCACCACATCTGCTCATCTATGCATTCTCCCCTCCATAGTAAGAGATACTTTTCCTGACTGTGATGTTCTTGTTATGAAAGAATGATGATTTTTGAGCAGTTTCAGCCTGTAGTCTAGGGCTGGCAGCTTAATCAGGAAATATGACGCTGTTCCAGAGCCAGTGGGCCATCTCGAGATGCATGGTAGGATTTCTCAATCTGTTTGAAGTCCAGCACTTTCTCAACAGCTTGATAGCAGAGATTTTTGATACTGTGCTCATAGGGTTGGGCTATGGGTAAATGCATGATCAAGGGCAAAGTCTTACAGTACATTTGCAGAAATCAAAGAAAATGATCATTTAAAGAGAGAAAAATTGTAATGTCAGAGATAGCCTGAGGTAAGGAAGAAGCGAGCCTGGAAAACATAGCTCTCATCCCATGGAAAGATTCACCAGACAGGCTCTCTAGTGGAGAGTCGGATTCAGAGCAAACAGCAAGCCATAAGGAAAGCTAAAGAAAGGTGAGTGTGAGCTCGTCACATACAGGTAACCCCCAGGTTGTCCCCTGCTGTCCCCCACAGGAGCTGGGTACAGAGTGTGAGCCAAAAGACAAGAGAAATCCCAGAAACACTAACTGCAGCAGTCAACAGCCTGATTGTACTGGCAAGGGATGAACAGCCAGCAGCAGGTGAGGTTTGGTGTAATCCTGGGCATAGTCCAGACCCCGCTGAATTCAGGGAGGTTTTACCATCAACTAATTTCATCAGTGATGGATTATTCCCAAGAATTTTCATCTATATCCTTACTACCTGAGTCAGCACTCCACTTAAAACCACACAGGGCTGTTATGAGAAAAGTGTTATGAGTGATGAAATGGTAAAACAAACATTAGCTTTCTTGGCTCTCCTTTATAATACTTATTCCACTTCAACTTGAAAATTACACTGGGTCTCTCGGTGTGACTGCTGAAGCATCTTGCCCAGCCATCCACCTCCCAGCTGTGCCGTATGCCACTTGGACCTCCCTGCCAAATGTAAGCACTTGAGTCATCCAAGCCAGGTGATCAGCATAAAGACTCTTAATTTGTATTGTGGTATCAGCACTTTCTCAATGCATATGAGGCTTAATTTATTCATTTCAGGGCTGCATGTTTGCAGGTTCTGTGTCTTTATTTAATCTGTAGATTATGTATCAGTTACTACATATATAGCTCGGAAGCTGGAGGACTAACAATAAATGAGTGACAGAGCCAGGAATAAAATTTAAAGGTGCTTGTTTATGATTGTGAATTCATCCTCCAGCGTATGTTGCTGTTATTGCACTACAGAGCTAGTATTTTCTCTTCTAACGTGGTCTACTTACCCTTATTTACAGTGTTCATAATCCCTGAGGATACTTTACTATTTTTAGCTTACTGGATATTTGCAAAGTTTTACCCTGTACTTTGTCAATGACCATGTGTTACTGCTTTTTGCAAAGCTAAAACCATAAAGGAAAGGCAAACTACGTGTTATATGTTATTTGGGAATTCCTTCAGAAGATTTTAGATAAGAATTTTGCTTGATTAGGGAGGTCTGAAAAACGGAGAACAAAGAATTTCACAGAAACCAACAAAACCCACATTATTTTGTTGTGATCTACAATGTGAAATCTTTCTCTGTTTGTTTGAGTATTTTGCAGTGCTTGCTTAAAAATCTTCATCCCCTTTAGAAAAGTAAAATAATGAACAGATTATGTTGCTCCATTTCAAGGAAGAAAACAATAGAGAAAAGCCAACTGGAACACTAGATTATACAAATAAAGGCAATTTGTACTGGCAGTGTTCTGATCCAAATAATTATTAATTTCCTAACTCATTCAAAATTGATGCTTGTGGAAGTACTAGGTTAAAAGGGTTGGAAAATGAATTCTTCTAGTTACCCACTGAGAACATATATCGGTGGAGCAATGAAAAATTCTTTGACTTGAACGAGAATTATATTACATGTAGTTTACTGAAATGAGATCTAGTGTCATGTAGAAAATGATGCTTTGGAGCAATAGGGTGAGGAAGGAGGCTGACACTTGTCTCTGCTGCAGCTGGAATGGATCCCCCTTCATCCAGGTCAGCCAGAGGATGAGGAGGCTTCACCTCCATGGCTCCAGATGGGGAAGCTAAGGCTGACATCGTCAGGAACCTCCCCTGTGTGCCTGTCGGACAGTCACCTCTCCCCTCAAGGCTCCTACACCATCCAGGCTTCACAAGTTGGTAACACGTTTCCTATACTGTTGAGTTTGGCTGGATTAAGAGCAGAGAGCTACATGTAAAAGACTAAAAACAGAAGGAGGCTCTGTTCTACTAGAAATTTATTTAGTGATCAGATGGAAAACTTGGCTTCAGTGAAAAAAAGAGTTAGGTACCAGAAAGAGATGAGAAAGTCAGTCCTGGATAAAAGTAGTTCTAATACTTAACATAAATTAAAACGTAATTAAAGGTTCATATACGAGTCATGCCAACTTCTATGTAGATGAGAACTGTAATGAAACGGTATCTAAGTCATTATAAATTTTGCTATTTACACAAAAGAGGAAAAAGAATGTTTCCTACTTCATTTTTCGTGTTACCCTCCATAGCTTGCGTACTTATTAAAATGTAGGGTTTCAATTACCCATAGAAAAAATACAAACGTGCAGAGAAAATGACTACTAGAAAGAAAAGCAACCAAATCCCATAACTGGATTTATAATAATTCAGTCCTGTCTAAGGAGTCAGATCGTGTTCTTTTTCCTCCCTACATAAAAGTTGCACTCATATTCATAACAATAGAACAAGAAAAGCACAGTTGCTTCAGAACACTGGACATAGTTTTCCAGAAACAAGATAGCAACTACTCAGGAATGCCGTGGAAAACATTAATCACATAGTAACTTGCTATTTACATTGAAGATAGTAGCCTTTAAAATGAATTAAAAACTAACAGGAAAAAAAAGAAAACAAACAAACAAACAAAACTAAAACAGTTTTTAGTCATGGGACAGTTTTGCCTATAAGGTGGAATCTCTGTTCTTTGTTTTTCGTCCAGCATTTCTTTGGAGATATATATCTGTACATGTGCAGATATATGTCTGGGAGAGGTTTATCAAAAGTGAAATCATGCCTGGATGGCAAGCTGGCAAATCTCATCTCAGAGATTACATTTGCAGCAGACAAACGCCCCCAGAAAAAAAAATGCTGGACCGATACATGTGAACGAAATGCCTCTCCCTGTCCGTGACCCACGCGGGATCCACGTACATGCCTCGGGCCAGCAAAGCGGGGCTGACCACAGCTAGGCTCGGCGTCCCAGCCGTCCCATGCAGACAGCACACACCACAATGCTCCTCTCCCCACCAAAATGCCGAGCAGGGCAAGCGATGGGGATGCTGCCACCCGTTGCCTGGATGACGGACGGGCCCCAGGTCCCTTCGTAGTCAGCAGATGCCACTCGCATTGCTGTCAGTGGGAGCTGGACAGAGCCCCGAGGGAGCAGCAGGCTCTGGGGGTGCTCCGCAGGATGAGGACTTGCCGGTTCGCCAGTCCAGCCCCAGCGCTGCCACCCAGCCTTGGCGAGGTTCTACAAAATAAGCGACTGCCGTCGTGCTTCTTCCGTGGGACGACGACCGGACAGGGCTGGTGAGCACCACGGCACTTCTTCTTACACCTGCAAGATGCTGCCGGGCTACAGGCCCCAATTTCTTATTTTGAAGCAGGAAAATCCAGCCAGAGGATGTGCCCCTTACCAGAGGAAGGACTGTCTGTTCTCCAGCAGCCAGAACGCAGCTGTCCGGGCTCCATCGTAACTTGCCAAAAATACAGTGCAAATTTTTAACAGTTCACAGGAAAAAGAACGTCCGCATTGTCAGGGTATAAATCCGTCCTTACGTATGAGAATGGAACAAGCATTCACCCAGCATCTCTATCAAATATCGTAGAAAAGGTTACACAAAAATATTTAAGTATATGGATACAGATACATAGATATTACACTTGCATAAAATATGTAGATTCAAAACCCTTTGGGCAGTTTCACAGTTAGCTGAAAATGTATGCTTTAGAAATATGAACAATTTCCTACACTTTTCTAGTTTAAGTAGGAGGGGGAAAGGGAAGAAGCATCAACCTTATTAATACTGAATGCTAAGTGCAGAAGTTTAGCTGTAGCTGTAGGGTTTTGAAGCAATTGATTTGACAGAACCTCCAAGCATAAATTCTGTTTTAAAAATCCACATTTATTCCCCAGATTGCTTATTGTTTCATGAAAATGAAAGCCTACGTGTCCTGCTTGTATCAGCTGGATCTCCTGAGACCGTTCAATTAAACCTCATAAGCTTACAATACTTCAAGGTAGGGTCGTGTACTGGGAGAACGCATGAACCTTATTGCAGTATTCCTGTGTGATAAAAGGAATTTATAACTTCTTGCATCTTGTGTAATTTAACTTTAGAAATGCAAAACCTTAAATGACACCACAAGAAGCTCACAGTTCTGAGAAAATTAAAGTCAGTATGAAATTTTACTTATAGACCACATAATTTACATAGATTTACATAAATACAGAGATATTAAAATAATAAATCAAAGCTAATTAACAGAGGATAGAGGTTTACATGATAACATTTTAACTCTAGTTACATTTTTTGCAACTACTTTTTAGTGTCATGAGATAATATAAATAATATATATACCTATATATCTGTAATATATATAAAGATATATATATATATATCTCCATCCTTCTTTTTTTTTATTTTTTTCTTCAAAAATAGGGCAATTGTATAACAGCAATGAGATGTGACAAGCAGTACACTTCTGGGGAATTATTGCATGCCTTGAGTGCATAAGGCAGAAGGAAGAGTATCTGACTTCAGACACTAAAGAAGTGGAACCATCAACCAGAAATGCACTGGAGTGATCTGGAACATCTTATTGCTTTTATAAAACTCGAAATCATACACTGGTTTTTAAGAAAAGGCACAAAATAAAGGGGAAAGTAATATCTCTCTATTTAGTGGAGATCAACGACCAGGAAGCTCCATTACTGCTCACTGAACTCTCTTCATTGTCCTAAACCTATTCCCTGTGGTGCAATACCGTGCTGCAGTTGCATAAGGAGGTTAAACACAAAAGTTCATGCATCCTTTATTAGGGGAAACAAAACAAAAGCCCGTTTTCCTTGCCCAGCAACAACGCAGGAGCCATTAGCATCTGGTGGCACCAGCTGCCGGGAAGCATCAGCCACCGGTGCGGCCGCACCGCAGCATGCAAGCCCCGTGGGCTCCAGGCACGTCCCCGCACTAACCTCGGCTGGCGGAGCAGCTCCTCGAGCGGGATGCTACAGCACCTGCCCACAGCGCCGGAGGCACGGATCCAAACCCAGCGGTCATTGCCCGTCAGGCCAAGCAAGATCAGGAAGGGGTAAAACAGGGTAACAGAGGCGCTGCCCTGAAACCTCCGCGTTTTGGCGCTGTCGAAGGATTAGGGAGCGCTTCTGCCGCCCTCCTTCCTCCTTTTACCTCGGCGAGCGGCATTCGCTCCCCGCCTGTGCCCGGGGTTTTCCAGCCCAACAGCCACGCTGGGAGGCAGAGTACAGCAGAGCGGGGACAAAACGTTAAGAACTGTGGACTACTACTATCTCCTCACGCCACTTTGAATGCCGGGATAGGAAAGGAAAAAAAGAAAAGAAATCCCTCAGGATTACTTTTCCTTTGCTGTATTTTTTAGATGTTAAACTGCACAGTAGAGGGCTGCCTCTGCTGTGATACCACACGAGATGTCTCAAAGTTTGGACACGGCACTCTGCTAAGGCACCTCCAAGGAACGGGCACTGATTTAATCGCTGAGCAAAGCCGCATTTGCTGAACCTGGCACTGCCCTGGGCTCCTTCAACACGCACAGCACCAGCAGCCCCTTGCACCTGCCTGCCAGACACAAAAAAGCTACTGGTGTTTGCTCGGGAGAAACCACACCAGCCACTTCTGAAATAAACATTTGCCGGGGTTTAAGAGCTGACATTTTGTACAACCGCATGGTTTGCTCCCCAAAAGGGGGAAAATTAAGTGTTGTGCATCCTTAACTGCCTGCTAGGTTAGGAGGGATAAAAATACATATCAGCCAAAAAAAAGTAGGACCCAGCCCCGTTCTGCTGCAGGATTCCTTGCCGGGAGGTGAAGCTGTGAATGCAGCGCAGTCGGTGCGGGGTGCCTGGTGCAGAACCGGGTTTCTTTGGGGACCACCAGGAGGGACAAGGCCACCCTCCCTCAGGGCGCATCGCCTCGCACTGCCACGCAGAACGGTGCCGGGTTTCGGGGTCTGTGTCACGGGGGGTGTTTGAAGATGAGGGATGCTGAGGGGAGAGGAAAGCTCTGCTCTGCTCTGCCCATCTTGCTGGGCAGACGGCGGGGGGCTCAGCGCTGCAGCTGGGGGGACGGGGCCGCAGGGCGCCTGCAGTTTTCTGAAGCCCAGACTGGGGTGGACATTTCTACACAAAACAATATCCAGTCCTGGAAAGGAGTGAGAGGGGTGGGACAGGGGCCAAGGTCCTGGCACAGAAGGAGAGACCGCGGTGGGCTGTTGCCCTGCTCCGAGGGGACGGGGGGTCCCAAGGTGCCCACCAGACCTGCCTCTCCCCCCGCACCCCTCACCCGCGCCCCAGCCACGCCATGCAATGGTGACATGGGGTGCAGGGGAAGCCCAGGAGAGTGGGATCGCCCCGGTCCTCAGGGTAACGACGTCCGGGGAAAAGGGACCCCCACCCCTGACCCGCTCCTCCAGGTGGACAATGGTGTGTGGTAGCTGAGTGCAGCTCCTTCTCCGGTAAAAAGACGCATCCTTTCCTTGCACAGTCAATGAGAAACGCAATGTGATCTGTCATGCGCTTGGATCGGGGGCTCGTTCGTTCATTTGAATTAGCAATGTTTTTTTCTTCTTCTTCGGGGACAAGAATAATCACTCAGGTATTTACAAACACCAACCAGCGCCGTCGCGAGGTCTCCCCCAAACCATCATGACAAAATCACCGTTTGCAAGAGCCCCGCGCCAGCTGTGTCCAAAGAAGCCCGTGGCTGCTGGGAGCTGGGGGCTGCCGAGGGAGAGGGGCGCTGGATCTCTGAGTCCTGGGGGGGTCTTCCCAGGCGGCTGTCTCTTCCTTGGGGTGCCTCTCCCCGCGCCCCTGTCCCGGGGTGCTGCCGGCTGCCGCTACTGCTGCTGCGGGTGCAGTGGTCCCTTTCGTACTCCTCCTGAGCCTTTTGCATCTTCCGCTTCTTCATCTTCCTCTTGTGGACATGGAAGGTGGTGAGGGAGAGGAGGATCAGGCAGAAGATGAGGGTGACCAGGACGATTAAAACCAGAGTGGACGAGAAGGACTGGAAGAGCTGACCCACTTGCGCGATGCAGGTGCTGCTGGCGTTCAAGGTGGCGGACGTCCTGTTCAGGAGGCAAGGCGGCAGGGACAGCCTCAACTCCTTGGAGAGCTTGGCACTCATTGAGGAGGCTTCGGAAAGACGAGGATCTCCCTCCCCTCTCTGAAGACGCCGAAATTTCCAGCCGCTGCCGGGCTGCTGCGGCCGGCCGGGCGCTCGCTGCCGATGCCCGGGGTGCTGCCGGCTCTGCCTCTCGCTCGCCCTCGAGCCCCAGAGCAGCCTGCGAAAGGGGAGCCGGACACATCAGCGCCCACCCTGCCCCGATCCCCCCACCCCTGGCACGGGGACAGGGGGCAGCGAGCCCCGCCGCCCGCCCCCCAGCCCCTTACCTGCGCCGGAGGAGGCGGCGAGGGGGCGGCCCGGCGGCGGCGGGCGCTGGGGGGGCTGCGGCAGCGCCGGGCGGTGCGGAGCGGGTGCGGAGCGGAGCGGAGCGGAGCCGCCGCCGCTTCGGGGAGCGCCGCCCGCAGCCTGGCACCGCCCCGGCCGCTGACGTCAGGATGGGGCCGCCCACCCCCTGCCCCCATCCCCACCCCACCCCCGGCCCCCCCATCCCACCCCCGGCCCCCCTGTGCCATCCCCATCCCACCCTCATCCCAACACCGGCCCCCACCTTCCAACCCCAGTCCACTCCCAGCCCCCCCTTCTCATCCCCACACCACCCTTGTTCCCCCCATCCCACCCCCGGTCCCCCTATCCCATCCCTATCCCACTCCCAGCCTCCCCTTCCCACCCCCACCCCACCTCCAGTCCCCCTACCCCTTCCCCATCCCATCCCCACCCCACCCCTATTCCCCCATCCTATCCCCAACCCATCCCCACCCCACTCCCCGTCCCCCCATCACACTCACAGCCCCCCCATCCCACCCGCTTCCCACCTCTGGTCCCTCCATGCCATGCCATGCCATGCCATGCCATGCCATGCCATGCCATGCCATGCCATGCCATCCCATCCCATCCCATCCCGTCCCATCCCATCTCATCTCGTCCCGTCCCATCCCGTCCCATCCCGTCCCGTCCTGTCCTGTCCTGTCCTGTCCCACTCCCAGTCCCACTCCCAGTCCCAGTCCCAGTCCCAGTCTCAGTCCCAGTCCCAGTCCCAGTCCCAGTCCCAGTCCCAGTCCCAGTCCCTCCATCCCACCCCCATCCCCTCCATCCTATCCCCATCCCACCCCCGGTCCCCCCATCCCAACCGCACCCAGTCCCTGGTCCATTCATCCCACCCCCATCCCATCCCTTCCCATCCCATCCCATCCCCGGTCCCCCCCGGAAGGAGCCGAGCACCGCCGCACCCAGCCGTAGCAATGTGAAGGTTGCCCTCCCACAGCTGTAAGTGTTTTCTCCAGGAGCATCTGGATGTGAACGGCCCGAGAGCACATCCCAGCTGAAATCCAGGTGATTTCACAGAATCCCAGAATCACAGAATCATCTAGGTTGGAAGAGACCTTCAAGATCACCCAGTCCAACCTCTGACCTAACACTAACAAGTCCTCCACTAAACCATATCACTAAGGGCTACATCTAAACGTCTTTTAAAGACCTCCAGGGATGGTGACTCAACCACTTCCCTGGGCAGCCCATTCCAATGCCGCACAACCCTTTTGGTAAAGAAGTTCTTCCTAATATGCAACCTAAACCTCCCCTGGCGCAACTTTAGCCCATTCCCCCTCGTCCTGTCACCAGGCACGTGGGAGAATAGACCAACCCCCACCTCTCTACAGCCTCCTTTAAGGTACCTATAGAGAGCGATGAGGTTACCCCTGAGCCTCCTCCAGGCTGAACAAGCCCAGCTCCCTCAGCCGCTCCTCGTAAGACTTGTTCTCCAGATCCCTCACCATTTCTGAACACAAGAGATCTGAACGATGCTTCCTGTAGAGATAACGGGGCAAAAAAAATAGGGTGGTGCTCCAGAAGGAGTGAAATGATGGGCTGGGTGTGATGGCATGGGGCCAGACCTGACGGCCCAGGAGGTTCCCTCAGTGCCACACTGGGAGCAGGGGCAGAGGTGCTGCGCGGCCCCACTGCGCGTAGCGGGACTTTTAGGGAAGACTGAAAGCGTCAGTCTGCTCTGCTGGCCTGGAGGCACCTGAGAAGCCCGGAGGAAGATCTGTACAAGATCAGCTCTGATGTGACTTCAGAAAAAAATGACAATCAGGAAAAAAGGCCCACTGACCCCAACAGCCAAGGAGCAGTCTCAGAGTCAAGATGTAGCTGATCAGCTGCGCATTTACGTGCTTCGTGGTTTCCCGGTGGAGTTCTTCTGCAGTGCTTTTGCCTCTGGTAAACACGCGATTCGTGAAATTTGGTTGGTCACCATTAACTCTTTGACAGTTCCTGAGAAAGATTTAGGCCGCAGGGCACAAACTACACTCAGCCCAGTTGGGCTAGACCCAAGCAAAGGGTCTCCAACTTGGGATTTCCTCTGCCAAGATGAGTGCAGACCACTCTGGTACACCAACGGTGTGACTCACTGACATGACTGCCTCCGTGACCCTGCCTTCCTGCACACCTATACCCAATGGGCATGTCTGAGGGGGAGAGAAATGGGAAGGGAAGGGAAGGGAAGGGAAGGGAAGGGAAGGGAAGGGAAGGGAAGTGGAAGGGAAGGGAAGGGAAGGGAAGGGAAGGGAAGGGAAGGGAAGGGAAGGGAAGGGAAGGGAAGGGAAGGGAAGGGAAGGGAAGGGAAGGGAAGGGAAGGGAAGGGAAGGGAAGGGAAGGGAAGGGAAGGGAAGGGAAGGGAAGGGAAGGGAAGGGAAGGGAAGGGAAGGGAAGGGAAGGGAAGGGAAGGGAAGGGAAGGGAAGGGAAGGGAAGGGAAGGGAAGGGAAGGGAAGGGAAGGGAAGGGAAGGGAAGGGAAGGGAAGGGAAGGGAAGGGAAGGGAAGGGAAGGGAAGGGAAGGGAAGGGAAGGGAAGGGAAGGGAAGGGAAGGGAAGGGAAGGGAAGGGAAGGGAAGGGAAGGGAAGGGAAGGGAAGGGAAGGGAAGGGAAGGGAAGGGAAGGGAAGGGAAGGGAAGGGAAGGGAAGGGAAGGGAAGGGAAGGGAAGGGAAGGGAAGGGAAGGGAAGGGAAGGGAAGGGAAGGGAAGGGAAGGGAAGGGAAGGGAAGGGAAGGGAAGGAAGGGAAGGAAGGAAAGGAAAGGAAAGGAAAGGAAAGGAAAGGAAAGGAAAGGAAAGGAAAGGAAAGGAAAGGAAAGGAAAGGAAAGGAAAGGAAAGGAAAGGAAAGGAAAGGAAAGGAAAGGAAAGGAAAGGAAAGGAAAGGAACCACATAAAAATGGCCTTTTTTTACAGAAAACAGCATTGGCAGCTTTAATGTAGGTATAAAGATATCTAAGGATGTTAGCTCTATTTATGGCAACAATAACCAAATTGTGGATTAAATAAACTTCAAAGCCAAAGAATTTACTAATTCAGGATATGGTTATTACAAAATTAATAGATAGGGCTAGTTATATATAGCAGTAAAATATTTAACCTTATCTTTCAGTTTAAATTGTCAACAGGTAACACAGTAGTACTGACAGTTAAATTGCTTAAAATACATTTAAAATCAGTTGTGTATTCATTTCATCTGCTGTCTTTCCCAAGTGACAATTTGCCTCCTGTGTCTCAAACTGCCTCTTCCTCTCTCCTGCCCCAGTCCACACTAATCCATTTTCACCCAAACCACTTGGGCTTAAATCCCCAGAATGTTTGGTGAATATTTTATTTACTTTCAAAATGCTATTCTCATTATTCCTGGCTTTCAGGATTACCAAATAGTGAAAATGCAAGTGTCTTGTATATTGGTGTGATAATTATTCTAAGCCATAGGGTTTTGTGAAACTGCAAGGGGTGAACGTTAGGCCCTGGGACTGGAAAAGGGCAGAAAGCATCGAAACCTCAGCAAATGTTCAGCTCTCTCCCTGCTGTCACAAACCCTTTGCTGTCTGTGCTCATGTACCATTTTGGAATATTTCTGCTTCAGCTAAAAGAATTGAAAAGCAGAGTTAGTTCTTGCTCTGTCTGGCAACTAATTTTACAATTTTTAATGAGAGAGACAGTTAGAAGAGAAGCATTGTAGAGAAGTAGGGAAATAACTGAACTGTCATTATATATACCTTGGCATTCTGGCTCACACTGGCTGCCAGCCAGCCAAAGTTTATAGATTTAAATACCCATGATCAGAATATGGTGAGTTTCAGAAATCAGGGGAAAAATCTATATTGTTATGGACAAGTACCTGTGCATTATTCCATTGTTCTGATTAACTGATATAATTGGATTTTAATATAAACATGCAGAAGAGCATGCATATCCAATACATAATGTGGTCATGAAAACCCCCTCCTTTATTTATCATAAAAATAAAGAATATGAGTGCCCTCTTTCAAGAACAAATTGCTCGTTACTTATAGTGAATTTCCCCATAGTATATACACAGTATGGCATTTATAGAGGTCAGGTTTCTTGTTCACATAGGACTGGCCACTGCATGACAGACAATATTGTATTTAGGTTTTGTATTTTACAATTATGTCTGTATTCATTACAACCTTTGTAACTTCCCGTTTTCTCTGGATTCACATTGGTAAGAAGCAGACGGCATACATATTTGCAAATCCCCCAAACAGACTTTTGTACATGGATATTTTTTAATCTGTTAATTAGAGAAGTTGTTCCTTCAGATGCTAATTCCTCAGACCCTGTTTTACACAGCCCTTTTTCGCCAAGGCAGGAGCCTAATGAGATAACCTGTAAGGGCAAAAACCGCTCATGTAAGTAAAGGTTTGATGGCTCAGGCCCTTGGCTATTAATGACCCTTCCTGAAAAAAATTTATTGGCCCCTCACTGTTTAAATTTAGCAGTTGATTACATATAGAATAATGCATGATCCCTTTTGCACCGAGATTGATGTCATCATTTGCCAGACAGACCAAGTACCTGATGAATGCCAATGACCCTCATATTAATTTGCAGTCTCCCCACAGGATGAAGGCCATCTGTACAGAAGTCTTTAGGGCCTTCCATACTCTCACTACTACAGGTGAAGCCCAGTGATTTAGACATAGTCTGAAAGCATGGTGCAGTAAACAGAAGGAATTTAAAAAACAAAATAAAATGGATTTGTATTTCATGAGCAATGGTAGGTCGACTAATATCCTGCACGTTGCAAATGTTTATCTCGCAAAAATAGCTTAACTGTGACTGATAACGCTGCTTCCCAGGTTACCCAGCTCAAAAGCAGGTATTCTTTTTCTTTCTTTCCCCCATGCCTTCTAGAAGAGGGTAGTCTTCTGATGCGGGCTTACAATTCCTTCATTCTCAAGAGATGATTCCTTATGAAACTTAGAGACAATTTTACATATTCAGTTTCTGTTCTTACTTTAGAAAGATATTCTTTTCTTTTTCTGGTAAAGGAGAAATCTACCACATGGGACAGTGAGAAAATGAAAGGATGCATGTGATGCAGACTGGGGAAGGTTACTAAGCTTTTGCTGAATTCAGCAGGGTGTTAAATGGCAGCAGGAGCAGAATATGGGCTCAGACTATGAAGGTTTTTTACAATAAATAGACAACATTGGACATGCCTGACAGAACACACGGATCTTCAGTTTAATTATGACAACAGGCTTCTAAAGCTGCAGCATACATACATCTACTAATGAGCTGCTGATCTGGCTAAAATTAATACAAAGAGGAAAGAAAGGCAGGATTTTATCTGTAACAGCACATTAAAAATGCTATTTATTTTTTCATTAGACAATACATTTTAGAAAGGCCCCTTCAGAGTAATGACCTTTCAGGTTTAATCTTTTTGCTCTTCTTAATAGTTTACAGAGTTTTCAGGGAATTCAGAGGTGCAGAATTTAATTATACTTTTTAAACGGAGAACATGGCTACTGGCTGGCAAAATAAAAGGTGACCACTCCAGTGGCTATCACTGAGAGAGAAAAAAGAAATATGTATTCCTTGGTTCAACTGGAAAGAGGTTTAAGCAATGCACAATTTAAATCTGAGTTCATGTTAACAGCCCCTCACCTTCTTCCCTTAGCACAGTTTGAAAGCGTTTCGAAGAGAATCCAACACATCATTCACTCCAGCTTTTAATATGGGATAAGCCTGTTGTTCAGTCAAAGTTTGGTGGTTTTGTACAGCCTTGGTGCTGTGTCTGCACCGTGTGCTCTAGGATACTTCCCCATCACACCAGTGGGTGCAAGGGTGAAACTCCTCAGGCTGGTAGTCGGGCTGGATTAAAGGGAGGAGAGAGAGAAGTTAAAAACACACCTCCCACAGGTCATCCCATGGCCCAGGAAGAGAGTGGTCCCCACCGATGCTCTTGTGATCCCTCCAGACACCCAGAGACACAGCGGTGTTGTGCAGGGGACAGCCCCAGTCCGATGGCTATTGCCCGCATGCAGAACAGAAGGGACTTGAATTCACATCTTCCATCTCCAGGCTAGAGCAGGGCTCAGCAGCACGGGGCTCGGGCTGAGGTTTTCTTGCTCATTCCACGCACACAACAAGCCTCCCGCTCCCCGTAGCGCCCTGGCTTCGTTCCAGCCAGGAAATCTAAGAAAGATGGAAAAGTGTAATGGATGACAAAGCCATTTACCTCCAGCTCTACCAGAAAAAAATCCATGCTCAGTCAACTCCAGGCTTACTGTGGTGTTCTCCAGTCAAGTATATAGCTCACATTTTGCCCAGGGCCTTTTATAATCTCTCTCTCTTTTTTTTTTTTTTTTTTTTTCCTTCAACCACTGTGTGAGGGAGGAAGTTGGTATTCTGCTCTGTTCTCATCTCCTGGGCCTTAAGTACCCAAGAGACCACTGGTTTTATCCCTATATTCTCCCTATCAGTATAGTAAAAGAAATCCAGGTACTGACTGCTGGAAATGTATTTTCCTCCTGTTGTTGTGTACTTTAAATCCATTACGAACAGTCCTGTGCTTTCAACTTGTCTATCACACTGCTTGTAGCCAGGATGTTAATAAGCAGAACTTACAGAACTTTGAATTCATTTTAGAAATTTTACTTAATCATAAAACTCTTTTTTTTTTTTCTTCTGAGAGTAGAATCTGGAGAAGGGGAGAAGGAACATTAATTTTTAATGACAGTAACACCCCCAAAATTCTTAAGTGCAGAATTTCTGTATGTTGATATTTTCTAAAGTAGGATTAGGTACCTTAAGGTCTTATTCTGCAAGGTGCCTTACCCTGTAGTCAAATCCAACCCAGGTTACAAGCAACTGCCCACAGAAAATATTGAACTAAAGAAGTCACTAATTGCTTGTGAGATTGGGTCAAGCACCTTTCAGCATCAGCCCCTTGCAAATAGCATTTCCACGGCAAATTTAGCTGCTCCAGTTGCAGAAGGGATGGTCCTGTCCATGGCAAAGGGACCCCATCTTGTGACTGACAATACCATTGGCTGTTAAAATAGAAAAGCCTCTGACACATGGACAGAGAAGCTCAAGGTTTTCACTTTGTCATTCCTGGCATTTACCTAATATCATGCAGGATGTGCTTGTGAATAATCCATTTGTACAAAAATAATATCATTCCCCTTAGAAGCGCTTATTTTCCCAGTGATATCAGCAAAAAAAGCAGCTGTTTACTGTGTTTTCATTTTAAAGTTGGCTTGCTTCACCGGAGAGTATATTAGGCTTTACTGGAGAACCATGTAATCTCTTATTACTGAACTCTTTTTTTTCTTCTCTCTCTGTCTCCTTCTGCTAAGTTTTGTAATACTCTTTGCCATGTCATGTCTGAAATTAGACTAAAAACACTTTGAGAAAGCAACTGAATTATCTGATTTTTATCAGGAGATGCTCTGAGAGAGCATTAAGCTCTCTCTAAAATAATAATAATAATAATGATTTAAAAGAAAGAAAAAAAAATAGAAAAAAAGAACAAAAGAAAAACACCACAGCAGCATCTGGAAATAAGGAGAAAATATCAATGTAATAAACATTCAACAAGAATGACCGGCTTTTTAAAAGCTCTGCAAGAAGATATTTCGATGTGGCAATGTCCTTGCTTTAGAGCAGGAGGCACTTTAGCTGTTTTGCACATACTCAAAGAAAGTATTGAGACCATAACTTTTTTCTGTGTGCTTAGATAAGAAGTGCCTGTAGATTATAGAACCGGGAGGAATCCTATGTATATATTCTTTTCGATTAGCACTGCTTCCTATTTCTTCTGACCTTCATGGCTCAAAAGTAGAAATTAGGTCTCTAAATCATTGCTTACTGCAGAGGATCAGAACATGGTGCAAATATTTTTGCTTGCCTTGAAGGACCCAGGAGTATAGTTCAGCTAACCCACCTCCCACCATCTTTGTGGGTCACATTGGTAGAGCATCAACGTGAAAAAGAAAAGCTTGGTAAGCAATGAGAAAGTCTACAGAACAGAAATTATGTGAATAGGCAAAAAAATGAACATGAGAATACAATTTATAGAATAAAAAAGAGCAGGTGGAGCATAGGATATACTGCGCAGACATGACAATTGTAAATAGCTATCATTTGGGGAGCAAAACATAACAGTGGGAGATTACAAGAAATTGGAATTACATAACAGAAAATTATACAACATAAAACCATCATCTGTCATTTCAGTCACAGGCCTATAAGGACATGATACTAATGCAGTTTTAGCTGCTCTGGTTAGAGCGAGATGTAATTCCTATGAGAACAGACATTTAAAAATTCTGTAAATTCTGTGATAGTATGAAAAAAAAAGAGAGAGAGAGAAATGGTATAGCAGTTTTATGTCACCTGCCACTTTCAGTGCTATGGGGTCCTTTCCAGCCTGTCATATTTACTCCACAAGTTTGAGAAGGAGTTGGACATTCACTACAAACTGTGTGTTAAAGATAGAAATACTATACGTCATAAACTCTCAGGGACAGTACTACAAGAACAGAATATCTTCCTAATGAGAGCAAATGTAGAAACATAACTGAGATAGAATAAGAGTTGGTGTTGTGTTCGGTCTTTTCTAGGAAAAGAAAAAAGAGAAAGAAAGGGAAGAGAGGGGGGAGGAAGGGAGGGATAGAAGGAAGGAAGGAAGGAAGGAAGGAAGGAAGGAAGGAAGGAAGGAAGGAAGGAAGGAAGGAAGGACGGACGGACGGACGGACGGATGGACACTGAAACTTGTGTAATAGTGGTTAGGAGACCTGGAGGTCTGGTTTATGAGCAAACAGATGGGACATAAAAAAGGATGAATTGAAGATCAGCCTATACAGTGCCAGGACAGCACAAAACAAACATTGTTAGTACAGAAAACTAATGAAAACTAAATTGTGCAAGACTACGATTTTTTTTTCCACAGTTGTCTGACATATAAAGATTGTACATATGACAGTATTCAACAAAACACAGCCCTGAGAAGTTATCTTGTAAGTGATATTGTTGGTTGAAACTCTCAAACATTCTTTTAACTTTATAGTTGGGGCAAGTGGAAGGTAGGAAAGATGATGATGATGATTATTATTATTATTATTTATTATTATTTGTACCTACTTTGTTGGAAAGACAGAATCATAGTAGAACCTTAAAGACCACCTGTTCCAACACCACTCAGCCCCCCTACCGTGGGCAGGGACGCCTCCCACCAGACCAGGTTGCTCAAGCCCCATCCAACCTGGCCTTGAACACTTCCAGGGATGGGGCATCCACAGCTTCTCTGGGCAGCCTGTGCCAGGGCCTCACCACCCTCTGAGTAGAGAATTTCTTCCTAACACCTACTCTAACTCTCTTCTCTTTTAGTTTAAAGCCATTACGCCTTGTCCTATCATTCTCTGCCCGTGTACAAAGTTGTTCTCTGTCTTTTTTATAAGCCCATTCTAAGTACTGGAAGGCCCCTATAAGGTCTCCCTGGAGCCTTCTCTTCTCCAGGCTGAACAACCCCAACTCCCTCAGCCTGTCTTCACAGGAGAGGTGCTCCAGCCTCTAAACCATCTTTGTGGCCCTCCTCTGGACTTGTTCAAATATTTCCACATCCTTTTTGTGCTGGGGGCCCCAGAGCTGAACGCAGGGCTCCAGGTGGGGTCTCACAAGAGCAGAGCAGAGGGGGAGAATCCCCTCCCTCACCCTGCTGGCCTTGCTGCTTTTGATGCAGCCCAGGGTACGGCTGGCTTTCTGGGCTGAAAGCGCACATTGCCAGCTCATGTTGAGCTTTTCACCTGCTTCTCCTTCTCCACAGAAGGACTGGCCCAGCCTGTATTTGTGCTTGGGATTGCTCTGACCCAGGTGTAGCGCCTTGCACTTGGCCTTGTTGAACTTCGTGAGGTTCAAACAGGCCCACCTCTCAGGCCTGTCCAGGTCCCTCTGGATGGCATCCCTTCCTTCCAGCATGTCATTGGCAAACTTGCTGAGGATGCACTTGATCCCACTGTTCATGTCGCCAACAAAGATGTTAAACAGTGCCAGTCCCACAGACTTTAAAGGAAGTATTGATTTCTAAAATGATTCACTAAGAACTGAATTTTGTACCTGTAGGCAAGCAGACCACTGGCAGGGGATATGATTTTTGCTCTGTAGCTAAAGAAAAGACAAAGCCATCTAGAAATGTATTATTTAAAAGAAGAAAGAAGAATAGGAGAGAAAAAGGAGAAGAGAAGGAAAAGGGAAATCTGCTATTTTTAAACATGCTTAGAGTATCATTATTTGACTTCTCAGCAAGCAGTAAGTATTTCAGAGTGACTACTCTCAAGTCTTGTATGTGTATGTATAGTGCTCATACAGAAACATACTAATTATTGACAAGGAAATTATCAGAAGGGAACATCTGCAACAAAATATTAACTCTAAACTTAATAAAGCTTCATCCTATCCACAAGTTCAGGATCTAGTAAACAGGAAGGGATTTTTAAATCTTTTATATCTAGTTGGGTGTCACAGACTTTAGCTGGCAAGAGGATGGGAATGGGGCACTGTGGAAAAGGAGTAAGTGAGTGGATTACACAGAAGGGATGAGGACTATGTTTAAAAGCAGGAACTCTCACTATCCAACAGCAACCAGAGAATTTGGCAGGACAAGGGTCACTGTTCATCAGAAAAGTTGGAAGTATGTCATCATGGTAACACTTGGGGTAGATACCAAATATTTCTGCAGCCCTCAGAACAGGCAAGAGGCTGAAAAACCATAGAAAACATTTGGCTCAGTAAAGGACTGAGCTTCCTAACTTTCAGTACTTAACCCCCTGAACAGAACTGCAGAAGGCAGCAGTAACTACTTGCACCCCTAATATGATGACTAGGAAAACAAAGTACCACAGAAGGGGTAGAGAAGCCAAGCACACTGCATAGAAAACTTGGCAAGGAATACGGTTCTTAAGCCTGGCTGTTTAGAAATGCACCTTGAAAGCAAAACCTGAGTTCTGGTCCATGTTCAAAAGGCCATTTATGTATTATAGATTAAACAGCTATTGGATGAAAAATATAGAAAAAGTCCAAGAGAGCTGGACAAAAAAAAAAGGGGGGGGGGGGTGGACACTTCTTACATGCATGCCCTCTTTAAGAGTGTAACAACTGAGATAAAGTCAGAGATTAGAATTTACTTTGCAAGACTATAACTAGCATCCAGAAGTGGGAGAAGCGTGGTGCTCTTTGAAAAGGCAGGAAATCCTTTCTGGATGTGATCCTACTCACAGGAGCAGTGCACAAAGACAAGGATAAGGACTTGGGTGTCCATACGGCTTCACTGTTAGCATGCTTTGTGGCACAGTTTTGGCCTGTGACAACAAGCACCCTTGCAAACAATGTGCCATCATAGCATTGAGGCCAAGGACTGTTCCCAGCAGATGGTAGGCACAAGGTGCAATGGAAAGGAGGGGAAGGAAAGAGCTTGGTCATACAAGGCACTATCTGGTCAGTCATCATTATCTTGCTCGTAATGTCAAATGCCCTTTGCTGGTAATGACCTTGACTAGAGTCTTATGCAATCATGGTGTCTTACAGAGTGCCTTATGGATCTTTTGGGGCAAACCATGCTTTCAGTTCTCAGGGCATCTTCAGTTTCTCACAGGACTGTACTTTTTGGTCTTCTGGGTAACCAGTCATGACAATTATTTTTTCTTCTACTATTTCTCGTGACATTTGATACCAGACAAACAAAGGAAAGGAATGCTGGTAGTGGGATGTTTTGAAGCTAAGTTACATATGTTTGAGCCAATTATCTGATTAGATTGCCTTTCCAGATTAAAACAGTCCTGGGAAACAAGAAAATGATGTTAACCACCTAGTTCATAAGGGTGGTACTTTTATAACACTGTGTTTCATATGAACATATTTGGATGCCTCTTTCTTATCAGCTAAAATCTGTTCTGTTTAAAAAAATTCTATTTGGTGAGTGATTTTAACTTAATTTAGTCATCACATACAGTATTTTCACATTAAAAAAGCCCAATTAATAACAGCTGAGTTGCTGTCACTTAAAAAACAGCTACTTTACAAAAGTACATTTCTCCATAGGTTTCCATAATGATTTTTACAATGACTGGAGTAGGACACAACCTAAAAAGATAAATACTTCATTACTTGATAGACTAAGCTTCATTTGAGCTGTTCCAGTCTATTATGCAAATTGTATCATATTAAACAAAATTTATTGATTCTTATTTAATTGGAAGATGAGAGCATCTCTTGCTTAAAGCCAGACCAACAGTTGAAAAATATTAGTATGAAAGGCATGCAAGCAAAAACCTCACAGATCAAAAGAATCCTCCTTATTTGTTGAGATTTTACACTGAACACAATCTGTATCACTTCAATCCACAAATAACAATCATGTTAGTGAGTAATTAAGGCAAGGGACAAAGTCAGGACTACAATATTCTATTCCCCACTCAGCTACTGACTCACAGCGTGATTTTGCTCATTTACCACCTATAAAATGGAAAATGTGATAATGATAATGACAGGGATAATAATACCTACATAAAAGAAGTGCTAGCAGTCTTAATGTTTGGAGAGAGCTTTGAGATAGAGCTGCTATATAAACACAAAGTATAATTAGCAAGGGACTACAAGTTTGCGCAATTTGTATGTTCTCTGGGCTTTTAAAATTAAAGACAGACTCACTCTGTACATCTGAGAGGCTGCAACTCTTCTGTCTTAAGAGTTTATTTGGAAAATAATTATGTTTCACAGTTGCCATTACAGAGCATTGAATCCATGCTTATAAAAAGACCTAACTACTTGCCGGTCATTAACATGAGAGACTTTAAGACAGTTCAAAATAATCTCATCACTGTGACTGCAGGCTACAGCTTGTCTTGTTTTATTCCCTTCTTTGTAGATATATGTAACAATGCATTTATATGAAAGGCAGGAGAACACAGGCATTTGAACAAGGAGAAGTTCAGTGTTTTTGTGAAAGGTGAATTACTGAGGCATGGATGAACTTAGAGATTTTCTTATACTATAAATCCATCTGCCAAACTCTTCAAAAATAGACAAATATAACCCCAACGGTCATTTTCCTGATCAGTTCACATGTCTAGTCTGAGCACAATGATATTTTTCTGCTGCTTGTTGAAAGCCTTTGAAAATAATGGACTGCATTAGAAGAGAAACTTTGCAAAAACACAGATAAGATACTTTGGAAAGGTGAAGTCTCCCTTACTGAAAGTCAAATTAAGCAATGTTTCTGCAAAAGTAATATAAGCAGACAAAATTGAAATAACAACAAAAAGCAAACGTACAGCTTACAGAACTTGGGAGGCTACAGCAAAATATCACTCTGCAGAACAGGTCAATAACATTGCAAAGACACAACGGTCTCTTTCTTTTATATAATCAACTAGATTTTTTTTTAAATAAATGAAATCAACTAAAAAAAAAAGAACAGTCTGCTCGTAATTTTTGTGTGCAAACAAATGATTAGTGCAGAGGAGCAGCAAAAATTTCTTCTATTAATAGCTTGTTTTGTAAGAAAAAAAATTAGGACTAAATTTGTGTAAAACTGTCAGACTATAGGAGCATGAAGAGTGAAGTGATATTGAAAGCATTTATGTAAGTGTTCTGAAAGCTTTTCCAGTGCATGACACTGAAAATCCCTTTCTATTTTTCTCAAAAAGATGGCAAACTCTTATACCACCTTGGAATAGGAAGTGTTTTTGAGTCAAGGCCGTAACAAAACTGCTTGATTCTTCTAAGCTTGCTATGTTACATTATTATTAATTACATTATAATGTTAAAAGTCCCCATCAAGTCAATGTCAAGATACTGAAACATTAAAGAGGGATCATGGTCTACAAGAACACAATTAGAGAACCAGCGAGGTAAAGCTAAGGCCACAGAAGAGGTCAGTGGCAGAACAAAAGCAGCACCTGGATCCCAGCATCTGTCATGTAAATATGGAGTATAAAGGCAACACTCGCAGCATAAATCTGTAGGACAGCCCAAAGCTAAAAGAGGCTATAGAAATGTGAATATTTTGCAACCAATCTAGCTGCCACTGCCCCTTCTCTGGTTAGTGAAGTCGCTGGAGTGACATCCTCCAGTGCCATTTCACAGGAAGGGGTTGCTTGGCGGAGTAGTCCCCACAAAGGTGCATCTCCATCTGTTATTTATGATTTTGGAGACGGAGAACAGCTAGCAGGTGACAGGAGATAAAAGCACAGGCTCTGAAAGAGAGTTTGAGGTAAGGAGGAGCAGTACCAGCAGCAGGCACAGTGTGTGGTGGAAGTCCCTGCTACAAGATTTCATTTTGTGACAAAGAAAGTTCAAAAAAGCTCATGTTTATATATAAGAGAACACCCATCATTTGCTGCAGCTTTCCTCTTTAAAAAGAAATTGAATAAGTCCAAATGGAATAAATCTGGGCTTAATGCGTCACTGAATAATAAAGACTAGGAGGAAACGCATTTTATGGAGACATTATTCTGTAGCTGCCTGTTGTAGTCTTTCCTGAACATCCTTATGAACTACTCAGCACCAGTCTCAGCGACAGACTGGCTATTGCGTGGATTGTTTTCCTGTTCTTAATTGAGCAGAAAGCATTGCATGTCTCTGATTTGTTGGTGACATTGCTGGGGAGCAGCATCCTGGGGAGCTTTCTGAGGACAGCAAACGGGATAAACCCAAACAGAACTGATGTAAAACACAAAATGAAAAACCACAATACTTTTGTGGATGAATGAGAGAGCCTGCATAGCAGTCCTAAACACAACGCTTGCCTGAGCATTTGCCCATGGATCAGCAAGGACCACGGGAACAAGGAGGGACCCCTGGTCCACAGCGTTAAGAGCAACGATTTCCTTACCTGTACCTGAGATAAGAGTTCACACTTGTGACATGTGCACCTCAGTACCACATTGATTTTTGTTTGTTTGTTTGTTTTTCTACATTAGTATCACTTTTATGAGTATTTTCTGCAACAGTAAGGAAACCATTCCTGTGCTTCCAGAGACAATTCAGAAGCACAACGAAGGGCTGCAATGAAGGCTACAGTCACTGCTGCTAGGCCATGTCCAATGATTGTTGCATGCTGTATGGATCTTAGCACGGTTCCTCTCAGCTCAGAGAAAAAGCATATTTCCTTTTTGTCTCACTTTGCCATGACCCTTCTTGCATGAGAAAAGCTTAGTAGGAGGCAGAGAGGTATCAGTGTCGATGGAGCGTGTTTGGCTGTGAGGATGGCTGGGCAGCATCCAAGTGAACACAGTCAATATTTTATGAAAATAGCCTTACACAAGGTTCACTGTCCCTTCTTTCTATCTATACTGGCGCTCTCCTTTTACTTTACAACACCTCAATAATTATTGCTTTTCTTCATGTTGCGCTCTGCAGGCAAGTGGCAGGACCACTCCTGCCTTTCTCAGTGCCACAGCCCAGTCTCCACGGGAGTTTCCTGCGTCTAAGCCCAAATCCCCACAGTGTGAATGGGAGAGCTGTGTAGGCTGGATGCATCATGTGCCCATCACTGAAGCTCATACACTTCCCAGTGATAATCTCTCCATTCTGAAAACTGCACTTCTGAAGCTTTGGATACCCTTCAGATTTGTTGAGCTGCAGAGGACCAAGATATGCCTGTGGTTTCATGACAGTGGAGTCAGACCAAATTACTCTGGGGCATATAATTCATGCAAACAGCATGTAAGGCCTCAAGGGAATATTAACTGTTTTTTCCAGCTGAACAATGTCTACACGATATTTTATATGTGACCTGGTGTAGGCGTGTCAGTGAGAATGTCCTAAAATGTTCATGTCCAAGAGAAAGCACTGAAAGCATTAGCTACACAATTTCAGATTCACATGGTGGCCAACTGAAATGCATTCCCAGCCTCTAGTCTAGTATCAATACCTGCTGCCTGGCTTCAGTGCCATGCTGCTTTGCTTTTTTAGTTACCATTGGCACTACAGAAAACCCATATGGCTTATTTCTTCATAACTATGGATTCCAAGGATGTTGGCTCACCTGTCCTTCAGCTCTAACAACTTTCTTTATTCTCTTAAAAGTAGAAGTCATTTCTCTTCCTTTTGGCTCTTTGCAAATGCCTTCCCTCACTTACTGAGTGACCCTTTTGTTTTCCCAGCCACTGCCACGCAACATTGCCTCGAATCAGCAGACAAACACAGTCCGCACCACTGTATTCTGGTCTCTCCATCTTGCTTTGCACTGCCTTCCTCATACTACATTCCTCATACCCTAAACATAAGGCAGATTTCTCAGCATCTTCGACTTATTTCCTTTACTGCTGGCATTTCTCAGGTTGTCAGCTCCACATCATCTCCAAATCTGCACATCTTGTTCTACATTTCCTTCTGTAAGATAGCTGCTACCTCCTATATATAGCAGAAACAGAACCGGCTCAACATATTCCCACTTGTCACTCCTATCCCACTGTCTCTCTCAACCTCTCTGTCCCATTTACCGTCCCTGGTTTCTGTTAGCAAACCCAACTGAGCATTTCAACATCAGTGTTCATTTGTTAACCTTACAGAGGACTGTCTCAGTGGGCATTGAAGCCCACGTGAATGATGCCCACTCATTTGCCCTGTTCCATCCTCACTTTCTCCACCTGGGAGAGATCAAGATGGCTAAGTTTGAACTTTTATCTGCCTGATCTGAGCATCCCTAACTAATCTATGTCAGCCCAAGTGTTCTCCATTTGTTCCTCACCAGCTTTCCTGAGACTTCAAAAAGAAGCCACTAAAAGGGTCTGCAGTTATCGCTTCTTTTGAACTCTTTTTAATTTGTGAAGCCAAAGTAGGTATCTCTGTTCTCTAAGCGAAGTAGGCTCAATCATCAGCTGGCACCAGATCAATATATCTGCACTGTTTTTAGCCCAGAGAAAGTTTTCTCTCTCTTCGGCTTCTAGTACACCTATCGCTGTATAATCTGAGATCTGTGAACAGCTCATAGCAGTTTGACAAGGTACCACTTGTTACCGAGGGGACACATGCTCCTTGCTGAGCTCCTTGCTGAGCTGACAACCAACACATACCAGCTTCGTTTCTGTGAAGGTAGTTTAAGTTAACACATTTTTTTATCCAACAGGCAGCAAGGACTAAGAGCACGCACATACACTCTTCTGGAAGCACAGCAGATGAACGGTAATTTATTAAGTGGCAGGACCGAATTGCATTAAATTAGTACTTGTAATTTATAAGCAAAGTACTGTGTCTCTACTCCTGCTGGGAAATTTGAGTCCTGTGCCATAGTGGTCTCCTGGAGTTCTGGCTGGATCTGGCTGAGTTTCTAATTCTTCCATTTTCATAGGTCTCAACCACTGCAGGCTTCTTGAAGGGTATGTGGGAGACAGCACAGATCCCCTCTTTTGCTCTATTTTTGATATACTGTTCTCGTACATCTTTCTCAGTAAAATTTTTACCTTTGGGCACAGAAAGATACAAATGAACAATCTCTCCTAAGTGTAAGCTTGACTGGTGCAGAGGTGATAGGAGGATGTCAGGTGCCTTAGTTTACTTCTCAGTTTGCAAATGTCAAAAATTCAACAGGGGTTTGCCTACAACAGGATTACAAAACTTGTTCACTGTGTTAATTACCATGAGTGCTTAAATTACGTGTTCTTTCCTACTACAGAAGAGGCATTATTTTTCTCCCAAGAGATCCTAGGAGTGCTTCATGTCATACAGGTACCCTTCTCTCTGCACCTGCTCCTCCCTATTGCATCCGGAAGGAGACTGCTTGGTGCAGCTTGGAAGGTGTACACAATCATATTTTGGATGCCCACAGTATACACTGCAAACAGGCTCTTCTTTACAATGGGAACACCGGTCAGACCTTACCCCATTGGCAGTACAAGGCAGAGTGACACTTGTTCGGCTTCTCCAAGTGTGACCTTGCTGGAGACGAACTCTGTTTCAGGCATCTCGGTGTGAGAGCCCACCAGGCAAAGCAGAGCCTGGCCTCTGCCTGTAATTGCACAAGCAGGACAAAAGGTTGAATGACTGCCGGCTCAGCTCAGACCAGCATTTCCAGGAAGTTTAGGCTGTAGATCACCCACTGTATAGGATGCTAGATTTTCAGCCTCCTTGCTCTCGGAACATTAACTCTCTTGGTAGTGCAACAGTCCACTTTCTGATAGCCATTTTAGCTGCAATCTTTTTTATCTTTGTTCTAGCCACTGACCTCTATTAGATTTCAAAGGTTTGATGGGATTTACTGGGAAGCATAATCCTGTCTGTAGACCATGCTGCCTGACAATTTTCCCTAAAGAATTGTTGAGGTTTCCACCTTACACGTGTACAGGTGTGATCTCAGTTATCTGCGTTTAGAGTGACTTCTGGAGGCTCTTCATTTACTCACAATCCTCTGGGTGTTTTCTTAATTGCTTGAATCAGTGTTCATACTTGTGGAGCCTGAAATATGTCTACCACTCTTGTTTCCACTTCTAAAGGTAATTTGGAAGTTACTTCCAAATGTTCATTTTATAAGCTGTTGTTATACACTCATCTTAATATATACACTGTTTTATGCATGCTTGTTTATAACACCATTTTTGGAAGCTCAAACTTCAATATATTTGCTGACCAAAATGCATTTCTTCCTGACAATAAAATACCCATTGCTTTATGATGCTAGGATTACTCACATCTGTTGGGCTCTCAGCAACTTAGCAAGATTAAGAAGGAACCAGATTTTTATTTGCACAGGAAGTATATCTAGGGCTATAACAGTTAATGCTAACAACATTAGTAGGAAGGGATGTTAAATGTCATGTCTTAAAGCAATCTAACTTTCAAAGATTAGAATAATACCAAATGTTTGGGCCATGTCATCTGCCTACTGCATGGTTCATGGTGCTTACATCCGAATCACCTCATGCCACTGACTGCAGGAGATCGACAACAGATCCGATTCCTGTTCCCAGCTTTTGTTAGGATCCAACTCCTTCTTCAGAGAAAGCTGTATGTGGAAAAACACAGAAGCAGTGCAAGCAACTTTCGTTCTTGTTGCACTTTGCCCCCTACCCTGCTGTATTCTCCGCTTAGCTGCAAGTCCAGTGACAGAAATGAGCTCCCCAAAATTCCCAAGCAGCCTATCAGATTGAGGTAGGTGCTGTGTATGACTTATTTCTGCCTGTCAGATTATTTTGCAAGGGTGCCATACAGTAGCAAAAAGAGTTGATTTCTGATTCAGGAGAAGATCTTTGAACAGCCAATTGATAATGCAAAGGAAATGTTATAGCCAATTAGCTTCCTTTGCCCTGGTTTCAACACGGGGGGAAAAAAAGAAAGGGGGCCTGCTTAGCCAAACACTACAGAGCCTGAACTTGGGCTTTGCTTTGATCTTCCCTGATCATATGCTTAACGAGAAAAATGAACTCACTTTTATTTAGCATTTAACTGCAGAATGAGAAAGTAGACATGAAGAACCAGAGATAGACAGCACATTGCATTGATTCACTCTAGTAAGCACTTCAATCCAGACAAATATCTAGAGATATACACATAGGTGTAAATAGAAATAAACACATGTAATATGAAAAAGCATAAAAACAAAAAAGATATTGTTTAATATTTTTGAAAGTCAAGGTTCCAGTCTGTCTCAATTCAGACACTGATATATTTAGCTAATGCTGTTGAAGTGGGTACTTCCCTTAGCTGTACATACTGTTATTACCACACCAGCATGCAACAGAGCAAGATGAAGATCCACTTTTGAAGGATCAAACTTTACAACTCTCAGTAAAGCCAGCACTTCTCCACCCTAGCTAAAGCCACTGTTAAATGTGACTTTTCACCCACGGATTGCCATTGAGCTCTACAGTAACTAACTGCAGCTTTTGCTGTTATATTTCTTATTTTGTGAGACTCTGCAAAGGTAATATAATTTAATAAGAATAGAAGATTTTTCCGTGTTGCATGGTGAGGTAGATGAAAAGCCATGATGCAAACAAGATGGTCATGCCTAGAACCTGCAACCTCAAGGCAAATATATATTAACAGATACAGGACACATAAAACCTAAGGCCTTGTCCTTTCCCAGCTGCAGCTTGCCCAGCCATGCACACCAGCATGAAGCTCTACTCAGCACCACAAGATAAGAACAAGAGCAAAACAAATGGCTAAGTTGCACTGGAACTCGTTTTGGGAGCTAAATCTAGTTTTCCTAAGTTTTTCTCAAGTAGGTACTCAGATAACTCTGTACCATGTCATGTTAGGGTTCTAGGAGATGTGGATCTGGATGAAGTTGCTGTCCAGGCCTTCTGATATTTCTCTTAGGAAGGAGAAATGTGTTCTTCTAAATGCATTGAAGCAGATGCTATTTCAAACCTGTCCAGGGAGTCACTTCCCTAACTCAAGGCAATCTTATTTCACTTTTTAAATAGCAGGAATAGGATTTTACACTCAAAATGAATGGCCAACTCTACAGTGTAGCAGAGGAACTGAAAAATCAGTTGTATTGCTCATATTTTAATAAGATTTGAAGTAATTTCAGGACTATGGCTTAATTTACCATTCAAACTTGGCCACTGGTATCAGGAAGAAATTATGGATCAATTCTAGCAGTGTTTAAACTAAACATATTCTGATCATTCATATCTACATACTCTGGTTTAGGCACACAGGCATAAGACATTCATGCTCTGGTTGCACATCTTTTAGAGATTTCACCTGACGAAAATCAATCAGTCCTGACATACTGCCTGATATACCAAAACCAAAGACATTGCAAAACCAAACATATGATATAGCACATTCTTTATGTGTTTTCTGAAAGCGCCTATAACATTTATCAGAAATTGTTTTGAAAAATTTGGGGATTTAGGACCAACAGTGGCAGTCACACTGCACCATATCACCTGCACCATCATGTAGTTGGAATCACGCACCACACATGGAGGCACTAAATCAAGAGAGGGAGGAGGTAACTACTCCCTTATCTGTCCTTCGTCTCACTGAACAGAAAAGCAAATGTGGCACTGTCTCAACATTCATAAAAGGAAGAAGAAAGAACTTACTAATTATGATTCTTTACATTTAGCTTCTAATCCTGGCAAATACAATAGAGAAAGTCTCAAGAAATAAAGTCACTTCATTTCCAGAGAATAATGTAATGATGAGCAATAAGACACAGGATTTATAAAGAATAGATCTTGCCTGACAAACCTAACACTTTTTTTACGGAATTACCAAATTAATGGATGAATGGAATGGAATAAATGTAAAGCTCTTGGATTTCAGCCATATTTTTTAAACAGTTGGTCTGATCGTCCTCTCCCCTAAAGCAAAGGAGCTACACTGACATAAAACTGGAGAGCAAGAGAATAGGAGGTGAGCTTAAAAAGCTCAATTGAATCTGCTTCCCCAACCCCCACACCCCAAAATAAATCTCATTTGTCCTGAAATTTATACTGAAGGACCAAAACAAGGCTAATAAACACATGGTAGAATAGCAGCTTATAGGGAAGACAAGTAAATATTTAAGTCTTAGGTCTTGCCTTATTTAATACTTACAGTAATGAGCTAGAAAGAGGAGTAAACAGTATACTAATGAAATTCACAGGTGATATTAAATTTGGAAGAGACAAGAAAAACAAAGAGGCCAGAGAATTAGGACAGAGGGATTAGAGCAATCAGTATCATGGGCCAAAAATACCAAAACAAGAATCACCTTCAGAAATGCAGTGAAGGACATCAGCACAAGAGAAGGAGAAAATTAGGAGGTTGCTGTAAGAGGGAGATTCTTGGATGACAGAAACTTGCTAAGGACTAAGAGGATACAAAACAGCAAGTTACTTTCAAGCTCCTAATAAATACGGCAGTAGAAAAGGTCAATGTAATTTGTATGTGTATGTGCAAAGAAGCAGCAACACAGAGCAGCAAGAAGCACTCTCTGCAACACTGAGGTGTTGTGTGGGGGACATGCTTCATTTGGGAGAACCTCTTTTCTAGTGAGATTTTCACAGGCTGCAGGGAAGTTCAGAGAACCACAACACTTGAGAGTGCTAGAGGAGCTGGTGCCCAGGAAGTGATTAAATTAGAAACGCATCGGGTGAGCAGTGACTAAGAACGTGACAGAAACATTGAAAAGGTGTGTTCAGCAAGCAGGAAAAGAATGGAAATAGAGGCAAGGAACAGTAAGAAAAAAAAAATATCAAGAAATGGTTTTATCTCTGGACAAATCTCATGATAGGCATAATAGACATGACAGCTACACAGCTTGGACTTGGCTGGAGATCCATGAGAGTCTTGGATTGCTGAGTCTTCCTATTTCCCTCACTCTTTCAGTTGTACCTTGGGCATCTTCCTCCAACTGCATTGGCCTTGCTCCCAAACAGCTCTCTTGACTTTGGGCCAGGGTGTCTATTTGTTTCAGGTATTAGCGTATAAAGTGGAGGTCAAATTTCACTCCCACAAGGCCCTACTTCCACAGGACCTATTCCCCTCCTAGCGGCACAGCACTTACTGTAACTTCTGCACTGGAATTATTTCAAGCTCTCAAAAGATTTTTCTGAATAGTTCTCATGTAAACCTCATACAGGTTCTCTCTGAATTTATTTCCAGCATGGAAGAAGATGCAGAATTTGCAGGTAAAGTTGTGTTCTTGAATGAAATAGAAGGAATGTGATTCTGTGATTCTGTGAATGGGAGTCCAGTGAAAAGAAATGGAAGAAAACTCAGAATGATATTAAAATCTGTCAGAGAATGTGCTAGGACAAAAATAAATCATATGTAAAGAGGAAGCCTGTGGAGTGTTGGGCACAAGTCAGCAGAGATAAGGGCTGGCACATTAGAAAAGGTGACCAATGCGTCTAGATGGAGCCAAGGTCAAAGCAGACATTGAAAAATATTCTGAAGGATTATGACTAAGATTGGCAGGGCATGTTAAGAAAGAAGAAGAAAATGCTTTTTCTTCATGCTAAAATGCTTGAACATTATCCTATCTTACCCCCTTTCTATTGAGAGACCACCTTCATGGTCACACTGCACATGAAGGGTCAGATATTTCATCTATTGCATAGAATCCAAGAAGCATTCCTCAAATATCTCTCTGGATATATCTCTCTACATTTATAATCCTCTTCTATAGGATGAATTTTAATAAGTGTCTCTTTTTCTTTTGTTCCCCCTGATTGCTTCAGTTTTATTGTGGCTTTTCCTTTGTTTTCATTTTCATGTTCTCTCCATTCTACTGCATTATAGATTCTCATTTTACTTTCTGTAACTTAGAGCTACTGTACATATATTTAGAATACATGGGGGTGTATGTGGATACAGATATTAATAGATACATGAGCATCACATAGCTCTCATTACTGTTCCAATATTATCAATTTTATTCACCATATGTCATGCTATTCAATCCTCACCTTCGCTAACTTTAGAGGGTTTTTTATACGTGGTTCATTAAAAACTGACATACAAATGTCCAGTCTTTCAGAGTTTGGGACAATTTTTATTATGTCTGTTGGCTCACAAACACAATGCAAAGGACCTGATAATGAAAGAATCTCAAAATAATGCAACTGAAGTTTACCTTAAGAGGGAATTTTTTGATAGCTAAAACAGCATCAGCCTAACGCTGTTTTATCACAGTTATACAATGGACAAAGATTGGCATGGTCAATCTCAAAAAAAAATAATGAAGTCACATAATGATAATCAGAGAGAACTCGTGCATTTTCATTCTGCAGCATTTGTCCTCATTTGAATGTCTTAAGGCCAAGAATAAAATGGTCTACTGTCATTTGCAGTACTTTGAAAATCACAGCATTTGAATACTTTGCTCTGTGTGAATGATTGATGTCCATAAAACTAGCAGATCTTGTGTTTTAAAACTTCATTTTACATTAAAACACTGAACAAAACACAACATACTGTCATAATAAGCAGGAACTAATGTTTCTAAGATTAAACCCTGTAGGTAACAAAAAGTAAGTTAAAAAGCAGGAATGAAGTCCCTCCTTTCTATCACTCAAAATCTCAGGGCCAGATACCATATTTCATTTTAATCTCTACCCGCTGTACTTTCAGTTCAGTTTTCTACGGTATTATAATCGTTCATCCGTCAATATTCCTTAACGCTTTCTAAACCTCACACCGGATAAAATCAGCCCCTGGAGAACATCTCCCAAAAAGGGGATATGATGGATGCACAGAGCAGAGGGAGCTCCCCGCACCACCACACATGGTTGTAAAAGGAGGGACCAGCAGGTGTGAACCCACGTCCTCCGGCACCAGCATACATACACCAGCTCCATGAGATGCGATCGCAGTCGTGTATCTCACCCATCAAGACCAGGGCTGCATCTCTCTGATTGTCATGGAGACTGTTTCAAAGTCTTGCTGTGCTTCAGCAGCAGCAGCGAAGAGGACAATAGTACTTGGTCCTACACGGCTGAAAAGAAAGCAACAAAGCACAGTGGAAAAGGGAGCGAGCTGTGACTGAAAGGAGTATGTGTACAGTCAGATGCACTTTATATTGTTGTGGAGGGATATAGGGACAAGTCAGAACAACCTTCCAACTACTCTGATACAATTACTGCCTTCTATTCATGCATAGTCTCAAATAATCGTGCCTTCAAGATAAACACGGGATGCGTATTTTCAAGGATAACACATTTCTCTTTCCCCCTTCTTCCCTGAAGCTGAGATGCTGGGGTGTTTTAGATTAAATGTGTTAATTAGGAAACTATTTAGTTTACGCTGTCTTGTCTGGTTTTCCATTCCTGTGGGCACTGTAGACACGCAGGGGATTGGTGCAAATAATATACAGTGACTTGGAACAAGAGGTAGTCCAAGCCCCAGATAAGTGGAAGGCGTTTAATAGAGTTGGTTATTTTGCAAGACCTGAGGCAAATAAGTGATTTGCAGAGGAGTGAGGAGACAGTTTAGTGTCAAATAGTAAATTTGCTAAGAATTGCAATTTACTGGCATGCCTAAGCTATTCTGAAGTTAGGTCAATTCTCACAAGAAATGGGAGTGAAAGGTATAACTGAGGAACACAAAATTCAAATTGGTATAAAACAAATGGGTTTAATCATGTCTCAGGAAAGAAAAAGAAAGAGAGAAAGAGAGAAAGAGAGGAAGAGAGGAAGAGAGGAAGAGAGGAAGGAAGGAAGGAAGGAAGGAAGGAAGGAAGGAAGGAAGGAAGGAAGGAAGGAAGGAAGGAAGGAAGGAAGGAAGGAAGGAAGGAAGGAAGAACAGGCCAAAGACATCTGAAACATCAGACCAAACTTTCACTGTAAGTGTAGTTAATAAAATAGTTAAAAGTACAAACCTCTGAAAAATTGGCTGGTGAGCTGCCTGTCAAGATTTATGCTCATATTACCACAAAAATCACAGCACCTCTCCAAGGACTGAGCAAAAACATTATGAGTGATACCAAGGTTGTGATCTGAATAAGTACTTTGAAAATGTGAAGGACACCATCACTCTCACAATGAAAGTAAAAGGTTACAATGAAATTAAGAAAATAACAGAAGAAAATACGCTTTCACAAGCATCTTCCACAGCATTTAAGCAAACTGGCTTGTAGGAAGGAACTCCACTGTGCAAAAACACTCTGCAAAATCATGTTCATGTGCTACCTGTGACCTTTGGAATGGAAGAGTAGTTGGCTGTGGAAGTTGAGACTGTGCAAAGGACCCATATGGGGAATCTGTGGGGGCTTCTCTGCAGAGGACGGGGCTGTGGGATGCTGAGGCAGCCTCAAGGGAAATTACTGGTTGTGCTTCCAGTGACCACCACCACCCACAAAAGCACCAGCAGTATGACACTGTATTGTTCCTGAGCATGTGTGCAGCAATATATAATTCAGCTAGGAGAGATAACTCCACCTAATGAACAGACAGATCATGATAAGATCCACTGCCCTCAGCGGAAATGCTCCTGTTGACAACTGCAGACTTCTCCTGTTTGCAGGAAAGTTTGGTTTTTTTTTGCACACAGTAGAACAAAGAATAAAAAGTAGGTGAGAAGAGGTTCTAGGATTTGCAATCTCCGTTCTCCTTTCTCTGTGCTAGGCCAAGCAGCTGAAAGTAGGTTCTGGCATTTGAAAATTGAAAAGCTTGTTTATTTAATGCTTTGCTGTGCTGCTTTTCACTCCTGAGAGAACTAACTGCCTTTGGAGGTGCTGCAGATCATGGGGTACAAAGGGGCAGCAAGCAACACCTTATGTGAGAGGATGAGATTTTCCCCATGAGATATTTCATTTAATTCTGAGACAGAGTTCATTTTATTTCCTAAATAGAAAAGTGGGTCTTATTTCTTCCCAAGAGCCCAGTTTCTACATACAGCATATCACAAATCCTCTGGTTTCTCACGTGTGCACAGGATATCCAGTACAACAAACAGCCAGCTTATTTTTGAGTCAAATTGTTGTGCTACAACTCACACAGCAAATTTCCTTCAATATATCACGCACACCTGTTTTTTCCTCCAACCAGTTGCCTGGCTTCACGTGCAGAAAATGAGCAGCAGTGCGATTTCTTTTTTCTCTAAGGGACAGAATTACACCGTTTCACATGCCAGAGACCCACGTGGCACATGATGCACAGGAGTGCCACGACACTTTTGATACCTGCCTACTTACTTACCCATTCTGAAGCTTTTTTGACCCGAGCACAGAGGCTGCAGCCATTTTGTTCAACACTGCTGCAGCCTGTCAGGCAGACGACGCATCTCCCACGTGGGTGGGGAGAGGGTTGGTTGCAGCTTTCATTAATATAAAATAACAGCCACTTTAAGACCAAAAATATAAATTTTGCTGTCTCTATTCATAAAACGGAACTGTTCAGACAGAAGGTGGTTGTGTTAATAAACATTTCTGGCACATCTAATGCCATGGTGATAAAGCTGTTATTCCTGGGTAATGCTCACAAGGTTTGACAGCTCAACAAATGACCTCCTCGTGCAAACCTGTAGCTAACATCTGCTCCTAACAGGTCCAATAGATGCACCACACGGGAAGAATCAGTGGTGACCTTGTGCCTACCTCCGCCCACGTCCCTCAGTTAGGACATCACAAGAGTCATTATCAGCATTTAATTCCAAGGTCATTCTGTGAAATAAAATCTCTGAGAGACACCACAGGAAGGCTGTCAGAGCCCAAGTAAATCCACATAGAGGAGACACTGGTAGCGAGGCAGTGAAAAAGACAACATAAAGCTGATCAAAATGAGATTTGTATGTGAGTAATGTGAGAAACTTCTTGTCACTGATTAGGTACACAAAATACTGAGGATTTTATGGGTTTTGCCTTGATTTTTTTTTTTTTCCAGAGAAAGCCAGTCTTCAAGAAGATCAGTTTTCATATGCATTAAAAACCTTACTTTTCCAGGCACAACGAAGCTCAAGCTCCAAATAAGTCTGAAATTTCCTCTGACGGGGGTAGTATATATCCTTCCCTCAGTCAAATCCTCCAAGAAACAACATCTTAGCTTTATTCCAAAAGTGAGCAGTTTTGAGCAAGTTCTCTTCAGGTGTTTATATAGCCTGGAGGTGCCCCCTACAGTCTGAGCCAGGTGAAGTCTGCCCGGTGTTCGTGTAGTTTTATGCATACAGCTAAACGCACACATTCCAGGAAAGAGAGACGACTGAATCAGATGACAGGGACTTAGAAGGAGATGCATTAATCATCACACTGGAGAGATACACAGACCATTGTTCCCAGAAATGGAAAAGCTTTTAGAAGCTTTTCTGTACTGAAGGCAGCGGTAATTACATTCCTACCTCCAGCATGGGTTGCAATGGGACTGATTCTCCTCTGTAGTGCCGTGGAGTAATATAAAAGAAGCAAATATGCTTGGAAGATCTTGGTTTTCCTCTTCAGAATGCACTCTGTGTAACTCCTTGCAAAACCAATGGAATATCTTCAGAACTGACTCGGGAAGCCCAAGGATGCACACTTTGTTTCCATAAAACATCCCACAGCAGGTAGATGTGATTGTCCGTGCGCAGCGGAATGGACGACCAAGGAGATGAGCAAGATGAGGCCGGCATCGTCCCACTGCAGTCAGCAGTGCTGCAGAAGGCGCAAATCCACCTCGAGTCTGGCCAAGCTGGGGACCGATGCTCAGTGCAGGGGACCAACTGGTTTCGCCGTGGCTGGACAGCCTCTCGCACTTCCACTTTCCTGAGCATTATCACTGGCTTTGCACGGTTCCTCCTTGGCTCTGACATTAACAGATGATGGATTGGTTTGGGCGAGCACGTCTCAGGTAGCTGGCAGGAGCCAGGGCTTTCCTTTTCGTAGTCTGCACAGCAAATTCTTGAGAGCAAAACTACAACACTGCTTTGCAAAGTAACTTTTTTAAGGCACAACAACTATTTTTTTTTAATCCTCAGCCACATTTCACCTCTCTAACCCACACGATATTTTAAAAAACGGTGCTTATGTGATTTCACGGCACACACAGACTCTTATCTTGTTCCCCCAAATACATAGATTCATGATGAAACACAGAAGCTGTTAAAACGTTATGCCCTATTAGCAGTACTGGAAGCTTGTTTTCTATCATATTTCACATCAGCTGAGATGCAGGACAGGAGAGATTCCTGGGTTGTTAATAGTTTGGTTACAGCACTGGGAAAAAACTACTTCGGATGGACTCTTTTTTTGTTTGGTTTTGGAGTTCTGACAGTCAGTGAAAATAACATATATGTTGTACAGCCTCAGTAACGTAATGCCATCAAATAAACCAACAGAGCATCTTTTCATTACATGCTACTTTCTACTCTGGTCAGCTCTAGCTCAAAAATCAGAGAGAAACTGAATTGAATTAAAGAAAGACAACAAAAGGATTAGAGACAAGGAACGACTTTAAGACTTTTTAATTTCTCTTGAGGAGAGATTAAAAGTATTAGGACTGTCTGGGGAGTGCTTCAGCTACAGGAGGCTCGCAGAAAGAGACTGTGCTGGTAGGCAGCCCCCAGGCCATTTACGATTTATAGCATGGGTCAGACCAAACGCTGTAAACACCAGGAAACTAACAGGTAGACAGCACACGTCTGTGCAGCGCTGGTGTCTTGGTTTTGATCAGATTAGTTCCTCAATAGGTGGGCTCCTGTTTTGAATCCATTTTTTTTCCCACAGGTAGACACCTGAAGAAAAAAAACTACAGTGCGCAAAGGCATGCGTCACATGGGAATGACCCGAAGCAGAGGAGGTGGTCAAAAGTGTGAACACTGCACAAGTGGAGAGATTGCAGCCTCCCGGGATGTTACAGAGACGGCAGTCTCCTACAGAAGGATGCTCCTGCCTCACGGTGAGGCCACCACCACTGCCACCACTTCCAGACAGCGCTGCAAGCCCAGCCGCAGCCCACACTAGGGAGACCTAAAGCACTCCTTTCAGCGGAGAGCAAAGCAGCAACCAACGAAACAAATTCCTTTGATACAGTAGACATCTTCCCAAAATATGAAGCCCTTATTTTAATAGTTAATATCAGAGCAGCCACGTTCTGGTGCAAAGCTCTGAAAAACACATGTGAGTCTTGTAAGCACTCAAATGAAGAGTTCGGTTTTCTTGATCTGTAAGATTTTCTCCCCTCATTCCCTCTCTGGGAAAGTTCTCAGTCTATTGAAACAAATGTTGACTGTCAATGTACTTCATAATTGCCTTGAAGTTCATTTCCAACGTTTGCAGCTATTTGTGGCTGTTGTTTGCTGCTTGCTTTACAGATTATATTTTTTCCCTCCTTTTTTCCCCAGTTCTACTTCGCAGCCACAGTTTAATAGCAGGATTTGTCTTCTCCAGACCCTGCCTTTACTCCTAGCTTGTTATTATTTCACACCATCGCCAATCCTGCTTTTGCATCTTGCAGGCAATGAGGTTGTCATGGATAACCGACTTCCTCGCTCCGCAGACAGAACTTCATTTAACTGCTCTTTTTTCTTCCTCTTCTGCCACGCAGACGAAGCTTCTTTTAAGGCTCTCTAGTCTTCATGGCTGTGAATAAGTAAAATCTTGCTTGAGCCTAAGATTGCCATGGTGACAGGTTTATTATCTACCCATTTGGATGCAGGTTATCCTTCTGGTAATTTTTGGCATATAGCACTCAGTTTGTGTTGGCGTTAATTGCTGTTTTGTTGGGATGCATTTGGAAGCACAGTGTACATGGGCAACTGGGGAAAATTATGTCATTTGTAGTAGCAAAAGATGCAGACTGGGATGTAGCTTTTATAAAAAAAAACATGACGGGACGGTCATGTCATGGAGGCACAGTTCTGTGTTGTGTCGCTGGCTGTGACACTAATTGCATGGACAAGTTCTTTCTCTGTCCACACCTTAAATATTCCATGTGAGACAGAGGTGGTGCCGGACCCCTGACCGGCAGGATACCGGACACACAGGTGCCACCAGCGTTATCTCATTTCATATCACCTGGTATTCACTTTACTGAGCATCCCTTGTTTTCCGACAGCAACAGACCAGATGATTTTAACACCCTCCTGTGCACAGAGCTGGGTTCATTTTACAAGAGGATGGGCTGATACTCCCTGACTTATCCCCACCCAGCTTCACACCAGGGGTATGTAGAAGCTCTGAGCCACATGGTAGCCAACCTTAGGCTGCAAATAAGTTATCAGATCCTCTCTGCAGCTCTTTGATCTTACACCTTGCCACATCTTCTGCACCTCTCCCATTCCCTGGTTGCTTCTACCCACCATTGGGAAGGTCCTGGGGGGAACATGATGGCCCAGAAGCTCTGCATATACATATGACAAGTCTCGAAGTCACGAAGCAAATGTGAAGAATGCAAAGTTATTGGTCTGAGCCTCTCTGCCACAGCAGCCCTGAGAGGTGTTAGCCTCCCCGTTCAGCTGGGTGGGATGTTACTGCACCAAGTAAAATGCTGAGCACCAGGTGTTTGGGCTTTTATTATCACCGCTTTTCTTGGTCAGGCCATTAAAGCCTGCGGTCTGTGCCCAAATCTGTATGGAGACAGAAAGTAATGGTCCAAGGAATGAGAGGACTACATTGTCCTCTTATCATTCAGCAGATTTTATGTCCCGGTGGAGATGACTTATGTTGGCAAATCCTCATATTGTCTTAAACTGCTCTCAGTTATGTCTCTCTGTTTTGTGCATTTCCTCCTCTATCCACTGCTGATAAAATCAGCCAGCTTTCCCTCCCTACACTGTGTCAGCTGCAGTCACAGTCTACAGACCTGCACTTAATCCTGAACAACAGCAACAAAAAAAACCCACAACCAAATAAACAAAAAAACATTGGGGCGTGGTTTGAATCAGACAAGAATAAGCCTTGCCCAGGGTGTTATGAACAGTTCTGAAGACACTTATTTTACCAGTTATCTTTGGGCATTTTGCCCTTTGACTTAGGGTGGCAGAAAGCAAAAATCCTCCAGGGTGAAATGAAAAGAAATTGAAATCACTTAGGGATTTACTTTAACAAAATCTTAACAAGATCTTGCTTTTCAAAAATTTTATATAGTCTTTCCATTATTTGATAATTGCAATTATAGTATTGGAATTGATCAGTTGTACAAAAATAATTATACACCCTATTAAAGCAAATTAAAATAGACTTTAAATGCTGGCACCCATTCTTGCTGTCCCCAACAGGATGAACTAATTTGACCAAGATAGTTATACCACCTAAATGTTGGAATGCAGATAAGGAATTGTATTTATTTATTTATTTATATTGGCACTACAACAATGAATTTTAATGAAAGATTTGACTGTGGGACAGTGCTGACTGGACAAAACCCATCGTGTGGGATTTAATTACAGATATCGACAGTTAAAAATAGAATGGAAAGTAGTTATTGCTGGGAAAGATTATTTGGCCCTGATGCTACGTGCATAGCTCAAAGAGGAATTACTGATGCTTATAACTAGTGAGGAAAGCTGGCACTCAGGATGAAGCAGACTTGCCTTCAGACCCACAGAACACAAAAGCTTTTTATTAAAAGCACTGGCCCCTTCCCATGGCAGTGGTTATATGCAGGTGGGGCTCAGGGCTGGCACAAAGATGTTCAATACATCGTAACTGGAATAGGAGAAGGGTAGTGTGATCAAAGCATGCAGGAATTAAACAAGGAAAGGAAAGGAAAGGAAAGGAAAGGAAAGGAAAGGAAAGGAAAGGAAAGGAAAGGAAAGGAAAGGAAAGGAAAGGAAAGGAAAGGAAAGGAAAGGAAAGGAAAGGAAAGGAAAGGAAAGGAAAGGAAAGGAAAGGAAAGGAAAGGAAAGGAAAGGAAAGGAAAGGAAAGGAAAGGAAAGGAAAGGAAAGGAAAGGAAAGGAAAGGAAAGGAAAGGAAAGGAAAGGAAAGGAAAGGAAAGGAAAGGAAAGGAAAGGAAAGGAAAGGAAAGGAAAGGAAAGGAAAGGAAAGGAAAGGAAAGGAAAGGAACAAAAAAGCCAGTAAGACCACGCACTGGCCAATTCCAGCTACAACCACAACACATCCAATCTGTAGGAGACCAGTCTTAGATGTAATCCCTCTGACCTTATCAACGACCTGCTGTCAGCTGTGTGCCAGATCAAAGGGCATGAAAAGCACAAACATCCTTAATTCTCTTCCTCCTGAAACTTGCTTTCAGTCAAGACAATGTGTGATCTGATCTCATCAACATTCCCCGTTATAGGATTCACCAATGCCAGGGGACAGACCGTCCTGGAGACAAGGCTCCCCTACCTGCTGACACACCACAGCAATGATCATTTCTGAGCTACAAGAGCGACCAAAAGTGACAAATGCATGTCTTAGAGCTGGTGCCTTTCAAAAGAAATCACCAGTGATGGAAATTGACTCCATCGCTGCAGCGCAATCCAGCATCTATAACTATTGCTATACTCGGAAGAGCAACTTGCAATCTGATTGCTATGCAGAAATAGCTTGAAAGAAAGTGGTGAAGTAATATTCAGTGCTGCTGGATGAAAAAAAGTACCGGTGGGACTCGCAGGGAGAACCCAAACCTGTCCTCTCCTGCACAGAGCTGTGGGGCAGCAGCAACAACAGCATTTTCCCCTTCCAGCTTGTGCAGTGTCACAACAAAATAGTACGTTTTAACCAAACACCACCAACTGCCCATTTCTTTACCTGAAGAAAGCAACAAATCATAAGATCCTAGCTGCAGCTTTCTTTTCACACCTCCATCCCACCCCCCCGATCAAATAAATGACATTTTGCACCAAGGCTTCCCTTCTGTTAAGCACCTTGGGAGGTCTTCCCATGCTGTCATAGGAATATCCCTCTGACTTTCATCCTCCTTTGTCCATTATCAGCTACAGAATCACGTAAGAACTCTGTACAACCCAAACCGTTTCAATCTACTGAATTTTAAAAGACTTTTGGAGTAATGGGTGAATTGGTCCCAGCGAATTTGCAAAGTTACAGATGCATAACAACAACAGCGACCACTGTTCAAAGCAGCAACAAAACACCAGTTGTATAATCATTAATCTCTGCACTAAAACCAAATGTTGTTTCAGCTCTGGTTTACCAGCCATTAAAATAAGCGATTACAGGAATCAAGGAACAATTCAAACCTCCAATGTGTAAAAAGCCTTTGATCGATTAATTTTGTTAGCTCATCATATACACAACAAATAACACCTGCAAATTAGAGATACTTTGGATTGCTAGATGCTGGCAGAATAAATCTGCATAGCTACATTAACTTCATAAAAAATGCTATTAAATGTCAAGAATATCATAAAAAAGATTTACCTTATTGAATAACTATATTTGCTGAAGGGCATCAATGTGTTAACATTAGTGTTTTATACAAAATTCATCCCGCAATATAGTAGCTTCACCTCTAAAGCCTATTACAGCTTTATCCCCTTGGGCAGAGGCTGGAGAACTGCCATTTAATTGTCAGTGCTATAAATTAAAGGAGTGCTTGAGTCAGATGTCATCCAGAGCTTACGGACCCAGCAGAGTGGGTAGGAAGTGCTGACAGGGAGCATCAGCCTGGTGAGAGCCTTCCCAGTGGCTCTCCCAGCACTCCCAACCTAATTAATTCTGCTGATCTTCTACGTGCACCTGCATTTGCATTGTATTTAAATTAAATACAGCGATGTGTGCTGAGCTTGGCAAAGCCCGGATAGCTCAGAAACAACAAGCATAAAGGAAAAACTGCGATCCTGCTTTCTTGGCTATTGTTTAGCACATTATAGGGGGAAATGTAAGCCTAATAGCTTACAGAGTGCTACAATTCCCCCAAGCGTTAAGAATTATGTTACAACCCAAAGCAGAGGATCACTTCCAGGGAATATTTGAAGCCATGATTGCCCAGCATATGGAAGTCACAGTCCTAATTGGCAAAAGAAGTTAAAATATATCCAAGTTCCTTCCTGAAGGCAGAAATCATCTCAGACTGGCAGCTTTGTGACTCATGTCTGTAAGGAATAGGTAACAGTGGCAAGCTGCAGGCACTGACCAGAGGCCACCAATTCACCCATAAAAACCAGGACAGTCTTATCCAGTTGCCTGCTCCTACGATTTGAGCTGTTGGCTTGCTTTTTCCAATTTTTCTTGAAAAGTGAAGATAGTACAGTCTCCTCACTGCAGCCACAACTTTGTATTTATAGATTACGGAGTGGCAGAGTCAATCAATTCAGAGTTCCTACTTCAGATGTCACCTCAACTTTCCCTTCTCACTTAAAATCTTGTCATAACATGAAGTTCTTCCCCTCCTTTTCCTCATCAAAAAAACAAATGGTTTTAGCTTGAAAGGGTACCCAGACTATAAGCCTATGGATGAAAGTCAAGGTCTGCCAGTAGTGAGTGTTGATCTTCGATTCACACATCTGATATCAAGGCCATTTGTTTCACTACTAACTGTGGTGATATGACAGCACCAAAGTCTGCAACCACTCTCATGTAGCATTCAGTTACTTTCATTTTTTATGCATGCATTTCTGGTGCTGGCAGTTGAGTTCTCCAGGGAAACTGTTCCAGCAAAGCGGAAAGTTCCTTCAGAGCAGGTTATTTTACCCTAAGAGCGTATCATCACTGAGAGTAGTTTAAGCAATTTGCCATTTCTTTCCTGATTTGATAATTACAACTTTATTTCCCAGAGTCAAATACAGGATTTAAGAGCTTCCTTCCATTTGAGTTCACCTAGGCCACTTGAAGAAAACAGTCAGAAATCAACATTCAAAAAAATCTGATTCACTCTGATGAGCAGCAGCAAGGATATGGAAACACTTGAAAATTCAGTGTGGCTGGGAGAAAGCTGCCTACACTTCCTACTGAATTTGTGAGAAATAGATGCAAAATAGAAGCTGAACATGCACAGATTAACATGGACACAAAAGTAAAGGATACAATATATTTTAATTAAGCCTCATGGAGCAAAAAGAGACTAAGCAATTAACTAAATTCATGCAAGTGCCAAGGGCTGTATCTGCAGGAGAACTTTGGCATGACCACATTCCTCTTCAACACACCTAAATATAAGGCATCTGAAGTCAGGAGCTGTGAATACAGCCCCGAGCTCCCTGTGCACCAATGGAGGAGGAAGAAGAGACCCCGAGGGACTTCCATAGACCAGCACCTGACGTGAGGAATGGCTAAAGCCACCGAACAGGAACATTGACCAGGTCTGAGACTTCTCTCCAGAGATTAGATTCCATCCTCCCACCCTGAAAAGGTATATTTGGGCAATCAGGTATCACAGCCTACACCCCCGAACTAGACCAAGGTAATTATGACACTCCCTATGAGGAAACAACTCAGCCGTGACGGTGCTGGAAATGGAAGACCAGAGACTATGCCCTCTTTGCTCTGAGAGATACAAACCCTCTGTTCCCCTCACAGGCATAGCCCAGATAGAGCAGAATGGTATAAAATTTACCTGGAGCACATAAAAGATGTTGTTCCATGCCTGGTACCTTTCTGGTCACACTGAAAAATACAGGGTTGCAAAAAAACAGCCCAGATTAACAATTTGTTTGGATGTTTTAATAGGCAGGGGAAGTTAGCATATAGACAACTCTTTATTTCAACAATCTTAGGACAAAAAAAGATGAAAATGCCTCCCACTATTCTCATAATTTTGTAAAGCTTGCCAGGGAGGATTTGATTTTCAACAGCAGAACATCCTAAGTCACCTTCAGTTCACTGATGACAGGATATTTTAAAATCTGATTACTTGTTCAAAGAGTGAAGTGGTATAGTCAGAACAAAAACTTAGTAAGTAATATGGGCTATTTCCAAGTGTAGCAAACTAAATAATTCAATATATATATATGTATAAAAACCAACACATTACCTAATAATCAAAAGGTAAGGGTTATAGTTTCGCTCAGTAATTCAGAATCAGAAATTGTGTATTTTTCATCAAGGAATCTGACCCAAAGAAACTAGGAAAAGACGAGAGAACCTTTTATGAAAATCTGGAAAAAACTTGCATTATCTCAAACTATGTAGAAGTACTGAAAGACTCTTTTTTTTTTTTTTTACATAACAACTAAAAGATAGGAATCCTGGGAAATCAATGGTGCAGACACTAAGAAAACTGAAGTTTTTACACTGTTGTAAAGACAGACTCCTGCATCTCCTTGAAAGAAAGGACAGTGATTGCTCGTAATAGAAATATTACATATACCAGTGTAGAAATGTAGACTATATTATAAATCAGTATGAAAAGACCCCACGCTCTTTGTTTGTATCAATCAAAAATAGACTAAGCACTGGAAAACTAGAAGGTGCTGAGATAGCAGAGGTGCTGGGAGGATGTAATAGATGCCGAGCAGAGTGATGTCCAACGTGCAGTGGTAGAAATAGGATAGTAAGTTTTCTAAATGTTTAGCTGAGATATCAGTGGTGCTTAGTTTTGGGCAAACGGATTTTGACCAGCAAGTGCTGATCCAAGCTTTGCTGGCTGCTTTGTTCCGGGAGCTGTGGGAAAGATCACTTGTGCAAACTCTGAGCTTGTGCATTGCCAAGATATGCTGTAGGATCCACCCCTTAGAGTCCACCAGACTGGTAGCAAAAAGCAGGCTTCCGTAGTCGGGTCACCAGCATCCCCCATCACTGTAGGTACTACAGCGTGTCCTAGAGGTGTCCAGCTGCTGCTCCTGAAGGCTGTGGCCCTACTGTAGGTACCACATCACATCTGCTGAACCCACACGGATGTTTTGACTGGGGCAAATGACTCTAGATGCCTGGGATTCTCCCCAAATGATGTGAACACTTTTAGTAAGCTCTGAAGTAGCCTTGAAACCCTAGATAGATTTGCCAGTGGTAGGAGAAGTGCTACTGTGCTGTAAAGCCTACCATATGCATCTGAGGCCTGTCAACCACTCAGAGACCAAGACGAAGTAGGGAGGAATCTGAAAAGAGGAGATAGGCCCTGCTCTGCTGCCTCTGGCCCAAAACTGGGGCAACCATCACCTGACTGCAAAATCACTTTGAATAGGCACGAATGCATGCATTTGTCTGCAAATGTGCACACCAAATAGGATTTTGCTTATAAGATGAAAAGTTTTGTGTTTTCTTTTATGGAAAAGGACTCTCCTAAACACGAGACTATTCCTCTTCATTTGTTATTCACCATTTACATGTTTAAAAAATGTTAGTTCTCCAGTCACAGAACAGAAACACGGCACAACCTGAGTAATGAATTGTCAAAGTTCACCAGCCAACAGCAGGTTCCTCCAAACTGTCTAGCAAACACTTATAAATGCTAAACACATCTGCAGAAATCCATGCTGATTCAGAGCTATTTTCAAATAAAAGCAGGCATATTCATCACATAATATATTCCCAACAAATAATTCAGTCAGCTTCAGAACCTGGCAAACAACAGAATGCAGTACTAAGAACTTATCAGAACAGAAAAGAACTGTAAAAAACTCATTTTTTTCAAGAATCCCTGGAATTAACATGAAGTAAAAGAAGAGATATTGGGTAGCCAAAAGATATTGTTACTTTGCTGAAAGGTGTTTTCATTAACCAGCAACAATGATTTGCAATTCTATAGCACTTCTCACAAAATAACCATCCCATAGAATTTCATTGAGGTGCTTCTCTGGGCTGACCAGAAAAGAAAAATGATGAGCAGTTCAATATTATTGTATCAACCAAAAGGAAGTGACCCATCTGACAGAAACAACCTTAATTTCTGACTGAGAAATGACAGAGTTGGAACCTGTACTTATATTTTTACTGTGTTTAGCTAGACATGGTAACTAAGAGAAAACACAACTAAATAAACTGTAGCCCATCCTCTACCTTTGGTTCCTTTCTTCCTCACCCATAAGAATATAGAATTACAAACCTGAAAGTAGAAAGTTGCTAGCTTTTACTGGGAGAGCAAGAGAGCAACCCCAACAAAACACTGCCAAGAAATGGGTTTTCACAGCTGTCCTCATTAGACAATAAAGAACATATTCAGAAATTTCCTAGGAATTGAAAAAAACAAAGCAGGAAGAGGTCTAGAGGTTACCTAGCTCATCACTTTGCACAAGGCAGGATTATCTCTATTTATACCATCCTGACATATGCTTGTCTGTTCCTAAAAGACTTCAGTGATGAAGAAACCACAGGCTCCCCAGCAGTCTACTACAGAGCTTAGCTAGATGCACTGGTAGCAAATTTAGCCTAATGTTTAAGTTAAATCTCCCTTGCTGGAATTTAAGCCAATTACTTCATCTTTGTAATGGATATGGAGAACATTTGACTGTCCTTTGTGCAGCTCTCTTTTACATATTTGAAGATTATCATGTCTCACTTCAGTAACTTTTCTAATTCCTTCTGTCCAGCCTGGTTCTTTCAGCCTTCCCTCCAAGTTCATGCATTTAGGTTTCCAGCTATTTTTGTTCTTCTCCCCGACTTCTTTCCATATGGCCTGCCTTGATGTTGTAAAATGATATTTGAAACAGGACACAATGCTGTAACAGACACCTCAGTGATGCTGAACAAAGTTTTAGTTCCTACGTCCTATGGCATTCTGTTCACGTATCTTTACTTGCTGTGTTTTATTTTGTTATCAACAGGAACATAATATTTTTGACCCTACTCACATTAAGATGCAGTTGGAACATATTTTTTGACTTATTGAAAAAAAAAAAAAGCCATTAAGTATGAAAGTAATCACAGAAAATGTGATGGTGTGATTATGTAAACTGATTATGTAAACTATAATATTTGAAAATAACCAGTACATTTTTATATTAAATAATATATATATTCAATGTTTTTTCCCTAAAAAAGGCAATTATCAAATAAGGTAAAACACAATGGGAATGCACAGAGCAACTTCAAACATGGTAAAATTTTAGCTCAGTCACCTTATTATACAGAAAAATGCATTTGACAATGTACGCTTGCACTTCCTGATCTGTCCCACAGTAAAATACCTTCCGGTATTATCTCTCATGTAGTCTCAGCAAGCTATTCTGATCTGTTGGTTGGGTTTTTTTTGTTTGTTTTTGTTTTTTTGCAGAGGTGCCATTACAGTCCTGGGAGTAAGCTGGTGACACCCTGAAGTTCTCCTTCTTGCAGTATTGCCAGGGCACTGCAGGAATGATTTGCCTCTCATTGTTCAGAGAATACTGAGTGATGCAGAGTAATGAGCCATGACACTGAATAAATTGAAGAAATGAGATACAACAGAAAGCATGGGACTGAGTCCTACAGTGGAGACCTTTGTGTTGGTTAATCTGAACCTTTAATTTAATTAGATTTACGTGCAGCGACAGCAGAGCATGAGGCTTTAGTACACGGTCAACCTCTTAGCTATTTTCTGGAAGAACCGGTGTAGTGGGTTTACGTGGGACGGTTTTGGTAGAAGGGGGCCATGGGGTGGCTTCTGTGAGAAGAATCTAGAAGCTGCCCCATGTTAGGTAAGGGCCCTGCTGCTGAGCAGAGCCGAGCCAATAAGCGATGTTGTTTTGCGCCTCTGTGAGAGCATATTTAAGACAGGGGAAAAAAAACGCTGTGCCACACAGCAGCTGGGAGAGCGAGAGGAGTGAGGAACAGCCTTGCAGGCACCAAGGTCAGTGAAGAAGGAGGGGGAGAGGTGCTCCAGGTGCCGGAGCAGAAGTCCCCTGCGGCCCGTGGAGAGGCCCCTGGTGGAGCAGGCTGTCCCCCTGCAGCCCACGGGTCCCACACGGAGCAGATCTCCACGCTGCAGCCCGTGGAGGAGCCCCCGGTGGAGCAGGTGGATGTGGCCTGGAGGAGGCTGCGGCCCATGGAGAGCCCCCGCAGGAGCAGGCCCCGGGCCGGAGCTGCAGCCCGTGGAGAGGAGCCCACGCAGGAGCAGGGGGTCTGGGGGGAGCTGCCGCCCGTGGGGGACCCGTGCTGGAGCAGTTTGCTCCTGGGGGATGGACCCCGTGGTACGGAGCCGTGTGGGAGCAGTTCTGGAAGAGCTGCGGCCTGTGGGCAGCCCCCCAGGCTCAGTTCGGGAAGGACGGCATCCCGTGGGAGGGACCCCACGGGGAGCAGGGGCAGAGAGGGACCGTGAAGGAGCGGCGGAGACGAAGCATCAGGGACTGACCGCAGCCCCCATTGCCCTGTTCCCCTGCACCACTCGGGGGGAGGAGGTGGAAGAGGGTGGATGGGGGGAAGGCATTTTTGGTTTCTTTCCTTTGTTACTCACTTCTCTAGCTTGTTAGTAGTAGGCAATAAATCTTACTATCTCCCTATGCTGAGTCTGTGCTGCCTGTCACGGTAATTGTTGAGCGATCTCCCCGTCCTTATCTCAAACCCTGAGCTCTTTGCATTGTATTTTTCTCCCCCTTTCCCTTTGAGGAGGGGGAGTGAGAGAGCAGTTGTGGTGGAGCTTAGCCGCCCACCCAAGTAAAACCACCACACCCAGTTTTCCCAAGATGAAACAGAATACTATAAAAACAGCCTTGTAAGAAGGGCATGCTACAAGTTCTCATGTTAGGCTGTTTATTGCTATTACAAGTACTGTTCCGTAATGGGCACTGGGCCTCACTTAGGGAAGCAGCAGAGGACAACCCCCCAAGCCTAAGGGACAAGTGAAAATATCACCTTTATCTACCTGTCCGAGGCACAGAACTAAAGGGCTGCATTTGATCCAACCATTATGGAGCCTAAACCAGATGCTGGCATCTGGGTTCAAAGGAGTGATGAGCATCTGTGCATCAGCCAGCATTGCCAGGCCCTAGTTCCACGCCAGGACAACATGGGCACTCACAGCCCACACTCGAACTACAGTCACCGTCTCTGGGGGTGTTTAAGGCAAGGTCTGATGTGGCACTTGGGGACATGGTTTAGTGGGTAATACTGGTGGACCAGATGACCTTGGAGGTCTTTTCCAGCCTTCATGATTCTATGACTCTATGTGGTTTCTCTTCCTGCTGAGCTGACCTTAGCAGGCTGGAGGGGTGGAAAGGAGCAGGTCTTGTGAAGACAGTGCAGAAAAAAAGGGTAAAGCCCTACACTACTCCCACAGATCTTGAGACTGGAAGGTGGGGATCAAATCAAGATGACATCTTCACCACCACCTGGCAGGCGTTCACATTCAGCATGCAATTTCTTTCCTTATGAGAAGGTGAGCACAAAGTCTGGATATGAATTCTAATGGTTGTGGAGCATTTGGATTTGAGGTATTAGCTTGGATCTCTTCTTCCTTTCCTCTTTACATTGGCCTTGAAGGAACTGAGCAGATTCTGACAGAGCTGAATTTGGTTATGCTACTGTTGCGTTTGATCCATTCTGCTCACACCTTTCAAATCTTCACAGACAAATGCCTGCCCTCCGTCCAAGGAAACCTTGTAGGCAAGGCTTGTGCTAAAATGCACTTTCTCTGGAGCAATTGAGCAGAACCAGTTTGCAGCAACACGTCAGCAGGAAAGATGCAAAGCCCTCACATTATCCTGGAAAAGCTCCTTTCTGAACTCTGCCACAGACATCACAGAAACCCCCACATCAGAAACTAACAGTCTCAAATTCATGCAGTATGTTCTAGATTTCTGCAGTTAAAAAGTAGTTTGAATTATCTTTATTAGGAAGTTTATGGCATAACATGAAAATAACACGTGGCTGAATGAATCAAAATGGATTCAGTTATGGAGAAGTTCGCATGGAATTTTATTAGATCCAGTTTCATTGAATATTTTCAATGAAAATAGAAAAAGTCTAAAAGGGCAATTCCCCCACTCCGCTTCCAGGGTTGAGGCTGTTATATGCTGATGTGGTGGTTCCTGCAATTATTCTTTAAGTTTCTCACTTCTGGACTTCCACAGCGACACTTGAAGGGCACTTGGAGCATACCAAGTGCAGGGAAATCAGGCAGGGTCTGCTAGCCTTTGGGCAGTGTGACACAAACACCAAAGGATGGATGTAATGATCCATCTTAGACAGAAGAGGAAATCCACCCAAGAAATGGATGACCTCGATGGCCAACCCCACTGAAAGCGTCCAAGGATGGATGCAATGGTAGGGCTGGCGAGGAAGAGGAAATCCACACAAGACCTGGACAACCTCAACCGTCAACACCCCTGAAAGTGTCCAAGGCTGGATGAAACGGTGCAGCTGGGGAGGAAGAGCAAATCCACACAAGAACTGGATGACCTTGACAGTCAACACCCCTGAAAGCATCTAAGGATGGATGAAACAGTGCAGTTCGGGAGAAAAAGGAAATCCACCCAGGAAACGGATGACCTTGACAGCCAACCCCCCAATAAGCGTCAAAAGGTGAATGATGCAGAAATGGAATTGGACCCCCTGACAAAGTTTTTGCAGACCATCAGGGCGTGCATTGACATTAACAAAACGATGGCAGTTAGGGACAGACACCCACCAACAGCGTTGGCACAAAGCATCAGAGTTCAGCCTGCGAAAAGCAATGTCCAGGCCACAGACAGATGCCCACTAATAGACTTGGCACAGACCATCACAGTGCTGCCTGAGAAGAGCAACGTCCAGATCACAGACAGACACCCGCCAACAGAATTGGCGCAGACCAGCAGGGTGCAGCTTGAGAACAACGTCCAGGCCACAGACAGACACCCACCAACCAAGTCAGTGAGAAGAGTCACAATGCAAAATAAGAAGATTAATGTGCAGGCCACAAACAGATGCCCACCAATAAAGGTGCTGCAGACCACCAGGGTGAGGCATTAGGAAGACGGCGTCCAGCCCAAGGACAACTGCCCACGAAGAAAATGGGGGCAGACCGTCAAGGCACACCCTGAGGAGAACGATGTTCAGCCAGGGATGGAGGGGGGAGAATGACTGTGAATTTACCACAGGTGGGAGGCAGAAGTACATTAGTGCAGCTAGCCCCTGCTTGCCTTTTGCTTGCCACCAATAAAAGACCTGTGAACTCTGAAGTGTTGTTTGAGTCCTCCTTTCCTGTCCCGCGCTGAGCCCGCAGTCATGGAGACTGCTGGAGCTGGGGGTTCTGCACATGGCCCCCAGGGAGAAGGGAGGGAAGGGCCTGAATGCATGGGGGGTGTTCATAGAATCACAGAATCATTAAGGTTGGAAAAGATCTCCACGACCATCTTGTCCAACCATCCCCCTACCACCAATGTCACCCACTAAACCACGCCCCTAAGCACCACGTCCAACCTTTCCTTGAATACCCCCAGGGACGGTGACTGCAACACTCCCCTGGGCAACCCCTTCCAGTGCCTAATCACTCTTTCTAAGAAGTTTCTCCTAATCGGCACCATCTCCCACTGCAAAGTAGCCCATCTGTTGAGCCATGTAAGATGGATGAATTCGAGATGAAACAGAGAAGATTGCTTCTTATATCTGTGGTAAGGATGAGCAAAATGATCCTGGGGGTACTCAGTATCTGCCTCCTTTGCCACGAAGGGGCTTCCTGTGATGTCAGCTGCCACCTACTCTGATGTCACCTCAATGTACGCTGGCACCCACCCCATAAAAGGGGCTGCCCTGTAGCTGGCGACCTCTTGCCAAGTTTCTTGCTCCTGGAATTCAAGAAGACTTGGAATAGACAGGGTGCAAGGAAATCAAATGATGCGGCTAGTGAGGAAGAGGAAATCCAGCCAAGAAGTGAATGACCTAGATAGCCAACCCCCCCGTAAGCGCCCATGGCTGGATGAAATGATGCAGCTAGTGAGGAAGAGGAAATCCACATTACAAATGGATGACCTCAACTACCAACGCCCCCGTAAGCATCCAAAGATGGATCAAATGGTGCAGCAGGGGAGGAAGAGGAAATCTACACAAGAAATGGATGACCTCGATGGCCATCTCCCCTGTAAATCATCAAAAGGTGGATGAAATGGTTCGACTAGGAACAAAGAGAAAATCCACACGAGAAATAGATGCCCTCAATGGTCAACCCCCCCGAATGTGTCAATAGATGGATGATGGGGAAACAATGGTTGGGAACCCACCAAAAACATCGAGGGGTCGGCTGAGAAGAACAACATCCAGGACACGGGCAGACACCCACCAATAAAGATGGTGCAGACCACCAGGGTGAGGCATGAGGAAGACCATGTCCAGCCCATGGACAAGCACCCACAAAAGAAATGGGGGCAGACCATCCAGGCACAGCCTGAGGAGGATGACCTTCAGCCAGGGAACAGGAGGGGGGCATGACTGTGGTTCTCCCACAGGCGGGAAGCGGAGGTACGCTGTTAGTGCAGCTGGCCCTGCTAGTCTCTCACTTGCAACCAATAAAAGACCTGGTCACTTTCAAGAGTTGTTTGAGCCCTACTTCACTGTCCTGTGCTGAGCCCCCAGTCATGGAGACTGCTGGGGGGGGGGGGTTCCCCTGAACATGGCTCACCGGGAGAGGGGAAGGAAGGGCCTGGGTGCTGCGAGGGCTTACTGTGTTTTCAAGTGGCTCAGAGAAGCGGGACTGCAAAGGCAGGATAGTGCTTTTCTGGGGCCAGTCTCCTAAGGAATCATCTGAGGTGAGGAACCATCTGAGGCGCGTTTTCAGCTGTCGTGCTGACAAGGGAGGAAGGAAAGGCCTTAGCACCCGTTCCGCACCCCTACTCCCTTGCACACACCCCTATCCCTTTCCAGAAGGTTCTGGAACAACAGGCTGCGCATGCAAGGTGATTAGCATGCGAGACGAGGACTGGGGGTGGAGACGAGGGGGACTGCCTTGTAATTAGCGCAGCCGTGGGGGCGGCGTGTGCGCTGCCCGCCCTCAAGGAGGGGACTGGGGCTGAGACTGTGCTGGAGGCCGCGGGGGTGCCGCGGTCCTTTCCTTTCCTTGTGGCTTTCGCTCAGCCCTTTGTTAAATAACGAGATTCAAACAGCTGCCGTTAACGGCTCGTTCAGCCCTTTGTAAAGCCACAAGGCTCAAAGAGTCTCCATTATAAGCAACAAGGGTCGAATAGCTCCTCTTGTATACAGCAAGGTTTAAGTATGTCTTGGTATAAACAACGAGGTTCGCTTAGCTTCTGTCAGTAAAACTTCCCCATGGGTCGTTTGGTGCCACGTTCCCTTATTTTAGCCCCAGGGTACTTAAAACATGGGTGGTCTCTGAGGGGACCGGGACCACTTCGGGATAACCCTGGTGGTGCTAAAGCAATCAGCAGGACCAGGGGCCTTTGTGTGACGCTCCTTTGAGAAGTGCCATACCCTGGCGAGGAACAGTTTTTAAAGGGATCAGTTGCCTTATGATTGTCAGCTTCCACAAGGGATCAATTCCTTTACCACAGTAGGTTTCCACAAGGGGTCAGTTCCATTGTTCAGCAAAAATGATCTGGCAAAATGATGGGAGTACGCAACATCTGCCTCTTTTCCCCTGAAGGGGCCTGGGATGTGACAAACTAGTACATAACCATCCTGAGAAGACACCATGGGACATGTTAGGATCAGGATGGGTGATTTTTGTTCCCACAAATGAAAATACGGGCTCCTGAAATCTGGAGAGACTCCTTATATGCCAGGAGCTTCTGCTATAAGTGTTTGCATGCAGTTACTCCAAAGATCAGGACCCTGGTGGAAAAAGCGTGTTGTGCCAGTCTCAGGCAAACCTGCTGCACACTTGTCATCCAGCAAGAGAACAGCCTCTACTGAGATGTGTGTCAGTAACCTTTTCGCATCCCTACAGTTGGTATATCTCTCCCGTATGTGTGCAAGTGTCTCCTTTATGCCTTCCCCCAAAGGTCCCACCTGGCAGAAGGCTTCCTTTCTAGGTTTTGTTGCCACCTCCCTGGCCCCCAGCATGGCAGCACAGGGAGGGAAGGTTCTCCCCACCTCTGCAGCAGCTTGTCAGGATGGCCCAGTAAATAGGAAAGGAGGAAGCCCTTCAGAGCAGCCCTCTGGGGAGTGCATTTTAACCTGGTTCAAGTCACCCAGCATGGGACGGGGTCCCTCCCTGGCAGGAGGGACCTGTTGCCTTACCTCTGCTGATGCTGTGATTTTCTGCATTTTCTTGCCCAGGTGGAGCTGGTGGAGGAAGCCTTGGCCTCTGGTCTTCTGCTCACAGTGAAGAGGAACCAGGAAAAACAGGTTTGAAGAAGGATCAAGTCTCAGCATGTCTGAGGCACAGAGGATGCACAAGGATGGGTTACTGTCTCTCCAGATCTTGCACACAATCTGTGAATCCATTCATCAGCTCCAGCTTCCATTGAAAGGCAAGATCCTCCTCTGTGCCTTCTGGTTGTGTAGGGGCTGTCAGGAGCAGTGTCTTCTAAGAGACAAGTTTTTTGGCATGTTCTGACTGTACTTAAGAATGTCTTAGTCCCAAGAAGGCCACATTCCTGAAGTCTTGGGAATTGTGTGGATTGGGAGGGGAGAAATTCTTAGGAACATCCACAAAGGTTCATGTGCACACCTGTGGCACACTGATTGCCACAGTCTCCACACACCAAAAACCAAAGTCACCTCCAGAGAATCATTCTATTTTCTTTTAAAGCTCATTTTTCTCCTCTCTTATTCTCAATTTTGACTGTTGGTATAATGTACAATAGTGTGTAGCAGGGCAAGAGGCTCATAGACAGAGATTTTCATTTATTATACTACATATTAATAGAGAGCAATTGCCTGTCATGCCTGCCAGGCTGTGACTGCCTCCTTCCTGAAACACCTCCTTGGCTGTGGTCTTTTTATCAGTCTCTTTGCAAGGAAAGCAAGGAATTTTGATAAGAAGGCCAACAGCATCCTGGGCTGCATCAACAGAAGCAGAACCCATCTTTATTTCCAGAGTGGCAGGGGGATCCCAACAGCTAACTGTTCCAGAGGCCAAAATGACCCTACCTGGGAAAGAGTGGCAAAAGCACCCCATTGTAACTGGTCTGGAGGCTCTGTGCACCCGTGGCATAGACTACCTCAGGAGAAGGTGCTTCAAGGACCCAAAGGGGTACTGATAGGCTTTTGGTATAGCTGCTTTGGATATGGAGGTAATCAAAACAGTTGGCTACCTTGCTTGGTCTCTCAGAGGACCCTTCTGTTGTGGGGTTGCTGAGGATCAAAGAACAGCAGGTGCCAATTATTTGAGGAGAAAAAAAATAGTTCAGAGTATTTTCCAGTAAACTAAAGCAGACACCAAAACTGAGCATGCTGGACATCTACTAAATTGCAATAGATCTTCTTGTTCATGTTCCACCTAGTGCAGTTCCAGTAATCTGTAGGACAATGCTGAGTTGACTTATTTAAAAGAAGACTGGAAGCAGCAGAAACCATGTCAGCAGGGACAAAATCCTTCTGAGACTCCATCCAGAATTATTATTAACAGAGTACAAGGGCATGTAGTAATAGGACAAGGGGTAAATTGTTTTAAATTGAAAAAGAGTAGATTTAGATTAGGTATTAGGAAGAAATTCTTCATGGTCATAGCATCATAGAATGATTTGGGTTGGAAGGGACCTTAAAGATCACCCAGTACTAACCCCCTGCCATGGGCAGGGACGCCACCCACCAGACGAGGTTGCCCAAAGCCCCATCCAGCCTGGCCTTGAACACCTCCAGGGATGGGGCATCCACAGCTTCTCTGGGCAACCTGTTCCGGTGCCTCACCATCCTCTGAGTAAAGAATTTCTTCTGATGAGGGTTATGAGCACCCCTCACCACTCTTTGTGAGCACATCAATAAAAGGAATAATCCTTTCATTTGTGTAAAAATCAGAAAATGCAGGTATGTCAGGATACTCACGAACGTTAATGTGAGCTTGCAGCTCTGTAAAGAAGAATCACAGAATAAGCAATTGCAGGAGAAGTCAAGCCGGAACACTCAAGCACATGTGCAATGGGGGCATGAAAAAACAAGTACATGCTGCAAATGACAAAACAAAAAGAGAAGAAGAAACAATTGGAAATCTAATTGCAAGGAAACTTAATCAAGAGCCAATGTAGCATTCTGGAACATATGATAGAAACCTTCATTTCAGGCAAAATTGGAAATATTCAGGCACCTTAACATACTTCCTAAGTGTCAGTCACTCAGAGATGCTCTCCAGTGCACCTCACGAGTGTCAGCTGAAGGTTTCCTCAGGCAGGCTCATTTTAGTGGGGAAGGCACCGTATCCCCTTTGCTGTGGGCACCAAGGCACCAAACACGCTATCTGTGCCCGTAGCACCTCCCCACCTTACTTGGGCAGGGAAAGGGGACACAGTGGCAGCTCCTGCTCAGAGCCTGAAAGCCCGGAGAAGGAGAAAGGGGACAGGGCATGGTGGGTTTGGAGAGGGAGAGATCCCTGTGGCTCTGCTCTTCAGTGTCACAGAAATCAGATTTTTATCTTGTAATTAATATGTTCTGTTAATACACAAATATATGTGTTAATATACGATAGCATTGTAGTTTATTGTCTCTGCTTTCAAACAACACAGCTACCTTGAACAGATGTGAGACGTGGCCAGGTCAGGCTTCCCTGTCCTTTCCCAAAACCTCTCCATGCTTTGTTCTGGCCCCGACAGGAATTGGACATCAAAAGAAGACTGATGCAGGTATCTTGGGGATTCAGGTGACACCCAGGAGTGAGCAAAATGACCTTCCCACCATTGAAAGAACAGGAGGCACTAGAGAAGGATTAGATAGTATTTGGTGTGCTTTGTCACACTATTTTCTATACTATTTTCTGGAAGTTATCTGGTTCCAAATAACAAATGCAAGGCTTTAAGGAGGCACTTTGGTCACATTGCCACAATTTTTGGCCTGGATGGAAAAGACTTTGCATATTTGAGTATAAGTTTGACCTACCAAGGTACTCATGAGTTGATAAAAACAAGCCTGCAATGCTGAGACATGCTGAAGGAGAATTGCCTGTCTCCACAGCACAAAAAAAGAGAGCTGGAATGGGTGTGTCAGGCACGGACCAGCACGTGTAGAAAAAGCTCTTTGCAGAACAAGTCTTCTTGCTAGACAGATACTGCAGTTACGGGCCAGAGGTTCACTCAGCTTCCAAATAAAATAAATCAAAGGGACCTTGTGATGGCCTACTACCCATGTAGTAACTTACCTGAGGATTAACTTCAGCAGCCGTGCTGTACAGAAGAGATAGAGATAGCTCTGTATCAGTAGAAGCTCTTAGCATCTGCACTACTGCCAGCACTGTTCAGAGACCAAGACACCATAAACCATCGTTCTCCAGGACAAGAATCTGGGCTGTAGATGATTCACCCTCTGAATCACTGCAGTTATTGGGTCCAGTATTGCAGAAAACAAAATTAGCTAAACATATACATCAGTAAATAAACAGCCAAAATACCAGTGAGGAGGCCTCGGTTCACTATACCTACAAATTGCTGCTACAGGGAAATGTTACAGAGTAAGCATAAAAATAACTGAGCATTGTTCTGCTGAGCTTATCCACTCCCTTGAGGATATTACCCCAGCACAGCAAAAAAATAATAAAAACATAAATATAAATTTTAAAAAATCTGCTTGTGAAGCATTCAACACACTGCACAGAAGCATGTTTACAGTGAGTGATTCCCTTGCAACTGTAATCTAACACAGAAACCCCAGCTTCTTAGCTGGATTTAGGTAGCAACACCTTCATTTTTGATCTGTATAACCAGGCAGGTGCTTTTCTGAGCTGGCTCAGCAAGAGGATACAAAACAGAGAAGAGTTTTGCCAAGTGGCTTTTCAGCATCTCTCAAGTCCAGCAGAGACTGAAATGACTTGAGTGCACATTAAATTTTGTTTGTACCTAGATCCGAAACCAAAAACCATGGAGGAAAATACATAATCTGAGTATTTTCTGATCTGTTACAAGGTCCAGCCTGATTACAAAATTCTGGTGACTTATTTTGTTTAAAACTATCTTAACCTCTGCAACACCACTGGTTATTTTTGCAGGAAGATGTAGAGAGCTATTGCTTATTTCTATTCTTCGTCTTTTAGATGAAAACATGAGACTTCTTGATCATAAAGTAACCTTCCAGATCTAAAGTAATAAAGACACTGCTCTTTCAGGAAAGAAGACACTTAGCCATTTTCTGTTATCTAAATAGCCTCTCTAACATTGGTCTTTATTGGGTACTAGGTGCTCACGGCTGACTTTCTTTCCTTTCTCTTTATAAGTTCTGGGACTATGTGCTCTCCATAGCTTGGTTGCCACTTCAGCTGGTGAGCCCAATGGGCGTGTTATGTCAATTCAGTGACACTTGCAGTCAGCTCTATGGGCATGTACTTCACTGAGCAATTTGACATCAGTTGTGTATGTTAGTCCTCTGTGCCTTATGCATGTTTTATTCTCTGTCTCCCTCCAAGTGATGTAACCTTTGGATTACAAAACTGACGTGCAGTGGTAATTTGGTTATACTTTTTGCATTTCTGGTTGGATAAAGAGGAGGAAAGGTGCACTGAAAAATGAGAAACGGAGAAGTGAGCTGAATACCCATCCCTGCCCAAACAATCCTGTGCCTTGCCCAACAACAGGAGGCACAAATCCTCAACGTACCTCTGACCAAGCTAATTCCTACAGCAAGCCTCCAGAGCTGACCCAGAACAACACTGTACCTAAGTTAATGCTGGTGCTCTATTCACAACATGTTTTTGCAGTGTTGAGCAGCTGGAGGTACCAGCTGAAGCCTTCACTAGCCTGGTACTCACACCCAGGGTACTGCCACATCACATGGAAGAGTCTTAAGGGATCTCCAGCAAGTCACTCTTTCTCTGGGGCTCAGTCAACTTCAGTGATTCACTCAGCTCCTTGCGCACAAGTAGGAAAGCATGTCATTACTGTGTGGGTGTCCCAGCACTGGAGGAGGTTGCCCAGACAGGTTGTGGAATCTCCCTCCTTGGAGATACTAAAAGCCATCTGGACGTGGTCCTGGCAACCTGATCTAGCAGGGTTGGTGGGGTGGAGTTGGACAGAATGAACTCCAGAGGTCAATTCAACCTCAACCATTCTGGGATTCAGTGAGGAGCAATTGGTTATCTACCTTAGGAGTTAAGACAACCCCATGATGGACTCTACCTCCATCAACTACAACAGGAGCTCAGATGGCTTGCAGACATGCCAGCATCTAAACGAATGTGTTTGAATCTGGAGCTGAAATTTATCTCGTGTATCTTGGTTCTGTGTCATTAAGACGATGACAATACAGTGTTCCTTCCTGGTGGAAGTGTTGTTAGAGAAAAATGTTCAGTATCGGAGGAGGTGTGCAGGTACAACTGCTAAAGGAGTTCATGACATTTACTTTAAAGTGACTAATAGCTGATGAGTCTCTTCATTCCTAACTGATTCTAAATAGTTGTGGGGAACAACTTGTCAAATATGCGTATGCAAAGCCAACATATATATGTATTTGTGCGATCTGTGGAACAGGCGGTAATTCTATCTTCACTATGTCATTTAGAATGGATCAAGAAAAAACGAATCTTTCATAAAACAAATGGGGCGTGACTGATGTGGGCAAGTTACACTTGGGCCCTTAGCCAAGATAGGGTGAAGTCAGTAGGAGGCTTCAAAATGCAGCTCTTTCTGGACATATTTTTAATTTAAAATGACAAGATCAGTGTGCAGCCCGGGCAATCCTCGTGTCAGCAGTGCTATCTCCTTTCATTGTTTACATCGGATGAAAGATAAGGCTTCTCCAAAGATTAATATTGCTCTGTTAATTAACTAATATATGAGCAGATGTTAACTGCTTCCAAAGTGCCAAACATTTCTGTTGTTATTCACTGCAGAGTCAGATGTTTCTAGATGTTTTTCAGAGCAGTGAGCAGGGTTTGAACGTTTGGTGACACAACTGTCAGTGGCTTGAACTGCAGCTGCGTGGTGAAATCCCAATGCCAGGCTTCAACTCCTGCCTAAGAAAGGCAGCAGCACTCACAGACTTCTGCAGAGTACAGCCCACGGCTAGCTAACATTGCCTGGTGTCTCTTGTCTAGCTGGAAAGAAGGACTTACTCCTGTCTCTTTTTTAAGTGAGTAAGTCCAATAGCTACAAGTCATCAATACCAGACTAAAGATGCAGTGTTTGAAAGGCTGTTTCTGATGTGAACCGCAGCTCCAGAATCGAATGCCAGTTACAGAAAAATGGAAATCTGAACCTCACGGAGCAGACAAAAAGCAAGAAAACTTTTCAAGCATCACGCTAACAAGGCTGCGGTTTGTAAATTGCTGTCAGATCAGTCTGAAGGGATTAGGGCTGACTACTCACTTCAAGGGATGACTACTGCAGAGCTCCATTTTGTTGGATGATGTATGAAAAATGTCTTTCCTTCTAATCAAGCCCTGCCGTAAACAGCAGCCTCTGACCTGCTGCCTCCCTAGTTTGAATGCAAATCTCCATGTGCAGACCTGAAGTGCCATGTGATGTTTACCTAATTTCTCATTGCTTTATGAAATATTCTATGAAAAAAAATATATATATATATATGAAAAACCAAGCAGGCAAGTACCTAGCACTAAGTAGGATCTATATAGATCCTAATAAGGATCTATTATAGCCCCCTCGCCCCTTGGCTCCTACTTGTGCGGCTTAGAGAAGGAATGTTAAAACATGGGCTTTGATAGACGACCACCCGAAGTGTCCTACAAAGTTTTTAACTCTAGTGCAGAGAGGCTCTGAAATCAACGCAAGACTTGCTGCTGTGCTCTCTCAGGCTGCACTCTTGCTGCAGGCGATAAGCTAGATAGGACCGGGTGTATTCAGGTTGAGACCTGCAATTAAAACACAGTTTCTTTAAAAAGTACAGCAGTTTTCACATTGTGATATGAGCAGTGCCTCTTTCCAAACATGAGAGATAAAGCTGAGTTTTTAATGAAGCTCTTACCATTCTTAAAGATGCTCTACCACTTTGTGGTAGTTGCACTGATCAAACTCCAACAGGAGTACTTCAGTTCTGCCTAATAAAGTTTTACCTTTGGAGTTTAGTAAATTGTGCTGTGTCTTTTTGCCCAACAGCAGCTGCTTATTCTGGAGTTGGCTATGTATCACTGCCGTCTCCGTATCTTTGAAAAACATTTTGGCATCTTCTGCAGAAAAAAAATGTGTTACAAACATGCATCCAACAAGTGGTACATAAATCCATAACATCAAGCAGTGTATAACCCATACAGCCAACAACAAATATGTATACAAACAAGGAACATTTGACCTAAAACCACACTTCAATATAAGTAATTTCTATTTATTTAGGCCTTAAATGACCTTCTTTTGAATTTCTTACCAGGTGAGCCACCCCTCTCTGGCCAAGGAGAAGAAAAAGAAATAATTTCCCAAAAATTTTCAGGACACTGCCCAAATGTTTCAGGATACTTCCCAAACATTTTCAGGACACTTGTAAATACAAGTCTATAGCTCCTACTACAAAAACAACAGCAACAACAACATAAACAGATCACACACAAACAGATGTCACTTCCAGAGAGCTAAAAGTCTAAGGCTGCATCTGAGTCTCCTGGCTAACAAACCAGCTGCCAAATTTAATCCCAGAGGCTGGCCCAGATGCAGCATAACATAGAACAGAAACTAATGGGGGCTCATCAATTCTCAATCAAGATTTTCCCTAATCTGCCATCAATCACAGAATATCATTGTTATTATCTCAATTGCCAATATGCTCTGGATCTCCTAAAGCTGTGTCCAGAGATTTTCAAGTATTTTTTATCCTGCTACAATATTGAGCTGCTGCAGTACACAGAAGATGAATGACCCTTTTTAACTCTTTCTAATAACGTTTTTCTTCCAACCTATATCCAGCAGAAATAATATGATACTCAGTGTGACTTTTTTTCCCCCCAGTTTGTGAACCTATAGTGGTTTTTAGAAATGTAACCTGGCTGCATGTTTGAAATGCACAGTGCAGCAGCGTGCAGGAAAGCTCAGTATGACAGTGTTCAAGATCCCAAGACAGTCTCATAAATTTTATGAGAGGCAAACCTCAAATTAATGAAATCTTGAGAGACATCCTGGCTTTCCTAAAACACAGAACATACAACAGTCTGCCACGAGACTGGGAAGATAAAGGCATTTGGCAATCACTATTTTTTAACATCTGAGTTAGTAAAAGTCAGGGTTTAACCTAAATTTCCTGGATTTACTTTATGCTACAGTAGAACAAAAACGTATTAGCTACTAATGAAACCCACAAGTCAAATCAGATTTTGCCCTTCAGACATTATTAAGAGAGTTTTCAAAGAAACTTTTGAATGATTACCATATAACAACTTGCTGTCTTTGAAGCCACTGGGAACCTGGTGCTGGTGCTGGAGGCAGAGATCATTGTCAGGAGCACAAGACATTGAGTTGTGCTGGTTGCTTATTTATTTCCTGGCAGAACTTAATCTTAAAAGCTCTCTTTTGCCAAACATCTGCACATCCAAGTGATCACTTTTATATCACCTTCCCCTATCCCGTCAACTGCCAGTGCTCCCTCAGCCTTACACTTCTAAATCCGAATGGAGCTGGAAGTATTCCCTGACTGGGGCACAAAGTCCTGGATAAGCTTTGTGAAAGAGTAACAACAACAACAACAACAACTCTTGATGGATGCCTGAAATAAACTGAAATTTCATCTGTCCTGACCTCGAATTTTTTATATAGATTTTATATTTATATATATATAATATATATTATATATTTATATTTTTATATTTATAGTTTTATATTTATATGTTACGTTGTTCCTGAACTTTTGATGGTGGAGCGTTAAATCCATTCCTGATCAGACACCCTAGGTATTAGTATAACTGACTTAAGCTCTCAGAAATAGCTCTAGCCATATGCCACGGAGCCACAGTCTGGTTCCACCTCACTGCCTTTTCAGAAGTAACTCCTCCAGACCACCTGGACCATTCTGCACAGAGTCAGCTGGCTCCTTCTTGCTTCACAGCCTCCCAGGCCCTTCTGAGCTGGTCATTGCTCGTGGTTGCTCCAGCGTTCCTCGATGAACCCCGTGCAGTGCGGCCAAGCTACTGGTAGTGTATCACTGACAAATAAGTATATCCTGAAAGATCCCTGTTACCTCCTCCATCATCACCCAGAGCACATGCCTGAGAGACACTGTTCTTGCTCTGGGGTACTTTCCTATTTCTATCCAGAACTGTCTATTTGTGTGAAATGTCTCCCAAATGCCTCCATGTCAATAATTAGAAATACCAGCATTTTCAACAAAACCTTTCCAAGAACCCTAAATCATCAGTTCTTCTGCAAAGCTTACCCTAATCATTGGTAATCAGACATCCCTATTATATTTGTATTGGTAAAAAAGCAGTGCCAGAAAATGCTCCCGATCACGGGAACTAGACCACTCAGACTGTTCAGTTGTGACCATGGCTCCTTTCACAGTTTTGCCCCAGGTCATCTAGGAGCCTCCCAGCTATTCCCAGGGAAGGACAGGAGACAGCAAGGCCAAGAAATATAAATATTTTTTCAAGTGTGTCTATGAGAACAAAAAAGCAGACTAACTGAAGGCTTTGGGCACCTTCGAGTCCAACCTGCACACAAACAAAAATAAAAAAAAGTAGATTTTGCTGTTCCAACATTAATTTAAAAGCAGCATATTGCTCCTTTTCACCCAAAGTACCACCAGCATGAATAAGGTACCACAGCTAAAACAACACCAAGGATGCCTTGCGAGCTTAATAACCAGAGAAGGAATTCTGAAAATAGTCTCAGAAAGAATCTAACTCTGACATGCGGACCTCCTTTGTAGTTTGAGAGAAAAAGAAATAATAGAGGATAAAATGTTGTGAGGGTTGGGGAAACAGGCAAGGTCACCTTCATTAGAGTTGACCATCGTCCACAAGTCCAGCCAAATTTACCCTGTGAAGAATCCTTGTGGTCCAAGTGACAATCAAATTCTTTAAAAACATGCAAGAAGATGTGAAAGAAAATTCTCTGTATTTACGTAATTGGTACTGGATCCCTAATCGAAAGGGAACAGGGACAGCTGGAGGGTAAGAGCAGGCCTCCAAACGGCAAGAGATAAGGCACATCTGCTAGCAGGGACTTGAGTGAAAAAAGACTTGTCTGTGAATGGACATAAAATATTAACATTCCCGTATCTAAGTTCCTCTAGACAATGGAAGAAATAAAGAGCAAACCCTGAAAAAAGCAGACTTCTCTACTGCACTCCCCAGGAGAGATCCCAACACACACCAGTCCCCAAGCACCAGTCCTTGAATACACAAGACTGCATTTTAATGAACTGTTCTGCTGTTGCTTGCTGGCTAACTTGTTTTCCTCTCCCTGTGGAATTTTAATTTTGCCTGTGATATGCATACGTATTACAATAAAGTGGCCAGCTCGACAGAGCTCTCTGTGAGCCACCGGGCACCGTTACAAAAGGCTAATGACCCCTTGCCACCTTGCTGATGATCATTCTCTCCGAGTGCCATGTTTTCTTTATGGTGACTACCTTTCCTTGGTGGCATTTAAAAGCAATTTTAACAAATGGATTTACACAAATAATAGATTTCCTTCTGACCGAGGTCTGCCACTGGCACTGTGCTGTACAAAGCCCTTTCATAGTCATGTCAAGCTCCATTTTGGAATAAATCACTATATTTTGTCTGGAAGGCTGTTCAAGGACTTGACAGATGTAATGATGGGGAGCCACCTTCTTCCTTCTAGCCTGAATTTGCTCGTTGCCAGCTCATACACCTTCAGTTCCTCGTCCTTCTGATTAGCATTGCTATGATCAGCAATTGTATCTCCTCCAGCCTCCATCTAGCTAAGCTAAACATGAAAATCTCCTTCAGTCTCTTCTAATATGACCTGCTCTTCATTCTCCTGCTCCTCACCATAATGCCTCTGCAGACCTTTACCAGTCTGAATCCAGAGCTTCATGTTACCCCAGACACTATAAGAACAAGCTTGCCATAAATCCTGCTGTCTCTTCTCTTCACTGGAAATATGAGGATACTGTTCCCTGCTGCTAGCAGTCACCCTTGGGTCAGTTATCTCACCAAAGAGTTTCCTCTGGAAAAGAAGCCCAGGTCACCAAGCAAAACTACAGCCTGACACTTCATCTTAAGACTGTATACAGAGCCCTTCTCCACAGACATGGGAAGCTCTGGTTTAAATCACTCTGTTTTCAATCTCTTCCACTAGGTCTGCGGTATTCCAATATTCCTCAAAAACAAGAGTGAAAGAGTGGTAGTTAAGTCTCATTGCTGAGACACGTAACAGGATGATGGATTCAAAAGACTGAGACCTTTCCACCCCGCTGCTCAAAGGTGGGGCCAGGTTAACTTCCAGGCTGGGTAGGGAGCCTGCAGGCATTCAGCATCCCTTTGGCCACTTTACAACAGCAGCAGATGATTTCAGAGTGCTCAGTGCTGCACATGATAAAATTGCTACTATTTTTCAATCAGAGCTCTCATTTGCAGAGCCCTCGTAAAGGCAACCAACCGTGGTCTGAACAATCACAGCTTAATGATCTTCCTGTGTTTCCCTTGTCAACTGAAGACAGGGTATTTTGCACATGAAAGTAACTTCATGCAAACTTTTAAGAGCTCAACAAGTCTCTAAGTCAACTTGAGTTCTTGTATTGCTTTATAATAATTTCACAGTAATTTTCATGCAAAGATGATGGTTTGATTTGGTTTCCCATCCATTTAAGCATAAGTCTCCAGAAACGCTTGCATTGTCAGGAGAGACAGACAGAGGATACAGTGACCACACAGAGACCACAGGGCTGGAAACCGTCCTTGGTTTGCAAGTGCCTGCTGGAGGAGGAGGACAGTGATGTGAACCAGCTGGGTTGCAGGGAGAGCAGGCAGGGACGGAGAGAAGTGGCACTGTGTGGACAGCAGGGACATGGGGAGGAGCACCGCCAGCTCCAGCCCTGACAGCCCGAGGAGGCGGCTGCATCTCAGTGAGGAACCGGGCTGGTGAGCTCTGTGGAGGCCACCATGGCCTTCCTGAACTGCTTGAACTCACAGAAGCCCTGATCCACTCCTCAGTGGTTCTGCCTCTTGGGAGGGTATCTCATCAGACCAAATGTCCAAACCGTCCAAGAGTTTTATTAACTAAAATTAATGGCACATATATTCAGCTGCTGGGTATCAGGCCTGTGCGATCTATCTGCAGCAAAATCCACACCACCAAATTTTTCTCTGTCTATTCACCCTCAGGTTTGATTCACACTTGGACCAGATGACACTTCGTGCATCATCTCCCAGTACCTGCCACGAGCTACTGAGCAATTCTTGAGATACAGCCATGCAGGTGAAAATTTACAGGTGTACACACTACGTAAGCTGGAAGATTTGCAGTGTACTGCTCCTGGCAGCAGAGAACAAATCTATGATAAAGCACGGAAGCCTGGACAGTATGCAGGCCTGCAAATACAACTAAGAGACATCAGCTTCCTAAGTGTGCACATCCACAGCTGCTCCTCAGCAGTTGCCTACAAGCTGGTGAGCTTTTCAACACTGCATGTGGGATGGAAAGTATTGTGCAGCTCGTTGGCAGAATTTTGAACCATCAAAGAAATGGGGAAGACTGGAATTCAGCTGCAGTGGGAACCTAGCGTTATCTGGGCATGGGCACTGCAGCACCGTGGGACATCCAGCAGGGTGAATGAGCTGGAAGGGAGCTGAAGCTCACTCTTGACATCCCCCTAAATTCATTGTGCTGCTTGCAAACAGCCCTGGCACACATGCTGCAGAAAACAGCTGGAGATATTCCAGATATGCAAGGCACTTCGCAGAGTATTTGAGAGGAGGTGAAAGCCACTGTTGTTCATGGTTTTGCTCAAGGGATGACTCTGAATGAACCAAAAGGGCAGGAAGAAACACAAAGGCCTGGCGTGGCCCAAGCATACTCAGCTGAGGGACCTGGCATCCAGAGCCAGGCAGCAAAATGGCTGGGACTGAGCCATACCTGTGTCACTGTGCAGCAGCTCTTGGCAAGAGCAGTGCGCCTGGCATCCAGAGCCAGGGCCTGCAGCAATGCAGGTTTGAGGTGGAAGAGTATTTAGCATCAGGTACCCAAAAGTCTGTACAGCAGGCAGCACTGACACATTAAAACATTTTCTTGACACAAAAAGAAAAGTGCAAAAGCAACAATATAGGAGCAGTCATACTCAGAACACTCCTAATTCTGCCAGCACTGGTCTCTCCAGAGGGCCGCCTCCCTTTTCCAAAAGGGTCCTAGCAGAGAAACACTTGAGATAAAGAATGGATAATCTGAATATTCTTATCAAACTCATTACTGAGAAGTGTGCATCAAGGGCTATAATCAACACATTTGCTACCAGAAACTACGAAGAAGTTCTCAACTTTGAAGACTCCTTGGGCATTGCTCAGTACTTGAGCACCTGGGGCTGCAGCTATTCAGCTACTTATTTATTTTACAGCTCTACGAAATTGCTCTACATTGCTTCACTGTGCCTTCTATTTTCCTACAGATGTTTCAATACAAATTATAGTAATTATCCATTGTGAAGAAATTAACTGGTATTAACAATTGTGCGAAATGTAATTGTTATCAATTTCATGGAATTTCTGTCATGTTCAATCGCCCACATAGCTTGAATGATCTGCAAGCTGGGGAAGGATGGATGTATAGGCTATCCACGAAGGATGAGTTGTCAGGATGGAGTTTAGTCTCTGAAACTTTGAAGACTATACTCTCCATCTTCAAAGCTGTCACTTGACTTAAACCTTTGGGACAGAAGTGGATTTTCTGGAGGAAACTGAAAGAAATGGTGCTAGAAAATCCTCTCAAGAACCAGGCAGAAGTACAGCGGAACACAAACTGTAGCTAAACCTCATAAAAAAATCACAGAGTCACAGAATGTTGGAGGTTGGCAGGGACCCCTGAAGACCATCTGCTCCAACCCCTGCCCAAGCAGGGACACCCAGAGCAGGCTGCCCAGGACCACGTCCAGGCATCTTTTGAAATCTCCAGGGAGGAGACCCCCACAGCCTCTCTGGGCAGCCTGTGCCAGGGCTCCCTCACTCACACAGCACAGAAGTGCTGCGGGGTGGTCAGAAGGAACCTCCCGAGTTCCAGTTTGTGCCCAATGCCTCTTGTCCTGGGCACCACTGAGAAGAGCCTGGCTACAACCTCTTTGTACCCTCCCTTCAGGGACTTACAGACATGGATGGGATCCCTCTGAGCCTCCACTTTTCCAGGCTGAGCATTCCCAGCTCTCTCGGCCTCTCCTCACAGTTCCCTTTATCAACTTCGTGGCCCTTAATTAGACTCTTTCCAGTATGTCCAGGTCTCTCTTGTACAGAGGGGCCCTGAACAGGACACAGTACTCCAGGTATGGCCTCACCAGTGCTGATTAGAGGGGAAGAAGCCCTTCCCTCAACCTGCCAGCTACCTAATGCAGCCCAGGATAGCGTTAGCTTTCCTTGCAGCACACTGCTGACTCATGTTCAGCTTGGTGTCCACCAGGACCCACCCCATGTCCTTTCCTGCAGAGCTGGGTGGCCCCCAGCATGTTCTGGTGCCTGGGCTTTTTCCACCTACGGTGGTATAACTCAGGTGGGCAGCTGAACACCACCATAACCACTATCTCACTCCCCCTCCTCAAAGGGAAAGGGGGAGAGAATACGATGAAAAGGGCTCAAGGGTTGAGGTAAGGACAGGGAGATCACTCAATGATTATTGCCATGGGCAAAACAGGCTCTGAATAGGGAGATTAATATAATTTATTACCTATTACTAACAAGCAGTGAGAAATAAATAAATAAATAAATAATAATAATAATAATAATAAACTAAAAACACTTTCCCCCCTTCCATCTTTTTGCACCTCCTCCCCCAGAGCGGCGCAGGGGAGCAGGCAATGGGGGCTGTGGTCAGTCCCTGACGCTTCGTCTCCACCGCTCCCTCACGGTCCCTCCCTGCCCCTGCTCCCCGTGGGGTCCCTCCCACGGGATGCCGTCCTTCCCGAACTGAGCCTGGGGGGCTGCCCACAGGCCGCAGCTCTTCCAGAACTGCTCCCACACGGCTCCGTACCACGGGGTCCATCCCCCAGGAGCAAACTGCTCCAGCACGGGTCCCCCACGGGCGGCAGCTCCCCCCAGACCCCCTGCTCCTGCGTGGTCTCCTCTCCACGGGCTGCAGCTCCGGCCCGGGGCCTGCTCCTGCGGGGGCTCTCCATGGGCCGCAGCCTCCTCCAGGCCACATCCACCTGCTCCACCGGGGGCTCCTCCACGGGCTGCAGCGTGGAGATCTGCTCCGTGTGGGACCCGTGGGCTGCAGGGGGACAGCCTGCTCCACCAGGGGCCTCTCCACGGGCCGCAGGGGAACTTGTGCTGCGTGCCTGGAGCACCTCCTGCCCTCCTGCTGCACTCACCTTGGGGGCTGCAGGGCTGCTTCTCTCTCTCCCAGCTGCTGTTGTGCTGCAGTTTTATTTTTTTTCCCTTTCTTCAATCTGCTCTCCCAGAGGCACAAACATCACTTACTGGCTCAGCTCTGGCCAGCAGCAGGTCCCTTTGGAGCCATCTGGAGCTGGCTCTGATCTGACCTGGGGCAGCTTCTGGACTCTGCTCACAGAGACCATCCCTGCAGCCCCCTGCTACCAAAACCTTGCCATGTAAACCCACAGCACCTCCCTGGGTGCAGGGCTTTGCACTTGTCCTTGTTGAACACTCGTGAATTTCCTGTCAGCCCCTTTCTCCAGCCTGTTAAGGTCCTTCTAGATGGCAGCATGAATGCCTTGTGTATCAGGCACTCCTCTCAGTTTTGTGTCATTAGCAAAATTCTCCCTTAACATCCTTCTCACATAGCAGATGTTGAACAGGCCCCAAAAATGCCATAGCCAATTTAACAACAGTGAAAGGATAAGGAGAATCTTCACCAGAATTTTCATTCTGATGAGTGAAAGAGCATTTTCCCACATCTTTCTGGAGCTGAAGTTAGAGACTCAGAAAGGCATTTGCAGGAAGAACTAGAAACTATTTATCTCCGTTTCTGATGTGTTAAATGGGACTTAAAAGAAGGATAAGAGGATATATGTTTAAAGCAAAATTTATCATGTTTTTTTTTCAGAACAACGTGGGAAGTCCTGTCATCCAGTTTGGTCCCATTTTGACAGCAATGTTACCATTTTCATGACTGATTTTACTGAAGTCTTTACAATGTCTCTAAATCACAGTCAGTTTAACTACAGATGATGTTCTTAGGTATGTGGATTTCTCGTTCTCTCTAACTCCTGGCAATTTTTTGTTTTTATAATATCTTACAAATGTGAGTTGAAGAGATCAATAACTTCTTAGCATTCACTTGTTCCATGAGAGAGCAATTGGAGTAGCCCAGATGGGATGTACTGTACAGGCTTTGGCTGGGATAGAGTTAATTTTCTTCCTAGTAGCTGGTATGGTGCTATGTTTCGGATTTGTGATGAAAAGAGTGTTGATAACACAGCAATGTTTTAGTTGTTGTTAAGCAGTGCATATTCAGAGTTAACGGCATTTGTCTTTCCAAGTTACATTTACTGTTAGGTGTGATGAGCTCTGCTTTCCTGAAAACTGCCTGAACATCTGCCTGCCAATGGAAAGCAGTGAGTGAATGCCTTATTTTGCTTAGCTTGCATGCACAGCTTTTACTTTACCTATTAAACTGTCTTTATGTCAGCCCACAAGTTTTCTCACTTCTACCCTTATTCTTTTCCCCAGCCCTCTGGGGAGAAGTGAATGAGTAGCTGTGTGGTGCTTAGCTCCCCACCAGGGTTAACCTGCAATACGTGTGCAATTGAGTACTACAGACTGAAGGACCCCCACTTCAGGAATATATTGCATCATATCATTCCCTTTAAAATGATTTCCAACAGTTTCTTAAAATATTTTTTTTCTATTTTTCTTTTCTTTTCCTTTTCCCTCCCCTTACTGGAAGGTTTTTGGAAAATGTGGTTATTATGATGGCTAAATAACCCGTTCTGACTTCAGCTTTCCAGTTACTTATGACAAGCATAAACTCCATTGTTGCTGAGTGACCGTGGCCTTTTACAATAAATGGTTTGCCTCTCTCTGTGGTGCTTATACACCCCTCGCTACACTGCATGTGTTTTAGGTAGAATTTTCAGCCCTCCAAGCATCACTGGCACTCCATGTCCCTTTTCATCACAATAACCCCTCTCTGCACTCTCTCCAACCTGAATCCATCTCTTATGAATCATAAAGCACAAACCAACTGATGTGGGAAGGCCCCTCTGAGATCACTCAGTCTAAAGCCCCACTCAAAGGTGTTACTCTTTTTGGTTGCCCAGGACCATGCCCAGACTTCTTTTGAATATCTCCAAGGATGGAGACTCCAACGGTCTTTCTGGATAAACTCTCCCAGTGCTCGATCACCCTCACTGTAAAAATGTCTTTTTCTCACTATTAAACGGAATTTCCTGTGTTTTGGTATGTACATTTTGCCTCTTTTCCCATCAGTAGCCACCAATGAGAAAAGCTTGGTTCCATCTTCTTTACTGCCCCCATTAGGTATTTATGTACGTTGATGAACCTCACCCTGGCAATGCTCTGCCTGATGCAGCCTGGGATGCTGGTACTGGGATCAGTATTTCCAGCATTCCTCGTGTAATGGTATTGATATTCTCCTACCGCACTGCACACAGCTAGCCTAGTTACACAGCCTTTTCACAGACACATCATTTTGGATACTTACTCTCTGATCTACCAGTGTCTCCAGAAGCTTTTCCTCCTCCGTCATTTCCAGCTGATAAGATCCCAATTTGTAATAAAAGGTTTTGGTTTTAGTTAGCAAATACCTGACCTTTCATTTTGTACTGTTAAATTTCAATCCGTTTCGATTACTGCTGTGCTCAAGGTCACCCAGTTCTTTCTGTAGATGGATATGAATATTTCACATTTGTCCAATACATAACCTTTCTCTTTGGAAGTTCTCATTATCTTTGAAAAGTCTGTCTAGATGGAAAGCCTCTGAAGTCTTACATCCTTTATTCATTTTGTTGCCCTTTTCTCAACTTTTATTATTTCTGCTTTGTCCTTCATCTTATCTGCAGTCGTGCATCACGGCAAAGCCCTCCATCTTTCTTTGATATCGAGAGGAGTGCTTGGCACCACCTAGCAATTTTCTATTAGCTAAGCGCAAGCTGTAGGTACCCTGCAGTAGGAATAACCAAATCAACTGTAGGTTGGTAGCACAGGTACTTCTAAACTACCAGCTTAGATCAAAACATATTCCTTTCAATATGGTTTAACAACCCTCTCCTGTGTATTTAGAGTAGGGCAGATAGATACCTGCTGCTTACATCTGAAATGCCAGCCTGGTTACATCAATGTAAAATGAAGTAGTAAACCACATGTTGCATTAGCCAGACATCTTCACTGAGCTACATACAAATACTGTTTCTTCCTAAAGTCTCATAAGTAAATCAGAGCCTAAACACTCTGTACACAGAACTTAAATTATTTCCTGTGATGGATATATTCTTGTGCATGGAACTACAGCTGCTATTCTTTTACTTCCTTTGGGAAGCTCGTCAATTGATTTAGAGATTAGTATGTAGGACATGTACAGACCAAGGAAAAAAAAAAGCAGTCTTAACAAAGCTCTGCAACTAGATTATTTACCAAACCTTCAAGCAACTGCAAAACCTTTAAAAATCTTGATTCTTTATAATTGAGATCCTAGCGTTGGACAAAAACATGACCAGACTTTGACAGCGTGATAAATATCATGTATTGTCTTTGTGCTCGAGGCCCACTAGAGTTGTTAATTGCTACGCATTTTTAGGAATGGAGATGGACGTGGCATAGCCTTGCGCTATGTTTTTTGTATATGGAGCTTCAGGTTTTACAGCAAAGTTTTCTCTCCTGGAAGTTATTGATAGCCCTGTGGTCAAAAGCTGGAAATGATCTTTCCTGAAGTAGTTGACAAAATATATACATTTTTGCTCCGATTTTTCTTTGGTGCCTTTAGGTTTTGTTTGAAAAGTTGAAAAGTCCCTAGATCAAAAACACATTTAAGTATCGATGACTGAAAACATGTCTGATCCCGGTCTGTTATCCAACACCAGGAAATAAATCAGGATTTCCACATTGAAATAAAAAGGCATTAGTTTGGGCAGTTTTGTTTAGAAAAAAGAAAAAAAAAAAGCACGAAGAGTAACTTTTGCTTCATTCTATGAAAGCTGAGGAAAGATGAACTTTCAGAGCACCTGGGAACTCATCGTCTGGCCAAGCTGAAAACAAGAACTGCATGCAAACACTTAATACCTCTCCTCCTAGAGTACTTTTTTTTTTATTATTTGTGAGTGCCCAGAGAGTGAAAAAATAAACATTGTCCCTGTTAATTACTGAAGAAAGAACCCCCCCACAGCCCCTTGTCCATCAAGCAGCCTGTGAGCATTGAGCACGACCTGTGCTCAGCAATTACCGAGTCGGCGAGCAGCGGAGGCGAAGGGCCGGTTGACGGACGGTTGTCTCTGCTTGCACAGCACTGTGCATACACTCGCAGAGTACACAGAGACTGTCCACCAGAGACCTTCCATTAACTTCTACACCAGCAAAAGGCATTAAACATGCAAGACGTGGTGAAACAAGGAGCAGTTATAGTTGCTCTTGTGGCAGCATGCTCAGCATAGCCAGGTAGGAGCATGAGCGTGTGCCTCCTGCGCAGCCCAGATGGGTGGAAGGAGGGTGCACAGGAGATGAAACATGACAGAGCACTGGCTCAGGTTGTGCAGAGAGGCTGTGAGGTCCCCTTCTTGGGGATCTCCAAAAGCTGCCTGGACGTGGCCCAGGGCAGCCTGCTCTGGGTGTCCCTGTTTCAGCAGGGGTTGGACCAGATGGCCTCCAGAGGTCCCTGCCAACCTCAGCCATCCTGTGATCCTGTGATTTTGTGAAACCAGAGGTGAGGGGATGAAAGAAGCAAAGGAAATGAGCTGAGGCTAAGGGATGGAAGAAGGGAAGATGTTCAAAGACCTTCCTGACCTGAAGGAAGGCCTCCTTGGAAAGCCTTTGGAAAATAAATAAGTAAATAAATAAAAGAACCTGCAGTTATCCAGTCACCTCTGTCAGCATTCACCCCTGCACTGCCCCAGTGCCTATGACATTGCAGCTAGCCCCATCCTTACCACCACTGTCATATTTATTTGTTGGAAGAGAGCAGAGGGTAAGAAGCCTGATGGTGTTCACATAATGAACAATCCTTCATACATAGGCAAATTATCTGGAATGCAAATATGCTTAGTATCAATGCACAACGCTCATAAGGAGGAGAGCGGAGAGCAAAACCCTGAACTGTCCAAACTGACTTTGTACTGAAGTCAGAAGAAATAACTGGTGTGTTTTTCAGTTATCTGGTTTATCCCAGCTCTGTCACTGTAGTTACTGGAAACTTGACCATCCTTTCCTCATGAGTCATTCTTACAACTGAAACACAAGACCACAAATAATTTGGGGTGATCCTGTTTTTAAAATTGTTTCTTGGTGCACGTCACTGCCTAAAAATGTGGCTTGTAGAGAAAAGTCTTCCTAGTTGTACAGCTTCCCTACAGCAGCTGAGCAAACTGCTTACAGGGAACGGCAACAGCAGGAGCACAATTTCAGATGTCCTCTTTAAATTACAGCTACTTGCCTGAGCCAAAGCGAAGGCGGCTGTTACCAAACAAGCTGTCTGCTCTCTGCAGAGCAGCATCAAGGATTTCACAAAACAGTTTGGGAACCTTTGAATTAACATCTTAGCCAGCGGGTCAGCAATGCAGAGAGCTGCGAAAAGGAAGAACAAAAGAACCTTCATCATTCATTTTCAGATCGCAAGTTTTCATATGTGTAAACTAATACTTTCATGAGAACGCTCACTCTTTCCTCTAGCAAGGAGTATTTCTATGGTGAGCACAAATCTGATCTCCAGAAAAAAAGAAAAAAAAAACGCATAAAAGCATAAGTTTTCTGAAGAGACAAATACCCCAGAAATGTGGAAACTTTTTCTTACATGACAATAATTAATTAGTTTGCAGAAGGTGTTAGAAATTTCAAGTGCAGCTCCAAACAGCAGCAGACATACAGGTCCAGTGCTACCCATTTAAGATGCAGCACAGGCAGGTGTCTTCAGGCTACATACTGTTTGCCATCACTTCATTTTCATGGCTAGGCCTTGAAATTTCCCAACACATACACTAATACACATCTGCCTTACACTGATCTTGAATCCATGGATCCAAGAACCTTCCTCATGTCACTAGCCTACCAGTCTGACCAAAGCTCTAGCAAAGACCTGGAGGCCCAGGCTTCACGTCTCAAAACGTTATTGTTTAGAGTGATGGTCTCATGTCACTTTACCCAAATAAATGCATGTGTTACATTAATTATGCTTTCATATTAGAGCCTTTTTTTTTCCTAACATGTCTAATAAACATGCAGAGTATCGCTTCAGATTATTAGAGGTAACACACATAATCTTTAACTATGCAGAAGCCAGAACTGCAGCCTGAGTTTTCTGCGCTGGAAACCCTTCCTAGAGAGGTTTTCTTCTGGGGCAGCAGCTTGCCTGCAGGAGCCTGCAGCACCCTGACATCCCTACTGGACTGCACAATCTTGGTTTCCAGCCCTGGGAGGCGAGAAGCTCCCAGGAGATCTGGGTGAGGGGCCCAAAGGGGACATCAGCTCTTGCACTACCTATGGGAATGCACAGCCTGCCAGCTGCCCTGCTCCTGTCCCCTTGTACCAATGCCACCAGCCCCGTGCAGCACAGGTGACCTATGGTGACCAAAGTGGGAGGTACACCTCCAATACACAGGAGAATCCACAGGGGGTAGAGAAATTAGAGGTGTAAGGGAAGCACGGTGGATCTTTACAAAGCCATACCCTTTATGTTTGGATGGGCAGCTTCCTAACAGATGGAAATGCAAATAAGGCAAAAGCTAACAATTTAGGGAATATTACTTTTAGGGAGAGCTGAATTCTGCCAATAAATCCTGAATATTGCATTATCACCTTTCTCTCTGTTGTGAAGGTTGAACACAATATAAAAATTAGATAGAACCGACATATCCATAAAACCAAGGTATGTAAGTTACGATTAAGTTAAAATTAAGACACTTCACAGAATCACAGAACTGCTGAAGTTGGGAGGGAGCTCTGGAGATCATCTAGTGCAACCCTCCTGCTCAAGCAGGGTCAACTTTAAGTTGTTTTTTCCTACCAAATTGTTTTTTACAAGACTCCAGGAAGTACTTGGTTTGCAGAGCAGGAAACTACTTATCTTTCAATGGGCAAGAAGGCAGGGAGATTTGTGGAGCAGGATCTCTTGTGGTAAGCTCACTGAGACAGATAAGGAAAATGAAGACAAGCCACGGTTTTCACAGAATAGTAGAATCATTAGGGTTGGAAAAGACCTCCAAGATCATCTGGTCCAACCATCCCTCTACCACCAATACCACCCACTAAACTAAACCATGTCTCTAAAAAAAAAATTAGAGTTTTTCCTCAAAAAACTCCTTTATATAAATAAATGTTAATTGGAGCAGGAATAGGGACCACCAGGGATACACAAGGAATAGGTTACTGGGTATTATGCTAATAAGAGAGAGCCCTATGATGATGAGCATGAGCTGTACGCAATTATGCAGAAATACCCCAGGAAGATCAGAACTGACAAACTGGACTAAAACCTCACCATGTTAACCAACTCCAGCTACCTGCTAGGACAGCGCTAATGGTAAATGCCCTTTGGTGTTTCCTCTACGTGAGTGAGGTCTGAAGAAGTCTGAAGCACCAAGAAGTTTGACAAGAGCAGTCGTCACATGGTGATGTTCTAGCAGCTGGCAGCACCAGAAAGCAGCGCAAGAAAACCCAGAAGCGCTCCTCCCAAATTGCAGAGAGCATGGCCTAGAGGCAAATTGCAGCAGATCGCAAATCAATACGAAGCAAAGCAATTTTGGTCACCTTTCAGGAAATGAAAGAATCGGGCCAGATCCAATTCAAGTGAAAGCGACAATAGTTAAGAATACCAATTCCCCAGAAGAACTGGATTTTCAGCTTGGGCGGTGAGCTGGCTGCCCATTCTTCATACCTGGGTTATCACAGACCACAACACCTCTCTGAAGAAAGAAAAGAACTTAAGAAAGAAAAGGGCACTACAAGGAAACAAAACCACTACTGGAATAGTCTGGCAAACAACTCCCAAATACAAAAGGTGCAGCCACCCTCACAGCAAAACTACTTTACGGTAAAAACTGCAGCTCACTGACCTGCTTTACAAGCAGTAGTTGGAGCAGAATTGCTGCAGGAAAATGTTCCAGTGAGGAATAAATCAAAGCAAGACAGAGAGCATCGTACTCAAGCCAAAAAGGAATAATTTTCCTTTGACACTAGAAGTCAGAAGTTTGCTTAACACAAGCATAGCCTCATGGTAAGGATTGCAACAGGTATCAAATCTTTTTGGGAAAAACCCTGGGTTTTTTTTTGTACTGACAAAAGATCTTTAAGATCAGTACCTGACCTCAAAGTTACAAAACACTGGTAAAAAGGAAAAAGAGAAAAAGAAAAAAGCCTTGTAACAGATCGCTCTTGTGTAATGCTAAAGACGAGGGAGACTTGAGAAGAAGGACACATGATATGATAGTAGTCGCTAGTGTCTGCAAATAGGAGAGCCAGCAGAAACCATGAGAGAAAGAGGGAATTACAATACAAGTGAAACTTCTCAGAAAATAGGTATCATCAGGGCAGCCTGCACAGAATCATAAGTTCCCTGCAGTGTCTATGAATTTGTGGATGGAAAAAACAACTCCTTGTGGATAATGATCATGGCTAGAAATTGATCAATTTACTGCAGCTGGGAAAACTTTAATTCCAAAGAAAGCACTAGACAGGAAAGATTCATGAGGGAATTTCAATGGGGAAAAAAGAAACAACACACAAAACCACAAAAACAAGAAGACACATACCTTCCTGACCCTACATGAATTTAGAAAATAGAGCACATGTTTAGAAATTGTTGCATTCGTTCAAAATGCCAGAGACAGAACTGTAATGAACTGCTGGTAATTTGTGATGCTCCTTACAGAGTCTGGCAGAAATTGGCATCTGATTTATTTGAACACAGGAAACCTCTGTGTGATGATAGTTGATTATTACTGTCATTTTTTCCAAGTAATTCAGCTAAGCTTCACATTATTCAGCACAGTAGCAAATGGCGTAATATAATATTTGCCAAACTTCCGAAGAGCCTGTTCCAAGCAGAGCACCCCACACATGACATTTCCAAGACTGCAGGGGATTACGCTTCATACCCAGAAGGAGCAATCGCTTTCAAATGTATGCATGACTAACCAAAACAGATGCAAAAAGCCAAGAACGAGGGTTCCAAAGGTTCCAGCCACAAACTTAAAAGCCTTCACATGCACCCATCAAAGGGGCTTTTGAACTGTATCTGTCCTCAGCAGAGCCGCCTGAGCTGAGGCTGCAGTGACTGCAGCCCCTTTTGGTTGTCCTAGGACTAGGGTTGTCCATTCAGAGAGGTTTGAGTCTTAGCTACAGCCCTAAAATCCACTCCTACAGAGCTGCCAAGCCAACATGAGCTTGGAGATCCCCCAGCCACACTGATATGCTGCAAAGGCCATGCACCCTCCCATCAGAACCCACCGGAAAGGCCTCAGTCACAGAAAGCACCTTCTACTGCCTCACACTAATAGAGCAGATTGGTGAAAACACCTCCAATGTTAATTGTGCAGGTTGCAAATGTTGCTGCAAAGCTAAAACCGCCTTGCAGATTAATTTATAAATTAATTTATAAATTAATTTATATCAAAATAGATTTGATATGTAGTCTGGTCTCACGGGCTCTGCTACATCTGCAAACCTATATCTAGACGAAGTTGGTTTGGGCTGGAAGGTCAGGAGCGTGTCCTCTTGAAACCTGAATATACAGGCCAACACGAAAGTGTAACAGCGAGCAGGTGTAACAGGCAGAAGACTTCTCTTACCAGATGAGCATCTCTGCAAGGAACGATCACCCTTGAACAGGTCTTCCCTGCAATCTAGCACATGTACATATTAATGCACAAGTAACTTTGATCAAGAATTGCCCACCCCAAGGGCAGTGCTAGCAATTGCCAACACTTTTTTTTCCAAATTTCTTTAGTACAAGAAGCACTAGTGGTCAGCCATTTCCTTCCTTGTTCACTCTGCACCGGTTGCAGTGTGCAAGCAGTGCAAGCAGCTTTTTCTTGTAACAACCTCCTAGTTCTTCCAGCAGATGTTAGGGGTCTTGACTGCAATGTTCATTTCTGTGAAACCAGGGGGACTGCTCACATGGATTTCATTAGCAAAAGGCTTCAATCTGTAACACCTAAAAGAAGAATCGAGGTACTGCCAGGGTCTCAAATAACAAAATGTGGACTCAGAGTTTGAATCCATGGAAGGGAAAAAAAAAAGTTTCCTATTGCAGTATTTGAAAACACTGGAATATCATAACCTTTCAGAGCTGAACCAGCTGCACAACCAAGGACCACTGTCACGCAAACAGCTGATGGACGCTTATGTGGAACACATCCTGAGGAACAGGAATTCTTCTTCTGCAGCAACTGGCGGTGACAGGGATGCCTCCAGTGATGCTGAAATGGGCATCAGAACATCCCCTGCAATGCCGGCAGTGTTTTAAGAGGCAGAGCAAGAGCACACTGCAAACACAGTCATCAGAAAGACAGTGATCTGCCTGAGGGGTGGTGTAGGCACACTAATAACATTACCTTCCAACCCCACTGATTTACAATCGTATCCATGGCTAAATTGAAGAGATTAGTGCCTTCACCCTCCAAAACTGGCAGAGAAGAGACAAAACGTGCTCCTTTTTATGTCTCTCTGTCTTACGTACTTATGTGAGCTACAAGGAGGAAAGTGTTATTGTCTGAGTCCTTGTTAATTAAAGCTCAGCATTCTTTGTACGATCCTACTCCAAATCAGCCATGAGGATGCTATCAGAAAATTCAAATATCGGTGGAAAACAAAGAGAACATGAAAATGACAACCCCAGCAGAGCACAGTTTACCATTCCCTGAGGAGAGGGACGTCCCAGAAGGACATCTCTCAGATCACAGGAGGCACATTGCAGAATTACTAGTGGACTGCATAAGAAAACAAGGTAAGAGCAGTCTGCCCCCACACTGCTACAGAGAAAGGTGGCCTTATGCCCTCAAGCACCTGAATGTGGTTGCAGAGGGACAAAATGGGCTAGAGAACCTTGAAATGTTTCAAAGGCATTTTTGTTCCCCTCTCGTCCCATCCTGACAGTTCCCTATGCAGAAGGGGTCTTTCATCTCTGGTAACCAGCCACTGTATTTATACACAGCCAACACACACAACATAGCTAATTTATGCAATTCGCTAATTACAAGTGTAATCTCATCTGTGCTGCAGAAGAGAAGGTGCAGGCACCAAGCAGCGACACACAGAGCCCCGGCCACGCCACCAGAGACACAGCAGACACAGACGGTTCAGGAGGCAAAGAACAACAGCAGGTCAAAACAGGTGTCAGAATCGGTGTTACCATAAATGTGTGAATATAGAGCAGAAAAGACAAAGAAAATAAAAATGAACTATGTCAACAGGCCATCTCTCAACGCACCTCAGAGGGTACACTGTCCCTGTATAGGTTTTGACTACAAGCCCCAGTTCATTTGCAGTGAGTTTGTATATCATGGGCATATCATGTCATCCCTGTCATGCAGGAATTTGACTATCAGCACCAAAACAGCTATACCAATGACTAAGACTCTATTTGTTATTGACAGAAAGATATATATATATATATATGTCATAACAGAGCAGAGGAGGGCTGTCATACAAGCCTTTACAATCAGCCTCATGCAATGTTGGGTTTCAAAACATGCTCATACTTTTTAGCCCGTAGACACAATGCATTAGTGTTATGGGAAAGAGAACCATACCAAAAAAAAAAAAAAAAAAAAAAAAAGACAAAAAGACATCCAAAGGCCCACATATGCTAAAGCCAAAAATCTTGCAGAACTGCCAGCAGAGAGACATCTCAGAAAGATCCTCCTTCCTGAAGATGAGTTGTGAAAAATACGTATATTTATCAGGTTAATCCTCATTCCAATAACTGCGTAGTGGGTGGGCTTATATTTCATTAAAATGGCAAATGCATTCACCTACCATAAACCAAAAATACAAACGTGAATACGAAAGGCCATGAATTATGCAGACTGCTATCTTTGATCATCAGGTAGGGAAGAGAGCTTAAAAAATGACTTACAGCAATCAGCTCGAGTTATCAGAATACCTCAGCATCGTAAGCACCAAGCAGGAGTTGATCTCATAGCTGATCAAAAGCTGATTTTTTGCCTGCCTTCACAATAAAGACTTGCATTTGCACCGTGACAAATTGCCTTTAAGATGCTCACAACGCATTTCCTAGTAATCAGGTACAAAGAGCAGCTCTTCCATACCTGTAGAAAACTCCAAATTCTCAAGTAAGTTGTAAGTAAGTTTATAAATATATACAAAAAAGACAGACAAAAAGACCACTATGTGCTGGTAAAGATCTCATGCAGGAATTTCTCTGCTATACCTGAACACCTGCACAAAGCCCTGCAGAATCTTTCTTGGGTCCTTTTCTGCAAAGCAATGAGCCAGGCTCTCACCTCTTGGGTCAAACCCTGCTCTAGCATGGCTGTATCACTTTTTCTGTGCACTCAGCCCAGTCGGCACAGGGAGGATTCTTCACTTCCCAGTGGGAATGTGCCCTTACAGAGAGGTAGCTGGTGGTAAACATGGAGAGAGGAGAAAAACCTAAATGTCATATACACTCTCAGCTTGTATCAGAACACGCAATTCCCCCCCATCACCTGTGGTGCCCCCCACGTGCAGCCAAACTGCAGGCACCAGGGGCCCATCCTCTGCTTTCCTCCTTTGATTGCTCACCGCCATAAAACACAACGAGGAAGGGTGCCTGCAAGCTTCTGAGCACAAAAGCCACTCTGCAAATTCTGCTGACTTCAAGGACAGCCACGGTCATCCATGCAATAACTCACCAAGCACGCGAGGTGGGCAGCAGGACCGTACATCAGCACTGCTGGCTGCCTGTGCTGGGAATGCACGGGCAGCGGGCCGCCGGTGTGCCTCCCGTGCTCCTCATTTACTCACATCTGCATTGCTCTTGAGCAGGGTTGCCCTCAGCAGGATGCATTCGGGAGCCATTTGTCACTTGAGAAGTGGAGAGGCTCTGACGTTCGTGTAGAGACGGGCAGTTTTAGCAAGCTGGTGATACAGACACAGCCCGTCTGCCCAGACTATTTAGAGTTCAAAAGGAATTGCTGGTCTTGGAGCTGGGCAGCAGAAATCACTGCTGTCTCCTTACCCACCTCGTGGCCAATGGGAGGGCAGAGTGAGATGGCTCCTCCATCGTGCTAATAGAAACGTGAAGTGCTTCAAACACACCATGCTTTTTTTATAAATAATGACCTGAGGTTGGCTGCTTTTCACCTTTATAAGCAGGTCTGTCAGTTTATATTTAGAGATGGGAAGTATCTTTTATTCTGTGTCTTGTAGCTTTTCTATGACACAACCAGTGAGGGCTGAGGACAACCAGAAGCTTGCAAGGGAAGCACTGCCCCACGCAGCATTGCACCCCATGGGAGGGAAGGCATCAGACCTCGCTTCCTGGCTCAGCAGCCATGGTGCAAGAAGAGGCACAAGGAGGGAAGCATGGGGTAAACAGGCAGCTCTGGCAACAGAGCAAGCCACACTGCTTCTGTACACTGCTCTCTGCAGCCACTGTGTCCTTGAAGCTTACCAACTTCTGCTAGTGGTAGGCAAAAAATACGGTTTTCAATGAGATTCCCCAGGTCTTTTCTCCAGTGATGGTCTTTCTGCTTCCCAGAATCACAGAACCACAAAATGGTCAAGGCGGGAAGGGGCCTCTGGACATCTGCTCCAACCCCTGCTCAAGCAGGGACACCCAGAGCAGGCTGCCCAGGACCGCGTCCTGGTGGCTTTTAGAGATCTCCAAGGAGGAGACCCCACATGAAGGTCTCTCTGAGCAGCAGCATGGCCTTCTGGTGAATCAGCCACTCCTCATAATTTTCTTCCCTCTCCAGACTCCAGAAAAATTGGATGCAGGTGGCCCAGAGCACTCTAGTGGGTTTCAAGTAGGAGAGGAAAGGATGTTGAGCAGTGGGGTGGCTCATTTCTACTCTGTAGAGACGTGCCAGAGACATTTGTCAGAGGAGGAGGACTCACAGGTAATTATTCTCATGGTGGAAGGGCTGATTTGGAGAAAGGTGGGTGGGTGAGGGGATTTCTGAGCTCAGAGCGTGCCAGAAACTCAGTATTTTTACGTGGAAGCTGCAAGCGTGAAAGACAGACGATGACAACTAGATTTGAGGTTGTTAGCATAACGGAGAATACAAAGAGCAAATACTGACTTCTTCCACACCTCCATCTTCTGCACATAAAACACTGTCATTCCCTACACACAGAGTCCCTGGGCCCCCCAGGAACCTCTCTGCAAAGCCCTGCTGCCAGGCCCAGCTCTGGCTTTGCCCTGTCCTGTGATAGTCCTGCAACCAAGTAATGGCAGAGAAGCCCCTGGCCACACCGTTACATGAAGAAGTTTTCCAAAAGGAGGTTTTGCCATGCTAATGAGTGTGGCAGGGAGACGAAAGCACACTGAATAGATGGAAGGGAAACCACTCTCCTTAAATGTAGCCTTTGTGTGCAAATCAAATTTGCTTACACCACCTGAGGAAGCAGGGAGTATGAAAACTGGGGGAGAAAAAACAAAAATCACAATGACAGAGCAGATTGCTGAACCTAAGAGCAGCAATCTGAAGAGGGCAATTTTTTGGAATAAGAAGAGTTTTTAACTTCTGGTAATTATTTAGATCACAGAAGGAACACCATAAAATTCCTACAGGTTAGAGACAAAGAAAATAAGAGAGCTGCCCCTGCTCTTTATGATGGGGGAAAGCATTCATGTGGTCCAACTCAAGCACTCCTTGCCGCCAGCAAACTGTGGAAATGAGAAACACAGAAGGGTTCACAAATGGCTGAATGAGTTCAGAAGGAAAAAAATCCACCAAGGGTTCTCAATATAAGATGTACCATCTTTGACTTACGCAGTCCTTCAGCTGCAGATTGTTGGAGCTGGGGATTTAGGCTAAGTATCACTATGTTCGTCCTCTTACACTCTTCCCATTTTGGGCCACTGTCAGAGATAGGGGGTGATGTGAATAAAGCTTTTGCCTGACCTGGCACATCCAACAGCAGATCAGATAAGACCTTGGAAAATCCAAGATGTTTCTCTTCCTCCTCTTCCTTTTCTCTCTTTTCCCCTTTGCTGTAAGGAAGATGAAAGATCAGTATGGTGTCAACTTACACAAAATGGCTGATTTACATGCCATAGATAAAATCCCAGGGCATTAACTCTATTGTGGTAAGTTCATGCTAGGGAAACAATGCAGCTTCTTGGACAACAAAGCCAGGCCATCAATTTGATGGAGAAACACAGCAGGCTTTTGAACACAGCCACATCTAAAGGCAACTCATATGCACAGCACTGCAGAGCAAAGTGCAGACGTGTAAGTACAAAAAAAAAAAAAAATAGCAAAACTGCATTCAAAGATGTGGGAGGGAAGAATGAGATGCAAAGGAAGACTTGTTCACCTGTCCCCTGCCCCTTAACCTCCTATTCCTCATATTAACAACCAGGCTCTCCAGGGAACCAGAACAGGTTCCCTTCAGGCCCTAGATGATGACTTGGCTGGTGTTGCTGCCACGACACCATAGCGCCAGCAGGCTTCAGGGCTTTAGGCAGGGTCTCACTAGCTCTAATGATGTGCAACATATCAATGCTGCTTGGCCCAGGAGAGACAGAAATTTCAATACATGCTCCACATCAGAAGACAAGAACAAAACACCGTAAGTTATAAAGGTAAATATGACTCTTCTGCTCTTGACTGACAAAACAGAGCTGTGTAGGCTCCCAGGCAACGACTTAGAGATTGTCTTTGCAATTGTTCAGTTCCACAGGAGATTTTAATTCTGTTTATTCCTGAAAATGTCATTATGAGTGCTAATTCTTATACATCCTCAGTTGTATTTTCACCTGTGCATTGGATTGAAAATGTCTACAGTCGTGGCACAAGCCTTATGACAGAAGATTGTTAAATGAGGCAGCTCTCTGTATATATAAACTTCCTTAAACAATGATGTCGATCCCACCAAGCAACTCGGTCTCTTAGGGAAGAATGTGCTTTTGTTGCAAAAATGCCCTGCAACGATCAATGCCCCAAGCCTGCTCCAGGGGCACGTGGCCAGACGCAGGCACGCCAGGTTGATGGTGTTGCTTTCTGTGCCTCCTTCATTAGCCATGACATGCAAGCACAGTGTCTCGCTGCAGCACTGCATTGGCGTACAGGGAGTTTCCTCTGAGCCCTTAAAAAACAATCGTGTATTGTTGACACATCAGTGAAAGAATAAGTTGTAATATTACTGCAAATTCAACCTCACTTAATTCAGCTGCATGAAAAAAAATCAGTAAGACTTGCAGTACTCATTGCAGGCTGAGACAGCACATCTCAAGGTTCTTAAATAATGCATTAAAAGCAGAGGAGCTAGTTCTCCCTTTAGTTTCTATGGCTCTTTTGTCAGCATTTAACGTTACAGATCACAGGCCCTCTCTTTTCATCTGTGGGAGGTTTACTGTCGGATTCTCACCCAGCAAGGACTGTGTCGGAGTCGTTCCAGGACAAACATCCTTGGTGGCCTGCAAGACACTGTTGAGAACCTGCAGCAGAGCCATTCAGCCTCTGGAGTGTGCCAGCTTTCCCCTCTGGGACATGAGGTTTCTGCTCATACTGGACTGCGCTCCACATGCTGCGTTTTTGCACAGGGCACATTCCTGACAAACACGGTAAGCAGCAAACACCTTGGGACTGGGCGTCCAAAGCAATTCACGTATTGCTATGTGCTTGGATACACCAACCCTGTACCTAGGTGTGAGGTGCAAGTAGGAGTACCTCTTTTTCCCTGCTCCCAGTCATATCATGTAACATCAAAGCAAAAGTCACTTAGCTTAAAATCATGGAATCAACTAGGCTGGAAAAGACCTTCAAGATCATCAAGTCAAACCATCAACCTGACCTATCGAGTCCCATCACTAAACTACGTCCCTAAGTGTCATATCCACACCTCTTAAACACCTCCGGGGATGGTGACTCCACCTTTTCCCTGGGCAGCCTGTTGCTTGACCGTCCTCTCCATGAAGAAGTTGTTCCTAATACCCATTCTGAGCCTCCCCAGTGCACGTGAGACTATTTCTTCATGTTCTGTCACTTGTCACCTGAGAAAAGAGACCAACACCCTCCTTGCTGCCACCTCATAGAATCATTGAATCATAAAGGTTGGAAAAGACCTCCAAGATCATCTGGTCCAACCATCCCCTTACCACCTCCTTTCAGGTAGTTGTGGAGAGTGATGAGGTCTCCACTCAGCCTCCTCCATACTAAATAACCCCAATTCCCACAATCAATCTTCATATGTCTTGTCTTCTAGTCCTTTCACCAGCTTCATTGCTCTTCTCTGCACACACTCAGGCAGCTCAGGATCCTCCTTACAGCGAGGGGCCCAAAACCAAGCACAGCATTCTAGGTACGATCTCACCAGTGCCACGTACAAGGGGACAATCCCTTCCCTAGTCCTGCTGACCACACTATTTCTGGTGCACACCAGGATGCCTTTCTTGGCCACCTGTGCACACTGATGGCTCATGCTCAGCCAGCTGTAGACCTGCACCCCCGGGTCCTTTTCTGCAGCTTCATCTTTTCTGGCTTTCCTCCTCATTGATCTTCTTTTCAGGGCAACTCCATTTGCTTTTCCCATAAAATGATGAACTTTTATGCCACCATATTGACACGTAAAAATGTCCTCAACCAATCAACGTCTTACTGGGCTGCTATGGCCATTCCTCCATTTCCTCATGGGAAACAGAGCCAACCCAAACTTTTACTTGTGCAGACACCACTGTCCTTCATTAGTATCATAACGAGAGGCCCTCCCTCTCCCTCAGGCCCTCCAGTAACAAAGAAGTCAATGGCCAGCACTGGGTCTGGAGACAGGTGTATGGAGATTAACTCAACCCTGTCATGTCCCCGTAACATCAGTGATGCCTCTTCCAGAACTGCAGTTTCTCCTTTACCAAAGTCACTTCTTATTTGCAGTGACTTGCTCAGCCCAGAGGAACACCTAGCCACCTGGAGTCTCTTGGCTGTTTCCAGAGCTTATTACTGGATGCACATTAGAAATCGCCTAATCTCCTCAAAAAACAAGATCTAGGATTAATGTGATGTGGGTTTATTTTAGGCACCATTCTTCCTCCTGAAGCCCTGGCCTGTAGGGACAGAAATGATGTAGAAATCTTTTTGTTTTCAATGAGCATATGCATGCGTAGAGCCAAGTTTTCAAACAAAATCAGCTTAAAAATTCCAGGGTTTGATTGTTTTCTTGGAACGTAATTTGTCCCTGCATAATCACACCTTCTCAGAGAGTCTCAGCAGGTGGATGTGTTCAGGCCTCCGCTGCCTCCAGGCTCTCTGTCCCCCTGCACTCTTGTCTCCGTGGGTCTCTACATCCCAGGTTTCTCTGTGAAGGCCCGTGGTAACACACAATTTACTGACTTGCAAGTAACCCAGAAATTCAAATAGCATCCTCAGCAGTGGGGGGGAAAAAAAAAAAAAAAAAAGAACCAGCTTATCTTCAACTTCTGTGATAAATCAAAAATCACAAAATTTAATAAGAAAGCCTGTTAAAGCTTACTCCTTTGTATTCACAAGTTTCTCTCCACAGAAACCTATAACAACTATAGCAGGTTTCTTTTCTGCTACATAAACTTGGAAAACAAAAATCAAAGAGTAGATCTGCAGCACAGAAGATGAAGGATTTGCTTGTCAGAAGCCTGCCTACATCCACAGCAGATTTGTTAGCTGGGCACTCTGAGAACAGGCTTGGCTTAACACTGCAGTGTTACAGTACCAAGCTTGGTACCTGTCTCGGAAATGCCATTTCCCGGCTGCAAGCTCTGCCTTTCCACTTCATGTAGAGATGCTACCCAGATGTGGGGTACTTATTGCTTTCAGTGTCCTCTGCACTGCTTAGATATGACTTTCCGTGCCATGTTTCATTTAATTGATGAATTAAATTACGAATTAACAATCTCTTTTAATTCCTTCATTGCAAGAACACCTTCCTGCCTCCTCAGACCACGCCACGTTTCTGAGCTGCCCAGATGCCTTTTGGGACAGCACCACAGACAAGACAATAAATAAATAACACAGAGGTGCCCAGGCAACTGCCCTGAGTGCCTGAACATCTGCTTTGGGATGTGCTGGTTCCCTGAGGTCCTTCCAGGATAGAGTCCTCAGTGTGTCCAAAATAGAGATGCTCTGGGCAGGTGGCAGCATTCAGTGCGCACCTGCATCTGTGGATGGACTTGTATGGGAAGCAAAGGTCACTGCACACCTTGTCACCTTCCAAACTCTGGCAAAATACGTTCCCTTGTCTCTGCCTTTTCTAACATATAGCAGGATGCTAAATAAGACAAAACAGTTTCTCTCCCAGTCCCCAAATCCCTAATTGCTACACTGTAAACTGAGAGACAGAATATGAGAGACAGAACAAACTTCGTCCACCAGAGATTAATCAGGCCTCACAATGTGTTGCTGCAATATTCCCAGGTGATACAGGAGGCCAGTGCAATACAGGAATCTGCAGAGAAGAGGATAAAATAGCCACCAGGACTCTGGCTTTCATCCCATAGTGTCACTTCATCACAAACTTGGCCTGCTCTTTTAGAGAGGAAATGTTTTAACATCAGTGTGCAATATTAAGTTGTCTTTATCCAGAAGGTTACAAAACAAACAAAATCCAGGAAGATGGCTTAACACAAACACATTATTAAGTTAGCCTATTTGGAACCAGAGGAAAAACAGGAAAATCATTTCCTTTTCATGTTGAAAGAGTATTTGTTGTCACAGTCTGGTTGCTACCACCCTTCCCTTCCACCTGCCAGAGCTCACCTAGATAAAGGAGAGATGGGACCATCACTCTGCTCTCCTCTGCAAAAAGCAAACTGGAGGCATTTCCGTGGGGATTTGCCTATCTTTCATTCACAAGAACATGCCACTTGACAGATATTGAGGATGACCCCATGAATAAGGGGATAAATTTCGGAAAAGACTTGGATTTATCCATCTGTGAGGTGTCAGCATGTACCTTGCTTGCTACTGCCTCTGCCTCCCTTCTCACCTCCTGCTCTGTGTCATTAACACGGAGACTCCCCAGAGCAGAGCTTCCTCATGAATCAAAGACATCAAAAATATTGGTGATAAGCTCAACTCTCAGTTACCTGCCTACCTACTCTTCATGCTGTGTTTCTCCTCATGCAGCTTATGTTGCCTTCACGCCTTCCCAGGCCTCTCTAATCTTAACCTTTAGCACTAGCTGCATGTATGGAGGCTTAGCCTCCCTTTTACATCTACAACCCCCTGTCCCTTCAAGTCTCTTCCAAAGCCATTTCTTCTACACCATTTAAGTAATCTGAATCATCCATTCCAGAACTGTGTGAGCTTGACACCAGGGAGGGGCAGACAGAGAGAAAGAGAGAGAAAGAGGGAGAAGGAAAGCAAATAAAATGGTGAAGGGGATATGTACAAGATCTGAGGCTCACCATACCCATTTTCTGCTCACCTATTCAGAACATCTCATCTTTGCAAATGACAGTTTCATTTTTGGGCTGAGCAGAATTATGGCATCAAGTAAATAATAACGAATAACGCAATCTCTCACCTTCCCAATGGAATAAAATCATCAGCTGATTTGTGAATAATTTTCTTATATTCACACTAGAAGACTTTTGTCAGAGATTAAACTTTTTTTTTTTTTAATTATTAATGGTAATCCTATTAAAATACATAAAAAATAAGTAGGGTTTCTGAATGACCTGGTTGCATTCCAAGACAACTGCAGAGCAAATTATTTGATGAGGCTGGTAATCAAGAAAAAAAAATAATCGTATTTGCTTTTTATAAATTACAAAAATTTCATAGGGAACACAGCAGAAACATCCTAATTAAGAGCTTTAAGATCACAGTACAGCTGAGATTTCCTCCCTTTCTCTCACTTTCCAGTATTTCCTATATGGAAAAGGGTTACTTGTCAAAGGATGCCAATACAGCCCACATTAAAGTGAGTGGAAATTTCTTTCACACCTCGGCCAGTGTTGAACCAGAACCAGCGTCCCCATACAGGCCACAGAGACTGCAGATGGACCCCTCTTCTGGACTTTCTTCTTCTTCCAGGCAAACTGCCAGGACTCCGCTGATGGGATATGTGATTTCTCATCTCTTCTCTTTTCCTTTTCTCAGAGATATAACTTCCCATTGCAAACCTTAGGTGGTAAGATCTTCAATGCAGTAAGCAAAGGGCAGTTCAGTCAGATGACTTTAAGCTGAGTTTACTAAAGCTGGAAACCATGAAGAAGGGGTGATAGAAAGCTGAAAGTAATCTGAGATGTTTAGTAGCATAGTATTAGAGTATAATTTTGATAAATTGGAGAAACAGCCTGAAATTAATAACAGAAGTTTCATTAGGACAAATATAAACTTACCCACTCCAGAAAACATTTCCCCAAGTACAAGAAGATTAATAATTGCAAGAGATCTTCAGAAAATTACCAGCAAGCCTTATTGGTAGTGCTCTCATGAAGATGATGTTGAGATAGAAAGGAACAGATGCATAATCTGATCTGGGTTTTCATAAATTATCTTTAAAAAAATAACTTAAAGTCTTCCCTGAACAGCAGAGGAAGGGCTATTTGCCTCACTGGTTTTCATTCTTCTTTATCTTGTCCCAGAGTGCTATAAAATCCACGGTAATTATATTTAAGTACCTATAATGAAGAATATTGAAGGAGGATATATGAGAGAACACAAGCAGCACTAAGTCTGGTGCCATCACTGTGATGGGCACAGGCATCAAGTACCCTCCTGAAGAACCAGGGACAGCTGCACAGAGCCAAAGGTGGGAGGAGAAATCCCAACCGCTCCTCCCTGCAAAGTGACCCCAAATGCCACATCTCACCTGGGAAACGCTTCCTTCTCCTCCAGCACGCAGTTGTGGGCAGGATCTGCAAACTGGGAGGAAAGAGAGAAGAGCACACAGGAGGACTGGGGACAGGAGGGCTTTGGCATGCACACGGAGGTGGGTTGCAGTGAACGTGCACTGGGACATGAGAACACAAGGCTGACCAGGACAAGGGAGGGTATTTCCAGAGCAACACCCTCAGAGGACAGCTTGCCAGCGTGAAATTTCACTTAGAAAGACGGCTTCTTCTGACAAAGAATGAAACAGTAGCTACATTTTATCACTGGTGACCATTTCTCTGCTGAGTTGTAATCTAATGTTCAAAAGCCATTCCAGTACTTTGAAAGATTTTTTTAAAGTAAAACATAAAGACTTTCTCGTGCTCATCATTGTGTAAACAACAAGATACACACTCACTAAGTCCTAAGTCCCACCTTAAAAACAACAGTCAAAAAAAAAAAAAAAAAGAACAACTAAAAATGTATACTCAGGACTATGTAAAACCAGAACATAATAGAAATTCAAGTGGCAACCTTACAACCTTACAGCATCGATCAAATTTTACTACTAGTGACCCTCTTTTCCCCAGGGGGCTTGACACTTCCAATTTGAAAAAGTTGCTGAAAAGATCACAGGGATAAAATTGGAAATATATTTAAACCGTGGGAGAACATTAATTTTAATTATGATAATATGACCTATTAAAGACAGAAATGAAAATCTCCCCATTGATTATGTCAAAATAAATTCCATTCCAAAAGGGGCTGAAACACCAATTATGCCTCAGTTTTAAAGAGACAGAGAAAACATGAACATCCAATTCTCTGCCTATTTACAGAAGAGTACTAGTGGTTTTCAACATTTTCCAGTTTGCAGGCCCCTGAAAATTTCCAGCAGAAGATCCCATTAAAGAAAAAACACAAACTTCTCACAAGAATTTGCTCTACTTGGTTACTTTTACTGATTTATCAGAAATAGTCTGTGGAAATAAGAGCCTAAAGAGCAGCAATCAAACCCCACTGAGGACAGATGCTCCTTCCACAGGTAATCGATACAAAGGCATCTTGCTGTCAGCTTACGGCATGCCCAAAGCATGGCTTGTATTAGCATTTGCAAGGCACGTGCAGGTGCCAGTCCTGGCAAGCCCATGGATGGGATGAAAAGTTCCTTTGTGCTCACCAGAAGATGCAATTAACAGAAGGCTTCACCCCTACAAATTGCTTAGGGGAAGGAGACATGGACTGCAAAACATCTTCTTGCTAGGTGGGGCGCCAGGCTGCCCCTTCACCTCACCTAAGGAACTGGTTCTGCTTTATAAATGCTGTTAAACATTTCGTTCTCTCCCTGGCACACGGCAATGGAGGCAATGGAGAGCCCAGGGCATGCTGATGGGGAATTTGGGGACCCAAGTCCTTCTTCAAGCCACCAGCATTGTGGACCAGGCAATGCACCAGGATGTGCATTTCGTGTCTTCTTCAGCCTAGGGGAATACACAAACTATTAGCTGTTTCAGACAGTGCCTTTCTGCCTTTTTACATGAAATATGTTTCATTCAATTGTGAAATTCACACAAGTTCCCAAACCTCCATATTTCTCACAAATCAGAATTTTTATTTTCTGGCCTCACCAGTTCACACAGATCTTTTGCTAAAGGGACCAAGACAAGCAAGGTGATTTCCTCACCATTGTTCTCACCATTGATCGTCACCTTCCTTCTTTAGGATCACCTTACGCATTTATAGCAACATAACACAGCTGAGGACAGTGCAAGTGGTTTTCATCACAGGGGCAGAACTTCATGCCAATTATTCTTCGTTTCACCTTTTAAAATGTTAGCCAGAAAACAGAGTTACAATTGTCCTGTTTTCACTCTCACGGCTTCCTGAATCTTACTATTTATTTTTGTATTTTAAAATATTAACTGATTATCTAAGAACCAAAAGGCCAGAAATATAAAGTCATATAGACTTTATACAAATAACAAATAAGATATTAATTTAATAATTCAAACTTGCAGAAGTGTCCCCAAACTTTACCTTCTACAACTGAATAAATAAGTGTATAAGGCATGGCCCTGCTGTATGGCTGGGAAACACTGTTTATCTCCATAGCACTGATATCAGCTGCGTCCTTTGTGTCCCAAAATTAAAGGAACATATCCACTAGCATATGACTAGAAATTAGACTAGGCCTGCACTACAGAAAGAAAAAGGGTTATGTAAAGAATTAGATCAGTATGACTCATCCTGAACATTGGTTTTGAAGAATGTTAATAGTACTATTGTGGTATCAAGCTGGCTGCTACAGTTAAGATTGCACTTGGAATTTCCATTATAAATCCCATTTTCAAGGGTTTATAACTTGGCTGTAGTATAAATTCAATCACAGCTGAAACTCAACATACAGAGCCTCATCATTGGAAGCAGGAAAGGTTTTTCAAAGAAAAATCCTTTTTGTTGTTTGAGGTCAAAGGGATGAAAAAACCAGTAGAGTCATTATGGGAGAGTTGATGCTTTTCTGCCCTCCCGTAAATTACAAATGACCTCTGTATTTAAACTCAGGATTTCATAGGTCTTTAATACAGAATGACAAATGCTATCTCTAGGTATATTGAAACAAAACTCATTAAAATAATTGAGTTGTTTTCCTGGAAAAGCTACTAGATGGTATATGCAACTCCTCTGAAGTTTCAGCACGAGTTTTGATATTCAGAGGAACAAATTTCAGCATTGGCACAAACTGCACAGCCTCCGTTAATTTCTGAGCAAGTAACAACCCCACGTTTTCAACAAGGAGGTATCTCCAAGTACATTCGTGCAGTCAAACTCTGGCTGCACCATAGGTTTTGTGTGATCCCTGTACTTAATACGTAGGTCGATAAGACCTACATCGGTCAGTAAGCAGTGTTTTGGATGCGGTCAAATGAGAAATGGATATGAAATAGCAGAATGCTTCCCAATGAGGGATCTTGTTCGGCCCACCACTTCCCTGGACTCTTGCCCATAATCTCTTCCACAATATTCATAAAACTGGTTAATATTAATTAATATTATGCTTTCCGTTCCCTAAGAACACACTTTCTCTGCCTTAGCTAAGAAAAGAGCACCACTTCCACCGGCTTCCGGAGGATACCTTTTAGTTAGTCTTTGGACTGAGGCCATTGTTTCTACACATCTGATACATAAGGAGAAGAGCAGGAATCCATTAAATAACAATGATTTGGGTACTTGGAATATGTAACGTGCCACACGAAGAAGAGCCTTTGCTTGCCAGCTGAAGCACAGAACAACAATACGGAAAACCTCCACCCAAAGGGGTGGTATAAAATCAGAGGAGTCACTTTTGCATTGGGTCATAGGGATCATATAAAGTATCAGAGACTTCAGATATTTCTAAAATGATGGGAAGCTTTGGGAGGATGGTGCTGGAGAGGCAGGAGGAGTACTGCTGCATAGCACGAGCCCAAGCACAGCCCTAGCAGTGGTTTCCACCAGCCAGTGACCAGCAGAACCCCAAAAAGGGAGAGCAGCCCCAGCCATTGCCCACAGGCAGGCTCACACCAGGCTGCTCGGGCTAACGGGGCAAGGCACGGCACTGTGATGTGCAGCTGTATACAATGATCTACATCCAGCACTGCAGGAAAAGGGAAAGTGTTCATGTCTGCGCCCGGGAAAAAGATTTGTCTTAGGTAAGCAGCTTTTATTTCAGACAGAGCAGTTTACTCATTCCTTGTCACATCTTTAATGTCAGTAGCAGTGGTTTGGAGGGATAATAGCACTTTAATAATAGAGGTTGCAACCTAATTGGAAGCTTTGAATCGAGTGCTTCTAAATGGGAAGAATTAATTGCACCTATGAAAATTTGATGCTACTCTTGTCAGGTGTCCATCTGGATTGGAAGTATTTCCCCAAAGCTGCTGAGTTAATAAGCTTCTTAATTTCAGTGAAGGAGATTTTTTTTTCATTAACTTTCTTCACCCTCATCTGTCAAGACTTGTCAAAAGAATTTCACATGAACATCAGACTACCTCACTGCATCTGAAATACATAATTGCTATAAAGACCCCTTGAGACAATGTGTACGAAACCCTTTAATAATGACTTTGATCTTCAAATTCAGAATGTTCTGTCTTCCTTTTTTTCCCGTTCAACTGAAATACATGTTAACTAATGAGCAAGGCCAAGTTGTTCTGGCCGGATGGGTAAGGAGCGTGCAACTCAGGCGGTGGCAAGAGCTGATCAGCCCCTTGCAGGGATGACCCCAGGAGCTGGGATGTCTGGCACCCGGTGGGCTTCATCGCAACTCAGGTGCTGAATTAGTCCTTCTGCTTGAAATGGCCTCACTGAAATCAACCCACTCTAAACATTGTTTTTCCCTGCATTAAAATGATCTTAAAGAGTGTTTAATAGTTTGCACAACATATGATGGGATGGCAGAGCCTCTGTTTAATCTCACCTTCTGTTTTGTAGGAGGTATTTCTTTCCATACGTTATGAAGCAGCTCAATAAAGCAGAAAGCTCCCAACCTGCAACACTGTAACAGTCTGTCTGAGGGGAACTTAACGATTTCTTTCTAAAACTGATGAGGAAGAAAACATGAGAGACAGTTTATGGGAAAATTGAGGAGCTTACTGCAGAAACTTGTATTGACAGCAATATAGCAAAGGATTGCATTAGTCTCCCCTTGCATATGAGATAATAAATACAGACAAGCAGAAAATATTTTTTCCTCAGTGTCTGTGCCAGTAAATCTACACTTTAAGGAGTTTTCTGAAGCCTCAAAACCCAGGAGCTGGAACCTTTGCAGCTCTTCTAAACTGCAGCAAGAGCACAGTGCATTGAAGCCAATGAAGAGACCTCCCCGACCAGGACCTGACCCAGAAGCTGCCAAGGCCAGCAGACAGCCCTGGCACTGATGGCTGCCCTATGGCTGGGGATGTGGAAGAGTCATGAAGGTGAAAGAACAGGTAAACACTGGTTTTAGCCCCCAACATTCAGCCACTCTGCAGTGGGTAAAGTGCATATGTATGGTGGTTTTACTCTGCTACGCTGCTGAACTCCACCATAGCCTCTTTCTCACTCCTCCTCCTCAAAGGAAAAATGGGAGAAAATACAAGGGAAAGGGCTCAAGGATTGAGATACGTATGGGGAAATTGCTCAACAATTATCGTGATGGGCAGCACAGACTCAGCATAGGGAGATTAGAGAAATTTATTAGCTATTACTAATAAGCTAGAGCAGTGAGAACTGAAAACAAACAAAAACCACTTTCCCCCCCACCATCACCCTTCCTACCTCCTCCCCCCAAGCAGCGCAGGGGAACAGGGAATGGGGGCTGCGGTCAGTCCCTGACGCTTCGTCTCCGCCGCTCCCTCACGGTCCCTCTCTGCCCCTGCTCCCCGTGGGGTCCCTCCCACGGGATGCCGTCCTTCCCGAACTGAGCCTGGGGGGCTGCCCACAGGCCACAGCTCTTCCAGAACTGCTCCCACACGGCTCCGTACCACGGGGTCCATCCCCCAGGAGCAAACTGCTCCAGCACGGGTCCCCCACGGGCGGCAGCTCCCCCCAGACCCCCTGCTCCTGCGTGGGCTCCTCTCCACGGGCTGCAGCTCCGGCCCGGGGCCTGCTCCTGCGGGGGCTCTCCATGGGCCGCAGCCTCCTCCAGGCCACATCCACCTGCTCCACCGGGGGCTCCTCCACGGGCTGCAGCGTGGAGATCTGCTCCGTGTGGGACCCGTGGGCTGCAGGGGGACAGCCTGCTCCACCAGGGGCCTCTCCACGGGCCGCAGGGGAACTTGTGCTGCGTGCCTGGAGCACCTCCTGCCCTCCTGCTGCACTCACCTTGGGGGCTGCAGGGCTGCTTCTCTCTCAGCTCTCACCCCTCTCTCCCAGCTGCTGTAGCACAGCAGATTTTCCCTTCCTTCAATCTGATCTCTCAGAGGTGCAAACAACATCGCTTATTGCCTCAGCTCTGGCCAACAGCAGGTCCCTTTGGAGCTGGCTGAAACTGGCCCTTATCTAACACAGGGAAGCTTCTGGACTCTGCTCACAGAGGCCACCCCTGCAGTCCCCATGCTACCAAACCCTTGTCACATAAACCCAATACAATGTTCAGTCCAAGGGTTATGAATGCAAACCCTCTATCCTCAGCAGCACCACCAGCACTGACAGGTGAAATAAGAAAGGACTGAGTTTGTACACTCACTTATCTAGTAGCCCCTTGCTGCAGCTAAGAGATCAGAAGAAAGAGGAGAAAGAGGAGAGACCAGATATCCTTTTACTATGAAAGGAAATAAAGGTTATAGATGGAGATTAACATGTAAACTAGACTTTGCAAAGTGACAACAAACTTAAGTCGTCAGTCGTTGGTAAGTAAAAAGACTGAGGTGTCAAAACTGTGGGCTGGGATATTTCTTCTTATTTAGGCTCACAGTCCATCATTTCCAGAAAGTGAAACCAGGCCCTGGCAGGTGTCTCACTCACAACAGTTTTGGCTTATATAATTAAGCCAACACAACCAGGAGCCAGATGTTATAACCACAGAAGATAGCAATTTTCTGAACAAGTATGTTCCATGTCACAGAGTTTCAAGTGGTAGAGCAGAGAAAGCCGTCAAAGACAGTAAAATGCTCAGAAGTGTGTTTATGGGAGTTTGGGAACAAAACTGCCTCATTTGCTTCAAACTAAAACTGGCATAATCCTACTGGTGGGAGGGAAGATGAGAGCTCATCTGGACTTCTTCCATTCTAAAATAGAACGGGAAATCTCTCAGAAGCAAACCTGTGCACTGAGCCACGTGGGGAGCTGAGCCTCAGGAGTCTCCTGGGGTTTTCCAGACCAGGGCAAGCACAGCTTCACAGGAGGTACCACTACCTGCAGGGATGCCCAGCAGATGAAGCTGGGGAGTGGTGGCCATGTGGAGGAGCGATGATCAGTGCAGGACATCGGTTTGCAACCAGTTGAGTCAGGGACATCCACAGAGCTGCTGAACCAGTAGATGGGCACAAACGGGAGGTTTTGATTAGCTAGAGGAATACTTCTGCACCAAAATACTAAATAGGGAAGAATGGTGTATCATCTTCAGAACTCTTTGGTACCATGCTTAGTCACTTCCTCACTGCTCCTTCCCTGGTCATGGCACTGCTTGGTGAAGGAGCATGTTCCCAATCCTCAGTAGGGTTAAAGAGAGTTTCTTCTGAACTGAGCCACGCACATAATCCTCTTCAAATTATTTTGGTGGCAGCAAGTATGGAGTAGAGTACAGCACTAATCAACACAAACAAGGCTGTCAAAATAAGAGAAGAATGATAGATTGAATTCTCAATTTGTGTTTTTTTTTCAAAAGATCATGAAATTGCTTCTCTTTAAGTGTAAACACTTCAGTTGTTTGGTGCATTGTAAAATTGTCCTTATAATGAGAAATGTTTATTTTTAAAAAAATCAGCCAAAGATGTTATTGAAGGAATTAAAAAGACATTTTGTTATTTTCTCAGGGTAATTAAGCAAAAAAAAAAAATGGTGTAACTGTTATACCCAAAACTAGGCAGAAGGAATTCAGCTATTTATGTGGGTTGTTATAAAACAAAACGTTAGAAAAAAAATGAATCAGAATTGTCCCTTCTGTTAACAAGAACACAGAAGGGGGTGAATCTATCTATATTAGAAATGTAATGAAGAAATGTCTTACACCTGAAAAATAAATGATAAAAATCCCTTCCAGCTGCACATTCTCCTGCTGCTATAGCACTGACCTACACCACTGTGTAGTCTCCCAAATGTTTCCCCAAATGCAGCCCTAGCAACCCTGTGTGAATGCACGTGCTTTAATGCAATGCTAGGTAAGTGCTGTAATACAGAAATATGAAACTTTGCCCATAATTTTTAATTGCATAAGGATTTTTTTAAATACAAAAATCACTATTCGTTTTTCAATCTGTAAAACGATTGCAAACAAGGGAAAGTAAAATTTAATTAAAACTAATTCAAATCTAGTTCCTATCTCCCTGTGGAAAAGCCTTATCTACAAAGCCCCAGCTGCCAAGCATGCTGAGAGGGGCATATTCACGGTGGTTGACGTGAAGCAGTCACTGGATTAAGTGTATAAACTGTTCATGTAGCAGAGGTTGGGACCCAAATCTTTCAAGTGAGAACACGAGAGCTGCATGCGCTCAGTTGCTTGCTCTCTAATTCCATGACTTTTCTCATGCACAGGGCAAAAATCCCTTATTCGATGATAAAGAGAAGTGGGCTGAACTTCGTCAGGCGTTTGGCCTGGGTCTTCTGCATGTCAGAGAGCATCTCTGTCATTCTAGTATGGGACTGTAAAACAAAGGCCTGATCTCTGCTCCTTCTTTTTGGTTGTACTAATCCTCATGAAAAGATTCCAGGTGTTAATCCAGCCTGCTGAAGGTGCCCCCCTTAGTTCTGAGAAAGATCTAAGTTCTGGAGAAGGAAATTATTTAAACCACATGCTCATCTTAAGTGACCTTTATTAGCTGGCATAGCTACAGCCTGTTCAGTGTGCTGCCTCCTGCTACTGCTATCCTTAGGTAGTTAAACCTTCCTATACACCTATATATCTTGCAGAGAGCCAGGTCTCTTACCTGAGGCTCTGGAGTCCACTGCCAAGTTATAGTGACTAAAAGTCAACCATAAAACACTCCACATCATGGTGCACAAGACCTTTTCTGCCTCCAAACCAGCATCCTTTTGGCCTATAAACCTACTGACCTCAGGTAATCAGCTTGTGCTCTTGTCACAGGCAGATCTGATGAGGTAGTCACAGGCACCAAACCACACCACTCAGTGACATATAATTTAAAATGTATTTATTTGCCAGGGCAGGTATAGCAGGTAGACAGCCATTCCTGTTTACACACCACAGATCAGAGCACCATCCCCGCAAGCCTTGTGTGGACCACTGCAGCACCAGGGAGCTGGGGTGCAGGACATCTCTCTGACCTGTCAACGTGCAGGTCTGTGGCTGACAGCTCAGCTCCTATGTGTTGTGGTTCCTCCCCTCAGGCTTCAGCCTCTCCATGGTGCAGGGTGTAGTGTATGCTGCTCCCTTCCTGCCCAATTGTCTTAATTATTTTTTCCATGTTAATCAGCCTAACTGCCAGTGGCTTTGCTAGACATACAGCCCAAGGCCAGTTAACACTTGCCACCACAGGTTTCATCAGCTTCTGTCTCCCACCAAAATGCTGGAAAAATGAAATGTTACTTTCATTACCCAGCTCACACAGGATTAATTGGGTCCATGCTGGCCAGTCAGATGCAGACAGGCCTCACCAGCCCAGAAGGTGCCCCGAGGCTGGATGGAGCTTGTGACAGATCTACCACCTTGATACCTGGGGACCGAAAGACCCATCAGACAAACAAAAAATGTACAATATGGAACTTTCTGGCTAACACTGAAAATCGTAAGGCTGATTCTTCAGCCAGAGTATCTGTTACAAACAGGTCAGTATACCCATCATGATGCCAAGAAGTGACATTACAAGAATCAAAAGAAGGAAAAATCTTAATTATCTCTCCTCAGATGCCTTCTCAAAAGCCAGTGGCTTCTGCATCACCCCAAGAATGGAAGCCCATATAAATTCATATAAGTAGCAGAACTACAGAGCCATACATCCTTCTCATTGCAAAACTTGCATTTGTTTGTCTTCTCTCCATGGTGTGTACTGCTTTCACCTCCCCTTCACATGTTGTAGTGGGTGTACATAGCAAGGTTTTGGTAGCATGGGGACTGCAGGGGTGGCCTCTGTGAGCAGAGTCCAGAAGCTTCCCTGTGTTAGATAAGGGACAGTTTCAGCCAGCTCCAAAGGGACCTGCTGCTGGCCAGAGCTGAGGCAATAAGCGATGTTGTTTGCACCTCTGAGAGATCAGATTGAAGGAAGGGGAAATCTGCTGTGCTATAGCAGCTGGGAGAGAGGGGTGAGAGCTGAGAGAGAAGCAGCCCTGCAGCCCCCAAGGTGAGTGCAGCAGGAGGGCAGGAGGTGCTCCAGGCACGCAGCACAAGTTCCCCTGCGGCCCGTGGAGAGGCCCCTGGTGGAGCAGGCTGTCCCCCTGCAGCCCACGGGTCCCACACGGAGCAGATCTCCACGCTGCAGCCCGTGGAGGAGCCCCCGGTGGAGCAGGTGGATGTGGCCTGGAGGAGGCTGCGGCCCATGGAGAGCCCCCGCAGGAGCAGGCCCCGGGCCGGAGCTGCAGCCCGTGGAGAGGAGCCCACGCAGGAGCAGGGGGTCTGGGGGGAGCTGCCGCCCGTGGGGGACCCGTGCTGGAGCAGTTTGCTCCTGGGGGATGGACCCCGTGGTACGGAGCCGTGTGGGAGCAGTTCTGGAAGAGCTGCGGCCTGTGGGCAGCCCCCCAGGCTCAGTTCGGGAAGGACGGCATCCCGTGGGAGGGACCCCACGGGGAGCAGGGGCAGGGAGGGACCGTGAGGGAGCGGCGGAGACGAAGCGTCAGGGACTGACCGCAGCCCCCATTGCCCGCTCCCCTGCGCTGCTTGGGGGGAGGAGGTGGAAGAGGGTGGGGGGAAGGTGGTTTTAGTTTAGTTTTCTTTGTTTCTCACTTCTCTAGCTTGTTAGTAATAGGTAATAAATTTTATTACTCTCCCTATGCTGAGTCTGTTTTGCTTGTCACAATAATTGGTGAGCGATCTTCCTGTCCTTATCTCAACCCTTGAGCCCTTTTCATCGTATTTTCTCCCCCTTCCCCTTGGAGGAGGGGGAATGAGAAAGTGGTTGTGGTGGAGCTTGCCCACCCACCGGAGTAAAACCACCACAGATGTCCAGATCAGAGTCTATGCTTTCTAGGACAGGGAATATGTCAGTAGTATTTATTTATTTATTTATTGGCTTGTGCTACGACCAGACCAGCACATTTTTGTTTCTTTATAAATAAATAATATACAATGAACTTGATCTTGCATATCCTAACTTTAATAAAATTCCAAGTAACTTTATAAAGACACTCTGCTGAGTAAGCATTACATCTGGATCAAAATACATAGTGAAATACGACTAATGGTCACACACAAAGATGTAACTTAAAGCTGGGTTTATGGAGGCCTTCATTAAATTTATTTCATTAAACCCAGTAAATAACTGGTGAGAAATCCTTAATTACTTATTTCTGTAGATTACTTTTGGACCTTCTTCCCTCCTACTTCTGGACACTGCAATAATTATACATTCTTTCATTAAAAACATGCCAACTGATTATTTCTAACCAGAAGTCCTCTTAGTGAAAAGCCAGGATGGTTGCTAAAACATGTACTGAAACCATAGATGTGTGCACTTAAAGAAACAAAGCAATGATCAATATTCAATATGAAACTGTGAATGTATTTCTGTACCGCATGGCTATTCCTGAAGATGTAAAGGCAAAACTCCAGATCAGTTGCCAACCACCACAGGAGCCTTGTGGTTTAAAGAGAGGTCTTCTCTGCAAACTATACTCAGTAGATGAATCTTAAGTCTGAAATCACTCTCTGAGTGATTGCAGACTGATCATTTGCTGCACTTCGAATTGATTTCTGGTGTCTCCTCACCCCACCTGATCTGGTCTGTTCAATGCAGCTGCAGTCAAGTGTCTACAGCTGAGTCTACTGCAGGCCTCGCCTGAGAGCTGCAGATGTTCTCTAGATTGCCCTGGAATATGCTGTCGGCCATGCCAAAAAATCAAGTAGAGCAGAGCTCCTGCTGAACAAAAGCACTGACTGTGCCCAGGCACGTGGGCCTCCACTGATCCTGTGCAAAGCTGTGCTGTGAAGCAGCACTGCTCAGCCCTGTGCAGGAGCGTGATATTCTCTCACAATAACATATCCCAGCCGAGCACAAAAGACATAATGGAGCTGGTTGAAAAATCTGTTTGGGATTTTATGGTGTGTTTTTTCCCACTTTATTTGTTCAGCCTGTCAGAAACTGCCCAGAGCAGTTAGAACAAGATGTTCAGGATGCAGTGTAAGGCAGGAGAGCAAGAGCAATTTATTCCATATTCAAAACAGGGCAAATAACTCAGTGTAACAAAGAGGAATGGAGAGAGAGACAAGCAAGCCGAAGATCTCCTTTGCAAACACTTTCTGCATTTATTTTTCTCACTGCCAGCATGCCACCCTTCCTGAGGGGACAGACTGGTTTTATTGACAGACTGAGCAGCATCGTGTTCAGCTTGGTGTGTTCGGCACAGGCACCAGCACAGAGAGCTGGGCATTATTTCCCTTTGTGTATGCGTTTGATGAACCAGGCAGCTTCCCCACAGCACCAGAGGCGAGGAGGACCTCCAGGCTGGCCGCACCAAGCTAGGAGCTGAGACCACAGCCTGCGGGAAGGCACAGGAATGCTCGCTTGTATCTCCCTCTCCTCTGTCACCTAAAGACTCACAATGAAAGAAGAAGTCACAGCAGCGCATTTGGTGTCACTACAAGGGTGTATGTAGTAGGAGAAGCCAGCGGTGAGTTTGTCTTGCACCCCCTGCCCCGGTACTGCTGGATAAGTCACTGTGCAGCACCTCAGGCTGAGCATCACCTCTGACTTACTCTAAAGATCCACCAACCCACAAAGCACATTGCACCAGGCAGGAGAAACCCAGTGGGACTTGGAAGGCAGAAAGAAGGGGTATAAAAACCAATTGCTCAGGGGACTGGTCTGTCTCTCCTAATCCGTCAACGTTTTGGAGCCTTGGTGTGACACACGCCCGACTCCTCGGGTTACATCCTCCTTCATCCTCTTTAACAGCATCTCAATGAAATGGAGGTGTATTAAAGCAAAAGGGGGGTTGATACAGTCTTCAAAGGACCCCTAAATTCACAGGAGTTGCTGAAATGGAAAGGCTATTCTGAGGCATCTCCCCTTGTTTAACTACCTAATCAGACTGAGTCTTTCTTTGTCTGATTTGTGCCAATGTTGAGATTGAACTCGAGATTCACATCACATAGCTCCTAATTCCATCACATTAGTGCTCAAATGAGATACTGCAGCACACGCTCTTTCCAAATGGTAGCCTGCAGGACTCCTTTATGAAGTGGGTTAAAAAAGACCTTTGGTACTTTTCTAATAGATAACCTTCATTATTTACAGGCCCTAGAATGACAAAAAAGATTCACTGCAGAGCTAAAGCAAGCTGACAAGCTATATTCGAGTCACATCTAATAGATAAAGAGGCATTGCAGTAAAATAGACTTAAAATATTTCTGCAGCTCTGTTTTTCAGCCTGTTTTTAATAAGTGGAGAATTTGCCACCCTGTTCTGCTGGACTTTTTGAACATAAGAAAGGTATATTTTGAGACAGTTCCTTTCCTGGAGCCCACGTGCTGCTCATTTAAACTACGGGAGATGTGATTTACCTTCCTAGTGTCAAGGGGTTTTAAAATAATTTAGAAAGGGGGAGAGAGGGGGGAAAAGGCATTTTGTGAGAATTTCTCTTCTCCTGACAGCTAACAAAGCAAGAACAAAAGGGGCTTTACAGGGTTGTTTTCTACCGAAACCTAAAATACTGCATGTCCAGTCACAATCTAATGCTCTTTTGCTATGATGTAATAAGCTATCCAATGGACTAAGGGCAAATACTGGACCACGGATTTGGGGACAATATTTTTTTCCAAATTTTTTCATCATGAGCAAAATAAGTGAAGAAGCTGATTCTATGCCAACATGGGTTATCAATTTCTCTAGTCATTAGTTACAATTAGCAGTGTAATTATACAGTTTGCTGTTTTTTGCTTCCTGGCAGGCTAATGTTTTATCTGAAGCAGAGGGTGCAATGCGGGGGATTTAATTGCTGGGCCTTTTGTCAAGCAGCTGTCATCTCTTCCACATGCACAATCCTTGGGATGTTGTAACTCCAGAGAAATGAACACGCGACAGGTTTCCTCTCCACAAAAGACAGAGTAAGAGTAACCACTACCATTTCTTTTGGTATTTGTATAGAAAGAATAGAGTGTGTGCTGGGAACTGAAGGATGAAGAGGGATGCTTACTACTGTAGCACGTTGACAGCTCAGCGAAAGTCCACGTCCCACGGAGTGAGGTCCTGACCAAATGAAAAATAAAATCCACCCTCAGTCTTTACGTGCTCACAGCTTAGAGACAGGCCAAGCAGGGAACAGAGGGCAAACTGGGACCAGAAAGAAATGGCGTTGTCCAATGTGGTGGTGAGGTGGAAAATGATCCTTTCAGCTCTGTATTTGGGATTGTTCTCCCTTTCAAGGATACAATCAGTCCTGTTATACTGACTTGGTATTCACTAAAATGAAGGAGAGCACATTCAAACACATCCCTTTAGCTAAGGCAGTTCCGTTTACAAAGGTTTCAGGATACTTGCGGCAGACTGCTACTTGCCCCAGTCATTGGGCCATCTCAGACATTTTCACCCAGATGCTCAATTAACCCAACAAGAGGTGGAACACAGGCATTGTGATTGCAGCCTTCCCCCGTTTTTCCCTATCACGGTCCCTGCCTTGCTCAGAGAAGACAGCAGAGCAGGCTGAGGAGCCACATGGGCATTCAGCATCCCTCCTGTGCCCAGGATCCAGGGAAGGCTGTCATTGAAACTCATCCAAAGCAATGAGATCATGTGGCATGAGTCCCTGATATTTGTGTAGCCTCAGAATTCATCCGTTGTACGCGATACGAAACACACTCATATGTATATAGAGACTTAAACAACAGACAGGACATACAGTGAAGGCCAAGTTGTGCTTATGTTATTTACAGACACACACACACACAGCTGAGTCATGAACAATACCCAGCTTTCACATGAGGGCAGCTCTGAAAGATCCCCGTAAGCTCAGAGGTACGACTCCACAAGTTCCACCAGAGACATCCATGTTCAGATACCAGTGACTGCAGAGGAGAGCACTCAAACTCAGCCCAGAGTCACAAGAGTTGGTGGAAACCTGAGGTGTAGAGGTCTCAAGCAAACCCCAAAGCGATGCTCAGGCCACCCTGGTACTCACTGATCTTCCTTTGGCTCACTGGAGTGGGGCTTTTCCCAACACGAGGCTCCCACTACCTGGGGAGAATACTGCGCTGTCAATATTTCTTCTGCAAAAGGCTTTGACACTATTTTTCGTAAATGCCAGATTATTTCTATTCAACCAAGCCCACATTAAAGAGCTTTATCAAGTCCCAGCAGTACTCATCCCACCACCTAATGTATCTTTTAATGTGACATGCTTATGACCTTGTACCTTTCTACTCTTCCGATGCCCAAATTTGATCAGGGCAGAGCGCACACACAAAAAAGGCCCTGACGGGGCAAGCAGAAGCTGACAAAGACAACCTGAACGTCCATGGAGGTTTGTTCCCTGCACCTGTAAGAGAAACCAGCAAGTACATGCTCCCCTGTCCATCCAATTTGTGCCATTATCCAGGCAGCCAGACTCACCAGATCAGGTGAGTTTACCTTTGCATTAATTCTCTGTAAAATTGGGCATCACTGTGTCCAAAAAGCAAGGAAAGAGATCTCTTAAGTCCTTGTGCATGCAGTCAGCTGTAGGATGAACTGGCTAAGTTGACTAGAGCTGTTCCTGTTGAAGGACCATCAAGGAAAGGTGCCAGCAGGGTCATGTACACGAGTCAGCTCCATCTCACAGAAAGTTAACAGGGTGTCCTCGGTGCATAGATTTAAATTAACTAAAAATAAAACAAAGATGCGGCAGCATGAAGGTGATCCATTAAGAAGGGCGTGGAGGAGGGAGTGATGGTGGTTCCGAGCACAGAAGTAATTTGAGCACAGAAATTCGCCCTGTCTCCAATAAGCAGGGTGGGTGCCTGGTCGTGGGAGCTCTGCTCTGAAAATGCAGAGTTGTGTGTGGGTAAGGCTGCAAGTGGACACAGTGGGAACATGCTGCTGAAAGTACCTGTCACCTTCAGACCCCGTTGCTCCCTACATCTCAGTCATCCTCAGAGAGCTGCCCTCCGCTGTGCTTTGCAGGAATCAAGAGAGCCATCCCGTCCCTAACCTACGTGACACAGTTCAGCTCCTGCGCGCATCACAGCGTTATCTGTCTCCTTGTGAAAGGACAGAGATAACATCCTCCTCTGGCTCATCAGCACGTGTGTCCCCAAAGTAAATTAACTACAGCAGCTGCTTTTGGTTTTCTCAAACAAATTAAGATTTTGTTCTCAAATTAGGCTCCAGAGAAAACATGTACAGCACAGGGACAAAGAGATTATGGGCTTCATTCTCAGGTTGCTTACTGTTCCGATGTCATTTCAGGGGATTTTCTCTCCGCTTCCACCAACATGGTAGTGATCAGAATCTCGATGTGCCCCAGTTCTCCTCCTGGAGAAGGTCAATGAGATTCTGTCCTAGACTTTGATACATAAGAAGTAAGATGATACTTCACTCCTATGATGATAAATTGCTCCTACAGATTCATTGAGGCTTTCATCTTCAGAGTCAGGGGGTTGGCATCAATTTCAGCAGCTTCAGAGCAAGACTGTTACCCTAATTCTTGCAAATATGAGACCTCTACTTAACAAGAAACTATGAAGTGGTTAAATATTTGAAGTTCACTTCTAAATAAGATTGTCTAGAGCTTAAAAATTGCCATGCCTTCCTGTTATTTCAGCAGAATATAGAAATGCTCCTGGATGAAGTAAAAAGGCAGAGTGTCCTGTGTGATTAGGAAGAAGATAGGCAAATTATTTTGTGTGAACATTACTCAGTAGCTGAGCTGGAGAGCTGAGACTACTGCCCACCGCACTGCCAGCCCTGTCGCATTGTTACAAGGTGTTCCCCACCTCTGAATAGGATTTTGCCTCCTCATGCCCAGAACAGGTCACCCAAAGAGGCTGAGCAATCTCCATCCGTAGGGTGGAGTTTGAAACTCAGCCAGGCTGAGCAGCCTAACCTGACTGGAACCTCTTCAAGCAGGGTGTGGACTGGTTGGCATCAAGGTGCCATCGCCAGCAAAGCAGGCAGACGGCACTGGCATGGCTGGGAGCAATGAACAAACCCACAGCACCATCAGCCAACACCACATAGCCCCACAAGACCCAGCAAGAGACCCAGCAGGTGGGACAGGCACACACCCAGCGTCGCCCAGCTGCTGGACCTGCACACTTACATGGTGAAAGTGGAGAGCTACCTAGGGCTTTGCTGGTAAAAGGACAAAAGGACTGGTCCAATTCTACTTTACATTGCATTACTTTGCTTAAAAAAAAAAAAAAAAAAAAAAAAGGAGGTAGGAGACATTTTGGTGTTCAGTGCAGAACAGTGCTTTAACAAAAATTGCCTGCACAGCACCAGAAATGTGCGATCTGCACTTTGAATAAATATTTAACACCTAAAATGGAGACTCCAACTTTGATCAGGGACCACACTTGGGAATAAATAGTCATTGCTTTTTAAATTGCTGCAGTTAAGCTATAGCAGGTTATATACAGTAGTTACATAAAGCTATGTACAAGGAACTGTTCCCATGCCACCACGCCAGGAGCAGAGTATGAGTTATGCAATAGACTGAGACAGTCTGTCCGAGGGAATCCATATTCCTCACTCTGAGATTTCACATTGGACGTTTATAACCTGGGCAAGAAAATGGATTTTCATAGGAATACATACCTATAAATCTTATTCCAACACAGCATTAAAAATGCCCAAAGCATTTTTAAAACCAAATTAGAATTGAGTTGCCCAAAGTGTTCAACGTCAGGTCTCCTCTTCCTCTGAACAAAACTATCTGAGATATTATGGACTTAAAAACATCCTAATTAAAGCATTGCTATTCATTAAGCTGTTCGTTCATAGTGTCTGTTGTTTAAAATGAACTGATACCTGGTAATCAACACCAGCACTGTGGTGGTTGCTGACTCTGGGTCCTGCCATTGCACCAAACCACAAAGAAGTTATTTTAAAACTCTGTTACATATACATGAAAATAATCAGTGAGAGGAAGAAAACAAAGCAAAACAAACCAAAACAAATATGATAATTACAAAAATTATAGAACTGTGTAACTGTTTCCAAATACCTGACAATTCCTGCCTGGAGCACCAGTTCTCTCATCTTTTAGACACCCTCTTGCATACTTGGAAAATAAAAATGTCTTTCCCTCTCCAGAATCGTAAGTCATCCCAAAGTGATGTAAAAGACAGACTGCAAAGAGCTTACTTGCCTGTGGCAGAAAGTATTTTTAATTTCCACTGGAGAACCAGCACAGCCAGTGGCCATGTCCCCGGGATGGTGGTGAGACTCTCGGTGGTCTGGAGAGCAGAAAAAGCCACACACTAAATCAGTGACTTAACTTTCGGCAGCCAGCAGATGCTCTCCAGGTGTCCACGAGCCCAGCCAACCTGAGTTTCCAATGTCCAAGAGCTGTCCCCATCAGCATGGTGGCTGCGATTGGTGATCTCCTCTCTCAGAAAAGGCAGCATGCACTGCCTCCCACCTGACTTGCAACCATCAGCACGCTTTTGGAAGGGTGGCAGCCTTGGGCAGACACCCCATCTATCACACACACGTCAGGGCTTCCTCCTCACGTCCCCTTTTCCACCTGGCAGCTTTTACCCAGATCATGGATTTCCCATGTGCCCGGCACTGCCCTGCATCACCCCCATCACTTCTCCTGCAAGGCTGCTGTTCAGAGAGGAAAGCAACGAGTGAAACAGCTTCCCTGTCTGTCCTAGCTTTGGGACGGGTTGCCCAGGGTGGTGGTGGAGTCACCGTCCCTGGGGGTGTTCAAGGAGAGGTTGGACGTGGTGCTTAGGGACATGGTTTAGTGGGTGACATTGGTGGCAGGGTGATGGTTGGGCCAGATGATCTTGGAGGGCTTTTCCAACCTTAATGACTCTGCGATTCTATGATTCTAGCAGAAGACAGCTGCTGGCTCACCATGCAGCTCCAAAGGATAAAAAAATAATTCAGCTCTCCACATCGCCCAGCTGCAGCCCACATGCCACGCCATGGGAACTGCACACCGAGCCTCCAGCAGTATGCACAAAAAAGCAGCTTGTGCATTAAAGCTTTATACGTAGTTACCGTGTAATATATATTACCTGTTGCAAGGTGAATGATTTGAGTCCTTCTCTTCTTAGAGGTTTCTAACGGCCATCTCAGCTCAAGGAAGTCTCATTACCCGATGGTAATTTCCAGCCTGGAAAGCCTGGAGCTGCTCCTGGGCTGGCACCTTCTGCAGGTTTTCAGTCACACCAGGAAACCTGCAAGCACTGAAAGATTTTCTTCAGGTTTTTTTCAGTCTATTTGTCCATAGCTTGTTTGTAGCTGTGTGCATTTGACCCATGGCCCCGCATGCAGGCTGTCCCTCTGGTGGCCCCTGGTAGCCAACACCAGCTCAAGAGCCACGGGTGCAAGAGGAGCTCCGGGTCTCAGAGGGCTTTGGATAAAGCTGCTGTGAGTCGTCCTTCCCGAGCTGAGGTGGGAAGCACAATCAGCTCGGAGGAGGAGGACAGCTTGCAGGTTACCCAGAACAAGAACAAGCCAGTGTCAGAGGTCAACTGCAACAAGACCGTGCTTGGGATGAAATGGGAAGCCTCTGGGGAAGGGAGACTAATGCCAGCTTCATGAAGATTTACCAAAAGAGAGCATTGCCAGGGAGAAAACACAAAATTAGTTTCATATAAAAACTAACAAATTCCTTGCCCAGCCTAACAGAAACAAAATCTTTTCTTGATGACTTTTCGCAGTTGGGCAGCAGCAGAAAACCTTTCTGTAAATGTTGAGGAGATGAGTCTCTCTCTTCTCGCAGCTGCCCCCAGCACCGAGGGAGATGAGATTACACGAGAGCTACAAAAGGCCAAGCATTAGCAGAGGTAAGGAGCGTTGTCCTGGGAGAACGCTGCAGCTGCCTGGGCCATAGCAGGGGATGGACTGTGGGCAGCGATGTCCCTGCAGGACAGTGCTCCTCTTTCGGACTCCTCTCTGACACGAGGTCGTGGAGTTTCAGCTGTGGTTTGACCCAATCAAGACAGCTACAGAAGAAGAAACAGCAAAATGAAGCCAGCAGGAATGTGACGGGGCTTGCAGGAGCTAGCAAGCACTTTCTCTGGTGCCTGCTCGGCTCCCTAACCCAGAGGAGTGACCTTACCAGAGCCAGTGCGACAAGCCGAAGGGCACCCTGAGGGACTGAAGCTACCTGCTGCACGTAAGGAGGCTGCAAATGAGAAACTCACCCTGTGCCAGAAACACCCACCAGCCCCTCGGGCTGCCCAAGCACAGCCCCACCGTTTGCACGCTCCGGAGGGCGAAGCAGCCGCCCTGGGGACGGCAGCTGGGCAGGGGCTGCTGCCAAGGCAGAGCTCCGGCGGCTGCAGACATTGACTGAGCTCTGCGGAGCGCGGGGCTGGTCTGAAGGCAGGAGGAGAGAAATGAGAACAGGAATCAATTACAGAAAGGCAGATAGAACTCGTACCTGCCACAAATGGAAGAAAATTGAAAAACGGTCACAGCCTTCAATAGCAATAAAAGGAGAGCGGCTCAGCCTGGGCCAGGGGCTGGGAGCAGATCCTGCAGAAGCACCCCCCGAGGAGGATGGGCTGGGTGCTGTGGTCTCCTTATCCCCCTGTACTTACCTGTGTGACCTCAGTGACCTCCTCTCCAAAGATCTTTTAGATAACACCGCATTTTCAGATAACGCACACACCCGTCTATGCTGGTTGGGGGGTGATTGACAGTGAATAATTAAAGTGCTATAACAATTCTCCAGATATTTCACTGACAGCGAGACAGGCAGAGATGTGTGTATATGTGGCAGAGCACAAAGTAATTACACACATCTAGGTCTTCACTTTTCCTAGTCTCAGCTGCTTGGCAGTTTCCTCAAGTTGCCTGTGCTCGTAGCCAAGTTTTAATCACTGTTAAATCACACCATATGACTTGCATTTGGGAGCACTTTGTCAACATCAAAAATAAATATTATTCCCACAAGGAATCCAGCTGGCCTCTAATTAGGTTTCAGAATATATCAATTAAGGTGTTAGCGTGCTGTCCGATGATGAAAGCCGTCATCCCATCAGCTCCTAGAAGATCAATACAACTGTATGATAGGAGATATCCACCCATTTAGTTTCCTGGCAAATGAATCAATACCGCAATTTTAGTGGGACCAATCATTAAATGAATATTATTCCTGAAGAAGACCCAAAACCAAACAAAACCAAGCATACACAGTCTAGCAGCATTTTTCAACAGTTGCAAACTTCTTTAGTCCTGAAACCTCCCACTGCAGGGAAATGACACTTGAATAATAGCAGCAATACCACTAATACAGCTAATCACTGTCCTGAGCTTCAAGCTATGCATTACAGGGCACTGCTGTCCTTACTTTTCTGAGGAGCCATCTCCTAGCATTACTTTGCTGTCAAGGAAATGTGCATGAGATACCAGAAAAAATAAAAACCACAACAATTTGCATTTGCTGCCATTCCATCGGCTATGTTGTATTTCTCATCTGAAAGTGGCCAATAACGTTTGCTTCTTCAGAAGTCCCAACAAACCCCATGGATTTCATGGGCACCTGAGCAGTGTCTGAAACGCCTTGAAGCCAGGTTTGCTGCATTTGTGCTTCATTTTGAGATTCACTTGGGTCTGTTCCATAACCCTGAGTTTTGCTAGGTGATGCCGGGGCGGCGGTGCGAGCTCCGGCACCGAGCTCCCAGAGTGCCACTGCCCAGGACACAGGGTCAGGGATCAAAGCAGAGGCCGTTGCCGCATGAAAATATCTCACGGAGGTGTTTCTATGAACTAAAGGAAAATCCTAGAAGAAATCTCTGATCAGACCTAAAAATGGATCACGAGTCAGCTCCGCTTAGACTGACAGAGGTACAAAATGCTACAAAAGCGCCTTGGCTGTGTCAGGGGCTGTCATCGCCTGCTGCAAAGTGCTTGTCAAACCAGAAGTAAAGCTGAGATAACGGCAGGTTTCTCGTATTGCTGGTGAGAACACATTTGCATCACTGCTCGCAATAGGCAATCATTAGTGTAAAGTGTTTGACTCTACGCTGAGCAGCAGCAGCAAGCTCGCAGGCAGGGGACTCTGCAGATCACCACAACCAGGGGGATGCCAGGCATTCAAAGTGCAGCATCCACCACAGGCAGCCCTCTCTCTACCTCCCCCTGCTCCCAGGTGTTGCCTGGATGTTTTAATTTCCATCTCCTTCATCTCCTGAAGACTCCAGCCCTCTGTCCATACACCATACACCGAGCAGACAAACCCACGGCTGACCCAAACTGACACAGATCCACTGGGGTGATGCTGGTGGCCACCAGCTACATTTCTGGCCGTAGAAATCTCTTGGTCCCGGCAAGCCGGGGTTGTCCCCTTGCTTTCTAAGCAGCCCCTCCTGCCAGGCTGGAAGATACTCCTCTGGGGACATGGTCACTGATGCCACCTGCCCTGCTCACATCTCTGGGTGGAGGACAGCCCCAGAAACAGCCCGTCTGGATCCACATCTTCTGTTTGCCAGAGCCTCTCTCATGGTCAGTAAATAACAATTAACATCAGTGCCAACACAGGGATTAGAGTGTGTTTTTCACATATGAGCTCAGATTTTGCAGATGCAAAATCAGTCCCTTGTCTCATTCCGAGGGTTTCTCCATCCTTTTCTTGCCAGCCACCAACTCCAATTACAAACCCATGGTTTGCTCCAGGAGAGAAAGCAAAATGAACTTGGAGTGAGCTCAGGGGCTACTTTCAATGCTAATGCATGCTGCCATTGCCGTTGCCTACAGTAGCTCCAGAGCAAGATCCTGCCTTGGATATTTTCAGACCCTGATCAGATCTGCTTCACAGATGAAGGAACTTTCTGTTTTCTCTCCTGAATACAGGCAACTCTAAGTACATTCTTGTTTTAACACTACATTGAATTATAACTCCTTCCTGACTCTGTGTAATTACTTCTGCAGTTGGATTGCATATGCATCAAGTGCAAATTCCTGAAAGAACAGCAGATACAGAAGCTGCTCCTAAACAAAAGGCACAGGCTGGTAAAATGAACCAGTCACCTTTGCAGTTGCATTCACCACCAGGGTGAAACTGTGCCAGAAAACAGCTAAATCCTTCTCCCCCCTTTAAAAATCATTTCTCCACCCGGTTCAGAAAGTGCCTTTGTAAGGCCACCAGACAGTGATGAGAAAGGAATCAATGGTTTCTGTGCTAATCTGCAGATTTATGTTTTGTTGGTGGCTGATTATTGCTGAATTCTTCTAAAGCTATAAGAAACGTTGAAGCACTGCAGCAAACTGCCTGACCTAAGCACACTCAGCTCCTAAAGGATTGATTTACACGGCACATGGGCTTTCTTTCTACCAGCCCTCATGCAGCCCGTCACCACCTGTCTGCTGCTGCTGCTCAAACAACATACTAAACAGAGAAGTGTTACTTAAGCAGAATTTTGTTTATGAGTTAGATTATTCTTTATAAGAATAAAAAGAGAAAATTTTTCAAAAAGTGGCCTGAAGCAAACAAAAATGCTTTTTCCCGTACATCAACCACTCCTGTGTTCTGGTAGAGCACAGGTCATCTCTTAGAAGGCTGTAAAAGGCTGCATTATGCTAAAAGGCGCCTGGAAAATCCCATCCCTACAAAGGTCTTGCTCTGTAAGAACGAAAAGACAGAGGATTTGCCATCTGAGCAAATTGTCCCAAAGTGTCCCTTTTGGCCAAGTCATCATCAGCCCAGCTTTTACATCCTTTTTTGGGTATATATATCCCACTGCTGCTGGGCCAGCGCATGTCTCCACAATGTGGCATGGCACAGTGCAGTGCCGTGCACCTCCCAGCAGTGAGGACAGAGCAGCCTTGATGTGCCCTTTTGGACCTCCACCACCAGTTTACCACGGCTCTCCCAGCCCCTACACCAGCTCTGGGGGGGTCACTGTCAGCCCCTGTTTCTTGACTACCTTCACTTTCCTGTGTCTTTGCAAGAAACCTAAGACAACACAAAGGTGCTCCCAAATTCATTACCAACCTACTTTCCCTTTTCCCCCACGCAGGAGTTAGCTGCCAGACTTTTTAGGACCCCTACACCAACAGGTAAGGTGGCATCACTAGCTCAAATACTGTTCTCCTGTCCGTCCAGGCCTGGACACCATCGCTGGTGCAACTGAATCGCTGCCCAGAAAACTAAAGCAGTTCCCCAGAGCTGCCTGAGACAGCCTCTCTGGCTGCCGTTTCATAATGCTCTGGCTAAATATAGCTCCTTGAACACATCTCCAACTGGTAAGTGCTGTTTGGTGTGAGCACAGGTGACAGGTCACGAGCTGGGCCACCATTTCTCTGGAGCTGGGGTCAAATGTTAGGCTTTTTGTCAGAAATGCCAGCCCTGAGCCCACCCCTGCTCTTAACAAACCAGCAGGATTTTTATTGCTGACCTCGAGGTACGGAAATTGCCCAGCATTTCAAAGAATCGACCCGGTGACTTTCAGACACTTCGAGGGGTGCTTAAAGCACCGTAAATGACCGTAAATACACAGAGAGATCCTTGGTCACGCTGCAGGTTGCAGGCTGGTGCCAGCGGTTCCTCAGACACTGATGTGAACAAAAGGGAACAAGCAGGAGACCGTTTCAACACACAACAAACCTGGTGTCTCCTTCTGGAAAGGAAGGCAGAGAAACCAGCAGGATCTGCACCCAGCAGACCATTGCACCCAGCAAACCATTGCAACCAGACCCAGATTCTCTTCCCAGCTCCACCACTGGCTCAGAGTTAACCCGGGGTAAAATCCTGGCTTACAAAATGGGTGCAGCACCGACCACAGCCCAGGAGTGCTGCAGAACTTCCCTAACACCCTGCCGAGGAGCCCTACAATCCGTAGCAGAGACTGTGCACTTTCGTTAGCTGCAGCTGAATCCCAGAGCAGCAAATGGCAGCTGAAACACCTATTTTTAATTGAAATGAGCCATGCTAGAGAGGTTTTCATTTCTGTTCATACATAACACCAAAATTGCTCTTCATGGGACAATCACCCATTAATCTGATCAAGATCATGGTTTTCTTAATGGTGTGGCAACTCCATGCAACATTTTCAGTAAAGTGAAAAATTTCTCCTCTCACTCCAGGTTGAGCGTTGTGCATTTCCACTCACTGCGATCTTCCTTACGCTGTGCGTAACATCAGCTTCTGAAGAACTGGCACCATTTCCTCTGTGCTTGGCTGCAGGCTTAGCGTTCCCCTAGGGCACCCCTTGCCCAGAGAGCACCTGTTGCACCAGGGACGTGCTCAGGACTTGCAAAACAAAATCAGGATGTGCTCTCGGCAGTTCTCACGTTGAGCAGGGAACGCCAAAGGACAGCGGCCCTGCTGGATGGGATGCTGAGTGTTAGGGAGCACATCTGCTCCTTCACTCAGCCTCTGCTCCACTGAATCTTGGACACATTCCAGGTGACAGAGCAGGTGATGGTGAGAGCTGGCAGTGCAAAGGTGACATGTTCCTCATTTCACATGTGAACCACGAGAAATCTGCAAAGTTTTAAGTATAACAAATGCAAGGCTAACCAAAGACACTCTCCACAGGTAGCCAGGTAACACATTGCAGACGGCCTCTGAGAGCTACCTGGGGACATGCTCTGTCCCTGGATTGCAGAAGGACTAACGTGGGCAGCTCAGCTTTGCCTTTGGTGGAAGGAGAGCACAACACAATCCGATCTAATATCTAATCTAAATCTAAAAAAGGATAGATTTAGATCGGATGTTAGGAAGAAATTCTTTACTCAGAGGGTGTTGAGGCCCTGGCACAGGTTGCCCAGAGAAGCTGTGGATGCTCCATCCCCGGAGGTGTTCAACGCCAGGTTGGATGGGGCTTTGGGCAACCTGGTCTGGTGGGAGGTGTCCCTGCCCATGGCAGGGGGGTGGAACCAGGTGATCTTTGAGGTCCCTTCCAACCCAAACCTTTCTGTTATTCTGTGACCTTGAGCTGGGAGACATCAATCCCACATTTCAGGGATGATCCTCATGCAGGCACAGACATGCAGGAGCAGTGGTAGAGGCCAGCAGCATCGTCCTCTGCCCTGCACGACCCCAGTGGTCCCCAGAGGCAACTCTCACCCTGGCTGCAAGGCTTCACGTGGAGGGGGACATGGCAGGCACTGAGGGAACAAAACTAGAAGGCTGAGAGGAGTCAAGGCAGCAGTGAAGAGGTGCTGGAGAAGGAAATAGCCTCCTGTTGGGCCTGGCTGCCCAATGAGCCCATGGAGGCTTTGCCCCTGGGAGGCTGTAGCAGAACAATAATAGACAGCAGACCAGGAAATGGTAGGGGGCTGTGAGCTGAGGGACAATTTTAGGTGGGTTAGCACAGAGGAGCAAACTATGACCTTTGTGTTTCCATAATTTAATATATATGTGTATATATATATATATATATATATATATATGCTTGTGTGGTGTCACTCGTTCCTGGGGAAGCGGTGGCTGTTGCAGTCACATACATTAACTGAACACAGAACGGATGCTAAAATCACTGCAGAGCTAAATAGACAAGTTCATATTTTCACTTAGTTAAGAAAAACTGCCCTTCTTAATGCTTTATGACTTGGCTGACAGAAAGAAAATTTCAGTGGCTGTGCAGACAGTCAGCAGTAGATGGGAAAATGATGAATATTTACAATAAGGAGGAGAATATTTAGGTGGGATATTGAATATTACCCACAAGAAATGTGAGTGGGAATTGTTAAATATCTAAGACCCCACATTATCACAGAGAGTCACATTTTGAACATTCAGAATAATTCTCTAAGTAGCTAATGCAGTGGAAGAGCTTATCTTAAACACAGTCTTGCAAACCAGCATAGCTTGCCGGATCACGCTTGTCAAACAGAGAGGATTCGGTCAGATTTCAGGAGACCAATGCTTGTGTGTGCACCAACAGCCACGGACAGTGTGGGACAGCTGAGCACACCGGTCCCCAAGCATGGCTGCACCCCGGATAGGAACAACCACTCCAGGGCAGGCAGCCGCTGCCGATGCCCCGGAGATGTCACCTCCTGGCCCTGCCCTGCATGTGTGTCCCAGGGCCAGTTTACAAGGGGTGGCAGCCCCATGCCTTCAGGACAACCATGAATCCATGGAGGCAGGAGCCATAAGCTCATCTTGCACTTGGCTGACAAAGCAGAAATAGCCCCTCCGGCCCAATCTGTCCGATGTGGCTGTGCTGCTTTGCTGAGGTTTTCTGTAGCTCTCTGATAATCGAGTCCCCATGAAGGGAAGAGGATTATTCCCTGTGGTTTGTGTAGCTGCAAGTTTTTGTTTTTACACTAAGGAAATCTCTCAGTGAAACTGCCAAATTTCGGCACCATCCCCGGGTTTTGCAGTAAGTTAAGCCCAAGCCCATGCTGGCCCAGGGCCGTGGGCTCCATCCTCCCCACCAGCACTGGGGGAGCAGCCAGGCACACCCATGTGGGCATGGAGGGGCCCACCAGGAGGCCGGAGAAGCCACCGGCCACAGCCACCTCCAGCCCCATCTCACCCCTCCAGCTTTGTTCTCTTTGGTGTTTTCTTGCTCCTTGGTCTGCCAGGGGTCTCCCAGTGCTTGTCCCTCTCCTGTGCTGTTGGTCTCTGCAAATCCAAGCTGGTATGTGAATGCACGTGACGCTGCTGGGGGCCTCAGCGCCGTCATGGTGCCCACCCTTAGCAGGAGGAGCTGATATCCAGGGGTGGGACCACCCTGAGAGGCAGGCAGGGATGGCCTGGTAGTGGCCCAGTCCTACCCTCCCTTCCCCTGGAGGATGGAAACAAGAACCTCAGATACTTAGCAGGATAAATTCACTGTGAAAAAAAAAGAGACCTTCATGCAGAGTTTTTACCCTTCCTTGACTTTATTTAGCAAGTTTCTGAAGGAGAGCAGCTCTCTTAGCCAGGCAGTTCTGCATCACTAACAGCTTGGTATTGTTTATGCCGAAATTAGGTGCTGAAGAAGCACATCGGTTCGCAAAAAAAAAAAAAAAAAAAAAGTATCAGCACTCACACGAAGAAGCAGAAAGAGTAAATGGGCCTAATTAGTCACTAGACAAGGAACTAGATTAGCACATTCTTACACATATATTTAAGAAATGCAAGCTCTTCATCCACCGCGGCACACTTGCTGGGGAACTTGTTTTTATGGAAAGACCATTTGAACAGCTGCATGGGCCAAGGAGCACCGGCCTCTGCAGCTACATGACAAGATCCCCAAGATCCTGGACAAGAGCCCCAGGGAGGACAGTGGTGGGGCTCCCCCTGCACGCCGGGCCCTTGTAATCCCCTCCACCAGCCTTCTGCTAGGTCAAGTTTAGGAAAGGCAGTTTATGGAGTTTTCAGGAAAACAGTTGTCAGCAGGGCTGCAGGCATGAGGCCTACAAGGCCCAGTCCTTGACATGACCTAAACCTGAGAGCACTGCTTTGCTGGCAGGGACGCTGAACCTCTTGTGAGAGGGGTGGAAGGGCTTTTGCAAGAGGGTGCCCAAGACAGGCTTGACATAGGATGAAGAGATTTGCAGAGGAAAACCCTAAAAGAAGTCAGATAAAAGCAAATACCACTATTTATCTCTTGGAGGAAGAGAGGGGGCTCATGTATTTCAGCCAGTGTTAGAGTGAAGTGGGGTGCTTGCTGCCCACAGTAACCTCGCTGGTTATTTTCTACTATATTCCTTAGCCATGTCCTGGGCCTCCATCACACAAATGTCCCTGTAGGCCAGGAACACCAAGGGCAGGTTTAGCAGCACCCATCTATTTATAAATTGTGGTATTTACCATAACTGTGAACTGTGAGCAGGACATCTGTCTTCCCTTCAGGGAACAGCATCCATCTGCAAGCTGACTTGCAAGCATTTAAGCGTGCAATATTTTGCAGGATGACACCAAATCATTTAACTGAGTTCCCAGCATTTCTCTGCACTCATCAGTGACCATTTTAGCCAAAGCCAATCAGGATACTGTTGCACAGATACTCAGAGTGTTTGTTAATAGGGAAAAACCTAAATTACTGCGATCTTGGCACATGGCATCACTCACGTGGGGAATCCAATTCCCAGCTGGGCCATCAGCTGCTTTCCAGTGGCAACAAGAGTCTCCATCACAGGCTCCTTGCAGCTGTGTCTTCAGCTGGACCAGGAGCGACTCCTTGGACTTCTGTTTTGCTCAGTTCTTGGCATCCAACCAGTCTTGATCCTGTGTGACCATCCTTGTGCATGCAAAGTTTGCTGCTACTGATGTACCTTAACTACATAAAAAAATATCCTTTAAATGTCTTAATTGCATGCAGAAGACTGTCCTGTGTCAACAGTTTTGCAGGAAAAATTTCTAACAACTATTTCCAAATGTCTTAACTGCACACAACAGCCTAGGCAGGTCCGGGACACTTCCCCAGGACGTCCATCACCACACCTGGGCATACAAACTGGGCCAGACACAGCTGCTGGCTTGGGGAAAAATTCTAAATCCATCCAAAATTCCCACCTGGAGGGCTCCTGTCAGTCAAGTGCTGAGTCGGGAGGCCAGCAGTGAGCTCGCGCTGCTGCTGCAAGACCCAGGATCAGACCCAAGGCAAGGCACGCTTGTCTGCCTGGGAGCAGCCCTTGTATTGACAGGACAGCATCGATTGGAAGCATGATAGCAAGTTTTTCAGTGCAATTGAGTGTGTGCTGGAATAGATTCATCAGTGCTAGGAGAAAGGGTTCACACATAATACGTGCTTGTAAAAAGGGAACACGAAGTTCTTTTAAAAACAAAAACATATCCTGATGTCTTCCACAAAGGCCTGGTTCCATCTCCAAATAAATAAAAACCCTGCTCAGGGAAGTTGCATCAAAAAAGCCATGACCCTGCCGAGATGTAATTCATAAGACGTTTGTGGTGACTAGGAAGCTTAATTAGTTCCTAAGGTACCTCCATTAACTTTCGTGTGGAATAAAAACAGGCTGCATCTCAGTATAATCTAATGTAGTTGGTGGAGAGGATCACACCAGCATGGCCACTGAAAGTGCAGGTTGAAGGAACCATTTCACAGGCGCAGCACAATGAATAGATGACAGACTTCCAAAAGATGAGCCAAATTTCCTATCACCTTAGATGTGATAAGCAAATGCACATTAACATTCCCTTTACAGGCTGTACTTGCACGCATGCATTTTGGTAACAGCTTAAGTTTAGCATCAGAGGCACAAGCATGCACGGGAGAGAGGCCTTGTGCAGCGCTGCAAAAGCCACATCCAGGAACATCACCCGCCGTCAGCATCCCATGCGTGGTTGGGAGAACAACGCTCGTTACTTCCCTCTTCATGCCACTGAAATCTCAGCACGGCTACTTCTCAACTCAAAAGGATCTCACATGCTGCTCCACAAAACTAATTTACTTTAATTAAACTTATCTATATTTTATAGACAAAACACATCTCAGATGATGTGCAAAACTTGCAGATAGCATCTACCCAAGAGATTCCACTCCTGGGTAAATCCGCTAGCTGGTAGCCCCGTGTAATTTAAGCAATCATTTTTACATGACTGAATCTGATAAATAGTTTCCTTTGCAAAAAAATGGCTTCCAGCCAGACATGGACAAAAATAGGCAATGCACAACACATTCTTGGAAGAGATAGACTTCTCTCGACTGATTTAATCATAGCAGAATCTCCTAGCAGGCCTGAAAAGAATCTTCTTCTGCACTGGGCTTTCTAATTTGTTGGTGTTCTTAACTGCCTCATTTGCCTTCAAAGTTTGGGGAGTACTTCATTACAAAAGCATTCACGTGGTATAAACTAAAGCCTCGATAGCAATTTTTATGATTTACAAGGACGTCGACAATGCAATTTTCTAGCATCTAGTTCCACCTTTTAGAGATAAAACTTGAAGATCCTTCAGAGAATAAAAAAATTAATCTGAAGGGATGAGATTAAATTCAGAGGAGCTACAAACACCAGAGAAGAGAGTAATAAAACAAAGAAATCTGATAAAACATGGTCAAAAAGGTATGGTAATAGCCTTTTCTTACTAAAACTATTGATCGGAAACTTTCTTTCTTTTGGAGTTGGGCTGTGTTCTGGATCTTCTAGCTCGAGGCACGCTGGGCGCAGGGTTGGCTCCACTCCACAGAAGGTTGCAATCAAATTAAAAGGGATGCTTCTGCCCTCCAGCTGTTCTCAGCTTTCTGCCCAGTTAGCAGAACGGACGGAACCGGGATTCATCTGTTTCAGCACGGAATCATCCAGCTTGATTTCAGCTCTGCTTTGAAAGCTCCTGTTGTTATTCAGGGGAAGGTTACAGCTGGGGCAGCGACCTCCAGCATAAAAGCAGCAACATCCTGAACCACGGTGGCCATTGCTGCGGCACAGCCCAGCTCAGCATCCCTGCTACAAAGCACAATCAATCTCACAAGAAACAAGCATGAATCAGGTCAAACTAGAGTAGCACAGTAAGGAAAAATATCCATTTGCAACCTTTACCAAGACACGTTTTCTTCTTGTGTTTTATTTCAGATTTTATCATATGTATCCAGGATTATAGGAACCCGCAGGGTCACTCCAGTATCTTCAGATCTTGCGGTACTTTTTATAGGCTGAATTGAATGTTCTCTGCCATAGCTCTCTGGTTTTTAATGTTTTGCTTCAGGCATTTCTCTCTCTTTATGAGTCTGGCCAGAGAGCAGGACAGAGCAGTCACTGCTCGAGCAGGACTCAGTCAGTTGCAAGAGGAATAAAAATTATTTTTTATTTCTGTTCGTATAATATTTAAAGGAAAATACCCATTAAAATGCTAAAAAATAATTTACAACCACTTATGTCAGAGCCTAAATTTCTCATACTCTTCACCCAATTTAATGTGCTGCATCAATAAGCGCTTTACAAAGTGACCACCTAACAGAAATTCCTATGATGCTGAGGCAAAGCAGGATCTTTGCAATGACACTTCTATATGCCCCATGAAAATACTGCAAGCTGGATACCCTCAGTTGCTAGCACATTTAATGTCAGCCTATTTAACTAACTAAAAAATAAATAAAATCTCTTCAATGCTGACTTTTACCTGGCTTCCAGTTTCCATCTAGAAGAGACTTGTAACAAATTGTAATAAATTGTCCAATAAACGAATGGCTCTATTCTTCTGTATGCAACAAACCAAAAATTTTAGACTCTGAACAAATCCCCGCTAAAGTATGCCATACATATGTATATATATGTGTAATGTATAGTTTTAGAACTAGCTAAATGTACTAGATTTAGTCTTAACATAACACCTAGCTATAAATCAGCACAACTGAATTGTTCTAGCAGCAGAAGGAAATTGATCGCTATTAATGTAAAGTACAGATGCAAACTATTACAAAACCCCATATCTAAAACAAGATTTCCTGCTTGGCAGCTGAAGGATTTCTCCTGGCCAGTGGCCTTGGGAGACGCTGGCTGCCGTAGCCAGACCTCGGTGCCGCTGCCACCCGCGCAGGAGCAGCCCCACCTTCCCCCTCCCAGGAGGGCTGCAGGAAGCCCAAAATCCACCCCGGGATGCTCTGCAGCACCAGTCCCTGTGACTCCCAAAGGCCAGGGCCAGCACAGAAGGCAAGTCAGACTCTGCTCTCACTAAAGCACAAGGGATTTAGGGTATGTGGATTCCAGTACCTAAAAACATCACTGGATTCTTTGATTACACATCAGCTGAATGATAGCCGCACTTCCATTTCTCCTGTGTAAAGCAGGGATGTGAAATACAAGCTTGCAAAAGCTCGGGATTTGTTCTGATACTACAGCACCACATGCTGCAACTCCACAGCCAGGAGAAAGGAGATGCTGGGTGGTGTCCCCAGCAGGAGCCATGCCCCAGGGGGCTGGCCCCTCTCCACCTGCCCCTTAGCCCTGGACAGACGTGTGGAGCCCTTTGGCAGCAGGTCACTGCTGAGGGGTTCACAGGTGCGAAATGCGAATGAGCTCCTGGGAAAACACCCTTCGGTCAGGTCAACCCTTGCAGTTCTGGTATTAATTTGTGTGCTTTGTGCTTTTCTTCTTGTTGCAGAAACACAGCTAAAATAAGGGTTGGTCAGGAGCCTCTTAAAGCAGATCTACAGTTGACAGCAACGCCAACCCACTGCCATTGTCTCGAAATGCTGAAGCCTGCCTTTTTTTGTCTTGTTCTTTCTAGTTCCCAGATGCACCCATCACATACAGCATCTGCTTTAAGGACCTTCCCTCTTCTTTTTCACAAGGCTCCATTGTTGTGGGCCTTACGCTCTGGATATACACCTCCCCTCAAGGACAGCTGCATTGGAAGTAGACAGACAAAATTTGTGAGGATTCTAGAAACAATAGCTCTGTATCAGACAATACAAAAATATTAAAATCTCCATTATCCCTATATATATATATATAAATATATACATATAAAAGGGCACTAGCAAAGTTATTGTATGCAGACAATGAATACATCACAAAGACAGAAATGCAGCACAATCCTTCCAATACATGCAGTTTGTATTTCCCTGGGTAATAATTCTTCCCTCACACCCGCACACATCATAGAATCACAGAACCATTTAGGTTGAAAAAGACCTCTAAGATCATCATGTCCAACCACTATCCTAGCAGTGCCAAGAGTGCCACCACTAAATCATGTCCCTAAGCACCACATCTACACGTCTTTTGAATCCCTCCAGGGATGGCAGCTCTGCCACTTCCCTTCCGCCTGCTCCAATGCCTCATGTGAATGGGAATGTTCCAGTAAGAAATGTTAAATCCTTCGTTTGCCCTGTGTGCAGGCTCCCAGCAAACTGTTCAGCCTTCTCAGAACAACGATTTGAATGAACAGACATCAGATGATGTGCAAGCCACTGGACCGCTATGAAGTACACCCAGTCTGTGAACGCATCTGAGTAAGATGCACACAGCACCGCATTATCACCTTCATCCAGCTCGGTTTTGAATGGCTGCTATTGATGCCCCTTGCTCCAGTTCTGAGGGTTTACTGCCTCCACCCACAACGGCAGAAGCAGGACCTCGAATAGCTCAGTGCAGAGGCATTTGCTGACACCGCTCATCACAACCCCTGCAGCTGCCCACATGATGAAGTGTAAGCACAGTCACCACAGCGTCGCATCAGATCCTTCTTCATCCACAGATTCATCAGCAGTGCTATTACCAGATCACAGCGTTTTCAAGGCCCACTGTGGCACCGTAAACAACGCTGCCTCGGATGCCAAGCAGGTCCCATCTTTCATGTTTAGTATTTGTGAAACTCGGTCATTTCTTCTTGTTCCATATTGTCAGGAAAGAGCAGATGGCAGATGTGCTCTGCCTGTAATACTGTTTTGATGATACCCTGCCTGCTGGCAGAACAGGGGAAGCAACATTTGGAGACAAGAATTTCCCATTTTGAGTAACCAAGCTAAAAGATAATACGGGGTACGTTGAGAGGATGAAAGACTTTTGCTGAATTGATGTTGACAGATTTCTGTAATAAAAATAATAATAATAATAAAGGAAAAAGTGATATTGAAAAAAAGGAGTATTTAATGTGTTCTTAATATATGTGATGGGGAGACCAGACATACACAGCTTTTTGAGACCATGTGTACTTTTTGATTTGCTGAAGAGCAGCAACAGGCAAAAGCCCTCAGGCAATTATACATACTCAGTGTTTTACTCCAGATTTTGGAGCTTGCCATGTAAATTTGCTAAGACACAGGTCTGCTGAAAACAGACAATCATCACTTTACATGCTTCTTCTCTGCCAAAAATAAAAAAAAAGTCGGCAAACGAAACACTATTTTCCTGCTCTCCCTCATTTTCTTGCATAGCAACTTTCCCTTTGTCTAGCTCATTTCTGAAATGTGCAAAATTTAGCAGTCCTGATCGTTCTCCATATTGCCTGCAAGCATTTACCATGCTTTTTTTTTTCTGAATGATGTGCCAATATTGTCGAGGGGGCAGTCAAGAATGCAAGCAAGAAGGCAGCAAGTCTGACTTGTAGCTGGTGTTTGGGTGCAAGCAAGAGATGAAAACCTACTTGAATAACTCAGAATTTGGTATTGTATTCATTTTTTGCTTTGCTTTGGGAAGAATGGTGCTGCTTCTCTTTGATGAGAAAGGACCAACAACAGCACACGCCTTGTTGCTGTTCGTCAAGATGTAACGGTTAGGGGAAAGCATGCACAAAATCCACAACAAACAACCATGGTTTGGCAGGATGAAACTTCAAAATATATTAGAAAATAAAGATAAATAATCTTTTCTTCATTGTATATTGTCTACCAAAAAAAAAAAAAAGTAGCTGATTCCTGATTGGAAGTCCTTCAGGTGCTCCTACCACAAAACCTGTACCTTTTAACCGATTTTATCAGGCAGTGATACTTTTGGGAGCATCACTGTGATCTCGCTCATATGGCATTCAAACCCAAGAATTTACCTTCTAAAAGTGGTTTTATGAATTGCCTAATACAAGTGACAGAATCATAAGAGAAATTATTAACTGATGGATAAATAAATGCTTTCAAAACAAAGCCAAGAGACAACAGAAGTTTATACCAAAGCTTCAGGAATTTTAATAAAATATTTTAAATATATGTGCATGATACACAGAAGAAAAAAAAAGTGTTTTATTTTTAAGTAGTATGGTTTGAGCTGCCAATAATATTCCTCAGTAATCTTAGGACACATTTATCTTCCAAAATAGCAAATCTGACACAGCCAAGAAAGGAGCATTGTATTTTTATTTAAGATTAATTATTTATTCACTTTTTAAAAAAAAGATAATTGCTTCAAAACCTGTGGATTTAAAATTATAAACCTGTTATGGCAAAATGACATACAGGGATTTAGGTCAGAAAGTTGGTTTAGAAAGCCTTACATATCAAACTAAACCCTGTCTATAATCTCCAAGTCGATAGGAGACAAGCCCGTTGCGCATGGAAAACATTTTTCTCCATCCACTGGTACCCATCTGCCCAGATGCCAAATTGTGTAGACTACTGACAAAATTGTGAAGACATCCCTGAAAAGAAAACCTGCAGGAAAATAATTAGCTGTGACTGTTGAGCAGCTGTAGCACAAGCTCTTCATCTTCTGCCAGAGAAAGCCCAGTATCCAATGGCAAAAAGGGATCCTCCTCCTCTTGGCTGATTTTAGCCTTCTTTCTTTTCAGTGGCATTTCTGCTGCTGCATTACTGCTACCGTAGCTTCTTTTCTTTCTTCCGCTCTTCTCCTCAAGTTCACTGCAGAAACAAATCGATTACTCTTTTTTAACAACTGTGGTAATCAATATCATCATGTAATCAAACAATTCATTTTAAACAAGGCATATTTATGTCGAGATAAGGGCAAACAAAATTACAATTCAGAAGGGTGAAGCAACGGAAGCTGATGAACTCTGCATGCCTAAATTAGAACTGCTTTCAGAGCGAGGTGGTGGTGGATGTTCTGCTGTCTTAATTGATTACAGTCTATCAAGATATTGCCATCAGCCTTACCCAATATTCACTGCCTTATGCAGTGACAGACAACTTGACAAAACTGGTTTAGTAATATTCCAGTGGACCTTGACATGCTTTCAGGATTTTGTCTGAAATAAATATGCACCCACAATAAAAAGATAAGAATTGTCATTTCATTGGCAAATCCTACCCTGACTTAATACAGTTTTGATTTGGGTCCATCTCATCCAAGCCACTCTTTCCTCTTCTTTCAGAATAAGTCCTTGGAAGCCATTAACCTCCTCTTTGCCATCAGAGGAAGAGACAAAACCAAACCCAGTTACTTCCCCTGGTGAGTTCTTATTCCTTCTGCTGCCGTTGTTAAAACTGGAACAATTTGGCTTTTGCAGCCCTCAGTCTGGACAAAACAGCCGTGTGTCTGTTTTACCACTGTGACTTCTGTCCCATGGCCAGATGACAGCAAGAGGAGGAAAACCCAAGCCCACTACCGGCCTCCTCCTCAATCCCTCACGCTGGCTGGACCCGGGCCTCGAGAGGAGATTTTACAAAAGAAGGAATTTGTCATCTTTGTGCAGATTACCCTTGCGTAGGTTTTGTTCGTAACACAAAAAATTTGTTACAAACCTTCTAAGATTAAAATAATTTCATCTAACAAAATCTAATCTGAGATGTAATAACCGTGTAGCAGCTTACACAGAGCTGGCTGTCAGACGCCACAGGGCAGAATGAGAATTTGTACCAAAAAAAGGACTATGCAGCCCCTTGCACACCAGACCACTCCATCTGAATAACTGAAACAAGATGACATTCTCAGTTTTTTGTGTTTGTATTTTAAAGGAAATAGCAAAAATAAAAACAGAAGTCCACGGACCGAGCTTGGACTTTTTAAAAAATAGATGGTTAAATTCAGATTTTCAAATAAATGTGGCAAATTTCTACCCAGAAGACTGAATCTACTTCAAAAAATGTTTCAACAAGATTTTTTTCTTAATTGCCCTAATTTTTGAAATTACTTCAGTGTAATTTTTTTTTTTTTAATATTTCACTTGGAAACGCTGTTTAGAGATTTAGCAATCAGCAACAGCCGTTCTTACAAATCACTCAAGTTGGTGAACGCTGTGTCCTCCCAACTTAGATGGCACAGGAACCCCACGTGCAGTTCAAGCCACTTTCAGCTGGCCACCTCGTTTTCCCATTAACAGAAACGATTACCAGCACATGAAATGTTGATTTCGTAATCCACCGAAAAACAGCATAATGTAGCAACTCCAGACAGGGCGGTTTTCAGGAATTTCCTGAACACAGGCAAACATTTTCTCCCTTTTTGCCAGCCTGCTCAGGAGCTACCATTGTGCACGCTGGTGCCTCTGCATCAAGACCGAGAAGCAGACTGGACCGGGGAGGGCTTGCGGCGGGCTGGGGGCATGCAGCTGCCTCCTGCTCTCTTCTACCCCACCTTCCAGAGCAGAGCACCACCAGCTCCTGCCCATTCATTACAACACAGGGAGAGGAGGAAAAACCTATGAGAAGTACCTCACATTCCCACAATTAAAATAAACCATCCTGAACTTATATGGTTCTTCCCCTTCCCAGCCAGAAGAACTGGTGTAAAGCAACAGCTGATGCATTAAATACTCTTCTTGAAATTGGGACATTTCAAAGGATATAGCACCTTGCTGGTTCTGAGCTGTCATTTGCATGGGGGGAGCTTTTCAGTGCTTGCTACCAATGTTTATTTTATTCCTTTTCTGGGGAAAAGGGCTGTTTTTTCAGTCATCTGTGCTTAAGATATTCCATAAACATTAAAGCTATATGGAGAGTATATAAAAAGATTGTCAAGGCTTCCTTTCCTAAGTGGCCACTGTGGGTTTGGGATGGAGTTTCACAGTGCCCTCTTCAATCAGGACAGATTATGGGGGTTCGCTTTAGAAGCATTAAGGCTGAAACCTCATTAAGTAAAAGCATTCTTAGCTTGTCTGCAAAAGAGTTAATTATTTCCAGCATTTGAATGGACTCTGAAGCCTACTTTGGATTCATAATTGACTAATGCTTCATCTAGGACACGAGTTCAAAACATCTCAGCAATTAAAATAACACAGACCTCTCACAAGTTATGAAATAGACTTTAAATGCCAAAAACCTAGCATTTCACTTTGGAGTTCGGATGTTTGCAAGGTGTAAAATTTAAATCTAAAACACATTCTAAAGGAACTGTGAGGCTTCTGATTTTTCCACAAACAAAAGCACAATGACAACAACTTTCATCACAAGCTTTGTGGAAAGGTTACGTTGAGTCAAGCTGTTCCTTATTATTACTGTGGGATCATGGTGCTGGATTAATAGTGCATCCTAAAGATGTGTCCACACGTCAGCAGTAGGTGTATTTTCACACTAATTTGACCCCTACTGGGCTGTAAGCTCATGAAGTAAACAAGGAGGGATGTGTAACATGTGAAAATGGCAGAAAAGCCATTGAGTGATGAAGAGAGCTAAAGGCTTGTGTTTTCGTGATGCACAAAAAGTAGAAACAAGACAGTATGTGATAAAGGTTACCTAGGAGAAAAAGCAGAGAACCACATTGGGGGTGAAATGTACAATTAAGTTCATAATTTTGGGACAAAGGGTGCTGAAAGACAGCGGCTGTGCCAGGAGGGTGGGTCTTACCAGCACTGAGTTGGGTGGCGTGCAGATGGGCTCTGGAACTGCTCTGGAGGAGCAGTCAGAGATGGAGCTTTCAGAAAGGAGCAAAATTTTGAAAAAGGTGCCAGGAAATGGCCAGGAGAGATACCTGCCATCATGACACCAAGGCACATCCCATACTCCCTTCGGTGCCTCTCCTTAACTGGTCAGACAAAGCTCTCTGGAGGAGATGTACGAGGCGCAGCTCTCACGTGCAAAAGGAAGGTGGGTATGTGAAAACAACTACACGGGGATGACTTAGGCACTTTTTGTCAAATTAATTCCTCCGTGGTCTCCCTTGACCTCCTGTCAGCCCACCCTGCAGAGGTAGCCTTTTATTGTTGGTCACTTCCCACAGACATAAACGGCCCTTACTCCTCACGTACACACACACCCCGATGCACTACCAGCTGGTGTCCCCAGCAACAGCCAGAATAAAATAAAGTAATTCTGAGGTGAATTATTTTCTGACATAAAAACGTAGTTAGAAAACAAATCCACAATTCAGATCCAAACCAAAGCCAACGTGTCTCTTGCTCTCCTATTTATAACACTCAGAAAGCGGCACGTACAGCTGGATTACAATTCCTTCCTTTCACCATCTGGTGCAATTTAGTTTTTCATTGCTGCAGCAGCCCGAGCTGCCCACACGTCCTGACGCCGCCGATGGAGTGATTTACTGGGCTGGGCTGTGTTTACACAGGCGAAGAGACACCAACAGCCGACTTATCAGCACTCACACTGATTTCTGGGGTCACCGTTTACACAGCTGTAACAACAAAGGAAGATACTGTCCTGTGGTAGGTAACGGTTATTACACAGGCACTAAAGCAGATTTTCTGAATCCAGGCCCTGAAATGAATGCCAGCATATATGGCATCTGGGCAACAGGGGGTCTGAGACCCTGACAGCAAGACACCAGGGAACTCTCTTAATTTAACCACAAACAAATAATCTCAGGAGTGTGTTTTGAGGAGATACCAGACCAAAAAAAAATTAAAAAATTCTTTAAATTCCTGGTATTCAACCTGCATCTGGACTTCAAGGTCTGGCCAACCTCTGCTCTGTGCGGTTTAGCTTTTAGGTGCTTTTGAGTCAGCCATTTGAGATGTAAGGCCACAGAGCTACGTTGCTGCTGGTTAAACAGCAGCAACTCCAAGCTCTCCAGACAGGCTGTGCTTCAGTTACCATTTATCAGAGCTTGCTCTGGAGCCGAGGTTTAACAGCACTTGGAAATAAACTGCCCCTCGCCACTGAACTGCAGGCCATGAGTTGAGTTCCCAAACCGTAATACAGCTGCCACGAGCTCTTTCCCAAAGAAATGTACATGAATAATGAATGAATCTGTTAATAAAATACAGTTCAGAAAAGTTAGGAATAATTTATACCGTAAATATTGGCATTTTGCTAATCAAACATGTTGCGCCACAAACCTTCTTCCACGTAATAAATTTTAATTCATAAGGCCATGGCAGCAGTCCTAATGAAGATTAATTACTGCAGTCCCTTCCGCAAAGCCCAGTGCAGCTTCTTTCTTACTTGCTGTCAGAATGCTATAGCACACAGAAATGGTAATGAAAATATATTGTGTTGTGTTATTCCCTTTACTGGCCATTCTACTGATGTAAATCAAAACCGCTCTAAAACTAGATTTATAAAAAACAATTGCAGGAAAAGGGAAGATTAATCTACTTGTAATGAAATACCAGTGTAATCGTACTAAAAGCAGAAGACAAGCTGAGCATGTCTTGGAGCTAAAGCACTACAATCTGGAACAAGAAAAAATACTCAAACAGAAATCAGACCAGCAAGACAATATGCTGAATATTTCTTCTTATTGCATGGGAAGCATACAGAAGATTTGGTGAGGAAAAGCACCCAAACCAACCATCAACATTTTGCTTCTGCTCTGTTGTCACCTTTACTTCCTAAAGGCTCTAGCAGACAAGAGGCAGTGGATTCAAAGGGGGTGGCTGAAGCTCTTTTCTTGCCCATTTCTGGGCAGACACCACTGACCGTGAAGCAGCAGAATCTGATCCAGCCCTAGGCCGCTGGTTTCCACTCGATGTGTTCAGGCAGAGCAATTTTAGCTTATCTTTATACAATAGTCTGAAAACTGATATTATTCAGGGGTTGATTCTGAAATGGATGAAATAACACCATTCTGGGTTTAAATTGCTCCAGCTGAAGGTGCTTGATTTTGCTTTATGTCCATCTGTCAGAGGCATAACTCTCCGAAATGCACTGCTGCCTTTGGAGATACAAGTAGCCACCCACCTAACCCTTGCATCCGCTCATTCCTTCTAAACTTAATGTAGCACTGACATTCTTCAGATTTTTTTCTCTGCCTACCTATCACCTTCCAATTGCTGATAATTAATTTCTAAACTACAAAATTTTAATAAATACTAATACCATTTTTGCTCCGTACCATTTTGTAGATGTACAGCATGATTAAGCCCTTAAAGAGATTTTTTTTAAGACGCGTTTCTTACAGTGCTTTTCTGGGTATCAGAACATTAAGTTCTGGCCTTCATGAACATACTGATGTAGCAGCCTGGAGAAGAGGAGGCTCAGGGGGATCTCATCCGTGTCCCTCAATCCCTGAAGGGAGGGTGCAGAGAAGACAGAGCCAGGCTCTGCTCAGCGGTGCCCAGTGCCAGGACAGGAGGCCATGGGCACAGCCGGGCACCCAGGAGGCTCCCTCTGAGCACCAGGCAGCACTTCTGTGCTGGGCGGGTGACGGAGCCCTGGCACAGGCTGCCCAGAGAGGCTGTGGGGTCTCCTCCTTGGGGATCTCCAAAAGCCGCCTGGACGTGGTCCTGGGCAGCCTGCTCTGGGTGTCCCTGCTTGGGCAAGGGTGGGAACAGGGGCATTCAGAGAGCCCTGCCAACTCCAACCATTCTGTGATGCTGTGATTAGAGGGAAAACCATGACTTGCAGGTGAATCATCTCAGCAACTTGGCAGGTCAACATCAGCATCTAGGTTTAATATACTGAAGACGGTATAAAAAAGCTGCAATTTGCCCATAATTTTCAAAATAAAACAAGGCACACAACTGAGCAGCAATGACTGCTGACTTGCACACCTGTAACCTACTGACTGGCCATAAAATCACAAACTAAATGGTACCAGAACAAAGACATTTCTCCTTTCCCCTAAAATTTTCTTCTCAGAAAGAGCAGTCAGGCATTGGGACAGGTTGCCCAGGGAGGTGGTGGAGTCACCGTCCCTGGGGGTGTTCAAGGAAAGGTTGGACGTGGTGCTTGGGGACATGGTTTAGTGGGTGACATTGGTGGTAGGGGGATGGTTGGACCAGATGATCTTGGAGGGCTTTTCCAACCTTAATGGTTCTGTGATTCTATTCTATGAAATCCAGGATCTCTCCCATGCTGATCTAAGAGTTAACATGATCAGTTACACATAATAAAGATTTAAAGAAGGTAATGATGAGGTCATTCATAACTTTGTTCTTCTCCCGTATTTTTATATAAAGAGGTTAAGGGATTAGAAATATCAGAAACTCAATTTGACTGCAAAATAAGTATTTAAGAAAACCAGCTGATTTTCTTTCACCCTATTTGATACACTTAAATTTTTCACCTCATTAACAATTTACATTGATAGCCTTAAACCAAATATGATGAATGTTGCTAGATATACAAAAATTAATCTCATATTACATGCTTGGAGTCATTAATTACTCAGCTTGTGGAGGTATTGCTGGAAGGGAATTCTATTCAAAGGCAAATTTAACTCATTATTTGTATAGCTCCCCTGGTTTAAAAAAAATGCTGGGGGCAGGATAGAGGGGAAAAAAACAATGACAACATTTTTGATTTCCTAAACCATGGACAGATGGTCTCTATTTTTAAAGACTGCTGAAGGAAGATACCCTAGGTCTTATATACTTGCTTTGAGTTACCCCTTTCAGAAGCACTTTTTTCCCTTAAAGCAAGTAGTAGGTGGTATAGCCCAACATATTTATTTCTATTTTAATCCAAACACTTCTTGCAAAATCTCTGAATTTTGAAAATATAAAACAGAACAGAGTTGTATTTTCCAATTTCAAAGCCTAATTTCACTGTATGCTACTTTCAACTGATTTGGTTTTGATAAAATCATTATCTTGGTATTTCACAGCCCCTAGAGTGACTCACTCATCAAACAATTCAGGGACAATTTTAAGAAAAGTGCATGAGGCATCACTGTTGATTTAACACAAACCCTTCCTCCCCAGTGACAGCAAGACTTCTTGCCTCTGTTCTTCTTGTCCTACGCGATATCTCCATCATCCTCCCTCCTCCTTCCATTCATACATCCCCTCTGCCTGTTTTCTCTCTCAGCAAAATTTGTATCACTTTTCCATGGCCTCATGCTCTACAGCCTCTTCAGCTACCGTTTTTCTTTAGCTCTATGGCTTATTGGTCATTCAAATTCTCTGTTTTCTTGATTTCCTCTTTTTCCAGCTCTGAATTAATTTCCTTCACTGAAGCTTCCTCTTTCAGTTGTGCCTCTGCTTTCACAAAAGTCTGCTAAGGGATGCACAGAAGCAGCTCACAGCTCCCAGTCCATCTAACAAGTGCCTCGAGGCGTTCTTCAGAGCTGGAGAACAGAGAAGAAACGTGACTTCATCAACGCTGCCTCCTGGAAACAGTCCTTGGCCTGTCCTACCACAGTGAAATACGGTGGGACTTTGCCCAGAGGAGCTCTAGCTGGCACTGCCCAAAATCCCACCAGTTGTGGGCAATATGGACAATCATGCGCCAGTACTCCAACCTTCATCCTGGCCTCATCTATTTAATCTGTAAAGACACGACTGCTGCTTTCCTGGCAGGCCCAAGTCAGCTCTAGATGAACTGCAGCACGCTGCGCTGCACATCAATGGCTCTCAATTCTGGCACGGTCCTTTCAGGCACTCCTAGAAATTTAATTTTTCCTGGATCCTGTCATCTTCAAATCCATCAGCACATTGTCACCCACCATTATTCTCTGCTCTTGCCCTTCTGAGCACCCCACCATTTTTCATTCTCCTCCTCCTTTTGTGTGCCTGCCCTGGCTGTTCTCTCCTCTCGTTTGAGTTAGTTACTATCTCTACCACTTACTTACAAACCCTCTCCCAGCCCGTCTCCAACTATAACTCTTACACTGGTGTCTCTGCTATCTAATTCTAGATATTGCTTTTGACAGTAAACTCAGAATGGTGGTTTTTGACATTACAGGTTTATCTGTAGTACTCTTCCCATCAGAGCAATGCATAAACCGATGTGGCCTATTCTTCCAGCAAACTCTCAACGTCTACCTATCGATCATAACTGTTTTGTTTTAAACTGCTTTCAGGGACATCGTTAACTTCCGTCCAGCTTAAAGGCTGGAGAAAAATTTGAAGCAATTTGACACACACTGAAAATTTCGGTCCTCATCCCTTCTTAAAAAAGGCTGAAAACATTTACGATCCATTTCTCCAGTCCTCCAGCAAACAGAGTAAGGACTAAAAGCAGGAAAGCATTCAGTCTGATTGTGTAAAGAAGCAGGGGGGGGGGAAAGATAACTTTAAAAAAATCTCTTTGAAGAAGTTAAGTACCTTTTCCATTATTGAAAAGTCAACCAAAATTCTGGGCAAACAACCGAGACCAGTATTGTTGTGGTGGTTTAACCCAGCCCCAGGTGGGGCTGACAGGCCTCAGGCCTCGAGCAATGGCATTCTTGAGGCCTGTGTTACCCTAATGTCTTGCTACAAGCCAGAGGAAGCTTAAACCCCAAAACTGATAGCAGAAAGCAACCCAACCAGATTATAACCCCCCAGAAAACTAAACGGACGTGAAAGATTTACACAGTTATGCTATTTAAGGAAGAAAAACAAAATTGCAACTTTGCAGGCATAAAATGAATGCTAAACACTTAACTAATTCAGCAGGGTTTGCATGCCAAAAATGTCCTGATACTGCATGTGAAAATCATAACAGAAACTATGTTTCAACAGATTCTTTGCATGGACACCTTTTTAATTTAAAGAAATTATAAGATAAAATTTGTTTTATTTGATGTGCCTTCACTTCTCCTATTCAAAACCTGAAACACGATTTTTTAGACAAAGTAACTTATATGCATGCCTAGGTTTCAAAGACCAAATAAAATCCAACCTTCAAAATAAATCATTCTTTGCCAGGCTCAAGGCGAAATTCATAAATGAAAAGGGGAAAAGACTATTTTTTTGGTAAACCTCTCCTAGATTTTAAGCTATCTTTCAAATAAATGAACACAATGTAGATAGCATTGTAGCATGGAAAATGTTCTACCATTGCACTTCATTCCAAAGTCACCTCCAAACATGCTCCAAACAACATACTTAAAGTACACTTATTAAAAGAAAACCTGACAAGACTTAATACATGGCAGAAAAAAAATCTATATGCCAGCTCAAGTTTTGGATCATATATATAGCATTTTTTTTGTGCTCAAAATTACTCTCTTCAGCCCAAATTGCATTCAAAAGTAATCTCCTTGGGAGAAACTGAAATACTGTAGGCACAGAGAAGTTCAAAAAAAAACTATTCCCTGCAAAGGTAATTCAAGTGAGGACAAAACCAATAAAATGGTAAAGCAAAAACTGGGTCTACAATGGTATTAAGTTTATATGTGAAAATTTGGCATACTGACAAATATAACAAAAATATAAATATTTTTATATAAAAATATAAAGATTAGTTACCGTTTTTCCCCCTCGTTACAAAGGGAACGCTGTGTCTAGCAGTCAGAGCACTCAATAGGCCCCCAGGGCACCTGAATTGTATTCCCAGACCTGTGTCACCAACATGTTACGAAGCTACTTCGTGATTCAACATTCCTTTCTATAAAAACCATACTGACCTCCTCTGTAAAGTGTTTTGAGATTTGCTGAGGAAAATACTTTGTCAGAAAGTATTACTACACTCCCATTTTCCTTTTTAATACATTCTTCCTTCTCTGTCCTACCTCACAGGGAGGGGTAATGACCAAGGCCCTAACCTTATCCCTCTCTCTGTGAGCTGACATTCTGCCTCCAGTGGGCCAGGTCAGCTGCTGATTCCAAAAAAACTGCACTGATTACCACTGCCAAGAACCTGTCCAACCCTATCAGCTTTTATTCTTAAAGCTTAGCAGATCTTGAGTCTAGCTGACATCTTTGGGGAAGGGATTAATATAAAAAGTGATGTAAGAATACATAAAAGAGAGCCAGAAGCGATCTTCCCTAATAAATGGCTGTTTAATGATACTGAAACAAAATTCCCAAATTTTAAACTGAACACCCCCATCACTTTTTCAAAACACTTTTTGAACAGTTATGCTACAAAACATGGTATTGTTGAGACAGCCTTTCCTAGCTAAGGCTACAAGCAGAAACAATACTAAATCTAGTTTAAGAAATGCAGCACTGCAGTACCTTTTTCCTACACTAAGTACATAACAACTTAGGAGTAATCAGGAAATGCCTGAGCTACTAACTATTTAATGAGTAGTATTCTGACATTAGGTTTCCTATACTCAGTTGCTGGTAACTCCTTCCCACCTACATGCTGGTACATCAGCTTTATGGATTCCAGGAATCTGTCCTTCAAAAGTGACATACTAACTAACAACACAAATACTGCTTAGTGGCCAACCTCCTACTGAAGCTCTACTTCAGACTTTCCCAATAAACTCTTGATTTTATTCCTCCCAAGAAATGCACTGCCAGTGGTTACCTGTTATCTCAAGATACCCTCTCCACTTTTTTTTTTTAACCTGCAGCAAAGCATTACTAGCAAAGTCACCTCAGAATTTGCTCTCAAAGACAGAACAACAGAACCAGCACTGCTAAGGTCCCATTAGTATCCTGAAATACTTCTCCAACCACCTTTGTTAATCTTCTTTGTAAATCAGAATTCTTAAATACACTTTTCTTCTGGTCTCTATCTTACAGCTAATGTCAGAACAGAAACAGTCCCTTCCAACAAAATGGGGTTCTACAGGATCCTCTGGCTCAAGTCGCTGCCTTATATCCAGGTATTACTCACCAGAATCTCATATATTAAAAAGGCAATATTGACCACATTTCTGATATTATCTGGGTAAAGCTGATTAAAAATTTCACTCTATTAACCCACTTCTGCTCCATGCAATACAAAAATACCACTAGAGAACACATTTATCAAGTATGGACAGATATATTTGAACTCCAGTAACACATGAAAAGCAATCTACAAATCCTCTTACATAACCCTCCTCAATAAATGCTGAATCTTAAACTTCATTAAAGAACATCTTTAACAAATTATGCTGCTTTCTCCCACCAAAAGCTGATGAGTAGTCAAGCTGTCATAAATACTGCAGGAACTGGAAGAATCTTGTTAAGTATTGGTGGGTCTCTGATGTGCTGCCTGTTTTTAGAAGGCTGTATTGATATTTTACACCCAGCTTTTTCGCTCATTTACATTGCATAGAGATACTGAATCAGCTTAGGGAAATAAAAACACAGAAGGAACTACAATTCAGTTACAGTTAGCCTCTTTCTCCCCCCTTGCACTGAAAAGCAACAATTTACTGCTGCTTAGGAAAAACTCTGCATTTACCCTGCCCTTGTCAGTTCTAATGACCAACACACTGGGAAAGGGCCTAGAGGGGGCATGGTCTCCAGCTGTTTACTTAGGGTAATCCAGCTCTTAAATCCATGTCCCAACACCCAGTCCTGCATACCACCCCCACAGCAGGCAGTCACATCAGGGCTAGTGACAAACTAGCTGGTAAGATTTAGCTAATTCAGATGTGAAAAGCAAGAGATTTCTAAACCTAGATATCTAGAAGAGAGCAAAATAAAGATCTTTACTCCCACTTAACAGCACAAAGTGTCGATAATATGTTTCTGAATCTGTTACACATTAGGCTTTTTGTCAGAAACACCCAGATGGACCTCTTGTTGCTGTGAAGCCAATGACAAAAAGCACACAGGACTTTGCTTGGAATCCTTTGGTCTTCCTGCAGTACATGCTAAAACATGCAGAATGTTGCCATCAACTACGGATCCTCATCCCCACCCTGTGCTTTTCTGTTAAACTACAAGGAACAAAATCTCCTGTTTTATATAATTAAAAATGCACTTTAAAATTAACAAGAAATGTCTAACATAGTTAATTTCATTACGCTAACTCAGATTTCACTTCTTTTGTAGTGTTGATGAGCCTGAGCAACGCTGAATCAATCATGCAACTCAAGTTTTACCATGCGCTAATTTATTTAATATAACACAGGTACAGAAGGCTCATCCAAATCCTCAAATGAGTTCAATGTTTTCTCTTCAAACAGAGCCTGGAACGTGACAGTAGAGAAACCTATTTCTGAAACGCATGAAACCTCCTGGGAATTAGTCAAGATTTTTGCTTGTGGAACATTCTTACCGAGATCCCTTCAACACTGACTCAAAAAAATCTTTCTCACACAGCTTCACAAAAGGAAATGAGACCCTTTTGAACAGATTCTGTTTAGTAGTTTCCTCACAAAAAAATCTCTTAAATATTAAGTACTGGAAGCAACAAAGTGACTGTAAAATGAATTCTTAACATCTAAACACAGCAGTTTCTAAAAAACAAGTACTTCAAAATCAATGTAGAAGACATGTACATACCTATGACTATCTTCGCTTTCTGAATCTTGCTCTTCATCAGAGTCTTTGTATTTATCAGGATCTGGAAGAGTACTTGGGTCAAACTCATCTTCACTTCCACTGTGTGCAAGAACGGCCACTGTTTCCCCTTCAACCTGACAGGTGACAAATGGAGAGTTATAAGACAGGCAAACAAATCCATGTTAATTACCATGACTCCATTAATAGAGATGCATTAACAAAAAACATTCAACCACACTCAACGGCCACCACTAGCATAGCCAAGAAAACAGTATCGTTTCTGCCATCATCATCGTTCCAGGCTGTTAAAGGCTGAAGAAATACTATTCAAAATGAAGCTCAAGGATTTACATTCAAATTCTTCCTTCCTAACACCATCATCTTAAATCTACCAAAATTGGAAGAGATTTTGGCAGAAACTAATCAACAGTCATCTGAAGGTATTTAATATGAAACTCTATGGTCTCTCAAACACACTGGCAAAGAGATGTGAGCTAGAGGACACATTAACCACTTGGGTAAGGTGTACCTTATAACGCACCCTGATTTAAAATTCAGACGGTTGTCTTTGCAGTTAAAACCCAAAACGTCACTTGAGCTGAAGTAACTGTCCTATCCACCACAAGTGATGTGTGGTCTTCAGGCTCCCTCCCAGAAGCTCCCATCTCCCCTCTCTGGAGCTCAGCTCCCCTCCTCTCCACAGCCCGGTTGGGGAAGGCAAGTTTCACCCAGGGTGCGGCAGCGCCTCGTGAATTCCTTAACAAAGAGGGCACAGAAGCTACTTCTTCATAATGGATAATCTAATTAATCTGACTGCTTTGGAAATACACACTCTGCCCAACACAGTCCTGAACTAACGGCACCACTTTTGTAAATATTACTACTACTAACAGACACAAAGAAAGCAGATGGGCTGGAGGGCATATGCAATTGCATATACACACAAATAAAAAAAAAAAAGTTTACAAGCATTTCTAAGCAACACAAATGCTAGATGCATGCATTTTTATAGTGAAAAACAAAACAAATGGAAGGAAACTATAATTAAAGACATTGCTACCTTTTGTTTACATTTCTAAGCAATATTCACATGGCTGAGTTTCCAAAACAGTACTCATTTAAACGACACTTCATTCTATGAATAACTTCACTTAATTAAATATTTGAAGTTCATTTTTCTTCTGATTTTTCCATCTACCTCCAGGCCACAGTTTTAAAAGCACAATGTCTTCAAGTGCACACACCTCATCAGAATAAAAACAAACAAAAAAGCCAACCCATATCAAAGGTCCCTATTATACTGACATATACAGTATGTGGAAGGAAACAAGCTGCTTGGGGTACGATTAGTCACTGCTGCAAGAGCTTGTCCAGTGACACTTCCACAAAGCGTTGAAAGCAAGCAGGAGAAAGTGCTAAAAGCCAGATTTGCTGTTAGAAGGCAGAAGAAAAACATACTAAGCATGCATTTTATTCTTGATTATTTTGAAATACTAGTAAAGGTAATTGCACAGGTGGGTGTATAAAATCACTAAGGGCATCATCAGACTCAGCAGCACTGTGAACTACCTACAGTGATATAACCACCTACTGAAAAGCATGTTGATTACCAGGGAACTTCAGGTGCAAAACTTCACAACAAAATCGAGAGAAAAAAGTATTTTCTAGCTTCCAAAAATATCCTCTAGCTCATCTTCTAGTACAACATCACAGAAATTCAACAGAAAACTATTTTGAAGGTTACCTTTTTCTAAAGCATTTCCATATTCAAAAAGCATCCTGCATTAAATTACAGCTTTTTTCAATTTCTTTTAAACATTAAATATTTACTCTTTACTTGTCCCACTGCATCTATTCTTTCAAAAGAAGTAGCACGTAACAATTATGTATTAAAAAAAAGGCAAATGAGAAACAGTATTCAAAGCTGTGATATGGAACAAAATATTTTTAATATTTATGCATGACACTACGCCACAGAAGGCTAACGTTTAATGGCAGTCATCTTTTAAGACTTGGGCTGTTCACATCCGTATTCTCAGTTATGTCAGCAAAATGTTGATATTGCACCATTTCTTAAGTTTTGTCATTTATATATGTGCACATAAGACAATTATGCACACACAGATCAAACCTTCACTTTCGTTACACACTCATATTCATTTTTCCAGCAGAAAATTTGCAGAGACTTGTTCAAGGTAATGCTTACTATTACAAGAGAAATAATTGGCAAAGATGCCTCTAATTCATCAGGAATCGTGAGGTCCTATTTCTTATGAGCACTGCCTGTTACATATTCATTATAATACTCGTAAGTCCCTGAAATTGTTAAGAACTTGAGCATGAACATTTATCATCCACAGTTGAACAACAGAAACTCATTATTTTTCACTGTTGCTTCAAATTTTTATCAGCCAGTCAGGAGGAAGAAGTCTTGTGACTTCACATTACTCACCACAAGAACTGGAGAAAAAAGTCACATCGTAGCTCAAGATAATACCTGCAAAAGTTCTTTATATAAAACTTACAAATAGGGTGCAATTTAGAGAACTGGGACTGGATGCTACCTAGGGCAATCACTACCAAAGACAGTATTAACTGAAGAATAGATTTGGACCATCTGTATTTTATGTCTAAGGATAGCGACAACGTGCTTTGCAGCATGATTTATTACAAAGTTCTGCTGTGGACAGAAACCCGTTCAATCATCACATCAGGCCAGTCAGGAGAACAGGATTCGGTGGCACTTAGCTTGTTACCCCTTGGCAGAATGAAAACAGTAAGGTATCTCTTTTACTATACCAGAGAGGTTGTCCCCCTTTATTTTGCAGTCTAGTTCCAGACCATACAAACTTTCTACGAAGTCTTTCAGTTTTAATATGGCATTGGGTAGAAACATTTCTGCATTTACAAAGTCTCTCTCTAGGGCATAAGGAGATCATTCTTATGCAAAAACTTTGCAGAAAAAAAGATCAGCAAAATACCTTTGCTGGAATATAGCAGGTTTGTAAACCTCATTGCCATCGACTTGCCATATGTATCAAGTAACAATAACTCACTTCAGGCATTTTGGAAATGCACATAAGATGAAGCAAACAGGGCAGGTTCCTCTAGAGATTTTGTCCTGCTTGAAGACAATACAACTTCTCATTGTCTTTGTTGTAAGATACAACAACTCAGTTTCCCCTATAAAGCAAGATGAATATGATGAAGATAGGTAGTTGTGCTAGGCAGACTGAGAGGAGCTTAAAATGAAGAAATTAATGTAACTTTTAAAGAAAATGAACACTCAAGGGGTTAATTTTTTATAAATAGCAAAATGCTGTCTCCTACCACCCAGTAGTCATTCAGGTGAAAATTGTCTATTATCATGAGATAAAAGAAAAGCTGAAAAAATATGCCATGAAAACCTATGCGCAGACAGAAAACTTCACATTTTCCAAGATTAAATTACAGAATACATTTATTGTGGTATTTAATTTATATCTAATTTAATTTAATAGGTATTTATTTTTTACCTAATTAAATTATTTGGAGTTGCAACTTTTACATTCAACCCTTTAAGCAATTCATTTGTCCCTAGCGATCAGGTTGAGCTGGGGGAAGAATTGTTTCAGTGGTGCCAATCTGTCCATAGTACTTTACACAAAACACAGTGGAGGAGTATTTCTGGTCCACTACAAATAAAGAGTTTTAAAGTTAGTTTAGAAGTTGATCAGACTTGATTTACATCTGTCAACAGTCACACATTATAGTGATGTTTGTGATTTTAATGCAATACAAAAATAAGCTTTAAATACTGTTAGTAGGTCATTACACAAGTACACAATATTTTAAAATTTAAATATTAATATTTGCATAAAGGGATATTTAAAAATGTAACCCCTTTCATGACCTGATAGCATTCAAAATTGTATTCACTTGCTTCTTTCTGACAGTTATTTTTGAGATGAAAATGGGAGTTGCTTCTGTGCCATTTTTATGATGAAGCACATTCACAAACAAAGTGCTTGTAGGTTTGTAGCATTTCCTTTAAGCCTTCTTACTCTAGATTCACCTGCTCGCCTCGGGGAGTTTTTTTCATAGCCTGAAACCCTAACCCAGAAGTAAGCCCCCTGCTGAGGCGTGGTTGCTCTGATATCCCATCACTTTGTTTGCCCCAAAGGAAAACAGCTATTCTGGCAGTTCACAAATAGAAATACAATCTTTGATGTAACCAGGGTGTTTGATCCGATAGTTGCTTTGAAGATCAAGAACAAAGCCTCAGACAACACTGGAAACTGACTGGGAGCCAGTGGAGCAAACCAAGTGCAGACCTGAAACAGCTGCGTAAACCACGATGAAACTGGGCAACTACACGGCCTACTGTCTAAAGCTCATCAATAGCCTTCAAATCCAGCTCCATCTAAACTGAATTACAACACTTCTAACTGGAGGTGACAAAGTATCATTTCCACTGAGGCAAGGATCCGTCTTAAGATGATTTTTTCTTGTACGTTAAGAGGGGAAAGGGTGTATTTCTATGTTGCGTGCGGTGGTATTTAAGATTAACCTTCATGAATTGTGATCACAGAATCATCGAATGGCTTGGGTTGGAAGGGACCTTAAAGATCATCTAGTTTCATCATGCCACCCACTAGATCAGGTTGCCCAGGGCCCCATCCCACCTGGTCTTGAACACCTCCAGGGATGGGGCATCCAAAGCTTCTCTGGGCAACCTGGTCCAGGGCGTCATCACCCTCTTAGTGAAGAACTTCCTCCTAGCCTCTAATATGTATCTCCCCTCTTTTAGTTAAAAAACATTCCCCTTTGTCTTGTCATTATCTGACTGAGCAAACAGTTGCTCTCCATCTTTTTTATAAGTACCCGTTAAGTTTTGAAAAGTTGCAGTAAGGTCACCCCTGAGCCTTCTCTTCTCCAGGCTGAACAGCCCCAACTCTCTCAGCCTTTCTTCATAGGAGAGGTGCTCCCAGCCCTCTGATCATCTTTGTGGCCCTCCTATGGACCCGCTCTAACAGCCCCACATCCTTCTTGTGCTGGGGGACCCAGACCTGGATGCAGCACTCCAGGTGGGGCCTCACAAGGGCAGAGTAGGGGGGTACAATCACCTCCCTCTACCTGAAGGCCACCCCTCTGTTGATGCAGCCCAGGACACAGTTGGCCTTCTGGGCCTCAAGCATGCACTGCTGGCTCTTGTCAAGCTTTTTGTCCACCAGAACCCCCAAGTCCTTCTCTGCAGGGCTGCTCTCAGTGAGTTCTTCTCCCAGTCTGTGCTCACAGCTGGGATTGCCCCAACCCAAGTGCAGCACCTTGCACTTGGACTTGCTGAACCTCGTTAGGTTCACATGTGCTGAATTCTCAAGCTTGTCCAGGTGATCAAGTCATGTGAGCTTTTTTCCCCAGTGTCATTTACCCTACCATCTGCAACACTGAACAGGCAATATACATATCCTTTCCAAAACTGTTTTTGTCAATCCTTCTAGGCTAGTTTCTTCTTGTGGATAAGTAGGAAGTGGTACACAAAAGGGTAGGAAGAGCAGAGAACACGTTGTTACAGGAATTTCTGTTTTCTTGGTGTGAAGCACACAGAACGGATCAAGGCACACAACAGAAAGGAGATGTGGACAGGAACAGGGTCCTCTATTTCAGAAGGACTGGTCAAATTCAATGGGTCTGGCCAGAAAGGCTGGTAACCAAAAGATGGAGTAACCAACAGTTCACGTTAGTCAGGCGGACAGTCTTTGACACTACGATGATCTAATCTGCCTTCCCGCCTCTGGGAGGAGTATCAATCTTTGGTTTTGGTAGAAAGGAGAGAAAACTCTTAGCTTCATCTTCAAAATATTTGCCCTTCCCAAGCATTAGCAGTCACGCCAAGATTCAGTTTCATCCAGTCATTCTTCATTTCTTTTTAAGCAATCTGACTTCTTAATAAAATTAGCCTAGTTTAGCTACCAGAATCTTGCTATTTAGCAACCATCTCAAATAACGTACATGTAAATACCTAATTTTCTTTCTTAGTATTCCTATATGCTCAAAATTTATGATCAGTGAATGGGTGAGCCTATGGCCCAAACTAGCACACGCTGATGCATATATACTGACATTCAAATCTTTGCTGTGTAAATATACCAACACAGTTCATGTTGTAAAGGGCTCGTGGCACAAGCACAGTTGAGAACCATCAAAACCACAAAAATCATAGATATTTCCACATTCACTTCTAAATTTTTGAAATTTCTGTGAAAAAAATCTTTGAAATTTTTGAAGTTTCTGTGGTTATCATAGTAGTAGGTATACATCTTATCTGTAATCTTGATCTCTATGAAGTATTGATATTCTCTATCAGAGTTAATATCAGCACAACAAATGCATATAGAGAATGATAATATAATTTGCTAAATTTAAAATCACAGACTCAACAACCTCAAAATGAAATGCTGAGAACTCTACCCAAATAACTTTATTTCAAAGTATCTGTTCTTATTTGTATTTGAATTATAATGGTTATGCCTCACAGTTGGAACTTATGCTTTTAATTTTTTATTTTCTTCCTAGAAGGCCAATGTAGAATACTTTCAGTAAATACAAGATTTTTCAAGTTGTTACTAGCCACAACTACCAATGTGATTTTAACAAAAGGGCAGACTAATACAATTCTGTTGTGAAAGCTCAGGATAAAACCACAATACAGTTAACTTAAATGCAATTCATGCTACAAACATGAAAATACAACTTAGAAGAAATTAAGTTACTAGGTTGGTAGCACTGGAAATGAAATATACAGTGGAATATATGAAATTTTGACACCCCCCCCTTCCCCCCCCCAAAAAAAAAAGAGTTTAACTTACTGCTTATATTGTTGATTTTAGAGATTGAGCATACCCAGATTGCACAACAGCGCAAGCTAATAGTTCCAGTGACATGGGCATACAGTTGTTTTATTTGCCATAAACGACCAAAACTAAGATCTTTAGTACCATTAATAAAATCTCTGGCATTTGAATTAACACAGTAGTAGCTTAATCTCTGGACAGACAGAGAGGTTCCAGTGTCTGCCATGGCAGCAGCTGGACAGAGATGCCGTCATGTACACTAAATCCTTGTCTGAAAGAAAACTGATGTAAAACATTTGATAACACAAAAGCCTCAAAACAAATTTTCAAAATCTTTCTAATGCTATGTTGTCAGGTATTATTTTGCTTGCAAGTGAGCAAGTAATACGAAAAGAAAAAAAAAAAAAGCAGGGGGGGAGAGGGTGGGAATAAGATATGGCAAAGAGTAAGATGGTAAAGAGTAAAAAGCCATAAGACCTGCCCTGGAGCTGATTGAGAAAGAAGGCAGAAAAATGGCAAAGAGGGAGGAGAGCTGGTAGCAAGTGCAGAAGAATAAAACCAATGGGAAATGGAACTAGGGAGCGCAAAGCCAAACAACACAAGCACCTCCTTCGTGCAACAAGTGGCAAAGCCGTGAAACCTTCTGCCAAAAAATACAGAATGAGCTAGGTGTTTAAATGGGCTCAAGAGGTAGGCAGATAGTTAACAGTGAGAAAAATCTATCAAGGGTTATTAAGTACGGTCGTGCTGTGCCTTTGCCCCCGAAAGTCTTTGAGCTGCAAATTTCTCCAGCCAGAGAGCATAACAAGGTAAAAGGAACTATTAGCGGTTGTCCTGTTTCTATAACAGTCCTGTCTGGTCTCAAGCAGAGAAACAACAGCAGAGTAGCTAGGATCTCAGGTCCAGCAGCCAGCTCCCCATCTGTTTTTACCTTACGAAGGTGAAAGAAGTCACAATGCACAACAGTGCACCACGGTCATCCTGCAGATATCCACAGTTACCAAATCCGAGTTTGAAAACTACCGTGCAGGTACCATTGCAGGTTTTCCTGCTAAACAGCGAGAAAGAACTATAAAATCTGACCAAGAAAAAGGAAGAAGGCTGTCCTTGTTTGAATGTGTAGCCATTTATGGAAGTAATTTTTTATCCCCCTGCTGCACTGTATTGTATCAATCTCTTAGGTCTTCCACAAATATGGTATTTTGTTAAATGAGTCAGGTGAAGACTGTCATCTCATTCAGCACAAGTACAAAATGTTTGAAACAATGCAGGGAGGGGAAAAAATCAAAATTGAGACAAGTTTCCATCAAAAGCCTAAGCACGTGGCTAACTATATTTATTAAATGTAACAGTGACACCCCTATCCGATGGCTCTTTAAGGAAACAACACTGTACTGTACTCAAGCAGTCTTTGGCTTTTGCACTACTGTCAAAATGTTTTCACTGTATTTCCAGTGACTGAGTAACACCTTTTGGTTTCAGTAATTGAAATACAGGTGGTATGCAAACGGTGAGAGCAGAAGATCTGGCACTTATCTGTAGGTATAATTAGTGTATTAACGACTTCTTGCTGCTCCCCAGAAGCCTCCACCCCATACTTACAGCAAATCGATCTCAAACATGCTGTAGTCATTGATGTTGTCTTCACAAATTTTAACTTAAGAAATTGCAGTTTTCAGCTAAGGACATCTTATGCCTTGCAGTTGCTCATTCGCTTGCTTGTTCATTTCAACATCTGAAAAATCTTTATACTGCATAAATAATGTATTATATCCATAACAACAGGATACAGTACACTGTATGATCGATTACCTTGGCATTTAGCTCTTGTGAGAATGGCTTTTGTGAAACATGGCTCTACTGGGTTCCCACAAAATTACATTTTGGTAAAACTGTCTGAACTATCAAACTTAGGTATGGCTAGACATAACGTTATTAACAGTGCACAGGCAGGTACAAACTTTAACTTCTTATACTGTACCAAAACAACACTATTTGTTGTCAGGGTGGGTGGACCAATTTAAATCAGACATTTAAATCACCAGCTATAATCCTGACTACAAGCAGCAAACATTTAGTTCACCGAGTAGTAGATGCAAATAACAAATGTCTCCCTTGCTCTTCTTTTCAGTATTCTGAAACACGGTTGTTTTACACTGGCTTTGACATGAAATTTGGTACTACTTTATGCTATTTGAAGTCTCAATTTTTCTTTTCCATTTTCTTTTTCCATAGTGATGTTAGCAAATGATAGAAGAGCCATCATGTACTTGTCCAGTGATTACTGTTCATTTTTGAATCATGATTAGTGTCTCATTCTATCTGAAATGGAAACAGATTTCAACCAGAATTTTAATTATTTTGTAACTTTTAAAATTTGTTATATAGCTTATGTATATTATTTTAAAGTTACTCCTAATTAATAGTTTAAGTAGAGCCATCCTGAATACTGCAGATATGTGGAAGAAAAAAATATGAGTTTATCCAAGCAGGTGCTGTAATTTAAACTAACATTTAACAAGATACACATTCTCTGTTGCTGAAAAAAAAAATTTACTTCCAGGTATCCTGCCTTTCATGATTTCAGTATGGTTGATGACCTCAGACCTAATTTCTATTCAGAGACTGAACGAGTAAAGGAAGAATAAACAAAAATGCCCAGTTCCTCAAGTACATATCGAACTTAGTTTAAAATATGTATTTAAATAACTATTTTTGTCTTCTTACTGAACTTTTGATTTTTATCCATCACACTCTTAATTTTAAGATGGTTTTCAGTTGTGGTGTTTTGCTGTTTTTTTCCCCCATCTTTCTCCCAAATACTTGCAACATACACACAAACTGTCAAGGAAAGGGAGAACAAGGATAAATGTTAGACTCACTGATTTAAAAATAAATTGTAGCATGCTTAGAAAGGTGTCAGAAAAAGTAATTTTAGCTTAACTTTACTGCTCATTATGAACTCCAGTGCGAACAGCTCACTTGCTCTACTGACTTCTTGGTGTTATGCAAGCTGCTTGCAATTGTGATTTGCCATACATTAGTAAATACTGGAAACAGAAACAGCAAACTGAAAACAAGACTGCTGGTTTGACTGTAGACATATTGCCAGTTCTCATGAATTCACTGGCCACAACAAACAGAAAAGTGTGAGCTTTTATTACCCCAGAGGACCTCCACCAGAAACAGAATTTAGTACAGATCCACAATATGCTTTCTGTATAGGTCACACAATGAAAACCACCATCTTCACTACAAATAAAAATAAATGCACTAAATAAATGCTTAAGCCTAGATAATATTCATGAGTTCACACAATGTTATTCTGTAAAGTAGGGCTTTAAGTCTTCGTGCTATCTTCATCCTCCAGAACCTTTGCTTGTTTTAAATTAATAAAATGCATTAATTTTGGTTTTCAGATTTGCCATTAGAAGGTCAAATGCATGAACTAGCTGAACTGATGTAACGATAACTTCTTGAGACTGAAAGCAACTGGATGCTTAACACTCCATTAATCTCAGTATGGTGATAATTTCAAAACCCACAGAAAAATACTGTTAAACGCTCTCTTAGAGCAGCTTCCAAGAAAAATCCAGTCGATGGATTTGTTCCATAAATCTGTCTCTGTCACATTCCTGGATGGGATATTTCTGATCCTGACACAGAAGCCTCTCAGCCACACACAGCAGCGCAGGTGCATCAAGACAAACCAGGCAGGACTTGCAGGACATAGCTGGTGGTCACCTTCTCCATCCCCCCTCAGCAAGTAAGCTCAGTTACATCGTTACCACCTTTGTTTTTCGAGCCTTCGGTAAGGAGGATCCCGCAATCTCCTCAAAAACTTGTTCCAGTATTCAGATAACCTCACCATTGGAAGATTTTTCTAGTGTCTGTACCGAATTTCCCTGTTATAAACCTGTTATTTTTGCACCAACCTGAGAACAGATTGCTCATTTACTTTTCAAGTTTTCGAAGTATTTCCTCCATTTCTCTCCTGTAGATCACACCAGCTAACGCGTAGCTCATCAGCCAGGGTGCAGCTTTGGAGAAAACTCTTTTGGCCCGATGAAAGCTGAGATAAAAAGCCACTGCTTGTCCTGTTCTAGGGCAAAAAGGCGCTGCCCGACTACTTTCTGAATGGGTCACCAGTTAAAAAAAGATGCATCCACCAGCTGGTTTGGCTCCTAACCGGCAGAAAAATGTGTATACTGACTGATCAATCTGAGAAGAAATTTCAACAAATTCAAATCATAATTACATTTTCAACAAAACCTTCACAGAACATTTGGTTTAAGTGCCATACAGTTCCTATTTGGAAACTCTGCAAGCAGAGCTAGAATCCAAACTACCAGGAAGCTGTGGAGGTCTTGGCTCTATCCTAAGATATAAACAATAATCCACCCATCAGACTGTAGGTGGACACTTCAACCAACTGAATTTAGGAAACATGTTTTACCACGGGTAGAAGCAAATATTTAAAAATCTTTCCTAAACTGCTAAAGGGACGTACAGGATTTACTATGGCCTTGTTAGTACCCCCCAGAATCCTCCTCAAGATTTTATAGGTCTGAGAATTTACACAGTCACATAACAGATCAATTAGAAGTCATTGGTATTTGTTGGTTCAATCTCAACAAAAATCCAAAACCAGCAACTGTAACATACCTCATACATAAAAAATTATATTAAACTGCCACTTTCTCCAACACCTGTCATACAATGTCTTAGACTTGCATAACTTTTTCAATTCTTGACCTAATAATAAAAATGATAGATGAAAATCAATCTTTTTTTGCCTCACAAACATTTTTTTCCACTTGTTATAATAAACAAAGGTAAACAAGAAAAAATCAGATGTGACTTGGAAACAATGTTAAGTTTTAATGTAGTTTTACAGACATAGCAGTATTGCTTTGTTTGAGAAACGGCAGAGCCAAAGTGCCTGATCCTCCTTACATAAGTCTCATATATTTGCACAAGGAATATTTAATCTTGAAAATATTATTTTTGCTTTCTTCAGGACTACTACTCTTTGCAAAAGACAAGTTTAGGATTTCAGCTTTATGGAGTTACTAAAATTATTTCTGCCTCAGTAGAACCACCTGATCGTAAAAGCCAGTTGTGATTTGGTTGCAACTACAAACCTATCTCCTCTCGCACATTTAAATGTGTTATGCTTTCTTTTTAAGTTCTTGCAGTTTCACAAAATTTTAAGGATAAAATTTAATGACCTATATAAAATAAATAAATCATTTGTTATATCACATTCTACTTGGCATACAATATTAGCACAGAGAACATTTGCTAGAGGTACTGTTAAGCGAAAACCCTTGTTACATTATGCATGACTCCCCAAAGCACTGAGTACATAATATCCATCACGAAATTCAGAATATATAACTAAATTTAGAAAGAAGTACTTTCAGACCTGTGATCAGCGTTCTGACATCTCCGGTTATGAGTTTTAATTAAACTTGCTTTTTGTATTAAGTCTATTTTTATTAAGTAGGCACAGAATCATGTTTTATACATTATGCATAACTAAAAAGAGATAAAGTTATTTGTAAATGCCTTTTCTTAAAGCGACATCATAATTCAAGTCACTGTTCTGTAACTTTTCTTCACAACTGTGATGAAATGGAAACACCACTGAACATAATGTACCTCTTTGAGGGCTTCAGCCACCTCACTGGCAAGCTATTTCAACACCCCAAGTAACGCTTCTTGTGCAGACAGGTTGATAAATGAGATCTTTGGATGATCCATAGCATGTTTTACTTTTGTCAGGAAGTAAATTATCAAAAAATAAAAACAAAGAGATTCCCAGACAGCTCAGATGCACCAGACTAACCCTCAGATTTCTGAATTCCCATCTTCTGGCACTGGAGATCTCCCATCGCTAACCAGGTGAGGTCTCAACTCTTTTTCTACACAATAATCACATTTGAAGTTTCATAACTCCCTGCTATCACAGATAAGAAATACAAAGGTACACCTAGATAAAGCTCGGACAGCCGAAGAGCTATCTGTCCCGTCTCCAACAAGCAATGGAGTCCTTTCATGTAACCCCTGAACACCAAATCCATTTAATCCAAATGTACTCAACTGTACTTTAGCCTGGTGCCCAGCACGTGCAGTTCTGACCGAGCTCTATACGCCGCGCTAGCTTGTACAGACACACATGAGAAGTGCCTCCATCTTTGCCAGACAAAGTTGACAATGCCCATTAAATCCAGCACCTCAGCTTTCTGAGCACAAAGGACCACTCGCCCAACAAGAAATAGCAGCAAATTTACCAGCTGCTCTCCCTCTGCAGATTCCACCCGCAAAATGAACCATTCAAATAAGTCTCAAGCAAGAAACAGACTTAAATTACCTAGCATACCAAATTACCCAAACCAACAAGTACCTCTTAAACAACAAAGAAAGCCCAGCTTAAAGGAGTTGATGTTTACAGCTCCAGGATATCTGCCTGGATGGTACGCTGAGACCTGACGTTGAAGAAAGGTTTTTAACAATACAACGCTTTTCTACAAAGCATTCCTTGAAGGACTATTTTCTTCAAAGGTCACTCTTTCCACATTTGTCAAGAAAGAGTTGTAACTAATGAGCCTAGTACTACAGCATCGGCTTTTGGATAAACACCTTTCCAAAACAGTCCAAACTGAAATTCCTTGGAATCGGCACGTTTATATTTACAAATCCCAAATCACTTCCTCTTTGGCTGCAATCAAATACATGATCAGATTCACTGGCTAACCAATGTTAAAAAACATTGGAAAAGGGGCTTTATTAGAAGACCAGAAAGCTATTTTCCTGCTGGAGAAAGAGCTACTTGGTATTCAGGTGAAGAAAGAAGCAACTTCTGATTTATCTGAGCAACTTCACTCCATTTCCTGAAAATCAGACAGCCAGAATGCAGCACCTGCTAATGTAGCACTACTATTATCTTCAAACTGGGCTTTTACCTGTCTTTTCTTTACCTCCAAAGTAATCCATACCACCAGAAAATTCTGATTCTTCACGTTCATTTCCTCCTGTTTTTTCAGACTGGTTGGTAGCCAGAGGATGGGTATGGTGCAAAGAACTCCCAGCACGCTCCTGTGCTTTGCACAGTGCAAAGAAACACCTAGTTTTCAGAGTCATGAACAAATAAAATATACAGCACTTATTACAAGTTTCAGAGAAATTAAGGTTTTTCTGCAGAAAGGAACCTGAAAGAGAATTCTTTTCAAAATATTTATTCACCACCTTATTCCTATAACAACCAAATTTTGTGTACAGGCTGATAAAATGCTGCTTGTAAGGAAAGAGCACAAATAAGAGGATATAAAGTGCTTTAAGGATGAGTGCAGATAAATTGAGAACCACCATCAAATAAATTAGTATCAGAATAAATCTAAGCATTGGAATGCTATTTTGGTTCTAACTTTGTGCTTCATTGCTAACATTGTTAAATTCATTTTATTGCAGGCATTGCAATGCAGTGTACTGCATTTTCAAGATCAATTTCATTTTGCAAATGTGAAATACCTAGATTTTCAATCTAGATTTTTTTTGGAGAGAGTTTTGGACAACTGGTTTCTCAAATTTGTTCTTAGCTTTATTTAGTCACTTCTCCCCATCTTTTCCATCTATTCAGTGCTTTTGATCTGGTTTGCATAATGTACGGTGCAGTCATTTTTCTTTTGTTAACGAACGCTTATTTGGAAATGAAGATTCACCAAATTATATTCCATAGCTTCTGATAATGAGAAGTGAACACCAGTAAACCTCCTGCATGCTAACTAAAGCTGCTGCCTGCAAGACATACAAGAAGTACTGCACCAAAATGCTCTTGCTGCTGCACCACTGACATCTCTGAATTGGAACAAATGTGGCTCATTAAACTGAAGCAGAATAGAGACAAAACTGGAATGGAGATTTTCCAAAGTGCTCCATTTTCAGGGACTTTTTATTTATGAATTTTATCTGCTTTTCAATATAGATAGAACGGCGAGAAGCAATGTATTGCATATGCTGTAATAAGTCAGAAGAGACTTATTCTCTTATTATTAGATCTTATTCTCTTATTATTAGAGTGTCACGGCTGTGCTGCAACTCCCACTGGGTTCTGGTGGACCTCAGCCATTGCAACCATCAGGGCAGGAGCTGCCAGGGAAAGGTGGTTCCTCTCCAGTCTTAAATCTGCGGTTGCTTCAGAAGGCACAAGAGTGAGATGAATGGTCTTAGGATAATTCTACAGATGGCTAAAACAGGCATTTTTGAGAAAAATTTAAGAGAGTTTTTTTTGAGAAAAATTTAAGAGAGTCATCATGGCACATTCATAGGAATAGTTGAGAACAGTTAATTCTGGAAGCCTTCCAAGACAGAGCATGCTGACACTTATTTATTTTTAACTGAATGGTGAACTTGAGTGCAGTGTAATCCTGCGTCAATGTTCAAATCCCTGTACTTGACTGATATTGTGATTTTTATATCTATATATATATAAACAATTTCTGAAGAATACTGTATATGCATTTTTCAGCAGATCAGACACATTTTCAGGGAACTAAATAAAATTCTCCCTGGTACAAACAAATTAAACAGGGATTTCTCAAAGCTAATCACACAGGTTGGAGTTGCTAAGAAGAATACAAAGCAAGGAGACAGAGGGCCAGGTGAGGTTCACACTTTCAAAATCATGGCCCATAACCAGCATACTGGTCCCCCACGTATGCCGTACACTGGTTGAAAACAGCATCACAGCTGGACTGTGCTATCCACTGCTCCTTCCTAAACCTGAAGTTTTAACATGCCTGGTGATTGGACGAGGGGGAATGGGCGAAAGTTGTGCCAGGGGAGGTTTAGGTTGGATATTAGGAAGAACTTCTTTACCGAAGAGGTTGTTAGGCATTGGAATGGGCTGCCCAGGGAAGTGGTTGAGTCCCCATCCCTGGAGGTCTTTAAAAGACGTTTAGATGTAGCCCTTAGTGATATGGTTTAGTGGAGGACTTGTTAGTGTTAGGTCAGAGGTTGGACTCGGTGATCTTGGAGGTCTCTTCCAACCTAGATGATTCTGTGATTCTGTAATGTTCCTATATTCACTTGCATATTCTGGGAATGTTGCAGGAGCAGCTGCTACAGACCAACCACGAGAAACAGACTGCCAGGGCTGTTCTGATGGCAAAAGATATCACACAGAAATGGACTCCTGATGTTCCCCCCTCCTCTGCACACGTACCGGGTAAATTTTGCAGAAAAATAACTGGCTAACAGAAAAATGTGCAGCACATACACTGACGCTTTTCACGCTTCTGTAATTTAACAAATGTCTCAGTAGTGTCTCCAAAATTATCATTAATAATTTACTTGACCATTTAGCAAAAACAGTTCATATTGGTATACACATTCTCAGGATTTCTTTATTGATTTTCATTACCTGCTATATTATTCTTTTTATTTCTTCTCATTCCTATTTAGTCTGTTAATAAGAGCAGTGATTTACTATGTCATATACCAGGTATTTGGAGAACATTTACACAGCTACATCAATTAGCTGCTTTCCTGCAGTCATGAATTTATAATATTTAATACAAATATACAGAAGAAAACACAATGGGCTACACTGGAAGGGCTGCAAGACTGATTATGTCAATGAATTCATACATAAGAAACAAAACTAAGCTTATTATCCACTCCAATTTAAATCAGGTGTGTTTATTTCTCTAGGAGTACTTCCAACTAGAGGCAAGCATAATTTTCAACAAGCAAATTATCTTTTCATCTAACGCTTCACCCTAGTTGAAGTTGCCCAGAACCACAGTGAGATGGGGTCCCACATTGCCTACCAGTGCAGAACAACACGCCATCAGTCCATTTACCTTCATTCAATAGGTGAACACTCCTCACACAACTCAGTCTAGCACTCCTATGGAGATGGTCGGCAGCAGTTTTCTGTCAGAAGATTAATTCAGTATCTACCAATTCATTCTTAATTAAATGAACTGACATCTCTCCGTTAGTGATCCAATATTCAAAACAGAACCAGAAAGCAGCCAATTTCCAGTTAGGATTGGCTCAGGAAAGCAGGCACGTTTGGTTTAATCTGCATTCAGTGAAAGCATAAACTGCGGTCGTGGGTTGCAAAATAAGGCAGTTGTGTCCGCCTTCTCCTAGATGAAGCTAATCCTGATTATACTCGTGCAAACGCTGGTAGCTCATTAGGACAGTATTTTCTGGCAGGATCTTATGGGTATTTTTCAGTGCTAGCAGTGGCACATTAACAATCACATATTACTGAATAAATCACATAGCTGAATAAATTTCCAAACTAAACTTCTAGATGCCAGCCAAGACAAAGCATGGCTATCTTAGTGTGCGTCTCACTGACCGGGTTACAGCTCACGGAGCAGCCTGAAATTTAACTGTTCATGTAACATTGTTTGGCATGTAAAATTTTAAAATCCAGCATCGTCTGTAGTGCCATACCTTTAATCCTTGCTTAGATGAAGCCAAAATGGCAATTAGGCTCAGCTGTACTTAGCTAATTACCGGAATCAATATATGCTTTTAAAATAAATCCTAATTATAAATGTTAATTAGTAGAATATGCAGTTACTCACAGTTACTTAAAAACATTAGCAGGCATCTTTAGGATCAAACAAATTTCTCATTGCTTTGTCACAGATTGTTCAAGTTTCACAGAATCACAGAATCATCTAGGTTGGAAGAGACCTCCAAGATCACCGAGTCCAACCTCTGACCTAACACTAACAAGTCCTCCACTAAACCATATCACTAAGCTCTACATCTAAATGTCTTTTAAAGACCTCCAGGGATGGTGACTCAACCACTTCCCTGGGCAGCCCATTCCAATGCCCAACAACCCTTTCAGTACTTTCAGTAAAGAAGTTCTTCCTAATATCCAACCTAAACGTCCCCAGCGCAACTTTAGCCCATTCCCCCTCGTCCTGTCACCAGGCACGTGGGAGAACAGACCAACCCCCACCTCTCTACAGCCTCCTTTAAGGTACCTATAGAGAGCGATGAGGTCGCCCCTGAGCCTCCTCTTCTCCAGGCTGAACAATCCCAGCTCCCTCAGCCTCTCCTCGTAAGACTTGTTCTCCAGACCCCTCACCAGCTTCGTTGCCCTTCTCTGGACTCGCTCGAGCACCTCCATGTCCTTCTTGTAGCGAGGGGCCCAGAACTGAACACAGTACTCAAGGTGCGGCCTCACCAGAGCCGAGTACAGGGGCACAATCACTTCCCTAGACCTGCTGGCCACACTGCTTCTTATGCAGGCCAGGATGCTGTTGGCCTTCTTGGCCACCTGAGCACACTGCTGGCTCATATTCAGCCGACTATCAACCAGTACTCCCAGGTCCTTCTCTGCCAGGCAGCTTTCCAACCACTCATCTCCCAGCCTGTAGCTCTGCTTGGGGTTGTTGCAGCCCAGGTGCAGGACCCGGCACTTGGCCTTGTTGAACTTCATGCAGTTGACCTCAGCCCATCGGTCCAGCCTATCCAGATCCTCCTGCAAAGCCTTCCTTCCCTCGAGCAGATCGACACACGCACCTAACTTGGTATCATCTCCAAACTTATTGAGGGTGCACTCAATCCCTTCATCCAGATCGTTGATAAAGATATTAAAGAGAACTGGCCCCAGTACTGAGCCCTGGGGGACTCCACTAGTAACCGTCCTCCAACTGGATTTGACTCCATTCACCACAACTCTTTGTGCCCGGCTACCCAGCCAGTTTCTAACCCAATGAAGTGTATGCCAGTCCAAGCCAAGAGCAGCCAGTTTCTCGAGGAGAATGCTGTGGGAAATGGTGTCAAAAGCCTTACTGAAGTCAAGGTAGACCACATCCACAGCCCTTCCCTCATCCACCAAGCGCGTCACTTTGTCACAGAAGGAGATCAGGTTCGTCAAGCAGGACCTGCCTTTCATAAACCCATGCTGACTGGGCCTGATCGCCTGGTTGCTCTGTAAGTGCCGCATTATGACACTCCAGATGATCTGCTCCATGAGCTTCCCCGGCACTGAGGTCAAACTAACAGGCCTATAGTTTACCAGGTCTACCTTCTGGCCCTTCTTGTAGATGGGCGTCACATTTGCTAGCCGCCAGTCGACTGGGACCTCCCCTGATAGCCAGGACTGCCGATAAATGATGGAAAGTGGCTTGGCCGGCTCCTCCACCAGTTCGCTCAGTACCCTCGGGTGGATCCCATCCGGCCCCATCGACGTGCATACATCTAAGTGCTGTAGCAGGTCGCCAACCATTTCCTCGTGGATTGTGAGGGCCACATCCTACTCCCCATCCCCTTCCACCGGCTCAGGGTACTGGGTATCCAGAGAACAACTAGTCTTGCCGCTAAAGACTGAGGCAAAGAAGGCATTAAGCACCTCAGCCTTTTCCTCACCTCTCGTCACTAAGTTTCCCCCCGCATCCAGTAAAGGATGGAGATTTGCCTTAGTCCTCCTTTTTGTGTTAATGTATTTATAAAAACATTTTCTGTTATCTTTAACAGCAGTAGCCAGATTGAGCTCCAGGTGAGCTTTGGCCTTTCTGATTTTGTCCCTACACATCCTTACAATCCTTCTGAGTGGCCTGCCCTCTTTTCCAAAGATCATAAACCCTCTTTTTTTTCCTAAGCTCTAGCCACATCTCTCTGTTCAGCCAGGCTGGTCTTCTTCCATGCTGGCTCGTTGTTTTCCTAAACATATAGGCCAGTTCTATAAAACGAAGGTGCTATTTTAATTAAACTATTTATACTGACTGATTTAAAGAAAACAATTAGCTATATTCCTAGAAGTCAATGTACAATCTCACAAATGATGGGCTATTAGCAAATGCGCTGATTTACAAAAATCACAACATTACTTTCTTCATTTCAGCCTCCTTACTGGAAGAGGGGAAGAAAACTATGAATTCAAATTGTCTTCCCTATTAAGGCAGACTGCGATTTAAAACTCAGAAAAGGTGTATTAAAAAGAAGCAAATGCATTTTTAAATCAGAAGACTCCACAGCCTGGTTTGACATACAGTTGCATGAAAAGGTGGTGGCAGAGGTAACTTCTGGCTGTAGAGTGCAAGAAGTGACAGCAGAAATGAGATGATCAGGACACAGAGACAAGACCTGCCTTCAGAGGAACAGCAGGAAAAATAGCCTAAACCTAGAGGAAGATCTGTAGCTGAATTTTACTCCAACTTCCTTGCACGAGTTTCCACATTTTAACAACCTAACTTATTAGGATATTGAAAACGCCATGGGAACACCAACAATCTCAGCTCTTCCCCAAAGCTCTAAAATTTCCAGTTTTTCTTCACTCCAAGGCTTAGCTTAAAATAAGGTCATCATTCCATTTCCACTATTTTTAAGCTTTCTTAATAGTTTATTATTAATAACCCATTAGTTACATTAACAATCCAGAACTCCTTGTACTCTAACACGTCATAAAATAAATAATTAAAAAAGAAATCAAAAGTTAGGATACCAAAATTACCAAAGAAGGTTTATTAAATAAATAAATAAATAAAATCCCACATTGTTCTAGCTGGCAAAACAGATTTTGCTCTTTCTTAAGAAACCTTAATTCTCTGTCAGCTACCACGTTATTAGTGAAGTGACCACTCAGATGGTGTTAGGTGGAGATTTCCCTTTTAGGAAGCCCAAGAGGTAGCGACATGAACCAGTTGGTGCATTATTTCAGTTACAATGCTGTGACGCCTGAAGAGCTGTGCTAAAGAGTCGTTTTTTAATGAACTCCCCATTTAAGAAAAATAAATTAGGAACTGTTGCCAGCATGCAACTCTTTCAGTGCAGTTATGATTAATGTAGCTGCCATAAGGACATATGCAAGAAGCAGTTTAATTTATTCAGAAATTATTCAGGACATTTGGGTGACTGGAGGCTACAGCAACACCTCCAACCAAATAAAATTGCATTAAAGCACTTGCTTTGTAATTATTTTCTCTCTTTATTCCAACAAGTTTTCCGAGTGCACAGGTTTTCAATATCAAGAAGAAATCACCTATCAACATGCAAAAATAATCTAGAGATGAGATAAATCATTTGAGCTTTTTTCTTGTCTGACAGTGTATGTAATAGGGAAAGTGACAGATTAAACATCTGCTCTGAATATGGTGTCAAGTAATTGAGATTACAGCACACAGAAAATCTGACTGAGGCAACTGGTTATGATTTTTATTTAAACTGTGATATAAGCTAAACAGTGAGCATGACATTCAGAGCAACAATATTTACAAGCAGTACCATGCCAGAAATGCCACTACCATGATTGTGTGAGGTATTTTGAATTAGACAATAGTACAATACTTTATGTACTGACATGTTTAAACTCCTTTTCATTTGCTATCTTCAGCACTGTCTGGTTCACTGAACTTCTTCCCACAACAACTGACCTTTGAGTAAGTTCAGCCACTGGAAATTTTCCCTAAGACAGTAACCACTTCTTCTGCAAATAAAAAGTAGAGTAAAATACTACAACACAACCTTTTTCCCCTTTAGCATTTATTATTTCAAAATATCAATTCAATTGTAATAAAATTATTTGGAAACAAAATCTAAGATAGCACCAAAAGTGCAAGCAAAGGAGGAATGGAAAGGGTTGCCTTGGTTGCTGGATCCAGCATCTCACAATTGCAGCCAACTACTCAGCAACAACCGTGCTGCCATATACTAAAACAATTCCTCAAATTATACATGAGAAACTTCAGATCCAATATAAACACCAAAAAGCACAACTATAAAATGCCCCAGGAAGACTTTTCCTAGTTTCTGTGAAAGGTAGAAATTTGTACAGGCAAATTCTCAGAAGATGCTGTACCTTTAGTTACAGAGCAATGAAAAAAGAAAACCTCAACTATAATGATCCAGAAGAAAAGATATAAATAAAAACGTTGGTGACTGATTAAATCCTGAGCTCAAAAATAAAATGCACCCATGAGATATCTAACAGATTTTAAACAATCCTCACCAATAAAACCTATTTTCAGCTGCCAGAGAAGGCAGAAAGAACTCACAGACAAAATTAACATTAAAATGTGCTATTACTATATCAAAACCTATTCATGTTAAATATACACAAACAATTTGCCTTTAATTTTAGCTCAAATTTAAAATACTTTGACCATAGAAGCAAACCCAGAGAGAACATCTCATCACGATCCTTTTAAATGCAGTTTACCCATACAACTTTTGATAGCCTACTTGACCAGATGTCAGAATTAGTATGAATCCTGTTAATTACTCTGCAAGACAATTTTCACCTAATACAACAACATGTTTTTCAGTGACATCCTCACCAAAGGAAGATCATGTTATCAGCAACCAGGACAGAGAGCAGCAGCAAGCTGGCCTAGCACACAGCTACTCAGCAGCTGAAAGTCCTGGACATATTTAGGTAACTCCAAACAAATCCCTGGGTTATGAAGTCCCCTTGAGTCCTACATATTTGGTCTTCAGAATGAATGTGTTGCTGTCTCTTACTAAAACAATTAAACATAACAGTCACTTCAGGATTTAAAAAACCATTCGAAGTTCTTCTACATCATCCTGAAGTCTCTGCTTCACCACATTACAAAACAGTGCAGTGGTCTGTGCTTTAAAAATGACGGTGAAACATCAAAACCAATTTGAAACGTAAGATCAAATCCGAATGAGAGAAAACAAACAAACAAAAAAGCCTAACTCTAAGCTAAGTGGGTTTTAAAAGCACTGAGATAAAAAGATGGAAACACTGGTTATAAATGCATTTACTGAATTCTGAATGGAACAGGCCATAAGATTAACATAATACTTTTTTTTTTTTTTTTTTTAATAATAAAGCCTTGGTACAAAGAAAAATCCTTAAATATTTCCACAGCCGAAATAACCCTAATACTAACAGCTGGCCATGTTTTACATGTTGCTACACAAATTTGGAAAAGAAGCGATCAATTGCACTGCTCCCAGCTACAGGCAGCACAAGAGCTGATGTACAATTCATACAACTGCCATGCTCAGCCTGACACTGGTCGGCTGGTATCTGAAGTCTGACACCTCAGCTTCACCGTGTTCCAAGCTACCAACGAAAATGCTTCACTGCCAGGTACTGACCATTGCTCAAGTCTTATATGATGTATTAGGTTTAGGTGGGCAAGGTTTTGGTAACAGGGGGCTGCAGGGGTGGCCTCTGTGAGCAGAGTCCAGAAGCTGCCCCATGTTAGATAAGGGACAGTTTCAGCTGGCTCCAAAGGGACCTGCTGCTGGCCAGAGCTGAGCCAGTAAGTGCTGTTGTTTGTGCCTCTGGGAGAGCAGATTGAAGAAACGAGGGGAAGAAAAAAAAAAAAAAAAAAAAAAACTTCTGCCCAACAGCAGCTGGGAGAGAGGGGTGAGAGCTGAGAGAGAAGCAGCCCTGCAGCCCCCAAGGTGAGTGCAGCAGGAGGGCAGGAGGTGCTCCAGGCACGCAGCACAAGTTCCCCTGCGGCCCGTGGAGAGGCCCCTGGTGGAGCAGGCTGTCCCCCTGCAGCCCACGGGTCCCACACGGAGCAGATCTCCACGCTGCAGCCCGTGGAGGAGCCCCCGGTGGAGCAGGTGGATGTGGCCTGGAGGAGGCTGCGGCCCATGGAGAGCCCCCGCAGGAGCAGGCCCCGGGCCGGAGCTGCAGCCCGTGGAGAGGAGCCCACGCAGGAGCAGGGGGTCTGGGGGGAGCTGCCGCCCGTGGGGGACCCGTGCTGGAGCAGTTTGCTCCTGGGGGATGGACCCCGTGGTACGGAGCCGTGTGGGAGCAGTTCTGGAAGAGCTGCAGCCTGTGGGCAGCCCCCCAGGCTCAGTTCGGGAAGGACGGCATCCCGTGGGAGGGACCCCACGGGGAGCAGGGGCAGGGAGGGACCGTGAGGGAGCGGCGGAGACGAAGCCTCAGGGACTGACCATAACCCCCCATTCCCCTGCACCGCTCAGGGGAGGAGGTAGAAGAGGGTGGATGGGGCGAAGGTGTTTTTAGTTGGTTCTTTTTGTTTCTCACGTCTCTAGCTTGTTAGTAATAGGCAATACATTTTATTAATCTCCCTATGCTGAGTCTGTTTTGCCCATTACAATAATTGTTGAGTGATCTCCCTGTCCTTATCTCAATCCTTGAGTCCTTTCCATCGTATCCATCGAGAGTACTTGCAGTGGAGCTCAGCTACCCAACTGCATAAAACCACCACAAACAATGATAACGACGTATGCATGGTTCATTTGTTTTTAATTCCACCTTTACTTTTTTAATTCCACCTTTCCATTTATAAAAGCCTTTCAGATAACAGAGAAGGACTGTCAACTAAGCAAGCAACTAGCCTGGCATTTGGGAAGACTGAATCAGCTCTTTACTCCAGCCCAGTCAGAAGCAAAGTGTAAGGAATGCCTGCCGTATCTCACTCTGCTCTTTGCTTGCAGAACAGAAGTAAATCCTGATCACAGGCTGCTGTGAGGAAAACCGCATTAAAAGATCACGAGGCACTCAGTACTACAGCCACAAGGTTTGCAAAATTTAGACAGGCTAAAATACTTTACAATTTATTATCCTATCTAAGTAGCACGCATAGGAATAGCATTTCAGAATTCAGAGCTAAATGACAATTTAAAAAATCAGTTTGTGAAGACCTCTATACTATTATTTTAAATGAGGCTTACATTCGCCAGCAATGAGTGTTCTAGAAATACCTTAAATTAGACTAAAGGCAGATTTGCTTCATTTAACAGCCTCTTACAGTGGAAAAGCTGTTTTAAGGCCAGTTTGTTAGATATGACTAGAATTTTAGAGGACATCTCCTGCTTCTTTGGCATGTTAGATAGTTGTTGGTAATGCAGTACAGGCAACAGTTTGTCGTTATTCCTTGTTATAATTTTTCAATAGGCAACTCAGTATCTTAGCTCACAAATATCACACAATGCATTTATTATTATAATAACAGAAAAATTATAGTTGTAATGATTGATGGGCAAAGAGACTTCTTCACTGACATCTTCAGCATTATACAGCTGTCTAAAAGGAGTGATATGCAAAAACTGATGGAAAGTAATTCCAGTGAATGGTGAAGGTTATGGAGGAATAACTCAAGCAGCTATAGATCTATTTGATGTATCAAGCTGTCAATAATTAAGAGCCAGGAAACAGGTAAAATGCACTGAAAAGATGCTGTATGATGTTATTTGATAATACAACATAAATCAGGGCAACTAGCTCAATTTTTAAAAACGGCTTTTCAAGCTAGTATAGAGATTTTGATCCCAAAATTTTAAATGTGCTTGCACTAAAGGTGCCTTTCAAAGGATGGTACTATAGGAAGACAACTTCAAAGATGCTAGGCATCTTACTACCAAAGGTAATTTTAGAGATCAGTACGCAGAGGGACAAGATACAAGCCCTACTCAAAATCACCACAAAGACAGCAGATAAACAAACAAACAAACAAAAAATGCCAAACTCGAACATTTCAATTTCCTGCTGTGTATTCAAAATTATTCACCTGTTTGTATTCTGGATATGGTATCAAACATCTACATTGAAAAAAACTGCAGCTTGTTTTGAGGTACAGCTGACAAACGTTAAAAAAAATGGTAAAACTGCAGGACAATTCTATCTACAAGATAATTAGCTTTCACCATGGCCAAATCATCTTTGTTTAACAACACACACAATCAGAAAATGCTCTACTTCTTTGGAATGCTTCCAGACTTCAGGAAGCAGGAAAACTCTTGCGGCTATTACCTGTTTAGAAAACAGCATGCTCTTCGTCCCTGGATCCTGCTGGTTAGACTGTAGCCAGAAGGCAGAATAGGTGAAAGGAAGAGACTACAGCAGCATTTCTCACACAAAGTAAAAATGCAATGTGTATGAGAACTGGTCATTTTTAGGACTAACATTCGTAACTGCAGTGTTAAAATGGGATAGCAAACAGCATGATCTGCAGGACTTTCTGTGATGTGTAAGAGGAACTAATACCTATTACACGACAACCCATACTGGCTAGAAACCTTACAATGTACTTTGCCTTTCTCTGAAAGTTACCTTTTTCTCTGAAAGTTATTCTGCTCTGAAAGCAGACTCCACTAGCAGAGAACAGCAGTGGGACTTGAATGAATCACTGTCGTAATCCTGTATCTCACAACTTGCATCAGTTAATGAGAAGTAGTCCAACAGGCACACAGAGTGTACCATTGAGACCAAATGCATCCTCTGTTCTCTCTTGGCCATGAGTTTTCCAGAACCTCCTTGTACCCTTGCAAAGTCACTTCACCCTGCCTCATTACTCTAGAGGGGCCTTGTAGACATGGTTCAAAACTGGCAGACAGTTCATAATCTGGAAAAGACTCGGTTAGGTGTTGTCTATAAGAGAACAACATGCATATCGAGTCAGCTCTTACCTTTGTTCTCAATGTAACAAACCATATCTGAACAAAATTGTTCTCATATCTCCTGCTTACATTGAAAGTTAAAAATAAGCTGAAACAACATTCCTTATTAGAGAAATCCATCCTTATATTCATAGAGCTTAACATAAAGAAAGCCTAGAAGAATATAAGTCTCAGACTGTCATGAACTGCTTCTTCCATCAAGTCAATAGCTGCCTGTGGAGGCAGATTAGAGAATAGGATTACACAATTATTTTTATGCACTAATATTCTTTTAACTATCTGTAAGAACAGGTGCAGTGATATTTTGTCACATATCTTCTAGTCAGTCACACAGTAGGATATTCTTCCTGAAGCTTGAAATATTTTGATGCTACTGTGAATGTTCTCAGTGACACAGGATTTTTTTTATTTTTTTTATTAACACATGCAGACTATATTAATCTGTTTAATACTCATTTGTGTTGCTACCAAGAAGCCTTTCAGGACTTTAATTCACTCTGTGTCTGACAGTCAAGTGCAATTAGCAATCTGTAAAAATATGAACAATTTCAACCAAAGACTGTTTCTAAAATACAATGCCTAATGAATTATAAAGGGAATTGTCTTCCAAATGCATACAAGAAAATAAAAGGGGGGAAAAAAAGCAGATTTTGTTTAGCAACTGGAAAACTTTATTCTCGTGCATTTGCAATAATGAATTATGTCATTCCTTTTTAAGCAGAGCTAATCAACAGAATTGGTATTGTAGTTGGTCAATCAGGAGCCACCAATATTACCTGTGTAAATCTCTCAATCTTTGACTACATTTAGGTACTTTCTTAACATTTTTAATAACACCAGCATTACCACTCATAAGAACAGAGATACCAGAAACCACTACAGAGTCAACTAGAGTGTGAATTCACAACAGTTCCTCACTGACTACCTGTAAGAGTGCTTTCATCCCATGGTAATCGAAGTAGATGACTCTGAGAAGAGCAATGGCTACCACTTCACAATGGCTTCTTGTGAATAAGCATGTTCACACAGGGAAGCCAGCATGCTGCAAAGTACAACCCCAAGCTTATTCCTGACATGTACCTGTAGTAAATCCTTAAAGATTAATTAAATATGTGAACCTGTTTTTTCTGCCACAGTATGGATGAAGTATACATTCACCAGCAACAGAGAAAACTGGAAAGAATTTCCCCCCAAATACATTTACTAGAAAATTCCTTTTTGTGATGTAAGAATATAGTATAAAAAGTCCATTCTCTAACAGTTGATTGCATCCCATTGTTGTACGTTTATGATAATCTTATTCGAGAAATGTCTTCAAAGTTCATAAATTATCTTTCTTTCTCTTTGGATGCTCCAACAGTGGACCTCCCTTCTGCCAAGGGCCAAATCCCAACATCTGGGTGATACTGGTGGTAGGAGGACGGTTGGACCAGATGATCTTGGAGATCTTTTCCAACCGTAATGATTCTGTGATCAACCAGCTTCAGAGACTTGACAACTTTTGAGAAACTTTAATGAAGTTAAAAAAGCCTTTTTACAGCACGCTACCGTACTCTTTTCTACAGATCCTTGAACTCTGTCTGAGCTACAGCCTGACCTAATAAACAGAGCAGACCTAACTGGCAGAATGCAGCATAAATTTGTTGCTGGTAAGATTGTTCAGACAGCTTCCCAGCCTTTGTTTTTACCTCTTCTAATTTTAGCTGTTTCTTTGCTTTACATCTGTCAACTGGGACCTTTATGTAACTTTTGTATAATCTTACTGGGAAAAATAAAACTATTTAAAGAAAGAAGGTACTGTATGTAGTAGTGTAGTGCTAAGACGCATTCTGGAGGAACAAGCAGGTGGCACAGTCATTTTTTCAGTGCCAGATTTAGCTGCTGCCTGCTATCTGCTCACCTCCTACTGACTGAAAACTCCAAGGTCTAACTCTAGAAGCAGAAAGATTGGAGGAAGGAACCAAAAAACCGAGTGTGCTATTCAGGGAAGAGATGGAAAGGTAGGTGGAAAGAGATCTCTTGAGATCCCTAGGCTCATTTCCCATGCAAACTGGTACTATCACCACCATTAGATCAGGTCAGCTGAGGCTTTGGTACATCCGAGCCTGGAAAGCCTCCAACGAGAGAAGTCCAGCCTCTCCGGGTAACCTGTTTCAGTTCAGCACTATCCTCTCTGTAAACAAGTTTTTCTGAGAATCCAATCAAAAATTCCTGAGTCACAATTTTTGGCTGCTGCCCCATACTATGTCATCTATCACTACCAATAATAGTTTGGCTCCACCATCTCTGTAACTGCCCTTCAAATGCACTATTAAGTTGTCCTTTAGCATACTCTTCACCAAACTAAACAAGTCCAGCTCCTTCAACCATTCCTCACAGACTGTATCTGTGCTCCTTTCCACTTCCCTAAATTTTCCTCCTTAGTTTTAGACCACTGAGATGCTCCCTGCTTGTCCAAGTCCAATACTCTCTGACAAGGTTCTTCCAAACACTCCACATGTGGAGGGCTGAATGTTTAATATCAAGGCTACTTATTTGAAGTTATTTGACATTACACAGGATTTTTACTTAAAGACTGATACAGCAATGTACGTAAATCAACGCACAAGTACAAATTACACTTTGAGTACAGAAATGAGAGTACACAGCTGAATCACAACACATATGTGATTCCCATTACCAGTCTTTGTAACGTCCTCACCATCACAACACCAGACATCACCAGTAAGCAGATATCCAGTAAATCTGATATATCAAAGGGGAACACATGCATAAAAAATAAACAGATCTGCTCTGATGAATCTGGGACCAACCCTCAAAGTATCACCTGGGTACTTCTCGGGAATTAATTAACAGCATTTGTTAAGAAGCAAAACAGTGAGCTTAGCTCATAATCAAGAAAGAAAAGGAGCAGACACTCCAAAGAATGTCATCTGCTATTTATCAGAGAAAATAACACTTTGTGAACAAGACAGGAACAGCCACCAAAAAAACCTACAGGAATTTACAAAAGAAAACGAAACAGGATAAAAGATCGTTTTAGAAACCTGCTAGATAAAAACAATATCCCTGGAGAAAAAGGATAAGAAAAAGGTAGTAAAGGATACAATCAACAAAGCATAAATTCTAAGCAAAGGTTAGTATGACTCATGCACGATGACAGCAAGCTCTGTCTAACTGCGTCTTTTGTTCAGATCAGGCCCAAACCGATTGACACAGCCGAACTACAGGAAGGATTTCTGGGTTAACAGTGATCTATGAGAGAGAAAGGAAAGGCAGTGCAAAGGTTTACCTCTGCATGAAGGACCATATGAAAACAGTTGTCCTAAGTCAAGCCAATGGCCCTTCAGGCCTAGTCTGTGATGGAAACCACACTGGAAGTTTACAGAAAAACTGTGAAAGAGGGCAACCAGATGGATGCTTCCCCGTTACGTTTTTCCAGCTTCAGTGCCTAGCAGGTGAGGGATTCTTGAAGCAGAGGATACATTTGGGCAGCTACAGAGCAATAACGCCTCCCTAAGTTTTTCTCTTCTATTCTCAAACTGTAGGTTTCTCATTATGCAGTCACAATGTGATCTATGATGCTACTCTAAACTTGGTAAAAATGTATGTTTACATACATTTTGATATGTAACGATTTTTTTTTCTTTAGCCCGTTTCAAACCCACTGTTGGTCCCTTCAACAGGCTCCAGCAGTGCACACGTTCCTGCAGGTTTAGCCATCGGCATTCCGGGACAAACAGAGAATCTCTAACAGAAATCATCCAATACATTTTCATGCCACTGTCCACATCTGTCCCACTCTCTATATATCCTTTTTGAAAGGGACTGCCCAGAAACTCACAGAGTTGTAGACATATCTGCTTTGTTGTGTATTTCTTTTCCTTTCTGTTGCAGAGGAAACCAAAAGCTAAGCTCTAGAAGTATAAGGTATCTTCTGACCCCAGTCTGACAGCTTACGCCTTAGGACAGCTGCATTCACGTACAGCCTCTGTGGTTTGAAAACAACACTTCCCAGCACCCTCACAGCAGACTCTCACACCGCGATCTCTAACACCTCACTGGCCGGACTTGCTCAGGGATAACGACTCCAATTGCCCTTCTCATGGGGATAAGCTAGACTTCATCCCAATTATACTTTCTAGAGGTCACAGAATCACAGAAATGGTGGCAACTCTTAACCTGGTACAAGAAAAATAATGCCAGAGAATTTGAAAGTTCAGCTAAACTAAACATAACAACAGAAACACAAGGATGATTTTAAAAAATAAATCAGAGTAACACAACATTAACCAAAGAAGGGGGAAGTTAGCTTTTGTATTATTCACGGAGCTTTGCCACACGAGCTCAAGGACCTGGGAAGAACAACTTTCCTAAACTGCATGCATCTCCTAAGTCAGTCAATACTTTGATCGTAGTGATAATTACTCTAAGCACTACTTTTACAGATATGCAATCTGCTAGAATATTAGCTGACAGGAAATTAAAAATGCTAATGACTTTTGACATCTTTAATAGCACATGAATTATCAAATAAAATGGACTGTTTGAGATTGCCATTAAAAGCGAAGCCTACTGATCTTTATGAGTTTTCAGCTCAAATAGCTGCTAATGTAAATCATGTAAATGTAAGTTGACTGTGACTGTAATTAATCACTCACCTTCCCTTGTCCACCCACAATTCCTCGTGCTGAAAATTTCAAAGCTCTGTCAGGTTGTCCAACATGGATGAACGGAGGACAGCGATATACTTGTATAAACTAAGTCTAATCCTGTTACATGCTGCTGACTGGATTTTTAAATCATCTTTATGAACATCCATTTGAAAAACTCATTTTTGATAAAATATACAGGAGTGCTGTATTGCAAAAACAGTAACCTAAAGATCATATGTGTATGGAGTACTTTATAAAACTGCTATGGTGTTATCCTTATAACTACACACAGAAAAACCAAGTGGCAAATAGAAGGCTTAAAAGTGCTTTTTCAGCATAATATTGGGGTTTTTCTCCACAATGACAAATGTTGAACCTATTGTTCTATCAGTGGTAGCTGTCTGCTTGGCATAACTGCTTCCAAGGCACTTCTATCTATACAGAAGTACTTTCCACAACACAGGAGGAAGACCAATGTCAATATACCACCAAAGTTGCTACCAAAGTGTAGCAACCTATTTTGGAAGATATGGGGCTGTTTTTTCTCCCATGCCACAAACAGAAGGGCATACGGCGATCCCACATTAGTCTGAAGGGTCAGTTGTCTATATTGAGTATCAACCACCACATGGGAAATGGTCGGGAAGTTCTGCACAACAGAAGCCCAGAACAAAACCCTGTAACTACAAGGTCCCCTTCCCAGCTGTTGTTCCAAGTGGACAACAACGTAAGAACAAAAATCTCTCAGATTATTATGGACACTGCTGCATTCTTTAGTAGTAATTTAGAAAATCTCATGTGGTAAGCCACTAATCACTCCTTTTCTAACTGAAAGTTCAAATACAAGGGAAAATCAAGAACCAAACAAAACCAGAAAAAAATCTGCACAAACGCAAAAAAGGATAAGAGGAAATGAGACTGCAGGCAAATACCAGGCAAACAGCAAGGCAGGCTGTGACCATCTGTGTAACAGAAATAACCACTGACTGAGCATCTACGTGGTTACCACAAAGCAAACCTATTTCCAGATCTTAGGGAATTTCAGGCCTAAAAAATAAGATTGATGGCTAGGAATGCCACAACACACCTTGCAAGAACTACGCACGGAGCTCTGGCGTGGGTACATTCATGCTGACTGTACGTTACCTCACACCCAAGTCGCAGTTCTCAGCTGTTGTAATGCAGCAAACTGCATTTCCCAACAGTAACAGAGAGAGAAATGATGTAAAGGAAATTAAACATCCCAGTTAAGAAGCTCAATCTCAAATGTTTAGCAAACTGTTTGCAAACCAAACGTTCACTAGCCTTAGATTTCCAGCTCTCACAATTAAGGATAAGGTTTGAGAATGGCTCCATGTTCCCCCTGTCCAGTTTTACTCTACCAGTTTTTCACAGTGCTCTGCACTGGGTGGTCAGGGAGGGAGGAGAGGAACCTGAGCTCAATCCCTTCGCTGAGCCAAACCAAAGCTGGGCTACATGTCTGGCATGAGCCTGATTTCAGAAGGAATTACACAGGGTGGGAGACCTTACCTTCTGAAAATGTTAGTGAAGAGTTGTACTTTCAGTCACTGAGGAAATACCTTGTTATCTATCCTAGCCTAGCTTGCCTTTTTTCCCTACTGATATCGGGTGTTTTTTTGTTTGTTTGTTTGTTTGTGTAGAAAGAGGTCCAGAAAACACGAGGAAAACTACAACATCCATTCTGAGCTGCAGGGGCCAAAACAGCACATAGTTCCACAACTACTCTGAGGCTCCGTGGATTTGCACCTCCCACAGAAACCTTCTGAAAAAAAAAAAAAGGGTGTCATATAAGTCCACGCGAGTAGTTCTAAGAGTTTAAAAGATAATTTACATATCACAACTGCCCATCCAAAAGAGAACTCGGGTTTCCCAGACCCAACTACTCTTAGAGGTCTTTTCCAACCCAAATGATTCTATGATTCCCAAAATTAACATCAGCAAAGACTGAAACCTGAGTTTTCTGGGAAATAAGCCAAATGGCTCTACTTGTACATTCAATAGGGTCTCTTAAGAGATGACTCAAGTTTGCAAAAATCAAGAACTCAAGAATGCTAGAAATAAAGCTGATAGCAACAGTCCAGCTCACTGTTTATGTGGACGTGTCGTTTGTCACGAGAGGTTTTTTTAAAGCCATTTAATGGATGACACTCTTCTGATGAGCAAATGAAAATCCTAAATAACTGAAAAACACACAGCCTCCCTCACTCATGGCTGTACACTAAGCAAGCTCCAAGTTGAAGATCTGGCTCAGCAGGAAGTTGAGGCCAGCGGACAGGGAGGAACAGAATCGTCTCTTCTAATCTGCATCACCAGATTTATACAGAAAGGGACAAGCACTGCCAACTTTAATGGTGGCTTTTCTTAGCTTAGGAGTGATTAGCTTTGAACCCTTACTGATGCTCTTTTAGCAAAAGGTTTCTTGCAAGAATATGAATGTGTGCAAGGAACAAGAGAGACAGCCTCTCTCAGCTCTCCATAGAAGGAAGGAATGGGGGCACTGGAAAACCAACGTTTATTCAGCCATACTAGAGCGGTTCAGCCCAGCAAAACACAACCAGTATGCATTTTCTTGAAGCAATGTCAAGAAAGTATGACGCAGTACAGAAAGAAATCAAGAAAAAAAAGGAAAACAATAAAACCAAAATAAAACTCACCAACCTTTCCCTAAAAATACTAAGCACATTTATTAAAGCTTTGCTTCCAGATGATGCTTATGATCTTCGTTCCTGCTGTTCTCCGTTGTTTGTACTCTCAGGTTTCAGAAGGCACAAAGTAACCCAACAGAAGGAGTAGCAGCTGGAATTTCAGAAGAAGGAGCAAAAGATAAGAGTCCCAGAAACTCCCCCAAAATTCATAAAAGACAAGAGAAAAAACAAGAGGGAAAGAAAACAATAAATGGAAGGTAGAAAATTAAAGTTGTGCCTTGCCATAAGGCAAAGAAACCTTGAGGGAGACCTGTCAGGGAGACCTGGAGTCAGCATACAAAGACACCAGGAGTCCTAATGGACTTCTCGAAGAGAAGGCTGTGTTCTGTTTGGGGCTTACTGGACTCTCCGTAGAAACACACAATATCCTGAGTTGGAAGGGACCCACAAGGCTTCAGCTCCTGGCTCCACACAGGACTGCCCAAAACCCAAACCACGTGCCTGAGAGCTTTGTCCAAATGCTCCTTGAACTCCAGCAAGCTTGGGGCCGTGACCACTTCCCCAGTGCCTGACCACCCTCTCGGTGAAGAACCTTTTCCTAATAACCAACCTGAACCTCCTCTGCATCCATGAAGGATGTTTAAATGACCATACATGTTTATTACTAGCTTGAAGTTTCCTAATAACAAACTGTTTGCTTTATCAATGCAGATGATAATACAAAAGAACAGAATACCTACCATGTACACTGAGTGCTGTCTTAAAGCACGCTGGGATAGTGCACTACTGCAGATCTAGTGTATTTGGCAAAGGAGGAATCTGACAAAACACAGAATCTTTAAGAATGGTCTGAGATAAAAACATACTGAGACAGTCATTAAGAGCTTTTTCCTTTTCTTTTAAAGGTCACGTAAAATTCAGCATAAAGCAGCTGGAATCCTGGTGACTACATGACCCGGGAGTATTCTGAAAACAGCCATCACAAGAATTTTAAAACATTGGCAACTGCAGCATTATCAGTCAGAATGCAGATAATGATTTTCTGATTGCACAAATCAATTTTCATCACTAGTAGCAATTACGACTGCTGAGAGTAGCTATAGCTGACTACGTAGAATGCTGCAAGCAACACGTTCCAAGAATCTAAACAGGGGCGATGCTGAGAAAACAGAGCTGCTTAATTTATACTAACTATGATTCCTTATTGCATGAGGATGTCGGCATCATCCAAACACATCTGAAAGATTAACCCTGCTCATCAGCCAAGTAACTCGTTCTTAAGAAGTTTATACCTGAGATACACAGCAGAGTAGAGTCCCAGCATCTGAAGACTATGCTCTAAAGAAGTTTCAAACATAACAAAAGCTGGGAAGTGACTCAGAGTAATACCAGAACAAACCCAGATGCAAATAAAGAGGTTTGAACAGTTCTGATCCAGCTTACTTATAAATATTATGCAGATGGTTGCACTTCATAGAGCCAGAACTGAGGCATGTGAATACAAGTGCTGTTCACAGAAGAACATATACTCACTAGATTGCATTGCTCTCAGAAAAAGGCTTACAAATACAGAAAGAATTTCAACTTCACAAATAAAAGCTGTGTGTGAAAGCTGTTGCAAATCTCAGATTACTAGATCTGGATTGTTTGGGGTTTCCCACATCTTCAGGACTGAAGATGCAGACAGAGAAGAGGGTCTCCAAAGTTTCAGTTCCAGGCTATTCTGCCGTGCTCTGTTGGTTAAGGCATCCAAGGACTGTGGTGAGGCACAAAGAATAAGAGCTCCACAATAATAAAAAGCTTGATCTGCTGTTTAAAACATATATGGAACAGAGCAAATGCTAGAACAGCAAATACTTTAAAGCATTGGTTGAGAAGGAGGAAAAATTTAAACACTGGTTACTATACCAAAGAGGCTTTTGACACAGTTCCCCACAACATTCTCCTCAAGAAACTGGCTGCTCGGGGCTTGGACTGGCGTACGCTTCGCTGGGTTAGAAACTGGCTGGATAGCCGGGCCCAGAGAGTTGTGGTGAATGGAGTCAAATCTGGTTGGAGGCCGGTCACTAGTGGTGTCCCCCAGGGCTCGGTACTGGGGCCGGCCCTCTTTAATATCTTTATCGATGATCTGGATGAGGGCGTCCAGTGCACCCTCAGTAAGTTTGCAGATGACACCAAGCTAAGTGCGTGTGTCGATCTGCTCGAGGGCAGGAAGGCTCTGCAGGAGGATCTGGATAGGCTGGAGCGATGGGCTGAGGTCAACTGTATGAAGTTCAACAAGGCCAAGTGCCGGGTCCTGCACCTGGGCTGCAACAACCCCAAGCAGAGCTACAGGCTGGGAGATGAGTGGCTGGAAAGCTGCCTGGCAGAGAAGGACCTGGGAGTATTGGTTGATAGTCGGCTGAATATGAGCCAGCAGTGTGCCCAGGTGGCCAAGAAGGCCAACAGCATCCTGGCCTGCATAAGAAGCAGTGTGGCCAGCAGGTCTAGGGAAGTGATTGTGCCCCTGTACTCGGCTCTGGTGAGGCCGCACCTTGAGTACTGTGTTCAGTTTTGGGCCCCTCGCTACAGGAAGGACATGGAGGTGCTCGAGCGAGTCCAGAGAAGGGCGACCAAGCTGGTGAGGGGTCTGGAGAACAAGTCTTACGAGGAGCGGCTGAGGGAGCTGGGCTTGTTCAGCATGGAGAAGAGGAGGCTCAGGGGCGACCTTATCGCTCTCTACAGTTACCTTAAAGGAGGCTGTAGCGAGGTGGGGGTTGGTCTGTTCTCCTACGTGCCTGGTGACAGGACAAGGGGGAATGGGCGAAAGTTGCGACAGGGGAGTTTTAGGTTGGATGTTAGGAAGTACTTCTTTACCGAAAGGGTTGTTGGGCATTGGAATGGGCTGCCCAGGGAGGTGGTGGAGTCACCATCCCTGGAGGTCTTTAAAAGACGTTTAGATGTAGAGCTTAGCGATATGGTTTAGTGGAGTACTTAGTGTTAGGTCGAAGGTTGGACTCGATGATCTTGAGGTCTCTTCCAACCTAGAAATCTGTGATACTGTGATATACACACCAGTGTGTGGCTCCAGCACTGTCCATTTCCTCTTATTCCTTGACCAAAGTCAGGGCAATGTGGCCATTTATGTTCTGCTGAGGCTGGGACTGCTGAGGAGAGTGTCAAATCAGTGAAGAAACTGAACAAGAAAATTTGGAAGCCAAGAATCCCAAACACATCCCAGTGGCTAGTTACATTTAACCTGCACACTTGCTACCTTTACAAGAGAGCATTGTGAAAAACAAAAGGCTTACATACTGATGAACTGTGATCACAGCACCTTAAACAATCTCTCTCACACATTTTTTAATTAAAGAGAAAGGATAAAGAGCAACAGGCTAGAAATACAAAACAGTCCCAGTGTGCTCTTCTTCCCCTATTTAAGTTTACAGAACATGGTGTTGTGCAGGTAGCATGAAAACATCCAATCAGTGCTGAAATGGAAATCTGAAGCTCAGGTGGGAAGGTCTTTGCCCCTGAATACACTGTGTTCAGTGGTTTGCGCTCTGCAATACACAAATTGTTCTTGTTTGGTTTCTTGCGTGCTTACTGTTTTTCTAGATACAACTATTGAACTGAAATACTGGATTGATGAAATGTGCATTCAAATGGAAAAATGTATATAACCTAAGTCACTGGCGCTCAGTCATTAGCCTCAGAAACGAACCTGCGCAAGAGTAACTCTTACCGCTCTCCCTGTGCTCCAGCACACTGCCACGTGAGAGGAGGAATGTGACGGTGGAATCCTGCTCCTGATGCCCACAGACATGGGAAAGGAGGAAAAGGGAATGGAATAATACACACCTCCTTTGTGCAAAGGAGAAAGAGAGCTCAAACAGCGACTCGAGCAGCTACTCGGTTATTTGCTGATCCCCCTTCAAGAGCCTGGATGGACTGGTGCCAAAGCACTCCTTAATTCTACAGCTATTGAGAGTTAACATACCTCTTCCTCACTAGCCGCATCATTTGATTTCCTCGCACCCTGTCTATTCCAAGTCTCCTTGAATTCCAAGAGCAAGAAACTTGGCAAGAGGTCGCCAGCTACAGGGCAGCCCCTTTTATGGGGTGGGTGCCAGCGTACATTGAGGTGACATCGAAGTAGGTGGCAGCTGACATCACAGGAAGCCCCTTCGTGGCAAAGGAGGCAGATACTGAGTACCCCCAGGATCATTTTGCTCATCCTTACCACAGATATAAGAAGCAGTCTTCTTCGTTTCATCTCCAATTCATCCATGGCTCAACAAATGGGCTACCTTGCAGTGGGAGATGGTGCCGATTAGGAGAAACTTCTTAGAAAGAGTGGTTAGGCACTGGAAGGGGTTGCCCAGGGAAGTGGTGGAGTCACCGTCCCTGGGGGTGTTCAAGGAAGGCTTGGACGTGGTGCTTAGGGACATGGTTTAGTGGGTGACATTGGTGGTAGGGGGATGGTTGGACAAGATGATCTTGGAGGGCTTTTCCAGCCTTAATGATTCTATATGATCCTAATAAACCGTAACGCAGCCCACAGGATTCCAGAGAAAGAGAGAAATGCATATATGTTAATGCATACTTATTTCAATTCACAATCTTGCAATTTTGGTAGCCTAAGCCTTTAATAAAAAAATACTCAGTTTTTCCCCAATGCCAAAACATTGCTGTTCATGTTTCTAACAGGTTGAAAATTTTGGAGCTCAGCTGTGAAAGTAAGTCTAAGATAGCTCCAAAGATCCTGTTCTAATTATTTCAAATTTATATGGATAAACCAGAAACAAAAAGTTCCCTAATGAATACTGAATTAAACACTGCAATCTGCAAAGCTTTAATACTGGTGAAATTTCTTCAGAATTATACTAGAAATTTAAGAAAGTCACTTAACAATAAAGACAATAACTTTTGTCCTCCCTAATACTGCAGAGATAAGGGACACCTCTCCTGCGCCTCTGTGATCACAAACCTGTATCACATCTTGCATCAAAACCACTCTCAAAACTGCAACCAAAAATTAATTAACAAAAAAAGCATTACCATACCTCTGATTACCATAAATTTGAAAGCAAACACAAACACAGAGTATACATGTGTCAGGCACTGTAATGGAAATGCATTTGTTTTGAAGCACTGTGCATCTGCCTTACTGCAGCAGACCTTCTGGGTCTTCAGGCATGTGAAAGGTCCACGTCCACCCACAGCTATGCTTCTGCCAAAGACTGGGAAGAAATCACCTCAATAACTGGCAAATCATCAGCTTACTGCGTGTAGAGCACTGGGCTGTCATTACATACCACATATGATTAAAAATAAGAGTTGTGAATTTCATACTCACAAAATTCAATTGCTGTGGCTATACCCAATTATTATAAATGGTCACTTATAAACATCTTTAAAACTCTCCATGTGCTGGTGGCTGCAATGATAAGGTTCGCAGCAGTGTGCATAACTGCAAATCAATCCATAAGAATCCTTCCTTCTCATATGTTCAGGGCTACAATACATAAAAGCTAATTTAATCATATATTTTTATTGGCAGAAAAGGCAGGACTTATTACAGCTTTACTTAAAGTAATTTAAGTACTATGTTAGCTGGAATCATCAACATGATATTTTCAGTAAGCAAAATATAGTTGACATTTCCATACAGGCATAATAGCCATTTTCAAATATGAACTTAAATATTGTAGAATATGTTGATTTTTAAAATTATTTCAGAATACAGATAGTTCAGAATCACTGATTTATTTCCTTTTAACAACTTGAACCTGAAATTGAGATTCTGCCTCAAAAAAGAAAAAAACTGTTTGAAATTACTGAACTAGAAGGTTAAAATATTAATTTTCCAAATTTCTGTTCATCCACAGAGCTTCTCATGAAAATACAAAACATTAAAAAACCAAAATGGTAATAAATACAGCTACTTACAGTTGTTTTTTTTTATGTGTACAGAATGCAAGAGTTGAGAGACTAGATCTACTTCTAAACCAAGGTTAATTAAATTGTTTTAAGTATGACTTAATAAAAGGGAGCTAAACCTCAGTGTAATTTCAGTTGTAAACTCTCCACACAAGACATACTGGAACATTTTGTAGCTGAATTATCATTCAGCTACAGAATTCTCATTGTTCTGTTTTTATGTTTGTTTGTTTCTCTTTATGGTTTGCAGAATCAAGAGCAATGATTGCTGAGGACTCAGCAAATCTTTTGCAACTATCAAGCAGCAGTGATAAGCCATAGCCTGTCTTGAGGCTTTACTGGGCCATGATAACCCTCTCCTGAGGTCTTCTATGAGCAAAATAAACAACGTCTACATCCTGCAGTCCACCAGAAGGATCTAACCCTGAAACCCTGCTCCACTTCTAGAAGTTGCAGGGAGCTAAAGCAATGGTTCCTCAACACCATCCACCAGGTCGTGAGAGGTGACCCAGAACCAAAGCACCTTTACCATTAGCCAGCTACCCATCACAATGCAGGGTATCCCACAAGACTTTCCCAAGAACACGTAGGGATAAACTGGTCAAAGGGATTTGGGAACCTGTACTCACAGGAGGCATGGACCAAATTCCTCTCCTTCAGTCCCACACACCCCTTTCCACAAGGAAACTACTGTTCACATCTGCAGCACATCTGGAGTCTCCAGCCTACTGACAAGGCTGTGGGCTAAATTCTCAAGGAAAAGGAAAAATCAAGGCAGAAGCCAAGCTCTCAGGTAACAGAAGTCATTTCCAGTAACCCCAGGAATGACATACAATGGATGTCGAATTTTCATCGTATCTTGAAAATTGTATTTCTCCCACAGGATTATTGGCAATAGGTTCCCAAGAGATCCAGTTCTGTCCCTTTGCTACCTGGCACAAAGATCTCTTGAGCTACATTCAGCCAGTTTATCACAAATCCCATGGAGGGTACTGAAGAGTAAAAGAAAATAGGGTTTTAAAGTTGTTTTCCGGTTAACATCTCAACAGAGCATGGCATAAGGAGCAGAAAACAGAATGCTATACTGAGGATTATACCTTGCAGTGATGTGATACATGCAGATATCAATGCTTTAATCTGTCTTGGTTTTATCTTTTAAGTATATGCTTCCTGCTCACCCAGGTGTATTTTGTAGATGTGCTCACATACATCCCTTCATAACAGAGTACCAAGATTCCTAACTTCATTGCAACTCTGAGAAAATTTTAGATTATATATAAAGTGTACTAAGAATACATTTAATAAAATATGTAAAAACTCATACAGGAGTGCTAACTCTTGTCAGAGTACCAAAACACATTGAGGAAGAACAGGGGAAGAAGAGAGGATATCAGAAATGTTAAAGCATACTTATTATCCTGATTTTGCTGTTCATCTTGTAATGCTCTAAAATTATTCAGCAAGAATTCATTCCTATGAAAAACTGCCTCTGAAGACTGAGTACTTGGATCTCTCTCTGTACTCAGAGGACATCAGCTTTCCTGCCTGATAACAATCCCCAACCTCAACTGTATTACAATGATTTGTCTTCCTCATTCTTTTCTAAAACAGAAAATCCCTCTCGTGCTCAGGCTGGTTTTCCCTAGGTTTAAGTAGGCAACATTTTTCTTACAAATGTTGGGATAAACAGCCTCTAGTCTTTCAGACACTCCTTTTTCAGTTTTGGACATTAGCACGGTGCAAATTCAACCAGAAGTGTGCATCCTGTTATATGTCAAGTAACTCATATCAGTGAACATGAATGACTTGTGAATTACCTAGGAGAGCTATATTACTTTTACATCATGCAACACAATCAGTTTTCTGTAGTGTTGAGAGTCTTAAGAGAATGACTCTAGGAGAATAATGAATAAAGTGACTGATCCAGTAACACGAAGAGAAAAATAAGCTCGTGTAGTATAAAGCCATAAAATATAGAGCTTTGATACACTGATCGTCTTATCCAAGCAACATGGCACGAGTTGAGGGTCAAACATGAGCAGAAGTTAATACCACCACTCACCACCAAACTGTCAACGCTGTCAAAAATTGTATTAAGCAACTGGTGAGATGACAATCCCTAAACAACCAGTTTACACAACGTACAGTGTAAACTCTTAAAACATGAAGTGCTTGGGTAGACTGCTCTCAGAGTGACTCAACACCAGTAAGTTCAAGATGACAGGTACAGGAAGGCAGCTAAGTTGTGTAGCTTTATTTTTATTTTAATGCTTAGTACTTTTCATTCTGTAACTGCTACAGGATTGCCAGTGGCTGAAGTGATCCACCCAACTGTCATGACTGAGCAAGTTTCTCCTCCTGGCACTGCTTACAGATGCTGTCCCAGCTCTTTCTAGCAGATGCTGATGCAGTCCTTCAGGGGCTAGTTTGCATTGTTTTTGCATGATGTTGGGTGTTGGCTGCTGAGGATCACAAAGAACATCAGTGCTGGAGCTGGAAACATCACCTTATCCTGACTCCTGGTCTGCTCCCTGCCCTTAGTCCCACAGAGCTGTACAGCTGCTTCTAGAAAATGCCTTTCCTACAAAAATAATTTTCTTAAAAGCAAGAATTATGAAGCGAGGAAGTTTCCTTAACACATCAACACTGTTTTAAGGCACAAGAATAGCAGAACAGTAAACTCACTAAATGAAAACTACGGTCATATTCAGCTAAACTGCAGCTAACAGGTGCTTGCACAGTAAGGACCAGTAAACACCAGCTGAAGCCTAGAAGGGAAGGGGTAATTCGGGGCCAGTAAGTGCCAGCCACGTGGGGCTGCTCGGGCACAGAGACATGCTATGGCCAGGCCCCAGGTCAGCGGCCGTCAGCCTGTGCTTCTGCTTCTTCCGCACACTGCTTTACTTGCCCATCAAAAGACAACATGATTACTCAATTTTCTCTAGACCATTTTCAAGAGCAAACCACAGCAAACAGTATCCAGACTTGTTCAAGGGTTCAAGGACTGCAATTTTATCAGTACCAACTAAAGATAAACACCTGCTTTTTTCAATCTTGAAACACTGCATTTGTTAATATCTCATCCAATTTGCCTACACTGGGGGAAAAATAAATATCTATTGATAGGGGAAAAAAAAAACACTAAACCTATTTCCAATTCCTCTTTAATATAAATAGAAGACATCTTTTATCCGATTTCACATACCTTTACACTCAAATTCAATTAATGGCAATAAATTCCAAGGAATACTTTCTCCAAAGTGTTCTTTAAGAGCCCTTACTTCTTACCTGGTTTATTTATTGCATGAGGGATTTCTCCAAGGTGGAGTCAATAACACTGCGGCTACCTACTCCTCTAAGCCCCTGTTCCAGGACACTTAGTAGAGTACGCCAGAATTGGTTATTAAATTCCAGTTGCAGAGCCCATCCCAGTACAACAAAGGTTGGGGAAAACCTTCCCTGCAATTGCCGTAGGCTCCTGTGACACCAGGAAAAAAATCATAAGGCCCGTCTCTCCTGTGACCTTCCCTCTTTGTTGGCATACAGACAGAAGAGTCGTGCTCATGAAAGGCATGAAAACTCCTGCACTTTGAAATGAAGGGAAAAAATTGAGATACTCCCCTTCTCCCCAGAATAATCTGGGGCTATAAAGCTGAAGGAAGGCTGTTATTAAACAAAAGTAGGCAACGAGTGAAAAGAGCATAGGCAGAGTAAATTAAAAGTGTCAGTAAGTCAAGATTCCCAGCACATGAAATGGATGAAAAATCCTAAGCCAGAGAAATCCTAAAACTAAGTATATCATAACCAAAGAAACTAGGATTAAATTAAGGCTAAAATAATGATGAAAGATAAAATCCCACAGATGTATAGGTTAAAGGGTGAAAATGAACTAACTGTAAGCTGTTCCAAATAGATTCCATTTTCATTTTCATTTTGGAAAGAAAGCCAGCATACATTAAGATTTACCATACTAGGCACTGCACAATCAGCAAAACAGCACAAGAAACGTCAGGACAAAAGGTGCAAATGACACCAAAGCAGAGATACAGAAGTTGTCATTGATGAATTATTATGTAATATTTAGAATGGAAAAATAAATAGCAGTTTTGGTCATGTCAGACCCTGTGGGCTTGGTACTACAGAAAGACAATAAATAATTCTCTGTAACCCAGAGTTTATCATATGACAGAAGCAGTTAATAAAACAAACAGGAATGAAGCGGGTAGAAGAAGTGGAACAACAATTTACGACCCCAGCTGCTTTGAAGCAACTGGCTGTTCAGAACTGTTGATCTAGTCCTTTTCTCCAGCTGCCGAACTGCATTATTATATAGCTAAAAATACCTTTGCTGCTTTTTGGTTTTCCATATTCTATTCTCTTTTAACAAAACCCTATTAATTGACAAAGGAATTTTGTATGGCAGAGTAAGTGGGTCACAAGCCATACTCTGAAAGCACTAGTGAAAATGTGAAGGTTTCTGAACTCCTGATTTAGGCAGCATATGTTTGCTAAACTAGTTTCTGTTTCAGTAGTTTCTCTGTTTTACTGTTTTCCTTTGTTGTATTTTTTTTTATTTTTTTTCCCCTGGGTGTCTCATAGGAGCTACTTGAGTCATATCCCACACAGACTATGGAGAGCTTCAGCTGCTATAGCTTCATCCATAAGCTTTTGTGAAGCAGGGAGTGTTCTTAATTAATTCCTCAGACACCTCACAGCCTGAAACCGCCACCTTTATCTATCGCCTACTGCTCCCTTGCATGTCCAGGACTGCAGTGCCCAGCTCCAAGCTGTCACAGCCTTTCCCAGTGGAAGCATTCTCCCTTCAAATGAGCCCCACAGAAAGTGACAGGACCCGACTGCACAGAGTTTTGGCAAAAATAGCCTCTAAACAAAACAAAAAGCCCAGCAGTTTTCAAAGAGGATTATGTCAGCTTCTGAGGCTTGCCTCTTCTTGCACAGAGCGAGCTAAGCACTTGAGGAGTAAAATGAAGTCCAAGTAGTGGCAGGTTTACGCAACTGGCACCCTCACAGAAAGCGTGTGCCACTTGCACACTGCAAAAGGACTAGAAAGTCTGCCAGGCAGCATTCAACGTGCCGGTGTTGGAAAGAGGAGAGAAAATTTGTCTTTTTTACCTTACACAATTTTTGGGGGGTGACTCTGCACGTAACCCATCCTGTACACATGTGCACGCTCACACAGAGCACAGACAGATCAGTCCTTAACAGAGATCTACTTCATTTCCCATCAGCAGAGAGATTCGTTTGATTACCAAAGAATAGGACAGGGGAAGTACATCAGTAAGCAGAGCCTTTTAAGAGGACTGGGCTTATTTCTCCAGGAGCTGAGTAACGTGACATAGGGCTTTTTATTCCTGAAAAAGAGGTGAAGTGAACTAGGAGCCAAATATTTACAAATGCGATGCAGCCTGATCTGATCAGTGTTTTCTCCCTATATTAAGACATTTGTTAATCACTCATTCCATAATTTTCCTACAATGCTTGCTGAATATATTAAAACTATGCATCTCTATACATTCAATCACATACAGAAATTTTCTACTGCTTGACTGGGGAGTCATGATGCCAGTGGCTCTCATAGCTTGCCACTCTGAAGACAAAATCATAATTAATACTTAGTATAACTAGGCATTCCATCTTAAACTGTAATTACTTTCCACTTCAGAACTACAGTAGGAAGTACCTTCCTACTCTCAGGTCTCCCAATGCATGGTCAGCTTGGAAAAAAAAAACAGAACATTATCCAATTTCCTAAGGGAGTAAGATACTTGCTAACTGCTGAGAACAAACAGCAACTATTCTTGTATAGCATAGGAGATGCACTGTGAGAAATGACACACATTCCCCTGTCTATATTCTGGAAAATCACTGCAGCTGAATGAAACCCCAGTTCCTCAAAAACACGGAATATGGAAAACTAGAACAGTTAAACGCATATGAAAAAGGGGAGCAAAGGGTTTGGGCCTAACAAGAGGCAGGAATAAACTTCAGTGTAAGTAATTGCAGCTTAAAGAAAAGGTTCCGCAGAAACAAGTTGAAATGAGATTTCACCAAAAACCTTACTGCCTGCAATACTGCAGCAAGTTATAAACACGTCCAAGTACTCAGAGGAAAAGAAAATGGCATCAGCACTGCAGCTGAAATGGCAACTCACCTGATATACAAAATAAAGTGGTTAAAATTCCAAAAGGCTTCCATCTATATATTACTTATTAACCCTACTCAGTACCTTTCTGTAATAAACCATTACAACCACATCACAGCGAGGGAATGACAAAAGATAAGTAAAAAGAAAATATCCGTAAAAAGTCATTAATCAAACCCTCTTTATTATAGAAAGGAATGCAGTAATTAAAAAACAATTTCAAAACCACAATCATTCACTCGATCAGAAATAAAAAAATAATAATCCTTACCTCGGCGTTCTTATTCCTGGCTTCTCTCCTTGCTGCTTTTTCTTTTAGCCTTTTCTCCTAGAACAAATAAGAAGATCCACAGTTTTAAAACAAATTCCTGGTATGTTTTTCTTCTAATATTTTAAGATTAAAATTCAGACACCGAGATGTTTAATGCACATCTAATATACAGGTGGAATTCATCCTACACATTACTGATGAAAAATGATATAAAAGATCTGATTGAGATATTATTTATAATTCTTGATCTTTAAAGGAAATCAGAACTATAAGAATGGTTCAAACTTACATTTCATCTTCACTGAGACTTGTTACTCTTAAAAAAATGATGCAACTAGGCATTTTGACAGTTAATTAGTACTTTGACAGAAAGTTAGAACCTGTCTGTAACAGGTTAGTTAAAAATCACACCAAGAAATCAGTTTCCTTATTCGTCCCTGTTTTAATATGAAACCCAATCTATTTAACAAGCAAAAATGATCATTTCCCTAACTTCTAAACTGCTAAAGCCACTGGAGAATGAAAGCTAAACCATATTCTCCCTAGCTTTCATATCTCCATTATGAAGTAAATGCTACTGCAGAGTTTTTATTAGTAATCGCATATCGATTCAGAAGCCCTAAGAACATCAAGCTGCCTCCACCAAAGGGATTCTGCTATGTGAAAATGAGTGAAAAGCAGTGATAAAATTCATTCAGAGCTGCCAGCCAGATTTTTGAACACCCAAAAGTAGCCAAGATCTTTAATGTAATTGTTATTAATTGCCTTGGTTGTTTGTTGTTGTTGTTACTGAGATTTGCTTATTTTTAAACCATCTTAAAGATTATGTTATACTCCGTCAGGTCCTTGCAATTTAACATCCTTTCAGTTATTGGTTTCATGAGGTAAGGACAGAAATTCAGACTAGGGCACCCATCAGTGAGAAAAGCACACCACTCCTTATTTTTCATTTGTCTTAGCAATGCTAATGACATTGGTTATTCAAACTTTTTAATGCCAGCATAAAAAAGCCGATGCAATGCAATGCTCTCTGTTTCTTTACGCAACATAAGCTGTCCCTAGCATCAGCACATCTAGAACCAAGTCCACATAAAATCCCTTTACCATCAGTCCCAGAACAACACCTCAGCATGGAGGACACTCAAGACCATTTCATGGCATGCGGTCACATTTCAGATCACTTTGGGGAATAACGAGAAAGCGCCAACTGTCCTGGTGCCATATCATCACAATGAAAGAAGAGTCACCATAAAATTAATGAGTAAGGTGATCTGGTCGGGAAAAGCACAGATGACAATGTCAGTGCTAGCTGGGGATGACAGTATCAAAGCTACGACTGCACAGAGACCGTGGGGTAAGGGACACCGACGCAAAACATTCAGGTCCCTCTGTCCCATTTTTCTGTTGGTCAGCCTTCATCCTCTTTTCCCATGCCTTATTGCTGCACTATTAATTCCCAACAGACATTCCTGCTGGTGCTGTTGAGTCTCTAGCAGATATTTTTGCTGCAGTCTTTTCAGCTGAGGACTGACAAAGGCTTATTACTCTGCCACGTAACTCTACTGCCAAGCCAATTTCAATTTTCCAGCACTAGCCCCAGTTTTACCAAGGCGTATTGGAAGCTACCACACAAAGCTGCTTGGAAAAGCAGTGTGGTTCATGTGCAGAGATGGGAAAAGAAGAACACAGCTGCCACGATTTTCAAAAACGGTGTCTAAATTCAACTTCTTCTGAGACTTCTGTCTGGTATGTGCCAGTTTCTATCCTCCCAACTACCCAAACTACAGAAATGTTGGTTTTCTTTCAAACGTTGAGTAAATCAACCTTTCCTCTCCAAATCAAAACTGAACAGATCGAGTTCATCCCCAAAGGAAGGCAGGGACAAAACTGCATGACGTCTGTGTCTCTCTGCTTTGCACAGTTCTCCAGTGCTGTTCCTGACAGCTTTGCACACTAACACCTCAGCACCTCCAGACCTACACGCCAGGGCATTCAACACATGCCATAAAACAAACCCAAGACATCACTGGAGTCAGATCTAACACAGCTCTCGTATTATTTCAGGTATTTTAAAACACAAAAAAGCAAGGAAAAATAACAATTATATTTAAGGGCATGTGAGCCAAAAGAAGCCCCTGGGAAGAAGCCCATGCTACCTGCTGTGGACACAGTCAGAATGCTCTGCAACAAACGAGACCCACACATCCTGAGCACAAGCCCGCTGCATCGCTTAACCCTCAGTCCCCAAGACAGACAAATCACCTAGCAGCACAGACATATGCTGGAAAGAAAAAAAAGAAAAGAAGAAAAAAAAACAAAACGATTTTCCAAGACCTCAAAACAGTAAAACAGTTTGTTCTTTTTTTTTTTCCATGATCATAATTTCCTGGGAGTGTTACTGCATCTTAAATCAAACTGATTTTGTTTATTTGCCAATATGTATTGGCTATATTAAACTGATTGCAGAACACCTTTCAAATTGCCAAAACCTTCATCATTAAAACACTGCAACCTTTACCACCAACTTTACGTGACTTATATTTAAAGGTCCCTGCCAACCTAATTAAAACAAGAACAGGTAACAGACTGAAATAGCTCCCTGATTGACAATAAATGGACAAAGGAAAGAAGAGATAAAGCCAGTTCATCGGGATGAACACTGCTGTGTTTAAATATACAGTGGCACAAAGAATGAAGACCTGGCTTCTTTCTGAATGCCAATAATATGAAAGACAGGAGTAAATGCTTTTTCTTTCAAGTATGAGCCAGGTACCTTTATGAAAGAGAAAAGAGAGAAGGGGAAAAAAGTTGGAAACACTCAATGAATTAACTTGCTCCAAGCAGAAAGCCCAGTAATGCGGACTTCAGCAAAGGTAAAAGGATATTAGACAGGATGTTACCATATTCCAGAGGGAGATATTATTCCTTCTCTTCCAAGTCAAATCTGTATTCATTTGATCATTTTTACTTACGCTTTTCTAATGCTTTTACTGAAGTTTTCCACTGTCTCCCACCCTTTTTCTAAATGCTTTAGTTGGGCATTCTTTGCTCTTTCAGGTCACCATTGCTCTCTTATTTTTCTGCTAAAACTGTGATCCCTTTTCAAACTTTACTTCTGAGCTAGAAAATAACTCACCAGATATTACAAAGCAGGATAAAGCTGTTTTTAAATTGGATAGAACAGAAAATTTTAGATAGAAAGTTTTTATGGTATATGAAAAGACAGTGTCTTAACTACAGCCACAGGCTTAAACCAATAGAGTAACAGTTGAAGTTCCTGCTCAAGGGATTTACAACAGAGCACTGGAACGACAGCTATGAAAGCAGAAGATTGACATAATGCCACAGCAGAGCAGTATGCTGGACAGCATAATATATGTAAGTCTCTAAAGAGACAAAAGGTCTCATAGGTGCAGAGACTGAAATCAGGAGTACAAAACAACAACAGGAAAGAGAGGTGTTACCAGGACCTTTTTTTTTGGTAAGACTTGGTTCCTTGTCAATGAAAAACAAAACCGAATTTCATATAGAGTGCATCTACATTAGCACTTGGTTGGAATTAGGAGTGTGTTTCAAAAAGTAACACCCTCATCAGCCCCACTTACGTTTTGCTTCACGCTACGAGGCAGTCTCCAGGAGCACAGCTTACACACTCCAACCAGTGCTGAGCATTCACAGGATCATTCAGGCTGAGGGACACATCAGGAGGCCTCTGCTCAGCCTGGTCCAGCCTCCTGCTCACACCAGCGTCATCTCTGAGGTCAGACCATGCTGCTCAGGGCTTCATCACTTTGGGTTAAAATCCCAAGGATGGAGACTGCAGAACATCTCCAGGCAACCCATGCCTCTGCCTGACTGTCCTCACACAGAAAAGGTTTCTACTTCGCCCCAAGCTGCACCTCTTGTTTCAACTCATGCCCATGGCCCTCTTGCTCTGCCCTGCTCTGTAGAGCCCGGCTCTCTCCTTGATGACCTCTCTGGAGGCACTGGGGGCTGCTGTGAGGTGCGCAAAAGCCACCCCTGCTCCAGGCTGACCAGACTCCCCCAGCCTCTCCTCACAGGACCACCGCCTCAGTGACTTCTGCCGAACTCTCTGCTTTGTCAATGCCTTCCCATGCTGGGAGTCCCAAAACTGGGTGCAGTATTCCAGACAGGATCTCAGGAATGCTGAGGAGATCACTACCCTCAAAGCGATTCAGTTCAAGGATCTCAAGAATGCTGAGGAGAACAATCGCTTCCCTCAAAGTGATTCAATTCAAAGCATCAGGTAAGAGGTAGTCGGGTGTAACCTCACCACCACCTCACAGTGCGCAGTCTGGCTCTCAGCACAAACTACATTACACTGCAAACTTGCTTGCTGATGCAGGAATAGCCATCATGCTTTAATGTAGGCTTCAATGCAGGAAAACAATCTTACTGTGGCACTGCTTAGATTTATGTGCAACTTCAAGCACATGCATCAGTACATACAGCACGCTATCCTGAAAAACCACGTGCTGAACAAGTGCCAAAACACTTTTCCCCAGCCAGGACTTTATTTTCTATTACCTAATGGACAAATTGTAAATTTTACTGTGCCAAAGTAATATTACCATGTAATAAAGACACCCTATTATATACGAGTGCATAAAACCAGAAATTAACTGTATTGCCTTAAGTTACAAGGAAATGCTTCAGCATAGCCAGGAACATAGATTTTCAAAGACTCATTTTGAGTATTTTAACATGATGTCACACTTCCTCATTTCTACTGCTAGGAAGAAATATGGGCACATGCAGAACACACATGGACAGCATACTGTAAGACAGTTGTAAAAAAGTAATCACACGAGGCAAAGTTTAACCAAACAATCTGATATTGATTTATTTCCTGTCAACAGATTCTGTTCATCTATGGATATGCCTGTAGCTATCTGTACCTACTCAGTGTCTAACATTGGTTTTCATAGACGGGAAAAAAAAAAGTTACACAAAGTCTGGATTTTCTTGGAATACTTAACACAGACCACGATAAGAATACCAGATTTTATCACTATCCTATCAAGCTATAAATCATAACTTGTAAAAATAGCACATAATTTAGAGACAAAAAAAAATCCTAGCATAGGAAAACAAAAGGTTGTTTCAACGTATGAATACTTCATTATACATGCTACTGGCTGACTATCTGTAAGGCATAACTTCACATCATAGCACCACAAGGTTGTCAGATAAAGTTTTAAAGCATCACAGTTTGATTAAATAGTCTGGTCTACAATGGTGAAGTCAAGTATGCGTATTTTGTTTTGCATTTATATTGAATTGTAGCTCTCTTTTGCACCTATATAGCATCTTCTTTACAGTTTAGAGCTAGCTATGTGCTTTTGGGGCTATCAACATTAAGCGCGATAAAGAAGTTTAAACAAAACTCAGTGAAATAATTTGCTGCAACTTAACTTGGCCTCTTTAGATGAAAAACAAGCAATCTCACATTAAAAGACAAGGGCCAGAACATTCTTTTATTATCTGATGTCAGCAACATGATGGGTTTTGAACAGCTGCTAAATACAGATTATCAGGACATCATTTGCAGAGCAGTTGGGACAGATCAAGGACCACAGGTTCATGGACTTATGGAAACAGGTGAGGAGATGGGATTAATGTGCCTGACTAGCACAACATAGGACTGAATTAACTTCTATTACAATACATATCCTGGTTTAGAAAGAACTTTATCTAGATTTTAAAAACCTTTCACTGAAGGACAGTACACCACAGTCACTCAAAACTAGCTGCTGTTTCTAATCTGATCTACGTATCTTTATTTTTAGCCCCTGGAACTTTTCTTCCTCTATCAACTACTCTGAAGGACCCCATGTAATCAAAGTTCAGGTACTTACATAGATACATCCCAGTCATGCAACCTCCTAACTTTCTTTTGCAAGATAGAGAAAATCAGGTCCACATGTCTCTCAGCATTTAGGTCTACTTTTCTGAATATCCCAGAAACAAACATATCTGAGATCTCACTATCTGCCCAACCATACTTGTCACTTGTTTCTATGCTCAGTAATTCTATCATCCCCTTTCATAGCATCACAGAATATCCTGAGTTGGAAGGGACCCACAAGGACCATCAAGTCCAACTCCAGGCTCCACACAAGACCACCCAAAAATCTGACCCTATGTCAGACAGTGTTGTCCAAACGCTTCCTGTACTCCAGCAGTCGCGGTGCCATGCCTGCTTCCCTTGGGAGCCTGTTCCAGTGCCCAACCACCCTCCTGGTAAAGGACTTTTTCCTAACAACCAGCCTATGATTATATTAAATATTTATCTAGCTGCATGCTAGACATTTTGTCCAGAAGGATTCTGTAAGAAACAGTATCGAAAGCTTTACTGAATTCTGAAAAGATTACATCAACTGACTTCCCCTGGTCAACTAGGCAATTAAGTTCAGGACTTTCCCCTCATGAACTCCTGTTGGTTACTACCAATGGCTGCATTTATCTTTCAAGTGCTTTTCAGTAACTACCAGAATAATCTTCTCCATCTTCTTTTAACAGGCCCTGATGTGACACTGGCAGGCCTGTAATAGCCAGAGTCTTCCTTCTTGCCTTTCTTAAAAACTGGATCAGCATTTGCCAGCTTCAAGTCAACCGGGACCTCCCCAGGCTCCCAAGACCATTGAAAAATAATTGAGAGAGGTCTTGTGATGACATCAGCCAGCTCTCAAGTATTATCCCTGGGTTGAATCCCATCAGGCCACACAGACTTGCACGCATCCAGATGGAGCAGCTAATACTGCACAAGTTCAGGGTTGGCTGGGGATCACGCCAGAAGAATCCCACTGCAATAGTTCACATCAACCTGATCAGCTAGAACATGCACCCAAATCTCTCTCAATGTCTCCATCTCTAAGAGAAGAGCTCAGTCCTAAAAATATGTTCCAAATTTCTTATTCCTAGAAATCTGTATTCATGCCTGTCTTAAAACACAACTTTCTTTGTTCAAGCACAGCTTAGCAAGAAAGTCTTCTTCCATTTCACCGCAAAATAATCTTGAAATAGCACACCGTGAAGAACAAATCCCATAGTCCCACTAGAAACATCTACTTAATCAGGAGCCACTGGTTTGGGATGTTGCAGTTGCTGAAGTTTTAGTCCCTTTAATTTGCACAACGTTAATTTTGTTAAATCTAACTTATTAATCAAAACATTTAAGTGAAAAGCTTGCAGAAAATTCAGTATATTCCATAGATTTATTTACCAAACCAGATTCTGTTCTGATAAAATTACACATACATGCACATTTTACTACACTTACTTTCCACAAAACCATACTAGTTATTGATACTCCCTTCATTCAGTTCTTCGTTAAGGCAAACTTAAGTCAGTCATTTTATTATTCTGCTGTAGATTACCAGCAGGGTAAGTTACCAACTTATTATCCTTAAAAGTATTATCATGGTAGTTCTCAAATCCTTCCAGAACTCTCCTGCTGTTTCAAGACCTTTTTTAAACCAACATTAATGGTATTACACAGCTCAGAGGCCTTCTTGATCAGCTTTTAAAATTTTCCTGCGAAGTACCATTCTTTTCCCCCAGTTACACATCAAGTTCATGAGGACGGTTAATAATCTCAGTGATTACAGGAATGAAAATCTGTAATCATCATATAGTTTGACTATATCATTTGGCTTTCAACTACACAAAAAGCAGTTACAGCTACTGCACCCTTCTACCTTTTCTGCATTAGAACTGGCAACTGCTCTGCCTAACAAGGAGCCAAAACCATGGATATAAAACTGCTTCTGTTTCTAATATATGGAAAAGTTAGAATCTTAGCTCTGCAACTGACTTTTCAATTTTTCTTCTTTCACAGTTGGATTTTAAAACAAAAATTCATACCCTTTTTACTTCTCCCTCAAGACACTAACACATTTATTAGAAGACAAAACTCTAACATTCCCATTCTGTGTTCTTAAGTTGAGGCAAAAAAGGAACGAATAATAACAGCCCTCTCTATTTGGTGAGGTTAGGAATATGTGAAAAATACATATAAACTCTGTTTATATGGATCAGCCGTAGTTTTTAGATATAAAAACAAAGAACTGCACTTTTGAAAGCTGAAAGTTCTTTTTTTTTTTTCTCCCAGAAAGCCCCTTTTTCTTTGACTCTCTTCTTTCTACAGTTGAGAGTTCATTTTATTTTGTCCAGAGGTTTAATGGCAACATTAAAAAAATACACAGTTTATTGTCACGTGTTATTAATAGATTTATTTGACATAGTTCAACAAGGCTAAGTGCAAGGTCCTGCACCTGGGATGGGGCAAACTCAAGCACAAATACAGGCTCGGCAGAGAATGGATTGAGAGCATCCATGAGAAGGACCTGAGGTGCTGGTGGACGAGAAGCTTGACGTGAGCTGGCAATGTGTGCTTTCAGCCCAGAAAGCCACCTGTACCCTGGGCTGCCTCAAAAGCAGCGAGGTCAGCAGGACAAGGGAGGGGATTCTCCCCCTTCGCTCTGCTCTTGTGAGACCCCACCTGGAGCCCTGCATCAGCTCTGGGGCCCCCAGCACAAGAAGGACATGGAAGTATTAGAACAAGTCCAGAGGAAGGCCACAAAGATGATCAGAGGGCTGGAGCAGCTCTCCTGTGAAGACAGGCCAAGGGAGTTGCGTTTGTTCAGCCTGGAGAAGAGAAGGCTCTGGGGAGACCTTACAGCAGCCTGCCAGTACCTGAAGGGGGCCTACAGGAAAGCTGGGGAGGGACTCTTTGTGAGGGGGTGGAGTGATAGCACAAGCGGTAACAGCTTTAAACTAATAGAGAGTAGGTTTAGATTAGAAGAAATTCTTTATTTAGATGGTGGTGAGGCCCTGGCACAGGTTGCCCAGAGAAGCTGTGGATGTCCCATTCCTGGAGGTGCTCAGGACCAGGCTGGATGGGGCTTTGGGCAACCTGGGCTGGTGGGAGGTGTCCCTGCCCATGGCAGGGGGGTTGGAATTAGACAGTCTTTAAGGTCCCTTCCAACCCAAACCTCTCTATAATTCTATCACATTAGTGTTTTTTTCTTTCAGCTTTTCAATTTCTGAATAGCTTCTGAGTGTTTTTTGCTTTTTGTTCTGTTTTACAATAAATGTCTCTCTTCTTTTTCTTAAGGAATTTCTACATAGCTAATAACTCAGATTTACTTGAAATAAATTCCTGGTTTTGGTGATGCACAGCAGTTTTACCAGCCTTAAATTTCACTGACCTCTTCTATTTGCTTACCCATAGGCATGAAATAGTCTCACTCGATACAAGTAATGCATCATTCCATATTTAGCCCTGAGAGCATTAAAATAGCCTAGGGCAAACGTATTTCCTATAAAAATTTCATGTTCATCTGAGTCTGAAGCTGTTGTTTTTGTTTTTGGTTTCTTTGGTTTGTTTTTAAATGCTAAAGAACTCCTGCAGGGTTTGATCAAAACTTTTAACGCTGCATTTTTAATAATCGATCCTTTACCTACTGGTGCCATATTTTGGAGCTACCAATCTATCACATTTAACAGCTGAGGCCATGGTGTACAGTTCTCACAACTGGTCAGGGTTTGGAACAAGTCACTCTGTTGCCTGAAAAATTCTGGTTGTCATTTGCCAATAAGGCCTTGCTAGTTGATACCAGTACCAGATATCATTTCTCCATATCTACTATATTTTTGTAGGACATAGAGACTCCAGAGTCAGCTGTGCTACAGAAAATACACACACAGCTGTTCAAAAATTCACAGCATCTCTTATATACTGGCATCATCATATTCAAAAGCTGGTTTCCACCCAGATTTTAAAGCGCAGATGTGCTCTGAAAAGTGACTTAATAAATAGCACTGTGGTATCCCACATTTGTCTTCTCTCAGATTTCACACCAGGTCTGTGCTGCTTACACACAAAAGAGTTTTTTTTTCAACTGCTCAGCTTGCAAGCAACTTGGGATCTGAAAATCCTGCTCTACTAAACACGCCACCAGCCCATAAAGCAAGATTAATCTTCTAGCTACACAGTCAGCATGCACATGAGCCAACATAGAAACAAATGATGCCCTCCTCCACAGTGGTTTTGTTCTGCACAGGTAGACAGAATAAAAACTAGAAATTAGTGAGAGCTATTTATTATTTTTAATAACTTAAAAGTAAACAGGAGAGAGCTGAATACACAGAGTAAGAAAATTCCATTTCAGCAGTCACTTTTTTAGCCATCGCTACATTTTATTTAGCATTTGTATTTTGTATATTTTCTGTCTTTAAGTGTGTATTTTAATATCTGTTTTCTAATAAAGATTAGCAAATCATCTACGTGCAAGCAGTGGTCCAACTACCAAATTAAAAGAATGTTCCCAAATGGAAGATCAAATTGAATAGACATTGAATATTATTTTCAACCAAGGGAAAAAACAGAAATTAGGTTAAAAAATGGTCACTACTGAATAAACAAATGTTAATGTCTTCAAAGAAAAAAAAAGTTTTTGTGACTTCGGTGATTGATTTTTCTTTTAGTCTGTTAACATATGGTTGTAGACATCTATTAAATAATCCCTTTAAACAAAAAACTATATGAAGATAACAACGTAAACCCCATCCTTGGGGCTGATGTTTATTTAATAGGTAGGGAAAATGAAACACACAGGTTTAGTATGACCTGTTTAAAACAAAATAGGCAAAGTGTGAAAGTGCATCATCAAAAGCATGTGAAAGATGGCCCAATGACAAAACAACAATCTTAAACATTATGCAAGCAGTGGAAAAGGTCTTAAAGGTAATTGAAAAAGGCATCCTCAATTAAGAGAAGAAAAAACAAACTGGAAGAAATTGACCCTTACAGGGCATAGTTAGAACAAAACCAAAACAGGAAAACAATTGAAAAAAATGAAAATGATTCCTTTCTCATCTAACATCTGAACACATCGAACATGTTTCTGGGGCAGATTTTTTTTAACAAGTTGCTAAGTAATTTCAATAGGCCATCTGTTTTGAACATATGTATACTTAACACATGTATACAAATATATACATACAGTTTGTTTCTAACAAATAGCTTTGCAAAATTAACAAATAAGAAAGATGTTAAATTGTGGTAATTAAAATACAGAGGCAGTCCAGTAACATTTTTTTCTTTTTTTGGTGCACATTGCCATCAGAGCCAGTTTCTGAACCTCCAAAAATGAATGGGATTCTTTCAAATGAATACATGGACACTTCCATCAAAACCTATGCATATTCATATACAAACAATAATGTGTAGAGGTAAAGGTAACCCTAATTCAACTTAAAATACGCTTTCAAAATAATTATATCAGGGATTCAGCTAGTTAATGAAGCTCATAATTAACATTTAAAACCAAACAGAAAACTTAAGGACAAATTCAATGGGAGTTGCACTGCAAAAAATGCCAGGATTTTAAAGAGAATGGAGGAAAGTCTGATCAAGATGCATATTGTCTAATTCTTCCACTACTTTCTGTTTTACAGGAATTATACCTTTTAAGACTGAAAATTCATAACTTAGATGGGTCACAGACTCTGAGCTGCCTTAACTCATACACCATCCTGAAAGGCGGCAGATAGCCCAGAGCTCCCTGTGCCTGCTCATACAGATAAAGGCATCAGCAGTACCCGAGCGCTGAGCAAACAGAGGGTGCAGTCCCCATCAGAAGCTGCTCGCTTGTCTCGAAGACCCAGGAAAGGCAGAGGCTGGCATTCTGTGCAGTCATGCCATTACATCCTACCCTGACAACATGATGGCTGCAACCCCACCTCAGCTGAAGTTAATGTAAGCTTGCATTTCTTCAGCCTCCCCCCACCTTCCACTTGCAAATTCCTGCTTACAAGTGGTATTGGCATTCATCTGATCAGGGTGTACTCAAACCACCTACTCTGTTACTTCATTTCCTTCTTTTCCACATCAGTAAGATGAGGCCAAGAACTCTGATTTTGCTGGAAAACTCTTAGAAAACATTGAAGGGCACTTCAAGTTTTAAGTGCAGCCCATCCAGCTTTTGAAGTGAAGAAAAAAAAAGCAAGCAATGAGCAAGCTGCTGCCTCCGCCAGCAAGGCCAAACAGATTCTGGTGCTGACTGAAAAAGGATGTCTGTCAACCCACCTGTCAGTGCCCAAACCCCTTATCTTAATAGCTCTGCACTTGGGCTATAACAGCAGCATTGCCTGCATACAATAGCTATGAAAGTGCTCAGACAGGCTTTCTAATGAAGTAATACTCTCTTGATTTATTTTACACATCTCTCCATCTCTAATACTTCTCTTTGCAGCTGAGCTAAACACTCCTCTCAGCTGCTACTTCCTTTCCTTTATGTCCTGCTCCCACACTGGCGCACTCCTTACATGACAGAACAGTACCATCCCCACACAGCACCACACTAAGCCAACTGAACAAATACACCGAAATCTGAAAAATTTCACCTCATAGTGAAGGACTAGTTCAAGTGCTTAACTTAATAAAGAGTACATTTTTCCCCCTTCAGATTATTTCCTTTGAAATACGATGCAATCTTTCCTCAGAACTAATGTATTGATCATTTTCCAGCTACAAATACTATTTTTCAAGGGTTGCTTTATCTTCCAGCACACCAAATGGTTTGTGTTGCCTAACATCTATTTATTTCTTTATCAACTGGACATAATTTCTTTTGTTTATCATGAGTAAAAACGAGAAAAAGAAAATCCCTGGAGGGTCTGTTCTGCTTCTTGAACTGTTATTCACAGTACTCAGTGATCTATTACAAGTATTTTCACAGAATCACAGAACTGTAGGGGTTGGAAGGGACCTCGAAAGATCATCAGGTCCAACCCCCCTGCCAAAGCAGGTTCCCTAGAGCAGGCTGCCCAGGTAGGCGTCCAGACAGGCCTTGAATATCTCCAGAGAAGGAGACTCCACAACCTCCCTGGGCAGCCTGTCCCAGTGCTCCGTCACCCTCACCGTGAAGAAGTTCTTTTGCATGTTGGTGCGGAACTTCCTGTGCTCCATTTTGTGGCCATTGCCCCTTGTCCTGTCCCCACAAACCGCTGAAAAGAGGCTGGCCAAATCCCTCTGTCTCCCACACCTCGGGTATTTATACACATTGATGAGACCCCCTCTCAGTCTTCTTTTCTCCAGGCTGAACAGACCCAGGTCTCGCAGCCTTTCCTCACAGGGAAGATGCTCCAGGCCCCGTATCATCTTTGTGGCCCTCCACTGGACTCTTTCCAGGAGATCCCTGTCTTTTTTGTACCCGGGAGCCCAGAACTGGACACAGTACTCCAGGTGAGGCCTGACCAGGGCATTTTTAGTATTAATTTTTAAAATTATAAACCAAACATGTTTAATCATAAATTTTCTGTCATCGATGGAAATCGTTTGCAAAAACAGGTTAGGGTCTGGAGAGACAAGGCCCAGAGCTCCAGATGGAGGGGCCCAAAGGAAGGGGCAAGTTCGAGGAGCTCCCCCCAAAAAACTCTTTCACCTGGGCCATGGCTGGGGCTGCAGTCAGGAGACAAAGGCTACAGCTTTAATTGGAAATAAACCCAAAGAGTGCAGTATGGTGTGAGGTATGTAACGGAAAAATAACCACTATAAATACCAGCTGACATTTTAACTGATTTGATCTGATCATTCTTCTCCTGCTGGTTAAAATCACCATCATTACTGCTTTTAAAATTAAATTTGCTGTTTAATTCTAACCTTCAGCTAATTTAGGTTATAAAGAAAAAGAAATCTTCCTCCATAAGTAAACTTACGTCTCGTTTTCAAGTCTAAAAAATTGTCAGCAATAAGATCACACACAAGGTGCCCCTTTCATTGTGTCAATTCCATTCACACAGATTTTCACAGTCATGGTTAGGTGACCATAGATATCCAAGTACTCTCTCTGAGTATGCTCAATATACTGTATAACTATACTATTTTTTCTGCCCCTAAACGCATCCAGACATCTTCATGTTTTTTATGCATCAGCTCTAAACTGAGTACCATGGCTGTTATATCAAGCCTCTTCTTATGACTCCAATTTTTCTTCCTTGGAGGAAGCATCAATTCCAGATTCTGAAGAATGGTATGTGAATTAATACAAAATTAATAAAGTTTGTTTCTCTCCTACTCTCCTTCCTTCATATATATATATATACAACCATAAAGTCACAGAATGGCTTGGGGTGGAAGGGACCTTAAAGACCACCCAGTTTCAACCCCCTGCCATGGGCAGGGACACCTCCCACTGGACCAGGTTGCTCAAAGCCCCATCCAGCCTGGCCTTCTGCCCTTCCAAGGATGGGGCATCCACAGCTTCTCTGGGCAGCCTGTGCCAGGGCCTCACCACCCGCATTGTGAAAAATGCCTTCCTTATATCCAATTTAAAACTTTACTCTTCTAGTTTAAGACCACTGTCCCATGTCCTTTCCCTACAGGCTCTGGTAAAAACTCTACATCTTTCTCATAAGCCCCTTTTCTACACTGAAAAATCACTGAGGTCCCCCATAGCCTTCCTTTCTCCAAGCTAAATAATGCCAACTGTCTCAGCCTTTCTTGATAGGAGAGGTGCTCCATCCCTCTGATCATCCTCATGGTCCTCCTCTGTACCCGCTCCAACAAGGCCAAGTCCCTATAATGCTGGGGTCCCAAAGCTGAACACAGTACTCCAGGTGTGGTCTCACAAGAGGTCTCTATACTGATGTAAAAATGAGAAAACATTCCTTCTGACATCCATGCTTAAATCTACCTGGATGGTCTCTCTAGGGATACCTGGAATTTAATGATGTAGTTTGTAAGAATACCTAGTTAACAGAGAGACAAGCACAACAAACAAAAGTAGTAATAAATTTCACACCAAATGCACTTAAACAAGCAGTGAATAATAATAGATAGACCACTAGAGGAACCACGCAAGCGCAACCTTGAAGAGGTTCACACAGACCTTCATAACTAATCAGAACAAGAGAAGCAAGATTATCTTTTTTATTGGTCTCATGGGAAAAAGCAAACTTATTATGGAGTATTTAAAAGGCATTGTGAGACTGTATGGAAAGACCAACATCTCAAAGACCCAAGGTGTGAAAGCCACTCACTATGTAAGGGCCCTGCCTTGTGGGTAAGGATATTCAACATAATTACAGCCCACGCTGTTATTTAAGGGATCAATGAATACTAATGTGCTTGTGAATCAATGGAGTGAGGGTGTTTGCATGTTCTGCTAGCACACATCAACCCTGATCAGACCGGAAGAAGGAATAAAACTGTGTGCTGCCTGCATGTTTATTTTCTGCCTCTCTTGTCTCTGTGGCCAACCATGCATGCACACATTGTACATGTATGTCTTTGGAGTAGATGCCCAGCCTTGACTGGTGTCTTTGTGCACGTCTTTGTGCACATGCCCAGCCAGATCCATAACCTGAAAGCACAGCAGCCTTCATCTAAGAGGGCCCACAAAAGAAACCTCTTAGATGTTGGGAGTCCACAGGATTTCAATTTCCTTACCAGTCTGCAACCTTCCATTTTCAAGAATGAATTTTAAACAGAAAGTTATTGAATAAATTCACTGGGATAAGCACACTCTTCCTGAAGCTCCAAGATTTTTATTATATAAAAGTCTTTCCATAAGGTACGCCTTGTACCTTGCAATATCAGGCCCCTGAAGATGGCCTGAGCTTATTTGCTACTAATGCCACCCAAATCAGGGAAAACATTACTTTTAGCCATCTTCTCATGTTGATCATGCTAAGTTCACAGCATTTACTTGCTGGAAAATGAGGTAAAAAATAAGGCTCCTGTTCATTTTTCCTTCAGCACCTATTTTGCTGAGCTTGGGTTGGCAGAAAGAGAGGTTATTAAAAAGCAAGATGAATCCCTCTCTGCCACTATTTTCTTCCTAACAACAGTGCATTTTCAGCTGAAAACTTGAAAAATGGAGTGTTAAAACATGTTCTGAATACTTTATTCCCTTCTCCCTTTGTTGTTGTTTATAACGTTTTACACATTTCAAAAGAGCTCAAATTCATACCTCTCGCTGCGATGTCATTAAATACCCATTAATGCAGAATTCTTTTCACAGCGTCTTGATCAGTGTTACTGCCCTTTCCCATGTGGTCAACTGCTAAGATTTACTTTGCTTCCAAAATTTCAATAAGCATTAATTACGTTACAATTATACTTCAGATTTGTATTTATTTTTATCCATCACATTTTCAATTTCTCCCCATTTGCAAAGGAAGGAGAGGATAACAGAATGTGAGACTCATGAAGGAAACCTAATTATAGCATAGATGCTTTGCAAGTTTCCACATGCCTTAAGGCACTGCAACACACATCTCATCTAATCCAAGCATCTCATGAATGCACCAAAACATATTTCTGATCACACTGAAAACTGTACTCATTTGGAAGACATTCACAAATAGCTTTAAAAGCAATGGCCTGTGGATACCTTCTGGCCTGTGGATGAATACTGCTAATCATCAGAAATGATTCTGTGAAAAAAGTTCCTATTAAGCTGACAGGCCATATTCACCTTAAGAAAAAAAAAAAAGTATCTAGTGGAAGTTTTGATTTTAAGAAGCTCTAATTCCCCCCCCCAAGATCTTTCATTGTCAAGATCATACTGAAGAAATGATAAGGAGAGGGATTTTCAATGGGAGATGGCCTATAAAATGACAGGCTTTTTGTTTTTTAAATAAAAAGCAGTCTTTTTATAAATCTACTCACTGATAATCTAAATCAAAATATGAACCCACATGTAGGACATAAAAAAACTTGTTGAAACAACCAATACTTGCACAGCATTCCATAAATTGTTTGTTATTCACCCTTTTAAAGCCAATGAAGAGACCTCAGGGACTAGCACCCGCGTCATTTCAGAGGATTTTTTGATTACTGAGGCACCTGGCCATGGAGCAGACTGCTGCATGTGGTTTATACAAAACCAAAATGTATTTGCTTTCTGGTGGTATTCTCACCTATCTGAATGATATTTTAAATTTAACATGTTTCAGAAATTGTTTCAAAGGAAGAAATGAAAACTGCCAAACATACAAAACAAGGAACTACACCACCAGCATCACATGTAGCAGGGAGGAAAGGAATAAAGAGGAGGAAATATGAATCAAGACACAGACATATGAGATTTGTTAAGTGAAAGAACAGAAGTTAAACTGATGAAGTTAAGTGAAGATATTCAACAGATCTGAAGCAAAAGCAGAAAGGAAAAAAGTCGGTAACCACGGCAGAAGACCAAGAAACAGAGTTGCCATACTTCATGCTAGAAAAGATGCCAGCTGGACAATAAAAAGTTCTTTAGCAGTCTGCTTGCAGGATAGAAATGAAAACAAAGACAGGAAAGAAATAATGATTGTTACTGCAAAAAGTAAAGGTCAAATGACAGAGTTTGTGCTATATTGTGATATATTTTGGCTGACAGTGCAGCGGCATACAGAGGAGTTTAAGAGAAGGAATGACAGTCACAAATGATGGATTTAAGACTTTGTATACAAGGGACTGCTGAATGCCAGTGAGAGAGTGTGCAGGAAGGGATGAAAGCGTGTGACTGACAGCTGTATTTTCTCTATGAAAAAACAGTAAAATCTTAAGCGAAGTGGAGGCTGTAGGAAGAACACAGCATAAGAAATGGAAGAAATCCACTAGAAAGCAAAAAGCATAGAAACACCTGAGCCTAAATTACTTTATTGTATGTATTTTTTAAAGAGCTTTGATTCTGTTACATATTCCAGCTTTAATATATGCCATGAGCAAAATGAAACATGTCTTTCAGTTAACAGTGGAAAGGTGGAAGGGGAGAACCAGAGTTACTCAGTTTTCTCATCGCTTTTCTAAATTGACTTTTCTGTTGTTCCACAGACTTATTAGCAAGCCATCAGCTACGTTCTCCAAATGTTCTTTCCAAGTTATATTTAGCAAGCTGTCACATGTATAATTCAGAGTAATCCCCCAGCAGTGGGCTCGCTATGACATCTTATTCCAGTAAATTTTTTACCCATTCCACAACCTGCTATATCATTGTTGGAGAATTAATTTCTACTCTGTTTGGAGAGCTTTTATTTATTTATTTTTAATAGTTCTGCCTCTCAACCACAAGAAAAACACTGAGCATTGCTAAGTACAATATGTGAAATAAATCTCTCCTAAATTGTAATTCCGTCGATCAGCATTGCCACATTTCTCTTGTGATCGTTTTTTTATGTTACCTAATTGGCATCACTGGGCACTTGCACTTCTCATTTTCAGACCTAGTATCTTCAATATGCCAATAAATGAAGAATATAGCAGATTTAAATTTTGCTTTTTAGTCATTTTTTTGATAAATGTTAGATAGCACAGAGAAACAAATGCACTGTTTATTGTACTAGATTAGCATGAACAAGATACAGTCTTGAGACTGCATCCAGTAGGTTAGGTATAACGTAACCGAACCTATTGCTTATAAAATAAAGACCTAGCACTGAGGGTTTCTTTTCAGCAGCAATACTTATGCATGTACATGTGTATGCTACATCTTCAAGTTTCATAAATAAAATTTCTAGAAACAAAGTTATTATCCCACCAAGGTGTCTTCTAACACATCATGTCCTAATATTATATCTGAAATGGAGACTCAAGATGCACACTCAAGTTTTTCACACGTAGTCAACACGGGTCATGACACCACGATACAGAAACAGATCTTTTTAGTCAGAATTTTAATATTTAGAATATTCTATTTTAAAACACCCTGTTTTTTCTCTTGTCAATTACACCTGTGTAATAGATACAAACTAACGGCAATTTTTAAAAGTATCTTCACTTTGGTAACTTACTTGATATATTTAAATAAAGTTGTTGACTTTCAATAGTCAAAGTTATGAAACAGGCATGGGCTGAAGTCACACATGGTATGCCTAAATATTTCCACTCGCTTCTACTGCACACACCTAAGTCCCAAGACACTTTGCTGTGTTCTTATTACAAAGGACAAATGTTGTCACATTTTTACACTACCGAACAGCAGGAATTTCAGACTTAAAAACTGAGCTTTTGCAGAGCACTGATTATATCTTCTGTATTACTCTGCATCGCAGATTGCCATGGGAGCTCTCTAACCTAAATTCAATAGTTACTAGACTAAACCCATTAAAAAGCAACCTGAGGATGTATTAACCATGTGTCCCAACATAATCCCATCCAAGTCAAGGCTTAAAGATACATGCCATTTTGATTCAGCACTCTTCAGTTAATATCTGCTCACCACCTACTTTGCTCCTGCATTATTTGTCAGTAACAAGTGCTTCTGCATTTAGTTCTCTAGGAGCACTCACCAGCTCGCACTGTGCCTCAGGAGGGTGCAACTACCATTAACTGTGCCTTGCAGGCAAGAAGATGTAGGCAGAGATAAGTGACTTGCTGAAAGGCTTACCACCAGCTAGTACCACAACAACACGCCAAAATTCCTGTCTTTTGGTACAGTTTTTAACCTACTAGATTGTGCTGTTTCTGTATTTCTCATTATGCAGACAGGGCTGGTACAGTTTTTAACCTATTAGATTGTGCTGTTTCTGTATTTCTCGTTATGCAGACAGGGCTGCATACGCAACTTCAGTAACATGAAATTCAAATAAATCCAAATTTAACTGCTAATGATGCGCTCCCTAAGGAGCGTACTTACCACCAGGCTTGAGACCAAAAATGTACGCAGATGCTTCAATGTATAAATTCACACAAGAAAATAAATCTGCTGCTCATTGTTTCCTCTAGATTATAGCACAGAAGCTCTTCTTTCAATGACACATGAAGGGGCACTAAGACAACCCTACCTTCCCAAAGTAAAGAAAAAAAGATAAAGTTTGTTGCTTTCATGTCCTTTTTAGTAACACACCTGAATCTGAAATTACATTTCCTCCTCTCCCTCCAAGCGAGGCTACAAAATAACACGCACAGCTAGTCCATCAGGCTCAACACACACAACCAAACTTCTAATAGCACATTCAGACAATGATCAGGCTCCTGATCAGGCCTGTCTAGCGCAGTCACGATACATGTAGTCAACAAGTCTTCTTCCTTAACATCGCTGAGATCACAGTCAGAGGTTCAGACTCAGCCAAGTCTCTGCTGTTCACCAATTCTGTTACCTTTTGTGAAGGGAAACCTTATGAGGTGGGCATTTTTAAATACCACTCGGTAGTCGATGTGAAAGTAGCCACATAATTCCTTTTTATTATCAGGCAGTTCAAATTTTAAATACTGATGTTTCCCTTGGCCCAGTCTTAAAACACCCTCCACAAACCCTGTCTGCTCCCTAGCATGTTTTTGGTAATTCAGGCCTGACAACTTGCCCCACTGGCAGTGGGGTAAGTTCCAAAATAATATCAGTTACAAACCAATGGCTGAAACCGGATACCCTAAAATACAGTTATCTGTAATACTCATTTATCTACAATCTCTAATTTATGCCAAAGACCTTCCCCCTATAGTGTGAATTAACTAATTACATATTTTCTGTTCAGAAAAAATGGAACATCTGCCCTCTGTAATAAAAATGCAGCTTCCTCATGAGCCACTGGAAGAGTGGCTCTTCTATCACGAGACAGCTTAAAATGACCTAAGAGGAAAAAGATAGCATTTGCTTCTGCTCACGTCAAACAAAACGTAAGGATTTGACATATTCTCCCAACTATTTCTACTAAAACTATTTCCTAAGCAGCAACAGCTCGCTGTCAGCTGTCCCAGACATAAAGCATGTCTTAGTAATAACATATAGTAACAAAAACGCATTCAATCCATGTTACTTTACCTTATAAAAGGTCCATCAATTTCTATTGAAAATGAATTAGCATCTCAAACTTGAATGCATTCTAAAGTGAGGGTGGAAGATCATCTTCAACCACAAGGTTAGTGAGACAGTGGGGAAACAAATGAGACCCTACCAAAGGGAACCCTGAAATCCCATTTCCTGTCCCCTCTGTCCATCCTTTCAATTTCATCTCCTTTAAATATGTGAAAGCGAAAAATTATGATTTAAAAAAATTTTTAAGACCATTGCAAAAATTAAATGACAATCAGGAAATTGAATGCTACGTCACATACAAAGAATTTACTATAAGGAACACTTTCACCTCCGATTGTTAAGCCAAAAAAAAAAAAATCTGAATGCGCATGCAGTGCCTGAAGGCAGGAAGGCAGCACTTAAAACTACAGACACATTTCACAGTCCCTCAATCAAAAAGCCTTTTTTTTAAAATATATTTTTCTTTTTGTTACACTACATTTTTTTTTCTCTTCCTAAAGGATAAAAATTAGTCGTAGTGCGAAAAACATTCACGCAGTAAGGCAGGCTACAAGAAATATGACACTTTTCACAATCACAAAAAAATTATAAATATTTATGATGTGGCACGTTCTGTTCATTGTGCTTGTCTGGCGTTCAAAAAGATGCATTCTCTCATCATTGCATCTGAACAGGTGAAATACTGTTTTTTTTAAATGCAAGTAAACATCTGATCAATGTCATTTGTTCTCCTTGGCATTATAAAGGCAAAGATGCGTTAACAGACCAGCTGATAAAGTATTTAATCATTACAGTCTTTTATCGAACAACAGCATCACTAGAAGTATACGAATTCGACAGTAAATAGCAGATTGATTGTAAAGTCATACATAAGTCTCTTCTTCCCTACTTATTAAATTGCATCTTTGAAATCTAATACCATTATTTCCCAAAAAATTGACTATGATTTCACCTGTATGATAGAGAATAGATGATATCGTTGCAGCTACCCTCAAATGCAACACTTCACTAATGAAAAACAAGGTGAGATTTTCATGGTCCTCAAATCATTATAACAGGATTACAGGGGTAGACTTTCAGATTAAGTGTGTGAAGTATGCTTTGACTTCAGCTGGAATACTTCTGTGCCTAAATGTAACTCGAAGATTTCATAAATCCTCTCTGAATTATTTTGTTTAAACACAAACCTTAACAGACACTAGAACATCCAGCATCAATCACTAGCAATTAGTGGGTAAAGTCAAACTGGATAAAGTCAGCATTTGCAGAGCAGAGCAATAAAACACTTTATAATGCTTTGGAAATCAGGAGCTTTGAGTATAAAGTAGGCCATTAATCGCATGTGGTTCTAGGATCTCGCATTTATTCATGACCTGGAGAAATCCAAACCTTTCTCACAACGTCTAACAGAACTGCACTGAGCACTAAAAACATTCAGTGGGCTTCCATATGTGACAAAGTCAGAAAATTCTGCTTTGGTCAATGACAAATAATCCAGAAGCAGTTTGCAAGTATATGGTATGTAAATTTAAAGGTTTTTAAATGCCTTTTTTTTTTTTAATGCCCAACTACAGTTACTAAAGTTTCCAAATTAAATCCAAAATTATACGACATTGAACAAATCATGAAAAAAAATCCAAAAGCCTTAATAACACTAATGTAAGAAGTCAGCACTTTTTCATATCTGAAATTTATTACTGAATGTTGAGCTCACGGTAGTCTAGAGACATTTCTGAGATTTTTTTAATTCCCCTTTTCCCCAAACACTTTCAGGGGAAAAAAAAATCTTTTTTTTTTTTTGTCAAGCAAACACTTCCACTGAACACTGGTTTATATTAAAAAAAGAAAAAAAGAAAAAGAAAAAAAATGCTCCCACTAAACTCTTACAAGATTTTAAAGTTGGAAATAAAGACACATCGTTATCAACAACTGGCGTTGTATATAGCTTCATGTTACCCAGCTACTTACAATGTCAGAACAATCTGTGTCCTCTGTAGCCTTGAAAACACTGATGAATTTAAATGAACTTGCACGGCACTTACTGTGCAATATATTTAAGTATTTTCCCTCACTGAGTAATCTATATCACAGTACCTATTTCTGCACTTCAACAACTGAGGAAGAAATCAACTTACCCTGTGTTTTTCCTTAATTTTCTTCCTGTATTCTTCTTTGTCAAATTTGTCTTCTTCCCGCAGTATCTCTTTCACTTTATCTAAGTTGATACCACTGGCATCATCATCTTCATCTGCAAAAGCCAAACTGGATTTTTGCACAGGTGGCCACTGCTGCACTAACTGGATTATAGATAAGAAAAACAATGGTTAGAGATGTTTTTGAACATCAAAGTTTTTATGTCCTAAGTAGTCCAACACATTATTTTTTCTGGACTAAATAAAAAGGCCATTTGCAAAGAAAAAAATATTTTGAACAATACAAACTTAGATACCTTACTCAACATCACATTCAGTCAAAAATAAGTATTTAAAAATAAAGTCTTCATTATACCGTGTTACTATTTAATAGATTCACTTGAACTTTTTTCCCTTTGCCTAATGGCATAAATAATTTATAACCATATTAGTCATTTGGAGAGAAAAAAATGGTATTTGCTTTCAAGAAATGATTCTCCAAAATAATGCAGAACAGAATGTCAGTAAGTTTAAACAGTATATTTTCAAGTAAATTATCAACATTCCAATATTGCTAATTCTCCAAATGGAGAGAAAAATCAGTTAAAACTTCATCACAGAGTACATGAATAACTCTAACTGCAGGTCTGTGTTTTGGCGGGAAGCAAGGAGGATAGACATGAAGGTTTACTTTGGTTATTGTACGAATACTGCATTGGAAATGTTTTAAGATTCACGTTTGACATGTGGATGACATGCTGAACACATCCAACGTAAATAACTGAAGCTCTAAACTGAAGACAAAGACTACATATTAACAAAAAACAGCCCCACCTATCTCATGATATAAGAGCTTATACTTAATGAGCCGACATGTTTGCCAAATCATTCCTTCATATGGATTGACAGAGTAGTAACTCTTAAAAATAAGCTATACGATAGAAAATACTGAATGTCTTTCAGATAGTTTGTAAAAAGAGAGACAAATGTAAAGGCATGTTTAGGACTCTCTAATGCACGTAGGGTGTTAATCAACTGGATCCTGGTTATCCCAACCGAGTGTTTCCACTTGGTTTCATAAAATGGACTTTGTGTATTTGCTAGGAAGTTACATTTCTTAAAGGAGATTTATTTTTAAGCAGAAGCATGTGGAGGGGAACAGTAAAAGTTGAAAGTACAGTTTTATACAGCCCAGCAAAAAAGTAGGAACAGATGCAAAGTTTCTAACCTTAAACAAGTCAAGCATCTTCTCTACTGTTAATATAGTCCCTCTGCTAATTTTTGCTCCACATCCCATTTGCTTCATTGTATGGGCACATGAAGCTTTTGCACATATGTTTTAAGATGAGACAACTACTTTAGAATATCTAAAATATCTAAATAAGTGTCTATTGAATATCTAAATCTAATGTAATATCTATCTACTTAAATATCTAAAAATATCTAAATCATTTCCAGTCAATAGGGCAACCTCTAAAACCTTTTAAATTTTGTTTGATGACAGTAATTATATGGCTATACCCCCCTTCATCCACAATACAAAATCCTTTTATTTTATTTGGTCACAAAAGCAAATGAACTACTTGTGAAGGTGACCTCTCTTTCAGTTTATGCCTTACTGAAATTAATCTAGAGTTTAAAAAAAAAAACACAAAAAACATTACTTTCTTCTTAGTGCTGGAAATGGAAAAACAATGTACACATCTGAAGCTGTGAAATCAAATGTTAGGAAAGTTTATGGAGCATGGAGACTTGCTCCTGAGGTTATCACCACAATGAAACCCTACAGTAACTAGCAATCCACAGTAGTTCCTTGCTGTATAAAATCAATACATTTTTCCAGGGGCTATTAAAAGATCCAATTAAATTACTGGCCAATTTCAATGCACTGCTGCATCAGCACCAGCAGGCAGAAATTTGGTACTCCCTTAGGTTTTCTAACAACATCTTCCATCTAGAAATAGTGAACATTGGAAAGAAAACCAGGAACTTCCTCTAATTCCAATAAGTTAACTCGACTTGGGAGAGCTCTGGCAACTACCTATAGGAAAATAGCATTATCTACCTACAAGTAAAAAATAGGTTCTCTATTCCACCTGAAATTGAGGATAATAGGCAGGAAAGAAGTACAGATAGCTAAGTATAACAACAGCTCTCATCCAAATAACTTACAAATACAAATGTAAAACAAGGTCAGTACTCAGCATTCCTCTTTTCCTCTGTGGAATAGAATATAAATGGAAGCTGAACAGTTTAGCAAAATGTAAACCAATTATAAGAACCACACACTTATGAAAGGTTGTTTTTTTTTTTTAATATATACATATATAATGTACTTTTTTCTTGACAGAAACTACAAATTCAGTTCTCACCAAAATACACTTATTCTGAATTATCTTACCTCTCCATCTTCAGTAAAAACTATTCTTGTGTTGACTTTAAATTTCTTCTTCAAGATTTTTTTGGCTTCTTGAGTTCTGGTTACTTTTTTCTTCATCTTTGAGTTTGATGCATTCTGTATAAAAGAAGAAATGAGATTTCTTTGGTGTTTGTTTTTTTTTTGGGGGGGGGGAGCATAGAGCATATGTTTTCGATTTTCTAAAAGCAATTAGACATTAAAATGTTATTGCTAAAACATATGAATGCAAGAATGATGCCAAGTGAACATTAGCTAATAGACATTTTTCTTAAACTTGCTTTTCATAAACTTGCTCTATATCATGACAAGCTCATTTATTGTTAAAAATTCAGCATCCCTAAATCCTACCAGCAGCAGGACACCAGACTCGTGCAAATCTCATGAACCTTTTTGGAACAACGACACTAAATTCATCGGCATATGCTGTCAGCTGGTAAGCCTCGTCATACAAGAAATCCAGTGTAACTGACTGAAGCCATTAGCCACAGCTGATCAGATCACTTTCATCCCACTTGTCCTCAGGTGATGAAAGTAACTCACACCAGCCTATTTCTGCGTCAATGAAATGTAGAAGAGGCCATTCAAGAACCTTTCTATTTCATAATTCCTGTTCTGCACTGTGGTGGGATTGCAATGCACAAAGGTGCTAGGAGATGTTTAAAAAACTTAGCATTTAACAAAATTTAGAACCATAAACGCTACTAGCATCACAGGAGAAAGTTTTAAGTGCTGAAGATACCAGGGAAACTAGAAGACTGAAATCCACATTGTTTCCAACAGATAGCAGTTATTCCCTCCTCGCTACCACCAAGAAACCAAAACTGACCAGAAAAAGCAAATAATATCAGCAAAACAGTATCCCTGTATAAAACACACTCATCCTGAAATTATGTTAATTATTTGTGCACACCATCTTGTTGTTGGAAAGGAGAGGGGAAAGAGGTCATTCCCATTTTCAACAGAGATTGAGGATTTACCTAGAGTATTTTTGGATATTGGAAGTAGTTTCTGACTGTGGGATGACCATTTCAATTAATTTATTTTCCATTGCATTTTACAAAAGTAGCGTCAGGTCCACAGATGGTCCACAAAGGTTTCAGAGAGCCTCCCACGTGATGGAAGCAGCAGAACGCCACGGAGCCAAAGAACGTGGAGATTCCTCACCTCCAGCTCTTTTCCTGATAACTCTCATTCCAACAAGAATAAAAGCCATACCTGTAGAGATACCTAACGGGATAACACACGCAGCAGACATTTGAAGCAACAGCTGCCACTGCAGCAAGTACTGCGAAAGATAGCAAAAGCTATTCCACTGGAATATGCACAAGCTCCTTAGGAGAAGGCTCGTCATAATCCTGTAAAGACTGCAAAGCTCCACTACGCAGGAAAAAGTGACTGCCTGAAAACCAGCCTAAACTGATAAATAGCGGAAAGTGGTCAAAACAACCAGACAGAAAAAGGAAAACCCAAGCCTCTTTATTACTATTATTATCATTCTTATTATTATGGTCATTTTAATCGGTTTTGTATTCCATACCAAATCCACTACAAAAGGGAGAAAAAAAATTCAGAAAGTCACTGTCATTGTGGTCAGTACACTAATGCACTGAAATATGAGCTACAGAAGAGAAAAATTACAGTCTTCCTAACAGGAAAAATGGTTCATGACAGCTACTGAGCTGTGTTATTGAGTAATGACCATATCTATTATAGAAAATAGTAAACTGTAGCAGCACTCACGAACCCAGTATTGTCACAGGAGTTTTGTTGCACCGCGCAGGTAATACTGCTGGGTCTTACACACACCTTTAGTAGCTCAGGAAGCTGTGCTATTCCTTCACTCCTGTTGCTTATCCCATAAGCACAAAATGTTGAGAGTCTACAAAAGCATAAAACCCTTACCTCAGCGTGTCAACCCATTAGTAGAACAACGGGAATTGTCCAGGGGAAGAATTTAAAGAGGGATGTACTTCAAGCTGGTACAACACTTATTATTATTACATCATTTTCTTTCACCTTTTTCACTTTTGGTTTTCTTTTTTTTTTTTTTTCCTCAGTCTTCTTTCATTTCTGCATTGCCAGTATTTTTGGTACCAGCATAATATGTTGATGATATGTTGATCTGCTAGCTAAAGAGCACAGAAACCCAATGGACTGTCTAGCACACATACAATTGTAATATTTTTAGTTGTATCTCCATCCCTGCCCTGTTTTGTGTGATTTTGAGAAGCAGAAGTATTTTGCTGCTCTAAAGTAACATGGAAACAAATGAGACAGGTCAAAGTTTCCAGACAAAGAGAAGGAACAAGAGGAGGAAGAAACAAACGGGAAACTAAATTCCCTTACTATACACATAAAAGCACAGTGTAAGATCAGTGTGTGAATTCGGCAGATGTACAAAATACAGCATGAATGAAAGGTAAAAGATTATGATAAAAATACAGGAAAAGCATCAGTACAAAATTCTGCATACCTCATAGATAATTAAACTATTCTCTATTAAGACACTTCTGTTGCTTTACCAAACTGAACACTCTTCAGAAAAGATGGGTATCAAGGCTTCCTTAAGACTCCATTTCCTGACAATTACAGTTTAAGACCACACAGTGTGGAGACCAAACGGACTCGGACACCAAAACATGTAATCACAGACGTAGGCCCAATTTTGCCAGTTACATGACTTGCTGTTCAGCAGAAGTGGCACAGCCCAGGGGGAGGTTAGTGCTGTGGTTCCTCTCGCAGCTTCCTTGTCCCACCTGGTTCCCATTCCCGTGCCCTGCACAGTCCAGAAGAGCCAGGCAGGTTGGTTGTGGTGTGTATACAGTCCTGGAGCTACCGTGGGATCCCATGACTGTTGCTTCAGTCCTCTCTTGAGGACATCTCTCACACTGCTCTGGAGTCCCTAAGGCCCTAACGTCTGTCCACTAAGTCTCTCCTTCACGTGTCTCCAGAAGCATTTTTCAGAGCATCTAATTTCGACATCTCCTCTCTTCACTGGCCGCCGCCACCCCCAAATGTACCTGAGCCAGGCATTTCTCCATCCGGCTGCCATTTCGGCACATGATGGGTTGTTTCCATCCATCTCAGCACACGGCCTCCTCCCACCCACAGCCCTCCCGCAGCCCATTACTTCAGCCCCGCCATTTATGCCCAACACACTGCCCTCACCCAAATTCCTCATGCCACTGCCTGCCTTGGCTCTCACCCTTGCATTTTAACAGCTACTTTAAAACATCAGGTCCCCATTGGGGAGGGCTCTGATTCATCCACAGTAAGAAGCATGTACATAAGCAGTGGATGGCAGACCTCGGATTTTCCTAATCTTCTGTGCCAACTGGTTTCCTGCATTTCTCAAGCCACTCTGCTTGCTCGGTTCCCATTTTCAACTTTTGTACTGGAAGATACCTGAATTTACGAGCAGCAGGCTGGCATTTAACCCTCATTCTTCATGGCTTCATCAGTTTTCTTTACAATGAGTTCACCCCACCAGCAGACACCACCAGCTGCTGGAGACCGCCAAAAGATCTCCATCTGCTAACCTCAAGCACTGCAGAAAACACAGCGCTGGCAGGAGTGATGTCTCCTCTCTAACTGCTCAGAAAACAGAAAGCTGAAGTCGGAGGTTACAGGCTACGCTGACAGAAGCACCACCACACCAGCAGACATGGGTGGACAGAAAGTTTCTGCCGACATCAAGGCTGCTGCTAGCACCAGAGCAAGGCTGAGAGCGCGCGGCCGGTCCTCACACTGACCTGCTCACCCAAAAAACGCTGTGTGTCAAAACCTGCTCAACCTGTATCTGCCTTGGTAAGCCTATTTCTAGAGCTGAATTACACCATCAGATAAACCAGATGCAAACACAGTGGGCATACATGAGCCAGGCTCAGAATTTTATGTTACTATTAGATATTAAACGGATTCTGTGGGTAAACTCAAGTTGGTAACACAAGATGTAAGGACAGGCAGCATATGCTTCCTTCTCAATTACAAGCAGCCACCTCCTGTTAACTAACACGTACACACTGCCCCATGCCTCACAAATAAGGCCCTTAAGTCTCAGGTTTTCTTCTATAAACATGTGGTGATTGTTAAACAGATAAAACAAGATCAGAGTGATAATCAACCTCTAAAACACCATGTAACAACCATTAGAAGTTAGCTGCACGAGTCTACCAAAAATTCATAAAACATCAACTCAGCTTCATCACTGGGGGTTTTCCGTTATTATTAGTCAAAAGCCTAAATTTCCCTTTCCTTTCACACACGCACGTGCCAGATGGCTTGTTGGATTATGTAATGACTTAGAATAAAAATCAGTTCTTAGAAGCACAGAAAATTCAAATATTTTGATATACAATCCAGAACAAAACAGTTAACATGCAGCAAGTTATTTTTTCCTTCAGGAAGAAGCAGGCTTCTGCCTTCTGGTTTAATAGATCTGATATTCTTAGCTGAATCTCTATGAAAAAGGTTTTCTTAATGACGACACTGACAAGATTCAGACATAAGAACTTACTATCTTTAATTACAACTTTTAGCTCAAAAGACTGTGTCAGAAACAGAAATTTTGCTATTCTAATATGGAATGGTTTTCCATATTGATACATTTAATACAATTAACACCACTGATAAAGTCAATAGTTTAGACTTGGAGTATACAATACTCAATAACTCAGGGTCAAAGCATTTCCAGTCTCTTACCCTGACAAAGACAAACACGTTTGCTTTGGCCTTAGACTTAGGGTCTTACAAACCACCAAGTGTGACATTTGGTTCTTTCTAACTTCAATTTGCCGGTTTAATTCCAACTGCGCTAGCCTGTGAAAGCAAGCGCAGTGCATTTGTTACAGAAGCTGCCTAAGACAGGACTGCATTATTGTGGCAGGGTAAAATATCAGTAGGAGAAAAAAGTTATAATCAATTCCTCAATCATGTTAGGTATAAAAAGCATTACTGCTTTCCTAGTTTTTTTTTTTTTTGGGGGGGGGGGGGGGGGGGGGGGAGACGACGGACAGCTTTTCTCCCCTGCTTATACCTTGCAATTACTAGAAAGAATAGCTGTGTACCTGGAATTTTTTATTTTTTTTTGTCTCTCCCAACATTATTACATTACTTTTACCCAGAGTTCAGCAGCAGCAGGCTCAGAAACACAAATCGATTCAGTAGTCAATGTCGCACACTTGTTTTGTATTTCACGGAACCACAGAAAGGTTTGGGTTGGAGAGGACCTTAAAGACCACCTAATTCCAGCCCCCTGCCATGGCCAGGAACACCTCCCACCAGACCATTTCTTCATAAAGTGCCCAGAACAGGAGCAAGGCTTGTCACATCTTTATTATTGCAGAGCATTTCAATCCTCCTGTCAGGCTGCAGAATTCAGACCCAGAAGTCATTCTTTACACAAAAAGACACCATCCTGCCAAATTAAAGGTACCATGTCTTAGACAAAGAGAAAGGCTGCCTTCATCTTTGCACAGCATAGAGCACACATCCAGTGCTTTCACCTGACGGGCACTACTGAACTCTCAGAAGATTCAGTATCCTCCAACCAGAACCATTACCTCTCAACCCCAGAAACTCACCAAACTCAGACTATGAAACTTTTAATTACTTACAACGGAGATAAGGTTAGAGGAGAGAGAAATTTTCACTCCTGCTGACAGATATTGAACCATAAAAGCAGCAGTGAGACACAAACTTTACCCTCCTACACATAATTATAAAACATGAGAAGGAAAATATCAAGAGAAGCAAAATAACCAGACTCCAAACTACAGTCCACATCACTTTAAGCACCTGCAAAATTATTAAAAAAAAAAAAAAAGGTTTCCTCTTAGAAATACAGTTTGGCCCAACCAGTCATCTGTCTTCCCAGTAGAAGGAGTAGAAAGTATCCAAGAAACAGAAACCTGGGGGCTTAGGATGCAGCTTGACCACAACGAGATTGGTGGATGCTGCTTTTCTCTTCTCCACCAGGACAGCTGGTTCAGTCCTTCCGGATTCCTGCTGGATGCTGATGAGCCACAAGTGGCTATCCATGGACTTGAGCACCAGAACAAGCTGATGCCACTGAGCAGCAGCCGTGCAGTGCCCTTCAAACCAGCCCTCTGTTTACACCATGCAGCTCCCCCAGTCACAGCTTTCTTTTTTTAATGTAATACAAGCAAAGCTAACTTTGTTTTGGTGAAGAACCCTTTCTTTTTTTTTTTCTTTTTTAATCAAAACTTTAAGAATTAGGAAGGTCAAATTTACAGGCTTTACCTAACAAGCTTGCACAGCGTCCACAGAATTTACCAAACACAGCTTTTACCATGAAGGTTGTGAATATAAGGACATAGCCAGGCTGGTACTCAACAGACAAAAGCAGCACTCCTTACATGTTGTTTTATTTGCTTCTCTGTGAATTTTTAAAGTGCATCATTCAAGTATCAAGATCAACACAATCTTGACTTTTTCAAGCGATAGCTTAAATTAGAAGGGTGGGTTGATTTTTGTTGTTTTGGGGTGTTTTTCCTTCGAGGGGATGAGGTGCCGTTTTGTTTTTAACTAGTATCACACAAGCTTCCAACCACGACACTTGAAAAAGCACCAAGTCAAAAGTAATTTCTGGTAATTCCTTAAGCAATGTTACAGGTTGGAAAGTGAAATTTTGGACATTACGTTAGTTGCTACACGTATGTATTACTTACTTTTGAAACCTAATAAAACTGAGATGCTTTTGAACGAGACCACTTTCTGGGGTAGAAGAACATAGGCAGAGAACTGAAGATGGGTGTTAGAGTAACAGTTGTGAAAGTAAGAGTAAGCCCTGGTCAGTATTCAAAAGAACAGCTCTCACCATACACAACAACACACACACTGCGCCTCCCAGAGTCCTATCAGGGAGAAAAAAAAAAAAGAAAAAAGGAAGAGGAGGAGGAGGAGGAAATAAGGAAAAGTTCTAATAATGGCTGTTTGATATTGCTACCTGCACTATGGACAAAGAGCCCAAGACTAGCAGCTCATCACACTATCACTCCAGTTTAAATTACCCTTCAGATCACAGAAACAGCAACAGATAGAAGAACCCACAGCTAGGACAGAACTGTGCTATGGCAACCACACGCTTGGATGATGCTGTCTTTGGTTCCTTTGGTTACCGTTAGGACAGAAGATTACATCTGAATCTGAGTTTCATTAGAGTTTGTATGCGATTGGGTTTAAGACCTAGGTTAGAGTGTATATCTTAATAAACCACATACTTTTATTTCCTATAAAACAAATTAAATTAAGCCATGGAAGCTGAAGAGATTAAAACTAAGAGATTAAAATCTCGATGTCAAACACACAATGTAAAAGTGAGGAACAAAAGACTTGCCAGCTTACAACTTGCTAAACCAACTGCAATTTTCTGCAATAAATTTATGTGATGAGTTTGGGTTTTTTTATATGTAGACAGTTATTTACTATCCCTTGTGTTTCAAAAAAAAAAAAAGGTTTCATTAGATCATTTTTACCCATATATAGACAAATGACAGCAGAAAGGAATGGATCCATGCTCAGTACTTGTCTCCAGCCACAGCTAAAAATTCAGCATAACAGAAAGGTTTATTAAATGGTTCTTAAAAGATAAATCATACTCCCCTTTCTAATTGACAGCATATAGTGCTATTTCTCTAGCATACTTCTAAAACACTCAAAACAATCAGAATTGTCTTCTACTGAATTGCTGCACTTTTTATATAGATGAATGCATATTCCACATTGTACTCGATCATTCATTTCAGCAACTGCTATCAAAACTTAGAATTGGAAGTTTCAGTAAAAGCTAAAGAGAGCCCACATTTATCAAAAAAGAAACTTCATTTGATTATTATGAATTATATAATTGTACACATAGCTCTACTTATATACCAACAAACAATTTTTAACATGGATCTGCAAAGTCACTGCACATCATTTTACTGTCACTGAGAAATCACTAAGAAATTTGTTGAGTTGTATTAATTAGATCTCACACTGAAAGATGTTTCTGTTTAATACAGAACTTTGTGGTACCGGTGTTGTGTTAGCCCCAAAATCTCCATATCCTATAAGCATTAGCAGCAACGACCTCCCTTTCTAAAGCATTAAGCTCTTAGCAACACAAGACAATGACTCTTTTAAAGAGAAGTATAACAAAATAGTGAAGTACTTTATATATTCCTTGGCAAAAAGTAAGCTAAATTATAATTATGTCTAACTAAATGAAGAATAAGACATTTCAAAAGCCTGTAATTCAAAACCAAACATACAAACACATATTTACTCCTGTGGTTAGTTGGTAGAAAGATGTAATAATCTAAAGATGACCTCAGGCTGTTAATATACAAGATTTATACAATGATGATTAACACTACTACTAATTCCAATGCCAGATCAGGACATAAAATGTTTTCATTCCTCCCCTCCCTATGTCATCACAAGTTGCTGCATCATTAGAACATGACCTTCTTTGATAAAATCTAACAAACACAGTAGCCATCAAATTTTCCTGCACTTCTACAGCCAAGAAAAATGTTGAGCAGTCTAATCACTTGCAGTTATCCTAAACTAGGGACTGCGGCTTAGTAAATGAAGAGAAATCCCTCATACAACATCAATTAACATGCAAATATGATTTGGCTGACTACTACTCATACTCCCTATTCCAGACCTTCTGCTCTAGGTAAGCAAGAAGAGGCCATCATGAGGATGCTGTTTCCAATAAAACACTGCAAACCAGAGAGAAAAGCATTAACATGCATTCCATATTGAACTACATTAGAAACCGCTTCTAACTTACACGTCTTCTTCTGTTACTTTCCAAAAAAATCCCCAAACCCACAAAACAGTAATGTAAAGTTGAGAAGCAACTGCTTTGCACCTTTTGTTCCATTTCAGATCTCCAGCAACGATAACGTTGAGATAATTTCTCACTTTCCAGCAGCTGGAAAATCTTGCCTATTCATCCCCCCCCATTAAGTGACATGGAACAAGACCCACATTTAAAATGGGAGGGAGGCAAGCCAAGTAGAAAGGGGAGGGGAGTACTGCCTTGTTTTAAGATTAACAGAACCATTAAGCCCTTCAGGTAAATTGAAAATGCAGAACTTCCTTCCATTTGTACTTTTTCAGTCTCCAAAAGAACCAGAATAGCTCCTTCTCTCCCGAGAGGCATTTAGTATCCTAGTGCAAGAGAATAAAATTGAAATATTCAGAGAAATGCAAACACTAAATGCTACAGCAAGAAGGCAATGTTGAGCTGACATTTAATGAACTAAACAGAGAAAATCTGAGGCTTTTTTACTTAAAGAATAAAGATCCCATTTTTTATGCTATTGTATTTTCTAAAAGGAAGAAAAGGGTTTTCTAAAAAAGTGACATTTGTACTAAGGCAGTTAAGGTTTAAATACATGCCGTAACATCATTAAAATTATGGCTTAAAATACTCTTCAGAGGAATCTCGGGTCAAAAGGGGAGATGAGAAGATTACTCTTTCATGCTGTTTTTCTTTAAGACTGAACATATTTTACCACCTGTGACTAGCAGAACAAACCTTTCTCCCCCTAAAGCCATGATGTGTGGCAGCAGGAACACAGCAGCAGCCAAGGCTCCTTAAAACACTTGACTTTGCGAAGATAAATATATTTACCTCAGCTTTCTCCCTCTGCATCCTTCGCTACATTCAAAAACCGAAATTCGAAAGCTATGCCCATTAAATAATATCATTATGGTCTGGTAATTAACAGGCTATTGCTGTAAATAGCAAAGTCTTCATATCCTTTCAAACACCCAACATTAATTTCCATTTATTTGAGCAGTGCAAGTTTTTCAGCAGTAGACTAGTGCTGATAATCATCATTACTTTATTTCACCTTTAGATTAAAATAGATGGTACACGCTCCTTTCTCTTTAGAGGCCTCTAAACTAATTTCTCTCAATACCCAAGAACTTACACAAGTAAGAGCATTCATCTGGCCTGCACTTGGGCATGGCACTACTGAGGCCACTCGAGAGAAAGATGTAATACTAAACGCCAAATCCAGAAGGGTTTACCTCTAAGACAAAGCTTATTTGAGTTTAGCTCCCAAGCAGAGAGTGCACAATCAATCTCAAAAGCACATCAGGGCCTCCTCTGCAGACCAAAGGAGCAAGGAAACCAACAGCGTGGTCTGGGAGATCCAGCTGGGGCGAAGGCTGCAGCAGAGCAAGCACGAGGTACCCACAGCACAGAAGAGGAGGGAAAGAAGGAGGGGTTAACCGAGTGGCAAGAGACACGAGAGTAACGTAGCTAGTTTCTTCCTGTCACGTCAGTCAAGGATAACCTGAAAATACAGAATTTCTTCACAACTGAAGGCTGAAATGCCACGATAACAAACATAAAAGATTATTTCCTGACTATGAATTATTTCATGACGACACAACCGTTAAAAAAGAACTTTAAAAAAAAAAAACTTTTTAAAAGGCTGACTCCTTTCTCAAGGTATTTGATGCAGACTAAAGATGCCACGAGCAGAAGTGGTCTCGTACTCCCTGAGCCCTTCCACATACTCTCACCACTGCCCTTCACTAGCATAGATCCTTTCCTGCCCCTGAGAAAAGGTGCTTTACAGGTATAAAACTGGCAGAAAGCCAACACTAAGAAGACTGCAAATGGTATTCTGCCATTTTAGTTAGCTCCCAGGGGTCAGACAAGCACTCGTGCAGACATGTGGAAGGAGCAGGAGCCGGGCAGGCAGAGACACACAGCTCCTCCACTAACAGCCAGCAGTGTCTCAGCCGTGCTGCTAAAGGGAACTGCTCCTTCAATAAGTTTCAGGTAAAAAGCCAGGTAAGAAAAGTAGCAAAAATTGTTTTGAGAATCAAATGAGATTCTCAAGCATTGATAGACATGAGAAGTACCTCTACTCTCTAGATCCCAGTATAGGAAAAACACAAGTGTACGTGGTGCCACTGCCATCACAAGTACACAAGCCACCACTGCTCTCCAAACTCAGTAAATTATGATGAGAAGAAATAATAGGGGCCAACATCCATTTGAACTGGCACAGTCAAGATGACTGAATCAGTCTGCTAAGATTTAGCTTTTGTTCCACTACAGAAGTGCCCTGGCCAAAACCCCTGCCAAAAAAGATGCCCACTCACAAGTTGTATAAGGGAGTTTGATAACCATAAGCATATCAATCTATATAACCAGACACTAAATTTCAGAGCACTAGAAACTACTTATCTTGGGGTTCTAAAACTGTCTGCAGTTTAAACTGCCTTCTCATCTCTTTTAAAACATTTTGCCTTTGATCTGAAAGCCTCCACACCTTCTGTATTTGCAGAAGTCAACTTTTAATAGGAGGTCAAATTAATATGGAAGTTTATATAATGAATATTTCCAACCTGCTTGAAAAAATAATTTAAAAATCATTACACATCTCCTCTGTCTCTAGCTGAAGCAATTAAAAGTTTTCAATTGTTTCAGCAATATATATGCAGATAGCCTAAACTCTACCTAACTCCCAATGCTCAGTTACAAGAGAGTTAAGAATCCATTAAGAACAAGTCAGAGGGCTCAGAGCTAACTTACAAGTGAGCAAGGCACAAGGCTTTCAGTAAATCATACGGCCACAGCCAGCTGGTCCCAGACACACATACTGTGAGCTCCTAACTTCAATATTTTCCATACTACTCATTCTTGCATGCCTTGCATGGAAAGGGATGTTGCTAGAAGAAAACATGCAAGAAGGTGTGGTGTTTCATTTTAAGTATTTGTGTCTTCTCAGTTTTCCTCATTCCTCTAGAATTCCATGGTGGTTTGTCTGCCACCAAAAGTTTTCAGTTTTACAGTTTTTTGACTTATGAAAGTGATAGACTGATGGAAAAACTGAAACACTGAACTAAAAATACCTTCAGTTGCCAGGATACAACCAAAGTTTAGTAGGCTGATACGCTGAGGTACACTAAGATTTTTGCTGTTGTCTCTGAAGCAGCACAATACATGGAAAAGTCTTCTTCACTTCTTAGAACTGGAAAAGTATTCGGGTTTCAAAAAGCACGCTCAATTTAGTGACATCTATTTTCCTTCCCTTTAAAAACAAGGAAATTAGGTGTAAAAATTGCATTAATTCAGCATGAAGGCTCTCGTGGCAAAACATTCAGGATTTAGATCTTTACCTAGAGAGAACAGGACCAGAAATTTTGGTCCAGACCAAAAGAGAAAAATAATCAACCCTAGTTTAAAGGACAGTAGACAGAAGAAAAGGGGGAACTCCTATCGTCAACGAAGAACACACATTGACTGCACGAAGTTGAAGGACAGAGAAGTTGAAGTGACAGAGAAGGTCACAAGCCAAGACTTTGCAAAAGAAGCAGTAAATCATTTGCCAGCAACACTATTAACATTAAAACAAACAAAAAAGTGAAACTGGTAAACACTATGAGTGAGGTAGATACTGAATATAAATTTGCTGTGACTTCAAAGTTTAATACTTTCGCCTCGGCTTTCAGCAAGACCACTGTGGTACCGGACAGGCAAAGCCAACTCAACTTCCAGGAACCAGGACACGAGAACTCTATTCTATCTTGGAAGAAAAACTAAAAATGATTTATTTATTTTTAAATTCAGACATAAAAAAGACAGTTAATCTCCATCCTGGAATTCTAAATGCATTAGCACATAAAATCACAAATCTGGCAGAAGATTTTTATTTTTTAAATAAATCTTTCTTACTGACAGGTGGTGTAGAATAAGAAATGATAATACCTACAAAAAGCAGTGAAAGGGAAGAAAGCATGACCTAGGGCTATTCCTGATCATTACAAGCCCTCGGTCTGACCTCAACAGAATGTGAAGCAGAAAAACAAGTTTTGGAGGAATGATGGATTACAGAGATAGAAGAGAAATTGGAATAAGGAATATATTGTACCACAGGAATGCTAAAGACGCATTTGTAATACAAATGGGATCTTAGCTTTTTTAACAAAGGAGATGTAACCGCACTAATTCATTTAAATTTCAGAGCAACATGTAACATAGCACTACGTTTAAAAGTATTAGCTGAAGTTTAAAACAAACGTCAAGGATTAGTTACAGACTGAGACTAGAGTGAGCTGTGCTGAAAGACAAATGACCACGGAGCTGGTGACTCTCCCTGGCCCCTCCCGGGCTCCCCATGCTGCCCAGAGCATCCCAGTGACACAAAGCTGGGAGCTGGTGCAAACCCGAGAGAAGGCACAACAGGCCACTTGTATAGAAAAGGGTAATTCTGAAAACCAGACCCATTAAAATGAGATGAAAGGCCATTCAGAATCTGAAATTTCAAGTGAGAGCTCAAACCGAAGCAGGAGAAGCGGAAAGGGAGCCAGGCACTTTCAGTCAGACTGTGAGCCCCGACTGTTCCAGCAGCCACAAAAAAGACAAATAGACACCCAAAGACCTACAGGGCAAGCTATTTCCAGTCAAAGCTGACAAGTATTAATGGTACCACAGAATGCAGTGGTATGAACTCATGTGGTACACTATGCATACCTCTAGTACCTCAGACTGAATAAAGGCAACGAGCACATCTGGGACAAGGGCATTCTTTCAAGAATTCTTTCAAGAATTTTGATATTAAGTTACAACTGATGTTTTGAAAGAGGAACAAGCATCTGTCATTCACAATACTAATTATCTTAAATTGTTTGGAGAGTACTTAATTGCATTTTAACACTCAAAAGAATGTCTTCTCCAGAGCTGCATTCACAGCTCTGCTGCTGTTACTGGGAAATATCTCATGCTCTGGTTGACCTATCTGAGCAGTAACACTTATTTTAAAGATCCTTGGAAGAAAGTCAAGTTCTGTAAATTATTTCTAGAGGAACATACTGGATTTTGCAGACCTCAAAGAATGAGCATAATCTACTTATTACAGTTATTTCATCACTATAAATTTAACTTTTTATTTAATATAACATTACACATTTCTCTCTTCTTTCAATTTCATTGTACTGCTTTCAAGTTTGTGTGGATTTCACATTTTGTGTAGGCAGAAAAATCAATCTTACAGGAATAACGTATGAGTAAATGTGTTCCTTGTTAGCTATTCACCAAAATACATAGCTCAGACCTCTCTCGTGCTAACTGAAAGCCATTAAAATTTAAGAACAAAGTTTTACAAACCAGATGATGCAAATGCCTCGGTGACCTAGCAAAAAATGCTCTAAAGCCAAAGGGAAGACACGTGGCACTGATCAGCCATCCCCATCCCTCCCCGCACCACCACCCCAAGACCACCACTAGAGCCAGGTCTCATGAAGACAGGAGGCAGGAGTAACATCAGCATTTCGGCTCTCAGTGCCGGACCATCTGCTGTCTAAAGTTGTTCCCAATCTTCCCACTGGATGCGCAGTAAATTGTTGAGAAGTCTGTTGCAGGATACAGCTGGTACACAGGTCAATAGCTGGATCGTACCAATTTAAGCAATATCGACTAAATAACACATTCCCGTTCCTGAAACCTTTTTCTGAGTACCGCCAAAGAAAAGCTGCAAGTTGTCCATTTTTCAGGCTTACGCCACATCTTTGTAATTCAAAAAATGTACTGGTCTTCTGAGAAATTTTCGTAAGCTGAGAAATCCTCTCTTGACAGATGTCTTTTGGCTGGACTTTATTGCACTTTTCTACTGCCAAAGAATTATCCAATTTGAGCCTTAGCTAAGCTCCTGGGCGCGCACACAAATTCCTACAGTGCCTAAACTGATGAACTAAGCTTGAGCCATCAGGCACACCAAAGAGCAGCCTGGAACTTGTAAGACAGTGGGGATGCATCAGCATCTGTTAGCACAACGATCATGACCCCCCCCCCCCCCCCCAAGCCTGCCTCAAGGTCATTCTCACTCAAGTGAGATGGGGAAGCCCACCTAGCTCGGCTGGAGCAGCTTTAAAGGCTCCAAGTCAAGTGAACTGCTGCATTGAGAATGAAGGACTTTGAAAAAATAATTGAAATCAATGAGGAGAAAAGGGAGAAAAAAATAGGTTTATGCTTACTAATCTGTTATCACTACCCTAAAAAAAATGTTTTTGCTGACAAACCTATTCCTTACATGTAGTCCCTATGGGCTAACATATTGGTCCTACTGCCATCTCACTAGAATTCTCCATAAAAGTTTTCAGATAGATTGAGACAAGGGAGATGCTCATCTCATACAAAAAAAAAAAATCCTTTCTGAAGTCATTTCAGAGAATGCATGGGTTAATAGTAGATGACATTTATTACATTAAGAATAATCTGTCTGAAAGTCAAGATTTCTAGGATGGTAAGAAATGTTTCCCATTTCAGTTGCAAATGTTTCTACATTATGTCAAGAGCCACTCATCGATCACATCAAGGAAAAGTTTAGAAAAGCATGAAAATCAGGAACAAAGGCAAATCAACTGCCAACGTGGAAAATGGATTTTAAACATGCACTCAAAATGACAACTCTTATTCTAGAAGATGAAACAAAAACATCCTCTCAAAACTTTTTGGCAGAAAAATTGTTTCTGTAATTTGTGATCCTCAAAAAGAAACAGTGATGAGTGAGTAGTCATCCGTGTTCTCCGGATTGGTAGTGATCTTTTTCTATTAGAAGCAGTAATCCAAGATGGAACCACTTGAGATAAAGAGTAATTTAAATTCCTCTTCTCCAAAGTAAGTATTTTCTCAAGTTATGTAACTGTGATAATACACTCAGATACGGATGTTGCAAACGGACCAGTTTGTAAGAACAGCCAATTCGACCTTCTGCACAAGCCACTGAATTTAAAACGACAAAGTGTATTACTTTGAGATAACGCTTACAGCATTTCATACTTTTTTTTCCCCAAAATCATGAAAGATCATACATAACAGGAGGCAAGCTCAAGGAAGTAATTTTTTCTACTCCATCTGCAGAAACTGAGGTTTATCCCTCTGTATTGCTGCACAGATATTGTTTTGATTTGTCTTAAAAGGGAACAGATATTATGACTTACTCTTACTCCAGTAGGGAAAAAATTCTGAAATGCTTTTATAAGCACTTTTTACAGTGCTTCCATGCTTGAACAGTACATCTTTTTATGGCGCAGTAACTTTTTATCATGTGTTCAATAGATTTTATTCCTGTAGCCATTTACAGAAATGTGGGTAAGATTCTTTTTATCTATCATTTTCAACTGCTCTGAGGAAAACCATAAAAAAAGCATATCCAAGTATAGGCTAATGTAGACAAGCAGAGTTTGAGAGATCGTTATGGATAAAAAGTAATCTTTCATTTCAGTCTAATGTTCAATGGTCTCTTATGCCTTGTCTAACATGAAACTTTCCTTATTCAGTAAGGAAATTTGACTGATTTGTTTTTAAACTGAAAAAGCAGCTCAGCATATTCAGTAGTCAATAATCAGGACAAGACAAGAAGCGTGATAAAAAGTTCACACTACATTGCACAAGCAACCTTCTTTCAAGGACATAATCATAATACATTTTCTATCTGTTTAGCAGTTCCCAGAAGATAACTGGCATAATTTATTATCTTATTTATCTACTTTGCTGCTTAGAACATCAGTAGGTTTCAGTATTTAGTACAGCTATGGGAAAAATAATGAGGCAGCTACAGGCCATTAGTGCAAAGAGATCAATATTTCAGCTAGGATAAGACTTGAGCGTTCAGTAATCAAAACTACGAAATACACAGAGCCAGTCTACAAGTATCTCCTCTTAATATGTTTTATGCCTACCTTTAATACATGCTTATGCAAAACAGACGATTAACTTTAGAATCCATCTGCTCACTTATTTACACTGCTTCAATAAAATTCATCTTTCGATAAGTCCCACCCTCATTGCTTAAAATAAAATGTATGTGAAGAAAAAGCCATACTTTCACTTGAAAAAATAAATCATCCAGTAAGCCAAATTGCAAAAAAATACAAGCAAGAAACCACTTCTCCTCCTTGAAGGGAAAAAAAAAATAATCACTAAAAGTGGCAGCAGTTATTTGCCATAAAAGAATTCTGACTTTGAATAGTCCGATTGAAAATATGGCCACATTTCCCATGGCAGAAATAAATCCCTCTCCCATGCACACTTCCTCAGTCGGTTTTTACTTGTTCATAGTTTCATGGATTGCTCATTTGCAAGGGCTGTGGTTCAGACAGACTCAAATTTTTCATTCTGGAGATCTGAGACTTGTAAATTCACTTGCAGAATTTTAACACTTGGATTTTCAAAGAAGCCACTGTGGTTTGTTTTCTGGTATGGGATTTTCAAGATCATCATAAGCATCTTAAACTCTGGGCAGTTAGCATGCTCTTAAAACTGCTTGGATGGTTTGAGAAATGAAGTTAATTTTAAAGGGAGTAAGACATTAGACTCCTCTCACACCTTCTGAAAATCCTGTCTGGAAAATTACTACATGTCTAGAAAGATAAGAAATAGAGGGGGATAATAGAGGACAATAAAATAAATTTAAGAATGATATTTTTCTTTCAAAGTTGAACTGAAAAAAAATGAAGTTCTCAAATATCCAACACAACACAATTTTCATCATTACCACATTCTAGCTTCAGGGCATACTGTGCTTCTAGCTATCAGCAATTCTTACCAACATAACTCAGGACTTAAATACGGAGTGGTGAGCAATTTACTGAGCAGCAGGTATCTACACAATAGTTGTAGTAGTGCTGAATACGTTATTATAAAGTCATCTTACTCAAAAGCATTAACATGAGACTTCACATCAGATCCTGTAAAAAAAACCCTGCAATCATTATGTCACACATTTAAAAGGACAATGATTCAGCAAGCTTTTTAGCTAAACATTTTCTCTGGCAGAGTTTTAACAACTATGCAGCAAATTGGTTTGTTTGCAGGTTAACCCCTTCGCCCTAACACACACAGCAGATGGCTACTGTTCGAGATGTTATTTTTTTAGCTGTAGAGGAGCCATTTTAACTTAGAAGCTATAGGCACAATTTGTGATGCAGTAAAACTACCAACTATGTACAGAGAAAATGTATTAGGACAAGGGGAGGGTGGGTTAAATCTAAAAATGGGTAGGTTTAGATTGGATATAAGGGTAATTCTTCACTATGAGGGTGGTGAGGCCCTGGCACAGGTTGCCCAGAGAAGCTGTGGATGCCCCATCCCTGGAGGTGTTCAAGGCCAGGCTGGATGGGGCTTTGGGCAATGTGATCTGTTGGGAGGTGTCCCTGCCCATGGCAGGGGAGTTGGAACTAGGTGATCTTTATGGTAGGTCCCTTCCAACCCAAGCCATACTGTGTGGTTTTTTTCCCTTCTAAATACTCTACCGAGCAAATAGCAGGCATTCTACAGACTGCAAGACCATGTATTATGGACCTAACACTGCTCTACCTGAAGTGAAAGTTAAGACAGACTTTCAAACACAGTGGGGACAAAGCAAATCAGAAAGGCAGAGAAGCATACAAGGAAGCAAAGAAAAACAAATCTCTCTTGGCCACATCTTGCAGACAAAGAGGGATGATTTTGAGCTGGAGATAGGCATTACGGGCTTTGAATCTGCTCAAGGATGGAGAAGCATCCCCTTCCCCCTCTCCATGACAGGAGCAACCTTGGAGGACTCGACTACTTGGGAGAAACTTAAGCTTGTGCCTATCCTTACCATCCCCTCTACCCGTTCTCCATCATGCGTGGGGGTGATTTTCACCAAGACCTGCAGAAAATGCTCTAGCTCTTTGCTGAATATTCTCTTCCCTACAAACCTTTATCCATCCCCAGAAATCTTTAGATGTGCCCTCTGCTCCTTTAACCCCTGCGAAAAGGTTTTGTGCTACTGGACTGCCTGTCATTGTCAAATGGCACAACTTACCAGCATCAGACCTTCCTCACTATTATCTTGATCCCTCATGCGATTTTTTCCTATTTCCAGAACCACTTTTCAGACCCTCACTACTCTAAGCTTGCCCTCATAATAAGACACAACCTCATTTGTTCACTTGTGCTCAGTTCTTGTTGAGACTTTCTGTTTCAGGTTAAAGTTCCCCACATGAAATGCTCATATAACTTTCTGACATATGAGAGCCTGGAAGATAGAAGTTAGACTAAGCTGCCAGAAACAAATACCAGTACTTATTCATTGCCAACCCTCTGTGACTTTTGATGTGCTATGTCGTTCTCAAGTGGTTTCAACAAGCCAACTACACATTAAGGACAAATATATTGAGAACACATCATATGCCTCCATGTTCACAATCAAAGAAGCAGCAAACTGCTTCTTTGCAAGCAAGAAGTACAATGCTTCCTGATATCAAAGTACCAAAATCAACTACACAATGAAAGCCATGAGGCCGTTTCCTGGGGGATCAGCGGCTGTCCCCAGAGTGCTGAGGTACTGCTGCTGCCAGAGCAGCCATGCCACCAGCCACCTCCACAAGTCTCCAGCCAGAGGCCTCAGCCACCACCATGACTGCCACAGAGCTCCCCTCATCAGCGAAGTGACTTCCCATGAGCAAGAAACACCCACGGCCATTACAGCTTCCCCTACAGCAAAGGCTGCAGATGACACACATGCTGATCAGATCTCTTCATACCTCCGATATTACTACTCTGTAAGTGATATAGGCCCTGCCCCACCAACATCCAAGACTGGTCACAACTAAAAGACCTGAAAATGTTCCAGATGCGATCAAACTTTCTTTTCATTTAATCTTGTTAAGGCCTCTCAAATGTTGGTCACCTTATTACTACAGTGGCCAAAAAATTCAAGGAAGTCTCTAAGTAAGATAACAGCTGTATCAAACCGTATTTTCTATCGAAACACGCACAATCTTCACATTCTCCCCATGCAAATTAAGCTCCCCAAATCACATGTTAACACTTAATTGACTGACATGAATTTTAAGCATCCTGCTGTATACCCAGTTGCATTTGATCTAGCAGTTCTATTAGTCACCGCAGTCAGCTTGACCCTAAGCCTAGTATCGAACTGGTCAGCAGCTTCCCAGACCTGATGGAAAACGGCCACTTGACTGCCCCACTACTTAAAAGGAAGCAAAGCACTCAGGATTATTTTAAAACTTCATCTAAATTCTCTAATCTAGGAAAACTTGGGAACGCCACATGTAAAACACAAGTACTCCCTGTTACGTCCCTAACACCATTACCCTGCATGAAAGGTGACTACTGTAGCTGAGTCTGTCAGAGCAAATCTCAAAAACCTCAGTCAAAACTAGCCAAAACAGCAATGCGGCACCAGCAAATACTTTGTTCCAAGAGAGGAACAAGTATTACTTCAGTTATTATTACAGACAACGCTCATCGACAACCCCTCACCACACATAACCCAAGGCAGCATGCCTCAGGCACAGGCACGTGCATGCTGAACGCACCTGAGGGCTCAGGGACACCTCCACTCTCTAACAGACTTCACCAACCAACGCTGCTCAGGCATATAGTTATATATGTGTTTACAGCACTACATCCCCAAGACAGAACGAGAAAACAGTTTGCTACAATAAAAACAATATTACAAAATTTGTTTTCGTTGCTGGGCAGATGGTGCATTGCAACTACAGCTTATTACAATAGTCATAATCATCTCCATTACCTTGTGTTTCCCCGTCTGTCTTTTATGTCCACCTGTTTTCTTGCCTTAAACAGTAAACTCTGTCACAGCATATATCCAGTACGTTAAGTGCTTAGTGCAATGAAGTCCCAAACTCTGCTCAGAGATTTTCTAATCTATGCTAAACAAAATGGAAATTGAATATTCTCAGGATTGTATGTGGATTATTTAAAATGCACATTATTAACACCCACAAATCACGTGTTATATTTTTGTTGATTTAGTTAATAAACATATCTGTAATGTTCCCCTTCCCTCAAACACAAGATTTTTACATTAGCAGCTCCTCTTCTACAATGTAGACCACAGAAATCAATATATATATATACACTCTAAGCTTTATTATCTTGCCTCTCAGCTTCCTCCAACACTATTTAGTGTCCGGCTTGCCTCCTTCTGTAAACCACCTTAAGGATTAGTCTACACCAACTTAGGAACCACCAACTTAGATGCGTTCTGGAGCTGAGATGCTTCACTGGAATTCTACTGGACTCAGCCCAAGACATGTACAGACAGATTGCCATTGCTCATAAGACATATAAAAATTTCCATTGCTACAGTAATGAAAGGCACAGTGAAATACAAGGCATTTATTTTTGTCCTGCTGTTTCCCACTGTCAGCATTGTGATTACATTAAGTGCTCCCCGCCCACAGTTTCCTCAATATTATTTATCAGTAGTTGTAGCCTGCAAAGGAAATTCTCATTTACTGTGCCACTGGGTGAGCATCCCTGGTCTACATTCAAATAATTCTTCAGTAATCACCACTGTGAAGCAAACCATCTCCTTTGTGTCCCAACCTTCTCCTTCACAGTTTACAAGTCCTCATTAATTGTGCTGTGGATGCTGTACACTGTGTAGGAAAACACAGCATCAAATACAGAAACATTTATGCCCAGATTAGAGACAGTCTTAATGCTGAGCCATTAACCAAAGCGCTCAGCCAAAATATCACTCTACATTAGTGAAATACATGGGTAAGAAAAGATGAAAGCAAGCAACAAATCTGATAGAAAATATCTGACAGGTTGTTTTAATACACAATTAAAAAGGATACTGCATGTATTAAGCCTTTATATTGGTCTCTTTTTTCAAACGCAAATGTTAACCTCTAACTGAAGCTAACTTTATGTTTAAAAATCCATTACTGACTTTGCCTGTGTAACATTTAATGGAAGCAGTGATAGCAGGGCTATTTACACTAATACCCTAAATTTCTTCCAAATTATACCTGTAATGCAACTTTTATTCTGATTGCAAATTAAATATTCTATTATTCTCCTTATCTATAAATTCTTTTTAAAGCAATATTACAGAAACACCATAGCTTAAACAGAACAGCATACTGTTTTTTCTCGAGTCTCCAGAGGTCCATTTCCTAAATAAACAGAAATTTCAATAAAGCTTTTCATCAACACTAAATATTTCTGAAAAATAATGTATTCCTGAAGGCAGAAATGCCAATTTCAGTAAGCAGAAATTACATAATACATTAAATAAAAAGTGGAAATACAAACAACAAGCTCTGGGAATAAAAGGCACCTGGAAAAAAAAAGCTTTAATCCAAATTGGCATCTTCTGAAATTCCTTTTTGTCTTGTAGAGATAGCAATTTACCTCCAAACATGTCATTGCATTCACTTGTCTACTGCTTCTACACATACTACAGTGCTGTCGTGTCTTTTCACCTGTGACTTGTGTGTGTGTGAGAGAGAGTGAAACTGGGAAAGCACATGAAGGTAAAAGGAGGGGTTAAAAACAGAAAGGATGTAAGAAAGGCTTAACAATAAGGTCTGATGAGAAAGGGAATAAAGTTAAGTGCAGCAACACAGCGCATTAAAGCTGTGTTAGAATCACAGCATTAGTGCATTAGAGACCAAATCAACTCCCATTGGCAGCAATCCTAGCAAGAAGAAAAATTAAAAAAAAAAAAACCAACAAAACAAAACAAACATAGTTGTGCAAAGGTAACTGATTTTAACACAAAGACTTCTTAGTTTTATATGCAGGTAGGTTATAAAAGAAACATTAGGCTGAAGAAATAGAGAGTAAAAAAAGGCACATCAGTTGGGATATGGAATATGCTGAGTATAGGGTGACACAGGCACATGGAAATACTCAGAGAATTTTAAGTATTTCTACATTAACTGATAACACAAAAAAAAGAATTATGATTCTTAAACACAAGTTTGGATACAGCCAATGACTTTAAAATGTTTGCTCATTTACACCAACACACTGATCACTTTAGTTTTATGGGGATAGTCTTAGAACAGCTTCTGATTTGGACTATTTTGGTATAACTAACATAGTCATTCATAAGGAATACCAAAAATGAACAAATGATGGAATACTAAGGTTAAAAAAAGGGGGGAATATGTAACATATACAAAAATAAAGCTTTTCATTATTAAACTACAAAAATACAAGTATTTTCAGGGAAGTAGAATAAAATTCAAGGACAGAAGTCAAGGATATGACATAAAATGAACTTTTTAATAAATATAACAAATATAAAAATATATAATTCCTACAGAGCTCAGGATGAAGTATAGTAAGAAATTTAGTGGCTATGAAAAACATATTTTTTAAGAGAACTAACAGATTATAACTTCCCTACTGAACATACTTTTCTCAGGATTTTTTAATTTCCATCCTTGGCTGTTAATAGTCAGTAATGCCTGATATAAAGCAGGCATTCAGAAATCCCATCTCCTCTTCCCCCAGGCACTACATAAGGTGACAGGATAAGCAGCGTGTATTACCGTTGCAAACACACACAAAAAATAAGACCTAAGTCTTCAGCAGAATTAAAAACTATCAGTTTGCATTAATGTCACTTTAGGAAAGCAGGCTTTTGGGAGCTGCACATACTACCTCCAGAGTCAAATTTGTGCTGAGGCCCCTGAAGATGGCATTTCCTTCTCTCCAAGGAACCGGTCCCTGCGGAGCCACGCTCCAAAGGCACAGCACCAGTGTCCCCTGCTCTGGCACCTCCTGCCTTGGATGCTCTGAGCAGGAAAACTGAAAGTCCCAAAAGGGCAGATGGAGAAACCAAGAAACGAGGTATCAGCTGGAGGACTGAACAGCTTCATTATGATGAAGGCATGGCAAAAAAGCGTGAAATTCTTCAGAATATATACCTGAGGAAAAATAAACTTGTAGGATTATAGTTTCTTGAATAAATAAACATTACAAGACAACAGACAGGGAACCCTAAAAGGAGCTGAAACGGGGATCCACGTGAGCAAAAATCATACAGGTCAATTTATAGGACTGAAGTCAAACTGATTCCTAGTACTGTAATACAGACCAAATAAGAACAATCCTGGTGGGGTTGTATAGTAAGAACAAAGGATCAACGACAACCTAAACGTGCTTTCAGAACTATATAGCACAGCAATGAAAGGAGCCTAAGGAAAGCACAACAGCTATCACCGGGTGTCTCAGTGGCATCAAAGGATCTGGAGCAATGCTTGGTAGAAACAGAAACACAAAAATACAAAACAGGACAAGATTCAGCCACAGCTGATCAAAGACACCATGCTGAACAAATATTCTTCCAGTGTAAAAGAAATAGCTTTAAGAAAAGAAATGCAGAAAATCCTGTTCTTCAATAAAGTTTTTGATGGAGCACCAGATGCAAAGTCACCAGTTAGGCTGAAAAAGAGACACCAGCGTAATTTAGCTTCAAGTCATCTAGCTACAGTGAAGAGAGCACTACGGTGTTTCTGCGAGCCGAAGTGCAGGGCTGCAGAGGAGCTTACAAGCCCCACAGCACAGCCCAGGTGGCCTGAAGGTGGCAAGAGCAAGAGGCAGCATGAGTACCCACCCCATGGATGAACCCCGCAGAATAACACGAGTAGCTGCCACTGTGATTTGAGACTCCTTGAGTGTAACAGAAGACAGAAAGGAAAGAGCCAAAGAAACCACCCATGGAAAAATAAAGAAATATGAACAGCTGGAGGATGGAACTGCTGAGGTAAAAAGGAAGTACTGCCAGCTTGTTTGTATCAACAAAGAACAAAAATGTGGGAAAACTGAAAAAGGTGACCAAATCAAAGGAACTGCGAGCACCCTGACAGGAGCCAAAAACTTTCCTGGCACCTCCCCAGGTGACCTGCCCATGGACAGCGAGCTCCTGCCACGGGGCACGGCGCAGCCCCGCTGCCGCTGTCCCCAGGCCTCTCCCCAAGGAGCAGCGGCCTTCTTCTCCCAGCGGCTCGCCGCTCAGCTGCCCGCACTTATCGCTCTGGCAACAGCAGCACCCGTCTCGGCGTTACTATTTTCAGACTTCTAATTAATTCCTTTTGCACAAAGGCTATGGTAATGATATTTTGTGAGGAAAAGGAACGGGGAGGCAGCCACAGCCTGGAAAGCCGCAGAAGAACACAAAGGAAGAAATGCTGCAGGGTGAGAGGGAAGGCCCTCTTACCTGCTGACAAAGAATTAAGTTACAGAAAAGGGTGAAGATTCAAAGGGTGTTTTTCACCATGTAGGAAAGTTGGTACCAGGATCTTCCAGGATTTCAGCTAGGATTTACACTGCTCCACACATTCCTAATTTTGAAGCAAGTGTAAATAACGGGGTGAAAAAAATCTGTAGACAAAGTTACTGCAAAGGATCACAGGGATATCGAGTATCTTGACAGTAAAATGATGTACTGAACTACAGAAAATGCAAAATAACACAGAAAAATAGCTATACAGTACTCTAGACACAGTGATGAGTTCTACATCGGCTCTGTCACCTAGAGAAACATCTTAAAATCACTGTGTGTAATTTTTCATGCATGAGCTAACCAATTTAGCGCAATCAAAAAGGTAAATAAACCAAGAACAAAACAGAAGACTAAATACTACTATATATTCATGATAAACCCTGCATTCTGATGACTACATCTGCTCTGAACATCTTACCTGACAAATACAAACCCTTTGTAAGAGATACAGAATAAAGCAACACAGATGATCAGAACTACAAAACAGCTTCAGTACAGAGCAGCCACAAACGAGTCCTGTATGTTAAAAGGACCACGGGGATGAGGGTATGTGATGTGACAATGCCTATATGTATGAAAAAGGTCTAGACAACACTCCATCACATAGCTTCGATCAAACAATGCACTTTTAAAATATTGAGAATATATACAAAATTTACATTATTTAGACTTAAACATAAAGCCTGCACAGGAAGAGGTAAATCTAAACCGAATCTAAAAACATTTAAGCTGTAGACCAGAGAGAATGGTAAGTGTATCGTCGTAATAATTCAGGCAAGAAGTTTAAGCCTCTCCTAAGATGGAACTAGGAAAAAAAAAGAGAGAAATTACAGTACTGCTATATGCAATATAAAGACTTCGTATTCCTAAAGAAAAAAAAAATCCAAGAGGATAAAATTGTCTTTTAGATTCCAACTGTTCACATAAAGAAAATGCTACAAATCCTTGTACTGCAACTATATACAAGGAAGGATTTAAAATAATTGAGACAAAGGAGAACATTTTGAAGGACTCTATAGTGATGAATATCCTGGTGCCATACGAGACTCGGTGAGAACTTGCAAAGTAGAAATGATAGCTACATTCAGCAAGAGAGATAAGGACATGAAGACTTGACAAACCCAATATTGTTTTAACATAGATCTGATACTAGAATCTTCTTGCCTTCTAGCTGTATTCCAAAAATGTACTTTTTTGTTCAGCAAATTTCATCTGTAGAACTATTAAATCCAAACTATGCTATTTTATGAATTGCATCAGATAGCTAATAGCATTTCAAATTTTGTCTCTGTCCATTGCCAGAGATTTAATTTCTCCCTTCTCTCCAATGATACCTCAAGAAAAGAGTACAGCAGTGACATCTTCTGCCTTCTTTCCACTGTAAAACCTGAGGCAGATTACAGTGTTAGAGAAGCTCTTAAAGAGTTCTCCTAATTCTTAGTTGTGCAATTGTCTGGTGGTCTGGAGGTGTTGGCTTTAGAAACTTTCCCCGTTTTGACCATATCACCACGACTGACAAATAATCTTGATAATAGGTCTGAGGTTTGAATCCCAGCAAATCCTTCAGTAAAATAGAGCTTGCAAGTTCAACCAGCCTGACTGAAAAAAAAAAACGCTTAGATCCCAGAACCCCTTCACTGCCCAACCCTGCAGAAGATCCCCACGTGGCTGATACCACCAGGCAATGGCAGCTCCAAATTAGAAAGCCCCATGCACGACTGGAGAAGTAACATTTCACAGTGGGATGGAGAGTTAAATTCCTTCAAATACACAGGTACAGATTGTTCAAGGTCAACTGTACATTGTAACCTCTATTTCTGGATGCACTGACTAGGACTGTGCATGCCATGAAACCATTTCTCTCTCCTGATCTTCTATTTAAAAGCTTACCATTTTTAATGTCACCAAGGGAAGCAAAGAATTTCACCTGCATATCTAATAGCACCTCTGAGCATTCAAATTTTACGTTTAAAGCTTTCATAAACAAATTATAACAAACAATTATAAATCCTTGCCTCCTTTAAATAAGAAGTCACATCACAGTAGCATCTCAAGATCAAAAATGATGACTGCATTACAAACTGCATAAACATGCCAGGAAAAAAAAAACACTGACCTTGTAAGAGCGAATAGCATGTTTACAAGTCACTGCGTCCCACTGTTTGAAGTGATCTCATAAGGCAAGGAATAATGGGAGTAAGAAGTCATGAAAAGGTCCCCCAAAGCCTGCCCAAGTGTTTGGAGCAAGCACCTTCCCCCGGGCAGAGGAAAAGGACCCACCTGATTACAATATTGAGATGAAGCCTGTAAAGGTCATGGTTGGTTTCAGTGCAATAAGGACATTAACAAGAGCATTAACAATGATTAATGTTAATCTTTAATACTGGGGACATTGCTCCATCCTGAATGTCTGCCTTAATTAATACCGGGACAGTACTGGGTCAGAGGAAACAGAACTTATCGCCTGTCAACATACAAACTGTCTACAAAAAGTATGTGCAAGCATATTTGTGGGTATACGTATGCACATACGCACCTAATTTCTACACTCCTAAGAATGAAGGTAAATTGACATGGTAGATCACAGGCCAAATACATGTCAGCAAGAATCACTAATGTGTAAGGCTCAAACCATACCAAAAATGGCATAATTTAATCAAAGCCACAAAATATACCATGAGTACTACAGCATAAGCCTTCACTGATGTTTCCGTCTCCATCAAAGGATACTTTTGAAATTCTTTTCCTGGTTATTCCTACCTACCGCATTTCGGTTGGCACAGCAGAGCAGTTTTGGAGCACCAGGAATGGATTCGTTTGTGATGAAATGAGGCTTGCAGGCAGACTCCCGGAGTATACCTGATACACTCTGACTGCTCACAGGTAGTCAGTCCATAGGAACAGACCGTATTACTCCATTATGCATGTTAAGTACAGACATGGGGTTTGCTCTGCAGACCCACTCCCACTGCATTACACTACTTGCTCCTGTAGCCACAGATTTGTATAACTGTACTTCCCCACTATCAAGAAACAAAAACAGGCACCACCAGATTTCACAGATTTTAAGTGCCTTGCCAGTTCGTATGTCCCCACTTCTTCCCTCCTAGTGCCAGCTTGGTATACAGTCTTCTATAGAACACAACCTGCCCACATGCTGTCACATATGGGACAAATTGTTAACATACTGATCTATATTTTGGTGGAAATGATCATTTAAGGGCTAGAGACCACTGACAGCATCAAGGAGTATTTGCTAACTAAATTCATTTACACACCAAAAAAGACCCACAACCTACTTACAAAGACTCTTCTTCCAACTGCAATGTTAGTTCCTGTGAAACTAATTTATAAACAGTCAGCTCATCACAAAACTCACCATATGTACAAGAATTAGGCCTGCTAAACTCACTGATAGCAGACACTGAATAAAACAGGATCAAAGGCAATACACTAGAGATGGAATTTGCCCATACTTGAATGAGACACATCTGTGTTACCAGGCTACCCCGCCAGAAAAGTTCATAATGATATATTTAGAATTAAACAAAATATGTTAAGACACACCGTTATCAGATCCCAATTAAGCAGGTTTATGACATGGTGAATGATTCCCAAGAAAATAAAGCACCACTGGACTGAAAGCTTCAAAACGTTCTGGGGATTGGAGGCTTGAAGGTGTTGCTTTTCCTAATGCAACAAGAGCAGACTGCTTCAGATTATTAAAACTCTCTGTATGGGTGCAGTGTGCCTTTGTCAAACTCCTGATCTTCAGTTTATATCTTATCTTGTCTTTATACAACATGTGATGTAGTCAGGCAGAAAAAAATAAGTCAAGACTAAATATTTTAAAGGTTAATCTGATAGCACATGAGCATCCTGTAACCTTGCAGAGATTGAAAGATGCATCCCTACCTGTAAAAATGCTCGACACTACTTAAGCAGAAGGCACCCAGTTCAAATGTCTCAGCAGACTTCTTTCAGGGTGAACGAGGCAACAACACATACAACAAACGATGCTTTCTGCACAAGGGACACACAAGAGGCCACAGCACTTGGTGACAGCTAAGCCTGCTTTGCAGCAGCTCCCACAATTTCAAGGGGTCATGCCACGCTTCCTTTCCCAGTCCCCCACCACCCCCAGGGACTTGCCTGCACACGGTCATAGGGTGACCTCGAAAGCACAACGTTCCCCCCTGCAGAAGGTATACTGACTTTAGCTACAGGGAAATACAAGGTAGAAACCAGACAGGTGAGTCTCATTCCGTGTGCCAGACAAGACAACTTTCACGCTTCAATACTGAGCCAACGTTCGTTTCTCTTCTTAAGCTGAGAGCACAATCACTGAATAGTCAGGGTAAGGATTCAGAATAAGAACTGCTGGTTTTCTGTTGTTGTTTCTAAGAAAGCAAAACACAAAGACTCAGCAAGTCTTCAGAGCAAAACACTTGAGCTATGCATGAGGTCTTATCTAATGAAAAGATCCTTTTATAACATATACACTTATATCAGTATAAACAGTTCCCTCTTGACATAAAAATAAACAGCAAGAAAAAGATCAAGAATCTATTTTTCTCTTAAACATCTTAAAAACTGCAGGCTGAAGTACGAAAACTAAGAAGATAAATGAGAAGACATACATTTTTTACATTTAAAAGCTTTGTAAATCTCAGTAAATGCTGTTCAAGTTATTTTGCATAAAATCATCATTTTTTCAGCATATTAAGAAAATATCATAACTAATTTTCAGTTTAGTTTTGTACCGTTAAAGCTCCAACCATTTAATTTAATATGAGGTAAATTACCAAAATTTTTAAGATGAGTAAGTGGTAAAGCCCCGTAATTATGTTACACTGCTTAGCAACTTGCTTACATAAACGCTGGTACAGGGGAGGCAAACTAGTATCATCTTTAAATTACACAAAAAGTTTTACACTACTTCTGAAATGTATACAGCTGAAGCCAATTAAACTCTTATCCGTACCTCAAGGTTCATGACTGGGGAGGACGGTTAAAAAAACAGAAGGATACCTTAACACTCTTGTTCTTGGTCTGCAATGGAGATGAACTTTAAACAACAAGAACAAAAAAAAAGGACTGAGGCACAGGAATGTCTCTCAGGACCCACTCTAGCTTTAACACCTAAATTCCATGAAAATAAAGGCGTTGCTGAAAGGAACAGAGATTGCACCGAGTGCTCTGGAAATACAATCAAACCTGTTTGGCCCTACGTAGTAGCTCTAACTATGCCTTTAAACTCTAAGGTACCATTTTAAAAAAAAAAAAAAACCTCTTAAAACAAGTTACAGAATCATCTAGGTTGGAAGAGACCTCCAAGATCACCCAGTCCAACCTCTGACCTAACATTAGCAAGTCCTCCACTAAACCATATCACTAAGGGCTACATCTAAATGTCTCTTAAATACCTCCAGGGATGGTGACTCAACCAATTCCCTGGGCAGCCCACTCCAATGCCTAACAACCCTTTCGGTTCTTACAAAGCAAAATTCTACTTCAAAGTTAGGCACAATATAAGGATCTTGACTTGATTTTTAGCTTGCTTACTCATTATTGGTACCGCCAAGTCAATGGCAATTTGAAGTCCAAGTATTCTGCTGCATCAGCATAGCACCAACCTGTAAATCGACACTGATTTAGGCAAGTTTTTCATTCTAATTGTTACATGGAAAAAAGGAAAGCAAGATATACCAAATCAAGCTGTTTAAGACCACCAAAGAGAAGCTATAACAAAGCCAGAATGAAAAGTGGCTTCAATTTCGTATTTTTAACAACAAACCATTCTTTCAACTAATTTGATCAGCAAAATTAACTTCAGATTTGATTGTGAGTACTTCAGGTTTTCCCAATCACCCTTCTAACAGAACCACATATGACACTAGGAAGCTGCACGTGCTATACAGAACAAGAAAGTCAATCTGGCTCAGTGCTGAAGTCCATGCAATTTCAGGAAATCCAAAGAAAATCCTTCCCCCTGTTATTTTTAAACTCTTTTCCACCCGTATTATTCAGAGCTATACATTCAAGAAGAATAAATTACATACAGGGATGAAGACTTTTTTTTTTTTAAATGATTACAGTTATTTTAAAGGATCTTTTTACTTAATCAGTATCTTTTGAAACTCAACCATTCCTGTCATTCCATAGCATTTTTGAAAGAGCAGAAACATGTTCTTTCACTGTTTTCACAATGAAGACAACTAAAAGAATGTGATGTTTTCAACCTGCACCCATTTTATGGGCAGTCCAGTAATCTGAATTATTGAAAATAATGAAGTTTTTGCCACATCAAAGCTGCCAACTTTTCTGGCACAGAACTAAAAACCGCTGCAACAACAATCAGATGGTTACCCAGAGCATAAAGGCACTGCATTTCCAAATCAGATAGCACTCAATAAATATGAACTACATCGATAATTTCATTAATTTAACTTTCAGTAAAGAGCCAAAAGTCTAAGAAGCTACGTACACTTGCAAGCTGGATAAGTACGCAAAATACATCATGGAATACAACAACAAAACTATTCCCAAATGTTGAGTCCTAATTTTCCACTTGTTATTCTAATTAGACAGTATTAATAAAATAATAATTTCAAGCCATAAAAAAAACAATCCAATGTTGACTTTGAATAGCGTTTGGCTATTCTGCAAATTCAAATCTGCTTTTTAAGATATGACAAATATTTTCTTAGAATAAGGAAGGTGTTTAAAACAGTCCAAGTCTTTTTATTTCTACAGCTTATTTTTCTACAGCAGCCAACATTTTTAAAGATCACTTGTACTGAAAATTGTACTCTACATTTTTATTAAAATACGACAGAACCACAAACATTTGCATCTGAAACCTCTCAGGCAAATGTTAAAGCTCTATTTTGAGCACATATTGGCACCCCAATAACTCAAGCTAGATGAACTTCCCATCTCCGAATGAAGAGGGAGGATTTTTAATGCACTTGTTTCATAACTGTGCTTACCAACAAATCATTTTTATTTTAGGGTGACAGTCACACACAGAACCCATACACAGACTTCGGCCAACACCGCAACTGTGGCATCCTCTTGAACTGAAAGGTAACAAAAAGGGGAGGCCTCGTACAGAGGACGCCTGAATGAGAAACTGGAAGCAACGACAGAAAGACTTACAGGAAAGTTTACTTTGCCTTTGGTATGGTATTTTCATTGACTTTACCAATTCAAGTTGATCTGAAAGTCACCTCTTTTCCTTTAAAAGAAACAGCATACAGAAACCTTTCTATTTAACGAGGATGATATATCGAACTTTTTCAACCTGCCACTCCAAGAAGCACGATAAATCACAAAAGCCTTTTCCCCACACAAATTTGAGTGGCTCAAATAGAGGTTTGTTGTGGAGCACTTAATCAAGCCGGTGCAAATAATATGCAGCCAGTTTCATTGTGATTCATCTTGGTTTATTTTAGGCAGAAAACACAAACATGTAAACTCTCACATTAAAACAGATATCCACATGCAATTTATTCTCAGCTAACCAAATCTCTTTACACTTGCATTTCAATATTTGAAATCCCCTTACTTTTCAAACTGCGGTCCTAGTATAACTTGTTTTTCAGTTCACTCCAGATAATTTATTAGTCTGGGCACTCATTCCTCGTAGGACAACTTGCATTTTCCTGAAACTGCTGCACAACATGCACAAGCCTTTATCCTTTCCCTGTAACCCTTCTCCATATCTAATTTGTAAATGGACCAGCTGTCAACACTGAAAACAGCATCTGAAATTATTGCTGTTCCCCTTGAGAACACCACTTAATAAGCTTATGTAAATTATGTACCTTTTATTTACTGCCTTAACCAAATCTAAACAGAGCCCATTGTCAGTTACAGCTACACTCTGCAATCGTATGCTCAGCCCACTCATTAAGGTGGTTAAGTGCAGCACTTAGATTGCCATTCAATAAATAATAAAAGCACCTCTTGGGACACATCGCCAAGACAAGTGTATTCATGGAGTCTTAATAAACGACAAAATTACAAATTCAATTATTTGATAACAACCTGTGCAAAGTGCTTTTAAACTTTTGGTTTATTTGAAGTATATCCTAATACTCAAATGAAAGCAAGGAAATACACCGCTAGCTACTGCAAGCTGGCTGCCGCTGCAGCTAGAGAGAAGCATTTCTGAGATGAGGCTCATCAGACACAGAAGTGGTTGGTTATACAAATGGATTTGGTTACTTAAATTTTTCTGCTTTAGATATGCAAGTACCGATTCTGCTCAAATAGCATGGGACATGGACCAGATGAGTTGAGCACGGGTAAGACACAAGCTTGTGCAACGGGAATGAAAAGTTTCTCAGAAAGTCTAGAGACCTGACCTGTGCTTTTTGGATATCAACACTGTTCAGAAGTGACAGAGGAGCTTCAAAATTGTTTTAATAAGGTACTGTCTCTTCACAGCAACTTACAGTACGATTCCTGAAAAAAAAAAAAAACAGAAAGTACCTACCTCAGGAGCCTACCTTGCCCAAGCACCTGAACTGCTAGCACCTGCCCACCCCAGCATTTCAGTTTACACACAAGGTCATATTGGTTAGCTGATTTATAAACATGCTAGTTGCCAAGGTCAAGGTACTGCCTTCATTTGCCAAGTAACCTGCAGCCAGTGTCACAGAACTGATTTACACGTAACAACAGAATGCAACACTTTCATAAAACTTCTCATAAAAAGGCTTTTATATACATATATAATTTACATATATATATAACTATGAAGTCATCAGGTTTTGCTTTTAAGTAGGTAATGGGAGGATTCTGAAGATTTGCATACACATGGCTACTGTCAAAGTAAATGATTCATTTATATTTTAAACTGCAGTTCCTCACTTTGTGCATATCAGTTAACTTTTCTCGTTTCTCACAGCTGTGAAGTTATTCAGGGTTTCACGGTAAAAAATTATGTTTAGCAATGATTTTGTCATGAAAAGTTACAAGCAATGGTGTATCAAATCACCTTTACCATGCATGCACTAAACTGTTTCGAAGGTCAAATCTCAGTGTGCATCCAGTAACGACTGAGTTATACAGGCTTTTTGGCACTGAACTTGTTTGCTTTCAGAAGGAGTGAAAAGAACACAAGGTATTTTTTAAAGCAGCAATTCAAGGGGATATTAACTGTCTTCGGCAGAATGGGAAAGAGTAAGACTAAATTCTAGTAACTCTACATCACGGTTCCCTGCTTGCTTCCTCACAGCACAAAGCACCAAAGCTCCAGCTATGACTGGGAGCTTTATCATTTTGACCTCCAGCTGTGAAATGAGACTTTTCTATAAACGAAGCAAGGGAGGAAGGCTCCCTCCTACACTTCTGGTATCTCCAGAAGGTGGACGCATAAGAGATGCGAACACGCTGTGTGTGACCATAGCTCTTTTGCATGACTGCTCCCCAAACGCTCACCCACGTACGAGCTTGATCCGAGAATTCTCAATGGCAAACACACAGTGAGCATACAGCAAGAAACCACGCTTCTGCGCCTTCACTGGCCCTTTTTCAAATTAGGAATGACGGTGCTTTTCTTCTGACTTAAAGGGCAGGGAAGCTACTTTCACAGAGGAATGGAAGACCACCTGAAAAGTTTCTTCACGTTCATGTCCTCTGGGCAGATGGGAGCTGGGTAACCTTGCATAATGACCCAGCTTCTGCCACGGGCACCTACTGCTCTTCCAAAGATGACCCTGCTCTTTCAGGTGTTTTTAATGCTGATGGCAACTGCTGGCAAAGGCAAGCTAACAGCATCCAGTTGTTTCAGTGAACAAAAAAGGCCCTATTTCAAGGGCAGAGGTTAGTGTTAGTAACACAAGGGTTTCCAAAACCCACAAGAAAAGGAAGATCAGAAAACCTACTCTTCTGTAAAGGCCCCAACAAATACTTAAGCGAGCACTTCTTCCCCTTTACTACTACTTCACACTTTTAAACTCCATCTACCCTCATCAAATGCCCTGTTTATTTTAAGTGATAATCTTAATCACTTTCTATCAATGTCTGTTCTCATACTTTCTTGTGAATGGCCACCTGAAACAAGAGGCAAAAATAGGGTAATGAAATTCTTCATGTTCCATATATATACACACACAGAGTATATGCAAAACTAACATCCCCTGAAGAATTTTTCTTAATACAACATTTACTTTTCAGCACAAGGGAATGAGATAATTGAGTCGGAAGACTAGCAAGGGAACTGCGGCTGCTCCTTATATTAAGAAACCTTCTGTTGGCTGGGGAAGCAAATTTCAGGCATTAATTAAAAAAGCAAGTCTGCCCAGACTGAAAAATTTCATGTAGAAAAGTGTTTTATCAAAACTGATCTGATCTCTTCGCTTTGTTTTCTCCTGAGTTCTTTGACTGAAAATCTTTTAGTAACCAGAGTTTGCAGAAGGAAAGAGAAGAAATTTACTGGGTGGTGAAAAGGGAAATTCTAGAGCTTAAATTATTCACATAATTTCCAAAGGAGAGAATTTCCTTTTAATTACCTTGTTTGGTGACTGCCAGCATCTATAACAAGTAGTAGCAACATATCACATTAAGTCAGGAAAGACTTTAGGGGATATCATACTATTATCACATACAAAACTTGCAGTCTACAGTAAAAGGTGAAATATTTGCTGGCAAAAATATGGGAAGGGACACTTCGCGACACCTTGCTATTTTGGGAAAGTTAAAAAGATGACCATTTTCTTCTTTGATGCGTGAGAAACAAGATGAACTTGGATTAAGAAGAGCAGAACAAATCTTTGATTCTACTTATCACATACTGCAGCAAGTTCTAAGCCCTGGTTTACAGGAAACTATTTGGGTAAGAACTCGGCAACAGCGGCACCAGAACATCCACTGGCACTTGACCACCCTGCAGGTCCTCCTGGCTCTGGAGAAGTGGTATCTCCCTGCTTAGCCCAGAGGTCACCATGCTCAAACTGGGTCAGAAATTTGGACCCGAGCACACAGCTGAGGCCCAGCACTTCAACCTGAACTGCTGATAGCAGCAGTCAACCTGAAACAGATTACAGACAAGCACAGTAAACTAAAACGTGCCAGAGAGCTTTTCAACTGATGGCCCTACTAGCGCTGTCATCCCCCCCCATCATAGCTTCCTTTTAATAAAATTCACGTAAAACCCCGTGTTTATTAATAGCCAAAGAACCCTTATACAAGGGTTATGAAATAAGTCATGGGAAGTGATTCACAGAAGAATCCAGACAGAAATAAAATGCAACATTTTCCAAGTGCAAGGCACATAACTATTTAGCTAAATTAATTAATTTAATAAAAACGTTTTGAAATATTTTATGGGTTTAAGAGCAAATTTCTGCATACCTAAAATTTCGTTTCATAAAAGACAAAGCTATGTTATATGAAAAATAAAAGTTGCTGTAAGTTCATCTGATTTCAGGGTATCAGAACACAAATGGTACCTTAAAACAGCACTAAAATCATGGCATCATCTGACCACGTGCAGGATTTCAGGGTACAGTCTGCAGAAGACAATGTGCCAGCCTTGCTCCTACTACTACACTGGAGCCAGACCTCACGGCTGTGTGCCCCAGGGCAGCTCAAATTTGAGACACTGCACACAACTGGACAATATATTCCTTAAAAGTCTCAGCACCTTGCATACACTAAACGACTGTTTTATAACAAAAACATATTAAGATACTCAAAAGACCCTGTTACACCATCCTTCAAAAGTTTTATTCCAAGTACTTTTTAAATATTACTTCTTAAGGGAATACTCGCAAATGAAAATTATTAAAAACCATTCAATACAGCAAATAATAAAGTGTTAGAAATCTCATGCTGGCATGTTTCATAACTAAGAGAAATGACATTTCCAACAGTTTTAAAGGATATTAACTTATTGTTTGGGTTTTGTCTAGCAGTTAAAAGTGTGATAAAGAGATTCATTAAAACACAATACATTATGCACAGTGAGAATCAGAGTTTTGTATGGTTTTCAGGTGCCAGCATACAGCTCAGAACTATTTCATCTACAGTGAACCTGGATTCAACATGGATGCACAAACACTACTACTCTGCTGAAGCAGCTTACTGAAACAAGGCCAAACACTTTCTCAAGAAATGTGCTTGCTGGGTCCCCTCAAAGTCATCAGGCAAACAAATTCAGGACTTAATCTGTGTCACTTGACTGAGAAATAACATAGAATCACAGAATGGTTTGGAAGGGGCCTTAAAGACCACCCAGTTGCAACCCCCCTGCCATGGGCAGGGACACCTCCCACTAGACCAGGTTGCTCAAAGCCCCATCCAGCCTGGCCTTACCGTCTCTGACATCTGCAGGTGGGTTAAACTGTTCCTCTTGTACACTGCGAGGCACACCTTAGAGAACCAAGATTTACGTCAGATGCATCGAAGTCAATGAAATCAGCATGGCTACTAATACAAGTCCACCCAACATCTGACACCACAACACAACCAGTAAGCTCATCTCAGGGTACAGCCATCACGTATTTTGCTCCTGACTGCACAGTAGGAACAATCCTCTCTAAACTGTGCTATGCATTCCACACCCACCACTCTCTCCCCACCAGGCCAGACAATAAAAAGTTTCTATCCCCTTTACAACCTAACGTCACTGCCTTGAAGGCTCTGGGAAACAAGTTTAGTAGATTACAACCTGGCACATCTGGAGAGCCAAGATACAGAACATCATGCAAGTGCTTTCCCTCTGCACCAGACTCGTTGGAAATACTCCTACATCGAACCAGGCTGACTTAAGCTACTAAATGGAGAATGGTGAGCTATTTTACCCACCTTAAACCACTTATGTCTTGTCCAGACACTTACCTTCTCTCTCTGTATTTTAACATGTGATAAACTGGAAGAGTCTGGTATAAGCAAGGCAGCACGTGCTCTGACAGACTCGTTATTCACTTGCACCAACAGAGTTAACCTCCACTGCAGTTATTACAGCCTTGCTCTGTCACTTGATTTTTGTACTGTTTCTTCATCTAAAAAGAAAACATTGCATCCACTCAGTTTATAAGAATGCTTTGTTGAGTGTTGCATCTCCTCTCACAGCCTTCTCTGCCAAGTAAATGCTCAAAATTAACATTCTTCAAGGAATATAGATGATGTAAGCAGGTACTATATAATAATAAAAAAGACCCTCCAGCTAATGAAAGATGCTGACTCCAAATTCAGAGGTTTGCCAGAAAAAAAATATGCTCCTTTTAAAAAGGAGAAATTGCTTAAAATGAAGTATGGAATAAATGCTAAACACTCAAGGCTCGAGGCAAGACATAGCTCTAGCTCGCACATAACTATGGAGCTAAATAAGAAAGATGTTTCTGGTCTCCATCTAGAAGAAAAACAAAGAAAGTTTCTTTATTTTCTCTTGCTTGTGGCTCACTGGTGTCAAAAAGTTCATAATTATTTCTAGGCATTAATTGCAAATAAATACGTGACCAGTCACTGATGCAATGGATCCTGAATGTTTGTGCCTTTGTTCCAATCAACCCCTGGTTTTGCCTCATGGCTTATTGATTCAAATAAAAAATTCTCAAATTCTACTGCTTGTTCTCCTAGATTAAAAAGCCAAGCCAGAAATGACATCGTAAGATTGTCTGAAAAAGCTAAACAATCAGTTAACAATGAATAGGCATTTAGAGCAGTTTTTTAAAAGAAAGGCTCATAAGTGACTGGTTTTTTCCAAGGGCAAATTCAGCCAGTAGTCCTTCCAGTACCAGAATGCAATAAAATATGCAGTGTTTTTTTCGTTGTAACAGTTCAGATTTCAAGCATTGAGTAATATTTCTCCTGGGAAATTCTGTAGATAAAATGTGCCAATTTACTCCCTATCTTCAGCTGCTGGAAAAAGTTCATCTAAGGTTCTACGAGGTATCTATAATGCATTTTATTCTAGCCTTTAACTTACTGAAAGGTACAGCATTACCTTTTATGTTCTGCATATCCTAACACACAGATATATGCAGAATCATAAAATGAAGGTGATCGAGAACATTCTAAACGCAGTCAGTGGAACATACTTTGGAAGAATATCCACGGCTTTGTGGTGCTACAGAACATTCTTCTTGCACAGCCCAAGTAGCGTTACTTGTGACTTCAATATGTACTGCTATCCATTTTACACGTCACCTTCCAGTTTTCTAGCAATTCATTTATAACCACAATCCTATTCTGCAAGTCAAGCAAGAGGTTTTTGCCACTTCTCTTTGTTTGCTTGGATGCCTCTGACCATACAATTTCAGCATGAGAAAGCTGCTAAGACCAATAGCTGTATGGTTTCTGCAGCACAAACTTCAATCAATGACTTCTTTATTGGAATGAAAGGAGCATAAATGTTACCAGAACAAATGATTACACTGTTGAAGGAAGTAACATAATTCTCTCTCCAAGCTATAAACTTCCCAGAAGCCCTCACTTCAAAGCTACTACTTTGTAACAACTTTTATTTGGATTTCTCCATGAATTGGTTTTGTCCCTGCTGGGAAATAATTACAGGAAGTTCAGAGAAGATGCACTGAAATGGTGAAGAACATTTAAAAATAATTCTTGTACAGAGAAAATAAAAACAAAGAATCATTGCCTCTGAAAAGAAAACAATTATTAAGAACTAAGCAATACACATAATTTAATAAGTGAAGAGATGCACTCTGTTTCACAACCCAAGAACAAGACACTATATGAAATTAAAAAGTCACAATTTAAATAGAAGGCAGGAAATACTGCTTCATACAATACGTAATTAGGTTATGAAACTCATGCACAGGTAGTAGCTGATATCAGGAACTTGTTTTGACCAAAACGCATTAGACTTTACAGAAATCAAGAATGAATTTGGATATAACAATATCCACTAACAGAAAAATAATAATATGAATAAGGAATTTACTCAACCTCATTCTGCCCATGCTCTTTTAACTAACAAAGATCAAAATAAATGCTCTGGAATTCTTGTGAAACATAAAATGTATCTTTCAACAATTATTTTTTTCTTGAAATAGAATTATGAGAAACTTCCTTCATATTTAAGAAGGCTGGAAGGAAGAAGCCTCCAATTTAAGGATATTATCAGGTGTGGGGGTTTTGTTCATTCATTTGTATTTTAAAAACAACCAGAAACCCTGGTGTGACGAAATTTTCCCCACAACTACAAATATTAGTTTTTACCGTGTCCATTGGAGCCACCCAGCACTGAAACATCTGGCACTTGCCCTGTGCGGTCACAGAACATGATGTGTTGTTCTCAGCACAGCCTAACACATAACCCTACCCTGAAGCCCCTCCGTCCATGCTGGCAGTGACCAGGACCTGCTTGTGCTGCTGCAATTACTCCTGAGAAGGGGCTCAGGATGTTCAACTGCTCACAGGAAATCTTCTCATCCAGCCTTGAGAATATACAAAATGAGCTCAAGATGGTGTCAGCTTACCTTCCTGAAAATCTGACGACCAACATTTCAGAATAAATATGAGGAAGGGAGAGTGGGCAGCTTTCTCCTCCTGCACAAAGAGAACTGATCGGTAGGAAATCTGTCTTCTAAGTCACTCACCTCTTTTTTTTTTGTGGCTGAGTCAGCACTAACAAAGGAGAAACAACGTGCATGAAGTAACAGAGAAGGGACTGTGAAGTGAGGTGCAGCTTCTGCACAACAATAATAGTTTATCCTGTAACCATCATATGAAATATCTTCAATACCAAAATTGCCTGAGAGAGGTACACACCATTTCTCTGCAGCCTTCGCTGATTGCCTCCGAACACAATGCATCTTCCAAACGACCACAAAACCCAACACGGAAAAATTCCTATTACAAGTTGGTACTCCTCGCTGAGTGAGTACCACCACAGAAATTAAAATGTTCATCATCGGGCTCTTGCCACTTACATTAGCAAAATTAACCCCATATAAAGTGTGCTAAGTTCAAGGACTTAACAATAAATTTTCTTAGGAAAGGCACTGGAGGAATAAGTATTTCGGAAGCAACTTTTACATTTACACATATGTACACATGCATGCATATATAGGTACATAAATTAAATACGTATAAATTAATATATAAGATTGTTATCTTTATTCATTAAACATGTTTTGTACACATAGTACACATAAGGGTTAATTATTTTATGTACACAATTTTTTAATATATATATTTTAAAATGTTTAAGACAACCCCAATCTGTCAAACAATTTAGTCATGCTCTGAATCCTGAAAGGCCGGTAGCCTTGCAAGTCAGTAAATTAACTCAAGTGAAAAGAAAACAGGGTCAATTCCAATTCAGCTCTGATCTACTTGCTGACCTTATCCTTATGACAACTATAAATTTAAACTATATTATCCTCGCAATCCTATTAAAGTAGGAGAAGAATGCAATTTCATCAGATAGAGTTTGACATTCAGATGCCCCAGGTCTCACAGCACAAGCACTGAATTTCTATTTTGTACCAAGTCGTTTCAGACTGAACATGGCAAGTGCAGAAGGCTGTGTACTTCGGCCAGATTTCGGGACTGTTTGAAAAGGCAGACAGACAGACAGAGAGATACAGAGCCCTAAACTGCTCTCACTGACAGATTTCGGCCCCTCCACTGGAGGTAAGGGGATGGCAAAAGATCTCGAGAGAGAGAGATTTATTTTAGACTGAGGCATTGTAAATGAAGTCCTGCTTTCAGAGTACTCCAAAGATAATCAGGTAGAGCTTTTACTTGTTGAGATATAAAAAAGAATAAATAAAAAAGGGAAAGGATAAGTTTGTTTTATAAGGCGGAATGCACAGTTCATAGCCGTATTACGGGCTATCGTGAGACGTAAGCTTTACTTCCAGCAGTTTTCCATCACTCTGTGAATGCAGCGAACAAGGGCTGCAGACAGTCCATGAACAGGACGTTAACACACGCAGAACTGCTTCGGGATTTGTAAGCAACCTCTGTCCAACAAAGTGGTTTTACATTGCAGCAAAATTGTGCTCAAAGAGTAAACAAACCAGATACAGCAAAACAAAGCAGTTATGGGCTTGCAATTAAAAATAATAAACCTGGCTTTCTCCCACCACCTTACATTTCCTAACCACAATCTCTCTCCTGACTGGGGAACGTGAGTCCCCCTACATTACGCCTCTATGTTTAAACACACAGCTAGATTTGTGAAAACCTTCACGTTGCCCATATCCAAATAGCGGTCTGTGGGTACGCTGAGCCACCTCATTAAACACTCCCATGGTAAATCCTGGCCACTGGTGCCTGTAAAGATACTGTGAGAGATTCCACCTCTTTGCAAATATGCTCATATTCACGGTTTCCAGCAACATACGGAAATTATAATTGCCCATTAGATTTCAAGGAGGATGAAATTCTAAAGGAATTGATCAAAAGTGCTTAAGAGAATTAAGAATATGGAAGTCTGATTTTACTCTTGAAGCAAATCCATCAGATGCAGCATTTGAAGATTAAATACTCATTGTATTCTACTGATTTTGAAGCCCTATTAGCCTAGCTTACAATTTTCCTTCCCTCTCCCTAACCCCAATTTGGATCATTGCTCCTCCTTTCTTTGTGTACGCACCCACGCCAATTCTTGAAAGCTAACCTGAGACGCACTTTTTCATGTGCACTGTTTCTTATGGTCCCGCTGTCTAGTTCTGCAACTGTAGATTACCTCCCAGCCCAACCCAACCCCTCTGAAACCGTACACAAGCATCAATGAAGACTACCTGAAATATATACAAGAAAAAGAACACTTTGATCTATGACCAAGATTTAAGAGTTTGATTATTTAACATAAACATTAATCAGCTAAACCTCACTCTGAATTCTTATTAATCTTTTTTTCTTTTTTTTTTTTTTTTTAATAAAAATACTTTAAGTTAGACTTGAACTTTCCTGCTGCAAAAAAATGTTATCTAATTTAATTGGGAATGTATCTATTAGAAGCAGTGCTCTTCTCACATAAATAATTTCAGGAAAGAGCTAATAATTTTTTAGCTGTAAAAGCTCTCTTTACATATAGTTACACTAGCATAAAAATTGCTTCTGTTAATTTAAATCCCTGCCCAAGCAGGGACACCCAGAGCAGGCTGCCCAGGACCAAGTCCAGACGGCTTTTGGAGATCCCCAAGGAGGAGACCCCACAGCCTCTCTGGGCAGCCTGTGCCAGGGCTCCGTCACCCGCCCAGCACAGAAGTGCTGCCTGGTGCTCAGAGGGAGCCTCCTGGGTGCCCGGCTGTGCCCATGGCCTCCTGTCCTGGCACTGGGCACCGCTGAGCAGAGCCTGGCTCCAGCCTCTCTGCACCCTCCCTTCAGGGATTTAGGGACACGGATGAGATCCCCCTGAGCCTCCTCTTCTCCAGGCTGAGCAGCCCCAGCTCTCCCAGCCTCTCCTCACAGCAGAGATGCTCCAGTGCCTTCATCATCCTGGTGGCCCCGCGTTGGGCTCTCTCCAGTATGCCCAGGTCCCTCTGGTACTGGGGGAGCTTTTAACTTTTTAACTATTATTCCAGCAACTAAAGGGAAAATTGAAAACAATGAGCCAAGGCCTGCGTTCCAGTGATATGCTCACACTTGATAGAAACACTCAATCTAAAGTTGCATTTCCTTTCTCCAGTGTTTTTCCACTGAAAGGTTTAACATTTCTTGTACCTCTATTTATTAGTCTCTTCTCAATTTATCCAGTAAATATTCCATTACAGCTGTCTTAGCTTTAATCATTAGCAGCTGTCCTACATTACATCACGAAATGCTTTAGAAGGCTATTATTGCTCATAAGTACCTTAAAAAGCGTCCAAAGGTAAAATAAAATATGAAGATTTTATTTTTCCACCCGTAAAAGAAAATTAGCAGTAACAAGAAATGTCAAGATTGATTAGCTTCAATGACCCACTGAAAAAATCTGCTGTGCTAAAAAGAATAAAATACTTCTTGAAAAAGGAGAGAAGTCAAAGTAATTTATGTTTTAAATTTCCCACGTTTAAAGGAGGATCGAGAGAGTGGAGCCACAAAAACAATGGTGGCTAATGAAAATGTAACATTTCCTTGGCTTGGTGTAAATGCTGACCTTGAAACCAAAGACAGAAAGATTACATGCAGATGTGGTTCGTCCAACTTTTTTTTTATATATATATATTTTTTTTTTATTTATAAGCTTGCCCTGTTAAGCTAATTGTAACACTTGACCAGCCAGAAGCAGAATCTTGACTCAAGTTCAGTCAGTCAAAAATACTCAACCTTCAACTCCTACACCATTTTTTTTTTCCATTTCTAAGCAACTATGGGATGCCTGCCTTCCAAATTACTTGCAACATTTGATAACATGCAGTAATGAAGTGTCCCTAAGCTAAATGCTGTCTTAATTTGCATTTGCACGTTGCATTTCCAATTTACATCATATTATTCACCTCCTCCATAACAGTATCACATTTTCTTCTCACATTCTCTTGTGTGCTAAAATAAAGTCTCTCTTGCAGCCCAAAGGAGTATTTGCTGGAATATCTTTATTCTCAGCTCCTGTCCTCTTTCCCCCACATCCACCTCTTCACTGCAGCACTGACAAACGAGCTAAACCACTGGGAGAAGTACTAGTAATGGTGGACTTCGGATCTTTTTGTGTCTTCAGATACAGACAAGATGCCTTTTGAAAGCAAAATTAAGCAAAATTTTTGTACTCAATACAAGTGTACCAAATTAAAATAAGAGGGTTATATCTGGGGAGCTCAGACCAGATGACCACTTCTCTTCTACAAAATGTAACTACGTTATCACTAAAGACCTATAGAAAAAACTACATACTATTCAAGTGTCAAGATTCAAAACTAAAGAAGTGAACTTCACACTAATTCTTATTCAAAAATCATCCCATAAGAGGTGGTATAAATCTTCATGAAACATGATGCTGAGAGACAGAAATCTGCTGACAATATCATACGGGCTTCCCAAAGGAGCAGGCTGGGAAGATGCCTCGTGAGTTTGTCATTCCCGTACAACACCATTGCCTTTCCGTTCTCGTCTCATCTCAGCCCTCTCCCTTCAATCCCCCCCCTTGACATCAGCCTCAATTGTTCGCCACAGCTATTTGGGGAGCTTTCTTTTTTTTCTTTGCCTCCTTTTTCTACGGCTGAAAGTAAACCGAACAGCTGCACTTCCTAGAAACGCCCATTCAAAATTTGTGTCCTAAAGCTCGAAATAACATGAACGTTTCTTTCAGCCCACGAATCAAAATACATTTTGCATCAACGTTCACTGACCTAACACAATACCTTCTTGATAGCAATTCTTCAGCTCTGCTACAGGTCAGTATTTTCTTGTTACCATGTCATTCTGACACGGAGCGTACATATAAATAAATTCCCAAGAGCATATTCGTTTTTTAAAAGCTTCAGCTTTTTGTAACCACCATAAAACCTAGAAGACAATAACTTATTTACGCTTTTCAGACTGGGGAACCTATGGGCACAAATGGTAGAGAAAGCAAAAGTTCAAAGAGCCTTACTGTATCATAGAGATGCTATAATTCTAGGTCAAGATCCAATTCCCAAAATACACGAGCAAATTAAGGAATTACACATTCCTACAAGCCCAAAATGGTGAACCTCTGTGGCTGGAGTATACCACAATCCAGCTGCACATGCACTTACTAGGTCTGTAAGCAGCTGTATATGAAGAACCCCTGGGCTTTCAGTATATACTAATGTAAACAAACCCCAGATAGAAAGGCTTAAAACAATTGTTAATACCCGTTTCAGGATTATCAGCTCGTTCTTCTATCTCCCTTTGTTAAGATAAAAAGGCTTGGTGGTGACATCAGATTTGTGATCTCACCAAAAAGACCTACTGTCCTGCATTCACGATTTATAAAATGCCAAATTGAAAACCACCACCCAGAAGTAGAGACCAATAAAACTCAGACCAGTAACGTATATATAAAGGAAGAGTGATGACTGTAAAAATAGTATTTCTCCAAAATCACAGGGCAGATGCATAATTTCTCCACCAATGCAGCAAAAGATCTACTGCAACAGAAACACGCTGTGTCCTTTTATGCTCTGCAAGACACAGCCCTTGCATTGTGAACCTGAAGGAAAGCTGCCACAGCACGGCTGGCGTTTTGAGGACACTCTCAGCTCTGAGCCAGAGGTAAGGAGGCATCACTGTAAGCAAAACAGCAGCTAATGTTAATTTTGCTCAATGCAGAGGAGATCATGGAAACAAGAAAAAGACGCTGGTCTTTCACCGACATCTCCCTAAAAAGCCAAAAAGGACAAGAGATATTTGTGCTTTCTTAGAGAGTCAAGCTCTTGTTTTCTCTTCCCAGCTTGCTCATAGCAAGATCAGCATGGCAAAAGTGTCTCAAAAGTATAAGATATCCCTCTTTCACATTGATAGAAGTCATTTAACCACAACTGGCACAGGTTGCCCAGAGAAGCTGTGGATGCCCCATCCCTGGAGGTGCTCAAGGCCAGGCTGGATGGGGCTTTGGGCAACCTGGTCTGGTGGGAGGTGTCCCTGCCCATGGCAGGGGGGTGGAACTGGGTGGGCTTTAAGGTCCCTTCCAATGCAAACCAGTCTATGGTTCTGTAACAATAACAGTGAGACGGGCTTGTCTTCTCCAGCCTTCTTCCTGCCAGTTGCAGTCCCTCTACAGGAAGCATGCTCAACCTCACCAAAGAAAAAAAACCCAAAACTTAAAACAGAATTTTAAATAATACTTCGTGGTCCTGATCAAGTAAGAAGCAGATCCGAGAGAAATTATATCATCATTTAGCTCCTCAAAAAGCTACTTTTGTCATTTTGTTTTCCCATGGGTTTCCCCACTCAAATACACCACCACTTTATCCCATCTACTTGATTTTTTGAGAGATTTACTAATGCACCCCCTCAATTTTCTTCAGGCGTGCTTCCCAGACCTCTCACTGCTGGAGCACCACCGTTTTTACTTCACTGAGAGCTGAGAGCTACCACAAGAGGAACACGGTTTAGATAATGAAGGACGGGATCCCACTAAGCCTTCCCCAGACGGGATGCCACCAGGCTGGTCCAAAGCAATTTATAGCTCACTTATTTTTGACACAAGTAAGGCCAGCAGCTGTCATCCTAATTGTTTTATTTTCTCAGAAAACAAGCTCCTTTAACAGATCTTTTTCCCCAGGGGCAGTAGCTGTTTCTTTACCTGAGACGGAGAGCAAAGAGCCCAGCCTGCAGCAGGCAGGAGGCTCCCTCCCAGCTGGTGCCACCTCCACCACTTCACAGCTGGGATAAACCAAAAGCTCACGGAAACATGATGTCACTAAGCAGTTTGTCTGTGATTACTGTCCTTTTTCCCAATCAGTCAGCAGGTCAGAATTTGGAAACCGTGTACTACACATTTTCCTTTTTAAAATACCAATTACACTACAATTTTCATGTTATTAATACCGTAACAGATTTCTCTGAAACTCATTTTGGCTAACAGCTCATGAATCTTCACCAAAATCATGATTTTTTTTGTCAAAATTGTCAAATTATTCCACCTAAAAATTATACCATACAGATAAGAATTCAGAAATCTGCCCGAAAATATTGTTGAAAATGTGAACGAGTAGTTCGTTGAGAGGCTTAAAGTAGCAGATGTCTGCATCGCAGAAAACATCCACATAAACAATTGAAGAATTATTCTCATAACTTCAACTACACGCTGTGCTGACAGCAGTCGGGAGGCTCCAGATAAGTATTTGTTAGTTGGTCTGCTTTATTACTATTTCAGGAAGCCGCATTTCCTTTGAAAATTAGTGCTGTATCATTTCTGGTGGCATTTCAGAGTATTAGCGCTCAACTTTTCGAAAACCGCTCATCCAAAAGCTGTCATAGTTATAAATACTTCCAATGCCATCACCCAGCAAGCATTCGGGCACTAAAGATCTTAAAAGGAAATCGCAGCATTTTAGAATTTACAAATCCTATGGATTCGGAGAATATTGATTAAAACAAAGCAGTTTTAAAGCAGAGTATATGGCTCATTCATCCTCATCTATGAAACGATTACAGTATATTAAACAAGGCTATAAATCAGTCATTAAGCACACCAAAACTGAGGGTGTTACTGCAGGCTTCAGTAACCTACTAGAAGTATTTAACAAATTATATTTTAACGAATCATTTTAAATACAATACCCTCGTATCTTTTGAGATACAAGACCATGTACCTCAGTCACATCGGGTCTGTCCCATCAAAAGACAAAGTGTGCCTCACTGCAACCTGAACTTGCACCACATTCTGCACCGTGAGCATGTGAGCAATATGCTAGACTGCTAACATCACTCTGCACTTCAGGAAGCATCAACCCACCAGAAAAATATTCTCTAAAGGAGAGATTCAAGACGCGCATGCTTAAACACAAGTATCGCAGTCCTCTGGTGCAAGTTAACCACAGGAACACTTTGCAAAATAGCTGCCTCTTGCTAGGACAGCAAGCTCCGTGACACTGCAGCAGGTTCAGCATAGCGAAGACTTGGGAGGCTGCTTCAGAAGGATTTTTGAACCCACAGCTCCAGGAACTAAAATAAAAAGGCTACACTGCTTAGTTCAGGAGCCTGCTTCACTAGCTAGTAATTTTGTGAACAGCATTTCCTCTAGGAGATGAGCAGCACGCTCCTGGAAAAGCTGCTGACTTATGAGCAACTCACCTCAAAACTGGGGGAACCTCTCTTGGCTCAAAGGAGAAGGTGCTTCTCACAGAGCCGTGACTGAAAGACTGAAAGCAAGTCCCTGACAGGTGTGGCATCTTTCTTAATCACAAAAGGTCCTCAAGGTGCACTGTAGACATCAAAACTAGCACAGCCCACAAGGGTTCAAAAGCACTTTCCAATGTAAAGCTTTACACAGAAGCAACACCTTGCACATCAGAATTGGGTACCCTGTAGCCTATGATACAGAAAGCTAAGAGCTATGATACAGGCAGATTTTAAATAAAATTCCTAAATGATCCTTTCTATCCAGATTTGAAACAGGATTAAAAACATTTAGGATGACCATTTTATGCTGCACCCACAGTTTAAGAGACATAGAGCAGCCATTCATTTGAAGTATATAGCTCACCTGTAACTCAGAGAGATTTCTAATCCTATAGATTTTCCAATCTTCCTAAACATCACAGGGATTGACACAAATACCTGGAACGCTGCCTCAAAGGTGCAAGAAACAATTACAGTGAATTCTCCATACACTTCAGAAGTTTTCAGGAAGTCTCTAAAAAAACTGATTGAAATAGAAATCAATAGAGAAAAATCTGAAGATGCATTTGGAGCAGACACAAGAGCCGCCAATGCAACTAAACCTGAACGAACAATGAAGAAACATTAAAGCCATTTTAAAATAATAAGTGATTTATGGATCTGGAGTCTAAAACAGATTATGGGTTCTCACAAAGGACTGCCTCAAAAGCCTCTGTTAAACACTTTAAACTAAAAGAAGCTCATGAACGCTCTACTCAAAAATAATGATGACAGGGAAAAATCTCAAGAGCAAAAGCTGTCCAAGAAAGGAAAGAAATATTTTTGCTGAACACCGTGCCTGGGTCTAGCACTGTCTCAATGCACAGCTTCCAGAAGCACTGCTGAACAACAAGATTTTTTAAAATTATATGGAATATAATATAACTGGACATCACAGCTTTTCTTAAAAAACAAGTTTCAGTAGCGCTTAAGCTATTGAAATTGCACAGAAATAAATTGTGATTTCATTTCAATTTCCATCCACTTTGTAGGACGCATTCAGCGCTCGCTGCTGGGCATGAGGAGGCTCAAGGTTCTGTCAGCAGGTTTCATTTCCATTCACGGCTGACAAAAGTTATTTTTTCATAACACTGCCTTCTTGAAGCATCCAAACGTAGGCCTACCTCACTTGTGTGCGAATGTTTTGTGCTTCTTATAAATCATTACTTGCTATAATTCAACTTGAGGTACACAAGCACAGCATTACTAGGCTAGGAACATAAGGCCCATTCTGTAGGATGGAGAATTTATGGTATATAATGCATCACGGTATTGACTTTTATTTAACTTAAAAATAAATAACCTCTGTATTTCCTCTGCTATAGTGCTAGCTTTGCAACATGCCTCCAAGGAATAATGTGCCTTTTATAGCTAGCAGGTTGCCTGGGAGCAGGTTTGTTCTCTTGGACACCACACGCTGCTACAGCAGGAGCAAAGAGGGGCATCCCTAAGGGAACCAGCACTGCTTCCAGTCAGCCAGCTTCAGCCCTTGCCTCTTGCCTCCTTTGAGTGTCTTCTATCTTGTCATCCCCTGAAAAGCACCAAGGAGACCAAGTCATATGTTTAACATGAATTAATACATAAAAGTAAGAGGTAATAAGAGCTGATAAGAGGAAGGAGATGCTTCACATTGATTTTGACCAACCTTATGTTTATATACTGCTTTTTCTATCTCACAGCATGGAACAGAAGGAGAGAAATCCCATTCAGAAGGGAAAGCCGATATAAGAGAAGCAATCGAGATGAATCACAACTCTGAAAAGTAATTTTGATTTATCTGTATGGTAATAGGCTTTCTTTTCAACATCACAGGAGAAAATTCAAGAGGACTATGTCCTCACTTTGGTGCACATTAAATGTTTCCTTGCTACGCTCTGTGTAAAGCCCACATTACGACCAGCTATTACTGTCTGCTTGTTGGTATAGACCCCTCCATCATCTCTAGTGAGGGAGACCTACCCTTGTCTGTTCTTTCCTGCTTCCATAAGTTACCATGTTTGTGTGTCTGAGAACTGTAAGAAAATTTCATTTCAGATAACATTACTGGATTATAAAACAAGCCAACTAGCTGAGACAGAATCATGACATAAAAAAAGAAATCCCTCCAAAGCCACAGCATTCAAACTGAAAGCTCTGTGAGTGTACAGACTAACTCCAAGGAAGCTGCAAGTATTATTTAAGGCAACCCTCTGTCCATAGGCTTACACATCTTCCGAGCAGGCAGTACCTCACTAGAAAAGCTTTACGAGTCTATAAATCAAAGGATGGGAGAGCAGGAAGGGAGTCACGGCAATCCTAAGAACTCAATAATTTAACATACTCTATCCTAAAAAAGAAAATTCAGTAGCAGAAAACAAGTCTGATAGTATGCAGCATGTCTGACAAGATGACTAAAATAAAGTATAAACAAAAACAAGAAAAAAAATACTGTAGGCTTAATCTTAGTTCTCCAATAAATAATGTTTTACGTGTAAGTACAGCCTTTGCACTTGAAAATGCAACAGCCAATTTTGTCAAAGTAGCATTAAAAGCAGTTTGTAACCTGGGATTATTTAAAGTCCTTGCAACATCTATACTGCTAATATTGTTAGATACACTTTAAGCGAATAATTTACATAATGTTAATATAACAACTAAATAATACTTGTGCATCTGCCAATTGATATTGGCAGTTCTGCTTGTCACCTTTTTATGCGCAAAAACATTGTACTTCTAAATAAGTCTCATGAGTTACATCAGCCAGCTAAAAATCATGACATATTTAAGTAAAATTCATAAACAGAGCAGCTAGTGAGTACCTCTGGAGCTCAGAAATTCATAACAACTTTGTAATATGTGCCAGGGTGAAAAGCCCACATTACTCAAGGTTTCAATTTTTTACATGGCAGTGCTAAAATAAATGTTTTCTTTACATTTATTATCACAAAAACACAGAGACAAGATACACACAACAAAGAGACACACTAAGCAAGGGAAAGCATGCAATCATTCTGGAAGCGGCGTTATTAACCGAGCTAACATTGGATGTGTGTCACTTCCCATCACAGCGTAACTTTCACTGTCAGGTTAGGCACCACAGACATTCAACAAAAGCAAGATATTCCAATGAAGTCACACACATCCCCTTCCACTCCATCAGCATAAATAAATCCTGCTCTGCACTTCAGCCCCACGGGACACGCGGCAGTGCTGCACCTCCCTGTGCTCTTCCTGAAGCTGGAGTGGCTTGGAAAGACACGAGGATGAGGAAGGGCTGGTGCTCCTAACAACAGCTCTTTAAAAACTGAAACCGAATGTAAGGTTTCCCTTGAAACTGAACTGCTGAAGCTCAACAACAGCAGCGGGACTGGTTTGCTGTCAACAAGCAGCATAATACAAGAACACCGGAATTGCAAAATCAATCACACGCATTAGAAGTATAAAGGCAAATTTAATTCAACCTTTCTAGGCATATTCATGATCTCCCAATCAGATGATCACATACTAGCTTTTCCACAAGACTCTCATTTTTTTAGCACACAGAATAGATTTTTTTCAGAACTAAATGATCTAGCCAAGAGCATACTTCATTTTCAGACTCCTCGACCCTCTGCAGCATTTGATACTGCTGATTAACACACTGCCTCATCCCAAAAATGCAGCACGGATCCCGTACGTTGAAGTCAAACTGTTTTCTGAGTCCTTGCTGGAAGGCCATTCCAACATGGAGCAACAGGAAAACTGCCCTTGGACTGCTCGGCGCCTTTTTCTCGCACCCCAGAGGAATCGGCTCTAATTCTTCAGATGTCAGCTACAGGCATTCAGTAGGATCTACCACAATACAGCATTAATCACCTCAAAACTTTTATCCAGAAAGTAAACAGATGGGGAAAAAATATAAGTAGTGTTGCGAGTTAACAATTCATTTTTAACATGCATAAAACGTGGTGTCAGGGTATATATATGAAATAACAAAGATGCGCAATGACCGCATCTTTCAACGTAATTTCTGTCATGTGTATTTGTATGCTAAAACATTAAAAGCATACGGTTAGTGATATAAGCCTTTACTCTCTTATTCCTACCGAAAATAGAAACCATAAGTTTAACGCATTCCACAATTTATCAACAATTTTCACAGTAACTAAGGCAATAAACACCACACTCCCATATGCAGTGATTAGTTTCCACAGCTAGGCACAGTACGCCCTGCGTTTCTGCTTTCTAAAAATTATATATTGCACTGTCACTGGCATTTCTGTAGGAGATTATTCAAATTATATTTCAATTCTTAACGATATAGATCTTGAAACTTAATTTTTCTTCACAGCTGCTTAGAGTATTATGCCCCCATGAACAAGTGGATTCAGGCAGTACGAGCTCTTCCACACTTGTAAAGCAAGTATGAAACATTAACAATACTAAGTCACAGAAAAGAATTTCTAGCTTGCCTAACCTATAAATGTTTAATGCTAGAAAATTGTTAAAAGGTTACCCGGTGAGGTTCCAAAGCACTTGTTAAATACTAATATTTTTCGTTAAAAAATTTTCATTCTTTTACATCAAAGGTTTGTGGTGGTTTTTTGTTGGTGGTGGTTGGTTGTTTTTTGTTTGTTTGTTTTGTTTTTCACTATTTTCTGAGCAGAACTTCCAAACCACTTTCCAACATACAAATTCAACATAAAGCTGTCTGTGTATTTCAGCATGGAAAATTGTGGAAGTGATAGGAAAGCTGAGACAGGAGCATTCTTTAAGGCAGAAATCTTTCATTCTACGTTTTGTTTTGAAAACTGCAGTTCCTTTACCACTGAAATCAACTGAAATTTATTAATAATTATAAGCTACTGCCATGTCCAGGTACTGCCATGTCCAGGTATTGCCACTCAGCTCTGCCAAGTACTAGCACCTAGCCAGCCACGGGCTGCGCAGAGGCAGGATGATTCAGGTTTAGAGTAAGAGGAACAGAAATGCAATCCCTGGAGCACCCTTCATCCACTTCCCACACCTATCCTCCTCCCGTGCTTCTGGCAAGAGATGGGAACCTGTGACAACCTCCTCGAGGAAGAGGAGAGAACGCGGGCGGGGGTTAAGTTACTGAGCAACTGCTCAGCTGCGACAAAGTTGGCTGACGGAACTATTTTATACGCATTGCTAAATACTAACGGAAAGATGCTGCTTATAAATGCAGCCAGTGGGCTGATAAGCGTAAGTTCATGACAAGTGCCCTGTGCTGTTAAATAACAGCACGGAAAAAGAAAGGTTTAAAATACCAGTTGGAAAAATACATACATCGCTTAACAGGAGGCTCCCCTCGCATGCATGTAAGTTAAGAGAACCATCTTGCTGAAGCAGATGGCTATTTCGCTTGGATCTCTTTACTACAGATAAATAGTTGCTAGATAGGACAAAGGACACACAAAAAATTCACAATATGCACTTACCAAATCTGCTTTATGGGGGGATGGGATGGGACTTACTATAACATTGCATTTAAAGATTAAATGAAAGCAACATTTCTGGGAATACTGAGTACGGAGCGCAGAGCAACCCTCAATTACAAAGCTACTGACTAAGGAAATGAAAGATCTACATGAATGAATACTTTTAATACACCTTTATACCTATGTTTTAGAAGAAGTGCTTGTCCACTTGCCCTCTGGTATCAGATGAATTCCTAACAGCAAAGGTAGGTCTTGTTGAAAGTAAAAATCTTAGTTTTAAGCTATTTAACATTAACAGTTTGGATCTTTAGGTTAATGTAAAGATCATTTGTTACGATTTGTGTTAGGAAACAGCTCATCATCTACTGCAATTTGGTTCCCAGTGTCATAAACTGCGTAACACCATCAAAATTAGGACTAAAAGTTGCAGCTACTTTAGGAAAGTACAAGCAAAGTAGTAAAAAAGAATTAAAACTGTCAAAAATTCCCAGGTATTCAAGTCATGTTATTCATAAATTAAAAACTACTCTAAGAACATATTTTATGTGAATAAAATTACTTTCTTAACGTTAATAACACAAAATGATAAAAGCATAAGTCACACCACCACTTATCTCCTGGGAGCAATTCTGACCTTTGATACACTTCGGCAACGCATCTGACTTCAAGCGAGCATACTGCTAAAGAGCAGAATTTTCTCCTCATTCTTCCTTGGAGTATGTCCAAAACAAAATCATCAAGATTCATAAGCCTTACTGCAAAGTGTACTTACCTGTGCTGGACCGTCTTTAGCTTCCACACCAAAAACATTCCGTCGTTTCACTGTCAGCAAATCCAGATCTTTATTATCATCGTCGTCATCTTCGAAGAACTGCATGGAGTCTGTGTTTGGAGCCCTGCTTGATAACGCAGCTTCTTTTTCCTCGTCCTCAGATACTTCTTCTGATCCATCCTCAGACTCATCACTCTCCTCAGCACCTTCACTGGAAGGGGGGTGTTTTTCTGTTTCTTTCCTTCTTTCCTCTTCCTTTGCTTTGTTAGCAGACACCTTTCCACTGAAATTAGTTCTGCATTTCTCCACTCCTTCCTTGTTTATTGAGGAGATGGTATTTTTGTTTTGCTCTGTCTCCGTTAAGGGATTTGTCTTATCGGCCGATTCATTCGCAGATAACTGTTTCTGAACTTTTTGAAGAAATCTCACACGAGGTGCCATTGCAAGACCAAGTGATCTAATGCATGGAATTAAACAAACACATTAGTCTGAAAAGCATATACACAAAATTTGACTAAATTAGAAGCCTTCATCGAAGGCTCAAGTGCTTCAATTTTAAATTTGGTAATTTACATTTACACATTTTCACCAATATATTCACAAAACAGTATTCACACAACAGGACACTCTAGATTGTACAATATAAGTGAACACTGGGAGAGGAATGAAGATTTAAAAATCGATAAAACAGTCAAGAAAAATTACAGAACTTCCCAGGAAAGGAATCAAACAAAGAACCTGAAAAGTTATAGAAAAGGATAAATTAAATACGTTCTATAATAAATACAGTGGAAGAAACACCAATGTAATTTGGTATGAAGATGCATGGACATCATGTCAAGGACTGAGATAGTACTGATATCTGTCAGTGTCCTTCACTGCTAGAAAGCAGTGCTTATCAAGTCAGTTAAGAAAGCAATAGAAGATAAGCTTAGACCAAGCTGTGTACAAACAACCTCCTTATTGTATAACTTCTCAAAGAAACTTCAGGATTTGGGGTCATTACTGTCTCTTTTCTATAATATATTCCAAACTGAGAATAATTTGAGAAACACATTCTACTACTGCTGAAAGTTTCCTCATGTTCTTAGATTTGACAGTATCTTTAAAACTTATTTCTTAATCATTTTCCAAATCTAGAGTTCAGTCATACTAAAAAAAAAAAAACATGAATATATAAATAAGCATTTCTTTGCATCAACCAGAAAAGGCAATATCAGCTTTCATTAATTCATTAGATGCCACTCAGACCAGACCACAATCCTACTTGCACTGTAGTTACAGCTGTTCTTCCTTCAACCTTAGTGCTAGAATTTGCACATGCTTCCATAATACAAAATTTGGAAGATTTTCTCATGAAGACAGAGAGCAGGTAAGTTATTTGTTGTGATTTAATCAATTCTAACACAGAACATTAAAAACATACTAACACTACAATATAGTCCTCAGACTTAAGACAGCCTTAAAATGCCAGCAGAAATTCAGCTGACAAACTGAAAAACAATTCTTTGGTATGAAATGCAGTAGCTACTCGGGAACAAGCTCTACAGAAAATGTTTTAAATCAACTTCTGAAAGCAATGCTGAAACCAAATACTTATTTTGCTACTATAAATGAAAGCACAGTTGACAATTCTATCAACTGTCAGAAAATGAAGTGGCCAGACAACATCGTTCCCTAAAACTCATCAGTGAATGTGTTAAAGGAGCTGAATAAAACATCCACAATGCTCAGGATGCTCAGGTACATCCTCCAATTCAAAGCAGGTTGACAATAATTTTCAGGAAATAATTTGAAAAAGTAAAACTCCAAAGGTGTTCAGAAAGAATATTTCATGACTTTAAGAGGAATACTGCTTTTATTTCCTATTGAATAAGGAAAATTAAACATAAGTAAACATTTTAGAAAATGAATTCAAAGAAATAGCATAGACTAAAAGTAATGCCTCTTCTGAGATCTGATGATCTCTGCTTCTATGAAGATCTTGAGTATGTTCGTATTAACATAGTATCTTAAAAATCCCTCTATTTCAATTGTGTGAAAACACGGGCACCTCAACTTTCTGAATGATGGTATCTTAAATATTAAGCAAAATCTGTTCTTCTACAGAACAAATTAAACAGGAACTGAAACACCAGTATAATCTTTTATTTTTTAACTGTCACAAGACTGCCTAACTTGCAGCCAGAAGATTTCCAGTCCTTTTTTAAATGTGAGCCAGTTGTAAAGTGTGTGGTCATTTCTGCAGGAGAATTGCTACACAACAATTTTTTACAGAAGTTAGTTCTTCATTCTAGTGCTGCAAGTTACTACATTAACTAAATATAAGACATATTGCATTGTTAAACTTACTCAGAATGATTTGAACGCACAAAAACACAGCGCAGTGATTTCCATCACTGTAGAAGAGGAAATGATATAAAATAGCCTGAGAAAGGTTAAATACTTCAGAAGCAACTTCAAGAGACGAAATGTGTATTATTAACCTTGCAATATATGCTATGCGCTCTCAGTAGCTAAGCCACCCTGACACCTGCTCAAAAACACAGCAGAGAACAAGCAACAGTGGTTTCTAGAGTGCATTAAAGACCATTTTTTCAACTTGGCTGGACTAACCAACCATGAGAGGCACTCTACTGCAACGCTACTCATGCATATGCAAGCACTTCTGAGGTAAGTGAAGGTCGATAGCAGGCTTGGCTGCACTGTGAGAAAAGATAGTTTAAGATCCTAGCAGAAACGAGGGTGATGAGTAAGAGAACTCTGGGATTTAAGAGAGGAGACCGCAGCTTGCTCAGGGGACTGTACAGCAGGACCCGAAAGCTCAGAAGCTCGCAGAAGCAGTTGTAGAAAGCTCAAAAAGGGATGGCTGGGTCTCACAGGTGGTTGAAGGGGAGTGATGTGAAAAATGCCCAAACTCCACAGATCATTGGAGGCGACACTGGGGTCTGTATGTGTAATACTGTGTAAGGCTGAGATTAACTAGGTAACAGCATGCAAAATACTAAGTCTGGTTACAGGTGTACCAAAACTGGAACCAACTTGGAAAAAGCAGTTAGGGATAGGCCATTGATTTGGAAGGAGGCTGGAGTCTAGAAAAGAAACCACAATGGCAGCAAAATGGAAGGCCAGGAAGAGGCTGGAGCACCTCTCCTATGTAGGAAGGCTGAGAGAGCTGGGGCTGTTCGGCCTACAGAAGAAAAGGCTCTGGGGGAGACCTCATTGCAACCTTTCAGTAGTTGAAGGGGACATATAAAAAGGATGGGGAACAACTCTTTGCTCAATTGGATAATGATAGGATGAGGGGGAATGGTTTTGAACTAAAAGAGGAGAGGCTTAGATTAGAGATTAAGAGGAAGTTCTTCACTCTGAGGGTGGTGAGGCCCTGGCACAGGTTGCCCAGAGAAGCTGTGGATGCCCCATCCCTGGAGGTGTTCAAGGCCAGGCTGGATGGGGCTTTGGGCAACCTGGTCTGGTGGGAGGTGTCCCTGCCCATGGCAGGGGGTTGGAACTGGGTGGTCTGTAAGGTCCCTTCCAACCCAAGCCATTCTATGATTCCATGAAGCAGCCAAAGGATGAGATGTACAAGCCCATGGCTGGCACTGCCTGGGGAACGTATTGGGCAGCCCTGCGCTTGCTGACAGCGGCAGAAGCAGGACAACAAACCAAACCTTCTGTCCTGACTGTGCCGTAAGGGCCAGGCCTACATTTGCAGTGCAGTGGGTGCTTTCTCTGGTCAGCGACAGGACAGACAGATGTGGACAGATGGATCATGCATCCTGGTATCGCCTGTTTCAGGTCTGAAAGCACCTGCAGCTACCTACTGCTGTGTACCATTGATCTGTAAGCAACACTGGTAAAATTAGCTGGTACTGTGTTGTGTGTAACAGACATTTCCCAGACAATTTGGCTTCGACCTGCTTTCTTTATTTTCCGTGTACCTGTACAGGGATAAACAGAGAAAAATATGCTGCATTCCTCCTAGAAGACATGAGGAAAAAAATCAGGGGAAATTACCTCCCTTAGCAGCCCCATAGAGCACTAACTAGCCTAAGTCCAGCAGACTGCCTGTTAAAATATGCCCTTGGAGACTGAAATATGTGTTAGCATTTAACAGAATAAGGTGCCTGAGAAGTAAAATATTTAGATTCCCTGCCTCCTCTTTACCTTGTCTAGTACCCAGGAGGACAGAGTAAGTAATTATTCCTTTTTACCCTGTTATTCGTTTACATTTGCTTGTATTTTCAATGCTGTTTTTTGCAACAAAAAGACAAATTTCTCTTTTATGCATATGTGGAAGAGATTCTCCTTCAGGAAACCTAAAGGCTGGTTATGTTCACAACAGGCCTATGCAGGTCTTCTTCCAGCAAATTATTCTGGGCAACAATTTGTAATGAGAGGACAAGGAACAGAATACTAATGTACCACAGCTCAAGGATGATAAATCTCTAGAATAAATATGTATATGTATACACATACACACAGAAGAGACCACTGCTTTCTGCAGAGACTCTATCACCAGCATTGAAGAGAACCTCAGTGCACAGACAGGCCACGCAAGAGAGCAATAGAGACGACGGGCAACAGCCAGGCAGACTGAAATGCAAACCTGACAGAGGCATCGAGCAGCCTGTTTTCTCTATAGGTTTTTAAGTGGAGTAACATCTATCAAGGTAGCAGTAAATCTCTGAAGAAAGGCTGAAATACTTTCAGGAGAATCCATAAAGAAGGTAAAAAGGAAGAAAGGACACTTATTCCAGCTTTTGACACGAGTTTGTGCACAGACCGCAAACCAGAGCTGCTTCTGAATGCAGAATTTAAACACCCAACTTCCAGGGCCTTTCAGACAAATTGAGCTGACTTATCCACTGTATCACTGTGGTACGTGCACTGAATTGAAAGGCAGGGGACTGCAGGGTGTATGTTGGTAGACTATCCGTCTGGAGAGAGGGGAAGAAGAATGCCAACAGAAACTGTTCATTTAGAAGAGAACCTCCAAATTATCTTCCAGATTTATTATCTTCTGACTTTTTGATTATGCTTCCGTATATTTCATAGTCTTGACTAAATCTATGCTACTCTACCCAAAAACTGTCCACTTTCTCCCATTTTAACACAGAAATTAGTAACTTAGCAAAGCTGAAATTGGAATCGTCTTTTATGAAGGACCAAATCCTGGCACAGGTGCCTAAGAGGAATTGTAGGCTATTCTGTCTACACAAATATCAGATACTAGATGGCACACTGCACTGAAATCCAGAAAGATGCACTGGGATTCCTAAAATTCGACACTAACACCATCTGTCAGTAGACTTGTTACCACTGGTTAAATTTTTGTGGTCAGCCCTCTAAGTTCTTATCAGCATAGAGTAAGACCTATGCTAAGGTTTTAAAGCTGCTGCAAACTACACACAGGTCAAGGGGCAAGCAATAGTTGTAGAGAAACTGTTGAAGTTTTTGCTAGCTCTCTTAAAAACCTCAGTCCACAAAGCATCTTTTGTAACAGTTGTGTTACCTTTAAAAACATAATCATGTTAATTGAAGCAGAGCACAGGAAGACCAGGTGTTCTACAGTCTAGTAATTTGTCACATTTTAGTTCATTACACTACGTGCTGACAATTTTGAGGACTTAAGTCTTCTCTGTATGAAATTCCAGAGACACGTAAAATTAATTTATCATGCATCTTTGAGCACCTTCCTGCTCCCTTCTGACTACCCTATGTCCCCTGAGATTGTTCTAAAGCTTCACATTTTAAAACAATCTCAGATGGCTGTCATCTTTAAAGTCAACCTGTCAGAATTAATTTCCCTCCCCTAGAAAATGTGGAAAAGATCACATATATGCACAAAAACAGACATGGTAAAATGGATGCTACTCATACCAGTGCAGACAAGTTAACATCTCTACCAAGCCCAGAGCATCTTTTGAAAAGTAATTTACATCCAGGGAACAATGTCCCTTTCACACTCAAAATACGACTGCAAAATAACATTTTTACATAATCCAATTTCTTTCTAAATACTACACTAAACAAGTCAGCATTTAGCTATGAGGTTAGAGGGTAAACCTGAACAAGAATTATATTGTTCTCTATCCTTTTACTTAACAATTTCTGTCTTTTATTGTATCTTCGGCTGTAAGAATTATTTCTGTTTGTAGAGGTATACTGTTTTTACACATAATTTCTATTTAAAATCTCTTTTAAAATATGCAAAAGCACAGCGTAAACATGAAACTGTAAATATAAGAAACTTTACAAATCTATATGTTAACAGTCAAAAAAAGCTTTTTAAAGCTATTGTACACCGCAAAACTACTTGTTATATACTTTTCACTTTCCGTATTATGTTTTTTGTCATACTTACAGAGCATATTCTGCTAGAGGCAATTTGAAAACATCAAATACTTCCTTATTCTTCATCAAGTAAACGGAACGCAAGTAGGATACAAAACACTGAAAGGAAAATAAAAAGTATTTTAAAAAAACTATATATTTACCAACACATGAAATAAACATTATATTGTTGTTCTAAATACAAAAGGATTTCCACTATAAGCTGGTCTGAAGCTAACTTCAAAGTGAAATTCTTTTACCCACTACTGATAACCCAAAATTTAACAGTACTACGGAAGTGATACTACCTCAAATATTCAGGTATTTCATTAAAGCACATTAATTGGCTTAATTTGCCACTAGAATGTCATATTTTCACTAGAAAGTAAACATGGCAAATTAGTCAAAAAGGAACCACCACTGATGTTTTTCCCTCCCAGATTTTCTAGATGCTGTTACACTATTCTGACACCTGAATCACATGGAAGCAAGAAGAGACTGACTATGCTGCTATCAATCTGAGGTGTCTCGGCTTAATTGCAGCCCCTGGCGAACAGAAAGTGATTCAACTCAATGTAGCTGTCTTTCACTGTAGCCTAGGATAATTCATATTACCTTGCTTTTGCCACCAGCTAACCATACACACGCAGTCAATGAATGCAGCTCAGCTGACCAACATCAATTCACTGCACAACATTCACTAATATGAGTCCAAGCTTGAAATTTTAATTAATCCCTGACATTCACCAGGAAAACTGGAACCAATCTGTAACAGAACAACTTAATCTTGTGTTATATTTTTCCTCCACCCTTCTCAAAAGGACAGATTCCTATTATTCCTTTATTATTCAGCTTCTCATCGTTTTTTACATAGTATATTTCTGCCTATCGTCAGTTCATTTCTTAAAATCAGTATTCTATCACCACTGACAGTACTAGATAGCTCTATTTACAGCTTACTCCTATTCAAACTGAAAAAAAAAAGAGAAAAAATACTAAATTGCTTTGTAAAATTTCACAGCACTTTTTTGCTGCAAACGTAGGTGATGTTCTGATAGGTTAACATTCATTAGTCAGTAAATTGTATTGTTTATTCCAAAGCAGTATTCTGTTGTTTTTGTTTTGGGACACCAGTTTAAAGAACTGAAATCGGCCATCTATTGCTTTTCTTACGCATTAACAGAATTTTGGGATGGCCTCTTGCGGTCAGTCACACAATACTGCAATTCCTTCCCCCTCCATACCCAATCTAAAAAGCAATTCTTTAAATCTATTAATCAAGAACTCAGAATAGTTCGTATCACTAGTATAAGTATTTGCTGGTAATCTTAATCTGATCTCCCAATAAATATTGCTGTAAAATAACAGACAAATACCCATCCATGTGATGCTACCCAGACATACAGAGTATTCAAAGTCTCGAAAGAAAGAACAGACTGTCATTTACCCAGCCATGACTTAAGAATTTTGACCCTCATGTATTACTTAGTAGTTCTGTACATTAAATTTCAATAAAACATATTAAAATATGTTCTGCTCAGCTCCAAAGGTTTGTCTTTCCTTTCCATGGCTGCATGTCACCATCTACTACCAGAAAAGCTCCAAATTAACTCCTAAGTTAACAAACAGATGCAGGAAAACCACAAGTAAACAAACCCTTCCTACAACATCTGCAGTTGAAAAACTCGTTGAGTTTACCAGTTCTTATGTATATAACGAGTTGTAAAAGCAGCACAGATTGTTTTATTCTGATAGAAAAATCTGAAGATTTTATGATTGCAAAACCATTTCCAACTCTCTAAAAGCTGATGGCAGAACATTTCTGATGCTGGTGTTTGTGACAACCATGTCTTTTACCCCACTTCTAGGAATAATCCAAAAAAGCAGAAAAAAAAAGTTATCTGCGTTTTTAGACTAAATACTTTTGATAATACACTAAATTTGCCTTAGGAGAGTCTAGACTAGTGAAATACCAATACAAAGAAACAAGTCAGTAACAGCAAACATTTATCATCCCCCATTTTAAAAGTCCAACATAAACTGTTCATACAGCACTTGGGGGTCTCTATACAGCAAAACTGAACTATCTAAAATAATAGCAGCAGTGCAGCATAATGTACTGCAATATCTTAAGTATTAGAAAAAATCCTTGGACTATCACTTGCAACCTAACTTCTGATACATGCCAAAACTCCTGCCACCAAGCTTAAACCAGCAGCCAGTTAAGCTACTCTGGTTATATTCAGGTCTGTCACAATCACACCCTTGTTCTGCCATGTACAGGCACCTGTCAGAGAAAACGTTTGTCTCTGTAATTCAAGGAGAATTAGGGAAAAAAAATCTATTTATTGTTAACCTGAAATAAAGGAGAAGAAAAACAACAGTTGAGGCACCAATCTTCTATGGGGGTTCTTGAAATTCTTAAGAGAAAAACTATTTCCGAAGGTGAAAACGATGAGACTGTAGATTAAGCACTGCCACAAAGCCATTCTTCTTTCCCTTGGCAATTTGAAATAAGAACTTGTGTGCAGAGCTAAGAGAAATGCTTTTCAAGCTGCCCAACGCCTTGTTAGAGACGTTTTTACTTGTTTGCTTTTCCAAATGCTAAGTTTTTCAGGTAACTTTCTGATCTGATTATCTCTTTCAATTAATTTTAGATGTGGAAGGTTTTAGCACAACCCATTTCAGCTGGTACCAAGACTAAGGTTTGGAATAAAACACTTGCTTTCTCACGTTAAATTATTAAATGTTTTACCAAGATACCCAGAAACCTTTAGGAGAAGCCTTAAAAGCTGACAGATCTCATTAACCCATTGCAGTCTAGGAAGCGGTAACAAAATTAATTGGCAGAGCCTCTTCCTTCTGTATAGTGCCAGATGGGCAAAAAAGAGGTTAAATGAAAACTGCCCTTTCTGGGAACCTGAGAGTTGCACTATCCTTTTTCAAGTTTGTCACAGACAGGATTCAGGCTGGAATTGCTCTACGTTCAAGCAAAAAAATGTTCATCTCATTAAGATAAGAGGCTTCAAAGATCATTCAGTATTAATATAATGATGATTAAAGTCTTCAGCTGACCTCACTTGCTATTTCAGACACTATGAACACTTCCAACATGAGATATTCCTCACCCCAAAAGCTCTCATCCAAAACAGAAAATTACATATAGCATGGAAGAGAAGTTCTACTTTCAAAGAAGAGAAATGAAGTACAGAAAAAAGTAAATGGCTTCTTCAAAACTGTGGCAACTTAATCTGAATTCTGATTTGATTTCAGTGTCTTTACTTCAAGCTCCTTCTAAAATATTGTCAATCCTTTGGGATTTTATTCAATTCTCCTAAGACTTGGTCACTCCTTTGCATACAGACCAGAGAGCTGAGGAAGATAAATTTCATCAGTCTGAACTCTATTCCTTCTCCTTTATTTTTTTTATTATTATTATCCACTTCTATTTCTGCTGTTTTGATATCACTTTGTTTTTTTGTTTTTTATTATAACTGAAAGTTACAAAAAAAATCACATGAATTAATTTATACCCTTATGGATAATGTTAATGCTGAGCATCAGAAAGACCTTACAGCTTTACCACAGCAGTATCTAGAGGCCCCCAAAATGATTCAGACTAGAAATAGCTATGGCAACTATCTATACTAATTTGCTACATTTGCAGTTTTAATTTATTGATGTGTTTCTTGAATAATTGTTTCAAGCAATAATAAAAAAATCAATTTATGTGTTGTTTTGACAGAATTCAAAGTTAACAGGGCTTGACTGGAATCTCAAGCCATAACTAATTATGTTACCAGAACACCCTGCAAGTCCTTCTGGGAGAGATGAAAAATTTAACAGAGACACATCACTCTGGTGTCCAAGTCTCCCCCTACACAGAAACATTCAAGTTAGCAAGAAAAATACTTTATTTTTAAAACTCTTTTTCAGAACTGGGTGAATTGGCCTATCAAATATTAAAATTACAAAGAATGCCAGAAGGCAGCATCAGTCCATGAGAACTGTGGCGGTTTCAGAGGAGCCCAAATCTGATACACCCTCTCTTTCCGATCAACAGCAGAGGAGCCAAGTCCTATGAAACGAACCATGAAATTCCTTAAACCAATTAGTAACCAAGAATTTTCTTTTAGAAAATAAAGGCGTCTTGAAATAAATCAAGAAGCTGATGCCACCAAATCATAATTCTCTTCAGACATAAATATAAGCAAAACAAACATACAAAAAAAAAAAAAAACACATTAATTCTCTCCCTTATGAAAATGTTTCCCCAACAGAGTTTTCACTTTTGACATCCCAAATGCAAGATGCAATCACTCAGATCTCATGCCCTCAACATACTAAACTATATCGTACTCAAACCTCTGTGCATAGCTGTTGCAATGCTGTCTGATCCATCCTGGTACTCCAGTAGGGAATTTATTTCTCACATATGTCAAGAAGTTAGCCGCTTGCAACAGGCAGGCTAGATAGATAGCACAACACCCATGCCTTTGACAAAAGGACAAGAACCTGAAGTCAAGATTTCAGCTGTGTTATTGTTTTATTCACCAATGTGAATAAATAATATGTACTGCTACTGAAGGACATTAGCAGAGCATGTTTGAACACCCAAATCTTATTAAGGAGAGCCAAACTCCATCTATGACAAAATAGTTTACCATATTTTAATATCTTCAAAAACTGATCGCATATACAGCTTGCCTGAAACTGCACTAATAATATTCGTAAGTGAAAAAACGCAACAAAAATAGCTTAAAATGGTAATTAAATGGTAATTTGTAATTTTCAAAATTAGTTGAAGATTTTATCTGCAAGCTTGACACACAGCCCATGTTTGATTTCCTTCTTGTGTTATTTTGAAACTTTATCATTGTTTTCTTTTCTCAATTCAGAAATCTCTCTCTCTTCCTTTTAAGTGATCTTAAAAAGCCAAAGCCAAAAACTGAAAGGTTTGTTAGTATTTTCATTCCAAGTAAGAGAACGCTGGCTCCCTCCTACTCTCATCCACCCCCTGCCAGCTGCTCTGCCACTTCTGATGTAATTTGTGTAACTGCAACTTCCTGTGGCAGTTGCAGATGATCACACTGTGTCACCAGTACATCTGGCCTGTGTAATGTCATGATGAAGCTTACACTGACAGTCCACATGCTACAACCTCACTCTAGGAGTTTTAAATACTCCAACTGCCTTAATTTTACATCCCAATTCAGCAGACAGGCTACAATCCTCTCGAAACATTCACAATCCCCTTCTCATTTTATTCTACCACTCTAGTTCACCAGAATATTTTCAGGTGTTATTTATCCTCATGCTAGAAAATAGGTATCTACACTAACCCAGAATTTCAGTGATCTTTTGGATCCTTGGATAGCCTCTGTATTTCTCTGAATTTGGCATTTCCAGATTTTCGGTCACTCGGCCTTCGGCCACTAGCTCATTCTAGTACAGAAAGTTTTTCTACCTTCCCCAAGCCTGCTAAGTTTTTGATAAAACTCACATACTGTTCTTGGAGTCCCCCAATATTAATCAGCACAGCAAAGAAACACCATTCACACACTCCTCTATCTTACTTGGAAGAGCAATTGTAAGCAATTTTGCTTCGTATTAAATTCCAAATGAAAGTAAAAATCTCTTATTCAATTCAATGATAGGGATTTTACAGCCGTGATAGAACAAACTGTCCTATATATTCAGGAGATATAGTATTAAAAATTGATTAAGAAATTAGGCACATGAGACCAACATGATTTCATATTTCTTACTTTTTAAGCCAAGGAATGAAATCTGTTACTTCCCAGTAAGATTTTGGAATAATAACAACAGCAACACTATCAATAGTAATAATAATAATGTTCTGTATCAGCTCCCCAGGGCAAGTCCTCTCAGGAAGAACTACCAATTTACCTATCCCCTTCAATTAAACCAGTTACTGAACTGAAAAAAGGTACACGCACAGTCCTATTCTCCATCGTGCCACTGAGGATACATGACAAAAAATATAAACTTGGACTGAATTAAAAGCTTTAGGCTTTACAGAATCAAAGTTTAGTTGAAGTCGAAAGAAACTTCTGGAGATCACCTAGTCCAAACCACTGCTCAAAACAGGGTCAGCTACAACAGGTTGCTCAGGAACACATTCAGCTTTGAATATCTCTGGAGACTGCAATCTCTCTGGCTAACCTGTTGAAGTGTTCAAACACCCTGACCATAATTTTTTTTTCTCACATTTAAATTGAGTTTTCTCCAATTTGTGTCCATTGCCTCCTCCCCTGTCACTAGGCACCATTCAGAAGACTTCAGCACCATCTTCTCTGTAATTGTCCTCTAGTACAGGACATACTCCAAGCCTTTAATCATCTTTGTGGCACTTCACTGATCTTGCCTCCAGTACACACATGTCCCTCTTGAACTGGAAGCCCAGAATCAAACCCAAGCATTTCACCAAGGCTAAGAAGAAGGGAAGGACCACCTCCCTCAACCTGCTGGCAACACCCTGCCTAACACAGCCCAAAATGTGGTTGACCTTCTTTGCTGCAAGGGCACATTGTTGGCTCAAGTTCAACCTGTTGCCCAGGGCTGCTTTCTGCAAAGTTGCTTTGCAGCCTGCTGGTCCCAACCTGTACTGGCAACCTCCACAGGTGCAAGACTCAGAGAGCTAGGAAAGGCTTGAGCAAACTAAAAATACATAAATAAATAAACCTCAAACAGCTGAGCAGCAGTGCCTAGATGATCTAGATCTTTTGGACTAGATGATCTTCAGAGGTCCCTTCCAACCTCATCCATTCTGTGACTACTAAATCAAAAATTACTTTTATACCCCAAACTCTAAAATAGTACGTTCCCACCTATGCCTTAACTATAGCACAATAGCAGTAAGTCAGGATGGCTCTTCAGACATTAGCGTCATGAGCCCATGTTCAGAATCAACTCACCCAGGCCATACAGAGACACTTACCACCACTTGCTAAAACGTGACTGTACTTTCTACTGATGCCACACTTTAAATATCAGAACAATTTAGCAGTTCCAAACACTGCTGCTAAGGCACATATCAGCAGGTCAATTATTCCAGCAGCAGTTCTATTCAATTAGCATACCTCAAGAACCGTAGTACAGCAGATGAGTACTTACCCTTTGAGCTTTCTCTTTTAACTCCTGATCTTGGGCTAAGAAAGCTTGCATCCTCTTTTGGATGTCTGTAAGCTTATCAGGATTGATTCTAATTAAAAAAAAAAAAAAAGTTAGCTTTAATTATTAGAACATGCACAAATAAGCACCTATTAAATTCTCAGGAGTATCTTCAAATTTTCTGCATTGCTTTAATATGCATAAAACTATCTTCACTCTGAACAAGCTTACAGAGGAACCATATTACATACACTCTTCAAAAGATTAACACAGAAAAGAGAAATGGGAGCTCAGATTTTTTAACCAGATAGAGTTTTTGGTGAAGGAGATTAAACTTGTCCCAAAGCAAAGCCAAAGTCAGCATTAAAATAATTCTCAAATTTATAAAAATGCTGAGGGAAAAAAAAAATACAACTGCAATGAACCACAGTACTGCTTTATACTGAGACAGCAGTCTTCCTAAGGAAATTCTCAGTGTTTTTGAAAGCTTAAATAAGATCCAGTGTATTGAGAATACTAAAATTAACTTTTCTGTTATAACCAGAGGACGTAGGACGTAGTGGAAGTGGGCAACTTCCAAAAATAAAGGACGTTGAGATTAAGCAGATTTAAGAGCTCCTCAAGATATTTATCAGGTGGATGGAGAACAGCTACTATATTACAAGAAATGCCATTAAACCTGGTAAGAAGTTATGCAAGTCCTCTCCCATTTTTTACTCTTATTCCGGTGATATCTACACTATGCTAGGCTTATTTGCCAAGATCCTTACTCACCTATTTCTTGTTTTGACCTGCTAATGCCACCCTAGGATATCAAAAAAGTTACTAAACATGGTTGGAGTATACCCCTCAAGCAGAGGTCAAAAGAGATGCTCTAACACAACTACCAGATTCCTCACACTGGATCTTGCTGCTGTGTCATGTCATCCCATACTGTACAACAAAACATAGCTTTTGTTTAAGAAAACCAAGAAAAATAAAAGAATCAAAATCATGTATCTTTACATAACACTGAGTCAGTCTAAAAAACATGACTGATTGAAATACTAGGCAAGAAACATTTCACAGTAATTTTCTGTAATGTAAACCATTATGATCATCTATTATTCTCACTAAACAAGAAAGCAGCCATTAAGCAAAGGGTTGTGGGTTGTTACTGAGCAGTACTTTAAAGACATGAAAGCTTTATTCCCTCACCATTTCAATTTCATATGTCTGTCAGGTACAGCCAGTGGAAGACTGTAGTGCACACAAGCTGTTTGGTGACAGTTTCAGTGAAAGATCAAATAGCTGAGTTCCAGTTTCAAGACAGCATATAATTTGCTCTGAATGTGTAAAAATGTAAGACAGAAGTCAAGAGGCATGAAAAATTCAGTGGGACACAAACTGACCAACAAGTTTTTGAAATGCAGTGCAGAACAGAGTGCACATAAGATATCAAAGACGGAAGAAGTAAATTGAGAGGAAGCTCTTCTAGGTTTTGTTCTACCAAACAAGATTAAGAAGGTAACAGCAAAAATATTTATGGTCCTAACATAGGAAACATGGTACAATAGCAAAATAAAAGCAGCAGCTTCAGGAATACTGAATTGTATTAGAAGGTACAAACACAAAATATACGACCTCACTGCAGAGGAAATAAAGGAAGAAGAGTAAAAAAAGCTAGCTAGACAAAATCAAGAGGTTTACAATGACCTGAAACTCAAAAAGAAACCTAAAAGCAGAACTGAATACAAGCATAAAAACCAGCACAAATACACTGGAATAAAGAAATAAGAAAAAATTTATGTGTGTATACAGATAGACAGATAGGAAGGGATAGGAAAAATTACAAAAAAAAAAAAACTTATCACTGATAGTAAGACATCCCAGGAAAGTGTTGGATTACTATTACGTTATGGGAAAGTTACTAATAGATAACATGCACTTAAATTAGCCTGTGTCTTTTCCCCCTCCCTTGTCTTCACTCAAGTGGCAGCTGACAACAGTTACAGCACAGTCCAAGCTCACACCCGAACTGGAAATCCTGGGTTAACAGTTACTTTGATAAAACAACCGGGTCAAAAGAATCTTGCACCTTATCTAAAGAGAAAGCGTGCTTCGGGACATAGCTGTATTTATTTGTGTAAACTCATCGGAGGTAGATAAAAACCTAGGAAACAGGGCAGATAAACATAGTGGTCATCTTCAAAGGTAGCAAGAAAAGAAGTTAAACAATCATTTCTTCTTCACTTGGTACTGAAATATCAACTTGTAAATACCTGAAGAAAATAAGCAAACATGTCATTAATTGGCAATACAGCTTAGTCAATAGGAAAGGAACAGCAGATGTGGTATCTTGATGTCAGCAAAGCATCTGGCAGTCTCATATCCTCAATAAGCTAGGGAAACACAGTCTACATGAAAGCTCTGAGTAAAGGCAAAACCAGCTGTGGAGCTGTTGTAGTTATGACTTACTCACTGTCAAAGTCAAAACGCATACCAAGTTCCAATTCTCACCCAGGCCCGCTATTAGGTCCTCCAAGCATTATGAACAACAGTCTTAGACAAGTTGTAAAAAAAATAAAATCCATGTGCAGTCAACAAATTTTAAGTAATTTAGAAAACGTGATACTTCGTAGCTAAACGCAAGGCAAGATATCGTAGTGTAAATCGAAGTTTTGAATTTTCAACTTGTATTCTTGTTTCAAAGTCTTTACAACATAAACTCACTGATAACATGTCCCTTTTAGACAACATGAGAAGCAGATAAATTGCAAGATGTCAGTACATCGGAAACTGAGCCACACGTTCAGCAAACACAACATGGGGACACACTGAGAGTCAGGCCATGGTGCAAACCAATTCCAGCCCCAGCTGCTTATGAAATGTAAGTATTCTTGAGAAAATGGGCAGGGAAGTTTCATTTCACCAGCATGCAATACATCTAGGGGAAAGGCTGCTAGTTAAAAAAATATGACATGAGAAAAACTTTAGTAATTATCTAAACTTGCAAGACTGTACAGAGTAAGTCAGAAGTATTTCCAACACTTTTTTTCTCTCCTTATGATTTATTTATTTCAACTTTATGGACTACCAAAACCAGACGGGTGTTTAGATGGCAATTCATCCAACACGGGATTTTCAAGAGAGGATGCCCACATGAAGCCAACTCTAAGCCAACCAGTGCAGGCCATATTGCTATTTTGTTACAAAAGCATTACTTGTAGTTTTTAAACTTAAAATCACTTTTTTTTTTTCCATCACATAGTTTCAGTATTCCACCCAGCTTCCAAGCAGCAGCAATTTTTGCTCTCTGCTATCAGTCTGGAACTTGGCTTCCTGAAGAGCAGAGACAACCGGTAAGGCTGTAGAGAGCAGGAAGAGCTGGGACAGCGAGTGACTGCACAGAGCTGCCAGCCTCACACCAGCACATCACGTACAGGTATGTAACCACACTGGGTAGTGACACAAATGGTTTTCCTACAGTAATGATGGCTTTCAGGAGGCGGCAAGTTTTAACAGAATCTCCAGTATTAATAATACTGCCATGTAGAACACATATCTAAGTATTCTCCACTGTGAGAATCAAAAGCAGCAGCTTCTTTCAATAACCACATTCTTGTTATAATATTAAAGCTAGCAATATTTCTTGTTGGCTATATACCTCAGGAAAGGTCATGGAGATCATCTTGAGTGCCACCGTGCGGCACTTACAGGGCAAGCAGGTGATCAGACCCAGTCAGCGTGGGTTTATGATAAGCAGGTCCTGCTTGACTAACCAGATGACAAGGTGATGTGCTTAGTTGATGAGGGAAAGGCTGTGGATGTGATCTACCCAGGTGTTCATAAAGCTTTTGACACTGTTTCCCACAGCAATCTCCTCAAGAAACTGGCTGCTCATGGCTTGGATGGGCACACACTTCACTGGATAAAAAAACAGCTGGGTAGCTGGGCCCAGGGTCATAGTGGATGAAGTTAAATCCAGTTAGTGACCAGTCGCTAGTGGCGTCCTGCAGGTCTCAGCACTGGGGCCAGTTCTCTTCACTATCTTTATCAATGAGAGGGTTGAGTGCACCCTCAGTAAATTCACAGATGACACCAAGTTAGGCACGAGTGTTGATCTGCTTGAAGGCAGGAGGGCTCTACAGAGGGATGTGGATAGGTCGGACTGATGGGCTGAGGCCAACTGCATGAGGCTCAACATGGTTAAGTGCTGGTCCTGCACATGGGGCACAATAACCTCATGCAGCGCTACAGGCTAGGGGAGGAGTGGGTGGAAAGCTGCCTGGCAGAAAGGGACCTGGGGGTATTGGTCAATAGTCAGCTGAATATGAGCCAGCAGTGTGCTCAGGTAGCCAAGAAGGCTAACGACATCCTGGCTTGTACCACAAATAGTGTGGCCAGCGGGACTATGGAATTGATTGTCCCTCTGTACTCTGCTCTGGTAAGGCTGCACCTCAAATACTGTGTTCAGTTTGGGGCCCCTCAGTACAAGAAGGACATCGAAGTGCTGGAGCATGTCCAAAGAAAGGCAACAAAGTTGGTGAAGAGTCTAGAGAACAAGTCTTACGAGGAGAGGCTGAGGGAGCTGGGGTTGCTTAGTCTGGAGAAAAGGAGGCTCAGGGGAGACGATACTGCTCTCTACAAATACCTCAAAGGAGACTGTAGTGAGGCAGTCTCTTCTCTCAATCAGGAAGTGATAGGACAAAAGGAAATGGCTTCAAGTTGAGCCAGGGGAGGTTTAAGATGGACATTAGGAAAAATTTATTCACTGAAAGGGTTGTGAAGCATTTTAACAGGCTGCCCAGGGAAGTGGTTGAGGCATCATCCCTGGAGGTATTCAAAAGACATGCCGATGTGGTGTTTAGGGACATGGTTTACTAGAAAACTTAATAGTGCTAAGTTAACAGTTGGACTTGATGATCTTAGAGGTCTTCTCCAACCTAAGTGATTCTGTGATTCTGATTCTCTATTTGCACTTCCTTTGGTAAAATTTTCTAGAGAGAAGGAACTTGTTATGATAACCCTTTCAGAAGCAGCTTTGATCTTGTTGCTCAACAAAATTAGATGCAACGAAGAAATCTCAAGGTAATATCAAAAATAATTTCAGTTCACAGTTTGCATCTAAAACTTTGAAGTTACAGACTAATAAATATGCCTATAACATTTAATACCTTCAGAGTAGTTTTTGCTATATCTGAATACTCTACAGTACTATATTTATTGTTGCATATTTTAGTTTCTCTTGCTCTGCTTGAGCAACAAAAAATGACATCATTAAAAGCACTAACTGTAAATTTGCAGCTTGTGCTGATTAGAAAAGAATGGTATACTGTAGCAAGCTCTACAGGGAGCTTCGCTATAAAATTGAAAGTCAGGAAAACAAAACAAACCCTAGCCTTTTATTTTCCTAAATACACGTTCAAAAATTCTTCCCCCTACATCCTTCAAATTATATAACTTTGAAAAGCCCTATATAAACGAAGTAAAGAAATGTTAAGAGCTGTTTGTAGAAGAAATACAAAACAAGAAAGGAGCAGAAAACTGTTTCTTATGATATTTATGCAAGATAAAATGCTAACAAAAACAGCAAAATTCTATGAGTCTATGATGTTTTAGAAATAAAAAGCTTCCAAAATGAATTTCAGAAGGTTGAAGAGTTAAACCCCATTTGCAGAAAGCAATGCTCATAAACATCTAACTCACCATGTAGAACAATTCTTGAGAATCTATAATTGTATGAATATGTATATACAACACAGGAAAACTTCAGCAAGAGACCTGCAATGTCATCCATGAGCTGATGGAACTTCTTCAGCAATTTATCAACTGACAAAACACACCAGGGTTGTAGTAATTGGGAAACTGGTTAGAAGTAAACAACCTGACAAGAATTGTCATTAATAGCTTTTAGGATGGAGGTGGTTTGAAATCTAGAAGTAATTACAAAATTTATTTTCCTTTTTTTTTTTTTTAAGAACTTCAGTCAGCCTTTTAGAAGTGTGGCGCTAAACAAGTGTTAAACACACTAAGTAGACCGTTCTAATTAAAAGTAGTACCCTTCATTACAATGTTGCAAATATTAATAAGGTGTCCCTTGCAAACTGGGAAACTCAAGCATAGGGGGCAGGCTGTTAAAAAGTATTATTTATTGAAATCCTTGACTTTGCTTATACTGGTTCCATAACCTATTCAAACAATTAACTATATTATTCATGAAGTTAAAACTTTAGCTGCCAAAGAAAGATGAACTATTTATACTGTGCATGAGAACAGACATTTATTTAGAGAAAACCAAAATGAGATTAATGATTTGATTAAATATCATTTTAAGAAGACAAAAGACGATGTCTGGAAAAAAAGACATTTTGCTTAGACTGTGGTGGTTATACAATTGATTCTTTTAAGGTGCTATCATGCTTAAAGGAAAAGAAAACACCACAGACAGTAAAAGAAAACTTCAGGAACAATTAGACTTTTAGTAGCTATTTGACTTCAGTTTTGCTGTCTTAGCAAAAGGTATCTTCTGTTTGAAGTTCATGCATGTTCTATACAGAATTGTTACCTGTATTTGCCAAGAAAAAGTGTATTTACTTCACTGGCTGCTGTGTAGTCATTCTGTTAGAAGCTACATTCACAAGCACAGTTTGCAAGTACAACCACTAGAATTTAAAAAAAATCCACTAAATCTTAAATCTGGGAAGTGCTATATGCATGTTTTTATACTCCGCAGAAATGACAACTTGTGTCCAGGCATTGCATGTTTGGAGTGATGATATTTAACTGTGATATTAAAAACGGCAATCATCAGCAAAAACAGTCAGGAAAGTCCTGTTCATAGCCTACTACCTTGTGAAGCTGAATGCTGGTGAACTCAAAGAGTAAGATTCAGTAGAAACTAACAGTATTCTGTGGTTATCATTCCAAGCTTTTGCTAATCACTACCACCACAACTGTAATGGACCACTTGAGCCTGACTTTCCACTTAAAAAAAAAAAAAAAAAAAGTTTGTTAAAAGTCACTTTCCCATCAAATTGCAGTTGAACACCTTATCCTGGCTTACCTGAATGCATCGTATTATTTACTTTACAATAGAAAAAGCTAAATTAAGTGAGAAAGTGTCATTATTCAAATCTAGTGAATGAGAAGTCGTAAAGCATGTGTTCACTTGCATTTCTTAACTTGACAAACATGTATGGAAGTGTAAAAAAAAAATCAGGTAATGATATAAATAGCAGTAATTTCTTACTTTTTCTCATTAGAATTCAAAGAATATACTATAAGTTATTTTTAAGCAAACCTGAAGGTTTAAGTGTTGAGGTAATAACAGCCACTTAAAGTTTCACCCTATTCTGTTTTATTCTCCAAAACAATTATTCCACCAACACTCTCTGCATACAGTTAATTATCTTCTAGTCTTAGGTATCTTCACCTTCAAACCATAACTTTTCAAAATAAAACAGTCCTAGCCTTGCTTTTATCAACTGGTAGAAATTAATTCCTACCTTGCATCATCCTTTTCTGTATTTCTTCTAGCTCCACTCTGTGACTTCTGACATGCAGTAACCTGAACTATGTGAGCATTCAAAATGGAGTCAAGCTCACAGTGTATTTCCTGGCTTGCATTCACGCTATTTTCCCCCCATATTTTTTTACAATTCTGTTTCTTCTGTTGATTTAGCATTGGGCTGACAGCCTCAAAAAACATAGAACTGCTAAGTAAGAAATCACCACTGATTTATTTTTAGTGTTTTCTTTATTTATTGTTTTTAAAGCTAGGGCTTATTTCTTTCCTACAGGTACATTACTCTGCATTTAATATATATTGAAAATATAAAGGGGGGGGTCTTTTTTTTTTTTTTAAACATAGTATCATTATATAATTTTGTAACTCTTTCAAAGTCAGCTCTCATTGGTACAGAGAGCATAGATCCCTACTGGTCTCCATTAGTATATTCTCTCCAGTAACAAAGATGACCACTTAGTCAAATTTTTACTTCCTGTTCTTCAACTAGCCAATTCAGAAAGATCATGACAAATTGGAGAAATAGTCTAGAACTAAAGAAAAGACAGGTAAGAGAAACCAGAGTAGTGAAAGGTCTAAAAAACATTACAAGGAAAGATTAAAGAAATTGTAATTATTTAATCTGCAAATGAAAAGGGAAAGAGATAGGGTGATAATGCTCAATTACATAAGAAGTAGCTGCAGAGAGTATGAGAATATCATTTTCAATAAATTCTTGGCACAGGATAAAAGAAATATTTCACTTAAATTATTGTAAGACTTATCAGACACTTGAGGAAAAAAACTTAATGACAAGAACTGTTGAGTATAGATGAGATCACTTTGCGAAATTGTGGAAATATTCATTGGCAAATTAGACAAGCATTAAGTACAAGTAATTTGTACAGCCAACCCTGCCTTTAGGAAGAGATGGAATAGGTAACCTCTCAAGGTCTTTTCTTCTTCTTCAACAGCATCAAAAACACATCACTTCCCTTGTTTGTCCAATTCTAGGCAATTCAAGCATTTGATTCCACCATGACTGTCGTACTCATAACATGCTATTCCTCGGGAAAGGCTGGCAGACAAACCATCAGTCACTTACTTTATTTCATTGACAGGTACTTTCTTCTGCACCAGCTGCTGCACCATGCCTTTTTCTTCTGAGGGAAGCAGCACTAACAAAGCTTCACCCCCTTCTTTGTATCTGATCCAAAGGAAAAAAAAATGAAACAAATTAAACATGCAAAACATACAATTTTTTGTAGTACTCCTCCTGCCTTCTCCACTCGTATCTGTCTTGTTTTTTCTACGCAGGTAAAACGTTTCAGTCACCTCAAACATAACTGGCTTGTTTTCTGTATGGGAAGTTAACTTCTTCCTCTACCTTTATTCTATTCAGTCTGTTTCTATGCCAATAACTCTCCCACTGTCCCTTATCTATTCATTTATCTTCTTGCCATTCAAATATCTTTGGCTGCTTTTACTCCATCACATTTCCCTGCTGGGCCTTTATTCCAATTGCATTCATTCTTCTCCATCAGGAGAAACATCAAGGAAAGGATATTATACAAAAGATACCAACTGTCAGCAGGAGGGTGGGAGATGTTACCAGTTTGTGTTCAGGTCAGAAACCACAGAGAACAAAACTGTGCCAAGGTAGGTGACATATTCCAAGAGAAACTTGGCAGCGATGGAAACAACCTTACAAGCTTGAGAAGCAGGCCCGTGTGAACCTAAGCACAAGAAGGACATGGACACATTACAGTGAGTCCAGAGGAGGGCCATGAGGATGATCGAGGGGCTGGAGCACCTCTCCTGTGAAGACAGGCTGAGAGAGCTGGGGAAGTCCAGCCTCGAGAAGAGAAGGCTCCGGGGAGACCTTACAGCAGCTTTCCAGCACCCAAAGGGGGCCTACAGAAAAGTTGGGGAGGGACTCTTTGTCAGGGAGTGGAGTGATGGCCTTAAACTAAGAGCGGGTAGGTTTAGACTGGATATAAGGAAAAAAATCTTTACTGTGAGGGTGGTGAAGCACTGGAACAGGTTGCCCAGAGAAGCTGTGAATGCCCCATCCCTGGAAGTGTTCAAGGCCAAGTTGGGTGGATGGCATTCCTGCCCATGGCAGGGGGGCTGGGTTTAGATGGCCTTTAAGGTCTCTTCCAACCCAAGCCATTCTGTGATTCCAGGAAATCACCAGTCCAGTCTTTGTGCATAGATACAGGGACAGAAATGCTGTGTAAGGAAGTGCTGGAGTCAAGACTCTGACCTCCAGTGAGTTATCTTCAGCCACGGAGAGTGCAAAGTACATCCTTCGGCACGCCAAACAACAGTCACACCATTAACTGATAAAAACCACTTCAGATGGAATATAGAGAGCCCGTATTTCACCAAGTATAAACAGTTATCACTTGGCAAAAACAGAACTGCAAAACTGTTTGAAAACTATAAACACTATCTGTCACAGCATAGTAAGCAACACAAGCAGCAACAAAATCTGCAGTTAAAACAGTCTGACAGCTTTTATTACAGCTCTCTGCTTTCATTTGATGAATCTGAAAAATCACAACAAAATGTTCTGGAATGCCTTTTTCTTTTTTGCTCCGTGCTATGTATTACGGGTTTTGGGACTGACTTTTAAAGATGATTTAAAAAATTATCCTGCCTTTAAAATTTTTACAAGACCTTCATCGTTAAAATTTAACCCTTACATTCTATATTTTGGCATTTCACATAGAAATCAAATTGATACAAGAGGAGAGCTTCTGCCATACACCAACACCGCGAAAGTTCATAGTTTTTAAATTGTTTGGTAAGAATATATGAAAACAAACAGTAACACATTTGGAATTCGACCCCAAAACAATACTGTTTGGGGGTGAGGGAGAGATACTGTAAATATGTGTATATAATTGCATTATTTTAATCCACGTAATTAATAGACCTAAAATGTTCTTAATGCAGAAATATCAGCTTGTAGTCTTTTTATTCAAAAGAGTTCTAAATAAAAGAACTCTCAGGCTTAAGGCAAGTAACTGTCTTTACCAACAGCACAGCAGGCCATAAGCCACTGCTGACAGAACATTCCATGAATTTTTCGGCTCTTTATATAATGATTAAAGTTGGGAATGACTTGCATGTATAGACCAAGCCCACTTTCTAAGAAAGCTCTATTTACTTCAACCCAACCAGATTCCAGGCTGTATTTCCACCAGGTAGGTAGCAGATGCTGCCACTGTCTGAACAAGCAATGGATTCCTGGAAAGCCAATGAACCACAGAAGATTCTGCCCTTTATGGCAAAAAATGATGATCACAGTCCCAAGGCAACTAATTATTCATCAAAAAGAACTCTCAGTACTGTAGAAAACAAGGAGAAAAAAAATACTCTCTTTTATCTACTGAAAGCTTGTATGAGACAGGAAGACAGAAATTACATTGCTGTCAGAAAGAGTCTCCACCAATTCATTACACAGAGTAACACACACAGACCTGTCAGTCTCTTCGAAATAGATGCTATGACAGGAAAGTATTCAGAAAAGATCTATGAGAATGACCAGGTATCTGGAAAGAGGACCTGTCTAATCTCTTAATAAGAATATTCCTCCTTTATCAAGATGACAAAAAAAAGAAAAGTCTTAATTCCACCATATATATATACACCTACAAAGGATGGTCTTTGTAGATTCCTTACCTTTAGTTAAAGGTAGGAAGTGGTTTGTACAGTTTTTTGTTTGTTTGTTTGTTTTTCCTGGCATTTCTTGTCTTTGAATGCCTGACAAAATTCTTAAATTGCTGTTTAAATATACTTCTTTTATTCAGTGTGCAAGACACTGTGAAAGGCCAGTGCCATACAAATCATATAAGAAATACCCATCATGGGTCAATAAATGCAGATACCCTCTCTGCAAGCCACAGATCCAAACTGTGTTATGATATAGTATGGGAAATGTCATTCTACATCAGTTTTGCTTTAATAGCTTTTCCTCAGTACACCCAAGGTTACTCTCAAAACATCATGCAGGACCAGATAAAGCTTCAAGCTGACCCTTGAAAGGTGTTCTTGCATTGTTAGTGCTAAACACTTCCTTTGAGGAAGTACAAGTTCAGGAGATGTAATACTGCAGGTACATTCCATACATAATTCACACACAAAAACCTACCACAACCTGTTATCTATGAACAACAATGATTTCAGTGTTAAAGTCTTACAAAGCCTTTATAGAGAGAAAATAGTACTATAGCTAAGTAGAGAAACAATCACATGAAAATAGACAATAAATAGATAGAGGTTTCGAAATATCCATACGTTCTCATCTTTTGGCAACTAATAAGGAAAAAAAAATTAAATATTTCTCAGAGCTGATGCCTTCAAAGATTCAAAGGGACTGAAAGACATCTGATAACTACTGATGCAGTATAAGCCTTTTCCTTACCTACTTTGGAAACGTTCACTCTTTTAAATGTCAATATTTTAAACCTACTTAAGGAGTCTTTGCCCATTTTTATACTGCAAGTGTGATTTAATTAATTAAAACAGATGGTTTAATATTAATGCTGCTCTTTCAGAGCTAAACATGAAAATGAAATTATTATAGAATTGAGTAAGCTGAAAAACAAATAATCTAAAGTACCATCTGGGAAGGTTTGTATCTGTTTAGTCTCTCCCATGGGTGTTTAGTTACAGAAAACAAAATCCAAGCCTACAAAAAATGAGTTTTGCTTGAGCAAAGTTTTATCTTATTTATTGAAAAGAAAAAGAACAACTTACTAACGTGCTTGTAAGAAAATTATGGTCTTAAAGATAACCTCCAAGACAGAGGTTGCAGAGGAAAGCTTCAATTTTCAGAAGTTTTTCTCTGTGTCCTTCATACCAAGAACTTCTATATTAGCAAACTTATGAAAGCACTATCTACTAAAAACTGTCATAAACAATAAAGAAAAGAACACTTAAATTTTCTGCTCAGCATTTGTTTCCATTACAATGCCTGAAATATAGGAGAAAAGAACATCCTTCAGCCTCTTAAGAGAATAAAGTTCTCCACTAATGCCAACAAAAGAGAATTCCTGTAATTACTTTCAGTAGACACAGACGAAACCTTTGAGCCTTTATAGATGACAAAGCAGCAAAGAGTCAACCTCAGTTACTGAAATTCTTCAGTACGAGGACTACTTCTACAGAAAAGATGACATTAGGAGAAGTTCTCCCCATTCCTGCTAATAGAAGCCTTCAAGTTGCCTGTTATCACTGAAGCCAAACATCTGTCTTAGTGAATAACGAATCACCAGAATTAATTGAATATGCACCTCAACTGTGCTGGACAAAAGTAAGTTAACCTCGAAGTAATCACACTTTCTCAACTGTTTAGTAATTGATGATATTACTTATCTTGTCATATCCTCAAGGTGATCAACAAACCAAAGCAGGGAGTCATCTTCGCATTGCAATTTTAGCAGTCCGTTAGTATTCCAGACACTATTCGTTCCCGTTCTGCAAAAAATTGCATCTTGCTTGCAAAAAGTCTTTGAAAAAAGATATTCATCTCTCTCCTATTTATTTATTAGTCTGCTGGCTTCAATACTTATCAAAAGGCAAGTAACTTCTCTGTAACTCTATCTTGACTTACAAGCAAAGAAGCAGTGACAAATCATAATTAGCACTATAAAGCAAAGGGTAGGAATGATGTATTTACATTGATTGCAGATGAAAAGATAGTTTAAGGCTAGCAATAACTGATCAGCTACTTGGCCTCCACGAAAACCATTTTTTCTCATCCTGCTGTCAATGAGTGGTTGCCATGCTATCAGTTCCTTCCTACTTGATACTAGCCGGCAGCTCGAGGTGATTTTTAGCTGAAGTTTAAATAGTTTATTCACCATGACAGAACCTATCCTCTTGATTTTAACCTTTTTCTTTTAGTAAATGAGTTATTCTGCAACTCCTTGATCCTTTACTGGGGAAACAGCCCTCTTGACATTTTTAACCATTTTTCTTTTCTGTACTTATAATTAGCCAGTACCACACAGCCCTAAATAATGGATCCTGTTTGCTTCTCATCCAGCCTTTGGATGAAGGCATAACTATGTGCCTGCAAGTAGGTAAATATTCATAAAATTAATGAAGGAGAAAAAACAGAAAGATAAGTTTAACAATTAAAATTGTGCTGCGTATTATGCCATAAGGACCTGAGTGAAGCATATCTCATATCATTAAGAAAATTGTGGTTATGATCCATATCTAATAAACTAAATGATTGCACTCAATGTGTATTTCAGTAATATTTCTATTGTATTGCTGTGACATCTGGGGAAGGAAACTAGTACATATGGACTGAAATCTAAGAAACTTTATAAATAGTTTCTTGAGCTTATAGTTATGGCCTTAGATAAGAAGCTTAATATTTGAAATCAGATTAACAGGATTGAAATTTTAAATTTGACTGAATTCAGAAAGATTCTTTAGCTGGGCTTTATAATCAGACAACACCTTATTAGTATTTATGTAAGGCTGAACAGCCTGGTAATAATCCGACGTTCAAACTCTAGTCCTACACAGACATTAATTCAAGGTATCAGTTTTAATCTCATTTATTAAATAATTTAGTTCTGAAAATACGTTTTGGTCAAACTCAAAACCATGAAGGATAACGGTAAAATTTGTGAGAGCAATGAGGCCAGCACCTTTAAAGATTTGTGGATGATAACTACAGTGTCCAGAGAACTTCCCCTAGAAAGTCAAAAAGATTTCTGAAATACCCAAGAAACACACAAACACACACACACACACACTGTATTTCCAAAATAGACTATGTGCATTACACAATATATTATTTGAAATGAATGCACCCTCGGTCACCATTACCTGTGTTTCCCAGTCAGATTTCTATCAGTTTGCAGAGCTTAAAAACAGAAAACAAAACCAAGTATGATGCAGCATAAAGATTACATGAAATTTAAGCGTAAAATACCTGTTTCATTAATATCTTAACTGTAATACATGGGAAGTCATGCCAGTCATTATAACCACGAAACATTAAGGTTAAATAGCTGTTAACAGTCTAATAACATCAAAGCCAAGCCCACTAACTTTGTTCACTTTTGCATGTCCATTACACAATCTAATTACATATTTCCACGGTTCTTCCACTGAACCCTTTGTTTATCATACATGGAGTCGAAGTATTAGTATGAAGCTATTTAATAGTTAATTCCACCGTGATACCTAATTATTCATCATGTAAAGCCATCATTTATTCACTTGACACAATTTAGACCCCTCCCAGAACACTTCCTCAGCACTTGATTTTGCAAAAATAACATTCTTTAAACCTTTGCACACAGTTCTCGTTTCCATAAAGAAACCAGAACAAAACAATTCCATCACAACCAAAGCTAGAAAAAAAAAAATCCCTGCTTTTAGAGCAAAGATTTATAAATGTCCTGTAAAGACAGAAAGAATAGATCCTCTTTTCCAATGGAAGTCTATCTATTTCTCAATCTACATATGACTGCATTTGAGATTTGTGGCTGAGGAAAAAAGCAGGCATAGCATATTTCTTCATATTTTGTAAGAAGTACTTAAAAAGAGAGAATGGCTATCTGCGTATGCAAATATACATCTAGTTTTCAGAAGCTAGGTTATAGTGACTTCCCAATCTACATTTTCATTAAGTTAGCTAAAAACTTGATCATACTTAACATAATAAGGACTAGAAAAAGTGGAGTCAAGTTCTATTATTTCTACCATGTAATTTTTAAATTATTTTCATTTCCTTGATAAAATAGCTACAGTAGTGAAGGAAAAAGCATTTCACTGATGCACGTTAGTCTGCACTGAACTCTTTTTATGTAAAGCAACAACATAAGACACCTAAAAAAATCCAAAAAATGTCAAAATTGAGAGCTTTATTCTGAGAAGACCTATTTCAATCTGATGCTCATATGAATAAATCTGTTCACCCACACACTACTCTTCAACAAAGAGGCACTAATATCCATATTTATCCCTAAGGCCTTCCACAGAAATAAAGTAATTCATACTTTTGTTTTAAAATTCACCTATGAAATCTGATTATATAAACTACCATCTTAAAACATATTTCTTAAACAAAGTAACAGCTTTAAGTCTTTCCATATTGGGCTCAATTCAGGCACAACTTTTTATACTACCTTCCAGGCCTTCTGCCACAAAGAGGATTGGTGAAATCTAAGCTTCAGAACAATAAAACATTACTCCTCTAAAGCCCAGAAGCAAGAAGAATTTTATCTGCTGTTTATCATACCTTCTACACTGCTGGGTTTCTTCCCTATTGTGGTAATTTGTTATTCCATTTTTCTCAAGAGACAAAAGAGCAGAGAAAACAAATGGATGAATATCAGAATTTCTGCCCTATCTACATGATCAGTGGTCTCTTATTCGATAAAGAATATTCTTTAAAACAAGCTTTAAAAAGAGATCTGTGTGCACCGCTATCTGAAACTGGTCTTTATCACCTACAGCCCAACAAAAATCACAACAGACCAGAAAGTTTACCTGCCATATACAGCTGAGCAAACTCTGTAGATAGCCTGTGCTCACTGATGGTTTCTAGCTTCAGCGAGAAGAGCTCTGTTTTTTTCCATGGGTTGCAAAAAAAATCCAAAGTTCCACAGAGCATTCAACACAAATGCACATCAATAAAAAGTGAACTGGCCTCACTCTCAGTTTCTTCTTTAGCTCATTTCTAGTGCTTTGTCCTCTCTTAGTTCTTTGTTGCACAGAACTTAGTTCAGTATCCTAAAAAAATGTATCAGTAAATATTGCTATGAAGTCAGAGATTGCTTAGGGTTTTGTTCATTTTTTTTTCCTCTGATCATTTCATAACCTTTTCCTTCTCTTGTCTGAACAGTAGCCTTTTTGTATCTATTAACAAGTTCTGAGAATCATGCAGCTCAGTTGTATTTATGCCACAAAGCCTTAATCCCTCCCATTCAGTCATATATCGGTTACTTGTCATTGTTTGCCAGAAAGGCAGAAGAAACAACGGACAAGAACAAGCAGTGGTTCACCATAAATTGATCTGAAAAGGCCTTTGGGATGTTGTTGGTCCTCCAGCCTGGACTGTAAGCAATCCATTTTCCACAGCAGTTGCGCCCACTCTACTGTGCCGAAACACAGATGCTTCCTTATTTTTTTATTACAGCTTCTAGGGTAGCGTCATGTCAGCAGCTAATAACCTTAGCCAATTAATGCTGCAGTTTATTGAAACATTCCTGTCATTCTGCTGTAAAAATAATTCTAATGGCCAATACAAAAGCAGGTAAACATGGCTGCAGCATCACAGGCCACTGTCAGGTATGTACATAGGGTACAGTATTTAGAGAATTTAACAGTATGAATTGCAAGGTAAATATGTGGTGTCAGCTATTTCTTGTGACCTTTAGTGGCAGTTATTTTTTACCTAACTTGAGCTAGGATAATGATTTGACTGCAATATAATATGAGATGGTCTAAATACTGCATTTATTATAAAGAAACATCAGTAAAAGTGCTTCACTATGTCTCAAATAAGAAAAAAAAAATCAAACAAGAAGATGCCATCTTGGTTATGCCGTTTATTCATGTCTCTCTCAGATTTCCCAATGCAAAAAAAACAAGTTTCCACCACTGAAATATAGTTCCATTATGCCACCCACATTTTTAAATGATTTACTGTCACTTGGACATATTATTCTAAAGATATTTTAATCTCATTTTCACACTTATGGTGTGCAATTACTTAAGGAGAGCCCCAATAAGCATGTTTCAAAGCAATTTATCTGATGACAGAGTAAGATCATTTCATGACTACAGCTCTTCTTAGTCTTTATTCACACTTCTTGGTTCTAATCATCATACCAGCCAGTACAAAATAGTAGCTTGTCCTGGTAATACAGTACTTCGCTTTGGGAAGAAGGACTTTTACTATCCCATTTTCAGAACAGAGTTTGCCAAAAGGAGAAAAGCATATGTACAGCTAGACAGAATATGCCTACTTATATTCATATACACATTACATTTAGCAACCAACAAAAAAAAAAAAACAGTACTTTCCTAAGTCAGTTAAGCACCTAACAAACCTAACCACCTAACTTGGATTAAACACCATTAGTATCAGAAATCTGAGCCTGAGTCGGACCTAAAGCCAATATAAATCTCTGGATTTAACAGAGGAAAACTGCAGAGCAAAAGTTTTATTCTGTTTTACATTTCACTGTCTCCTGACAGAAGTACGAAAGAAACAGTTTTTATAGTCCCCTCTGAAGGAAAAAACAGAGTAGAGGGAAGAATGTAATGCTAGGAAAGAAAGCAATTAATTACTGAGACATGCCAGGATATGGGTACATCCAAAATGCAAGATATTTACGCATGAATAGAAAGATAGAATAGACGTTTTGATGTCTTTTCTACTCATCAATGCAATCACAACTGAACGAAAAACATCCCAGTATATGTTCCTTTCATGCCACACAACTTACAAATTATGTTTGGAAAAACATTTTGGGAAAAAAAAAAATGCTATCAGGGTGCTTCAGATACTATTATCTTCTGCTGTCCCCTAGTGGCTCTGCAACTTGTTTCACAGACCTGATCAAAGAATATTTTCAATTGTAGGCTTCATGGACTACAGAAAAGAAGGCATCAACAGAAATTAAAAGACAGAAGTAATGATCATTTGCAAAACTCTGTTCAAGTATCACTTATTTGCTTCGAGTTTTTTAAACTAAAACCCACAGGGAAACACTTTGATGTAGTATTTTAAATTACACACTTCACTAAGAGACCATATGACAAAAATTTAGCCAAAAATATTTATGGGCATGGCCACGGTATTGTCAGCATTTTAGAAATTCTGTTACTGAACTAGTTAAGACTTTAAATAAATACTTTAAAATGCAGCTAGGAGAAATAGCTTCCAATTACTCCCATAATGGCACACCTTTCAAGGTAAAAAGAAGAGAATCTATATATGCCAATTCCACTATAAACTAAAAGCATTACTGGACAACACCCAGATTTTCTTGATCTTACTTTACCATAAATCAAAAATGCAGAAGTTGCAATTTACGTTCTTCATAGGATGCAATGCAAGTGAAATACTAGTTATGGAACATGGCGGTCTTCTCCATTTAAAAAATCAATCTTCAACTTTCATTTTAGATAAGGTTTTGCAAAACTGCCCAAATAGAGGTGGGAACACATCCACAAGTGTTAGTCAAAGGTTTTTCAGCCCCCTCCCGAAAATAATTTATCTCATGACTTTCATATTTACTTTTGTATCACAAAATAATTTGATTTCAAAAGTAAACAATATTTGGCATCCCAGTTTTAATTACAGCTTAACACAGTCTCCTAATTAGCCGAGATATTTAATTTAGCTTTCATTCCATGCAATTATACACTCGCATAACCCATGAAAATTTGTAATTAACTCTAACCTCATTAATGAGGACTACTAAACTGCAGTTGAGTTCATTTTTATCAAGTTTCTAGAAGAAAGATGAGCTTCTTTCATACTAACTGCATATACTGGAAACAAGTAAAGTTTCCTACTCAACATTCAGAGTTAACCAAGAAGCACATTCACAATTATCCACATTTAAAACTGCATTAGCGTACTTACTTAGTGTACAATATTTACCTATAGCTATTACACATATCCCATATGTTATTTTCAATGATTTATTTCATATTGTTAAGATCAACAAACAAATCTGTTTCCAGAACACCTTACTTCAAGGATGGGGAGCCTAACAGTTCTCCAAAATGAAAGCCCTGTGTAGGGCAGAAGCTCCACTGATCTTTGTATGAGTTTATGAGGGAGAAAATACCTGTGAAGCTTTCCCTACAGAAGGAATTTGCCTTCAGTCTTAGTCTCAATTCTGCCGGCTCCAATAACTCACTCAGAGATGCTCAGAATTTCAGTAAGGTCTGGCTACTGAAAAATTGATGTGAACACAAGTCTGAATGACAGCTTGGTGAAGCAAGAAGCAGGCACCCGACATGGCTTGTGGCCTCTGGGACAAACCCTCTGCCCCAACAGCCTGCCCCAGTCCGTCCCATGCCATCACAGGAGTTTGTATTCAAGACGCCTCTGAAAATAGACCCTTAAGTCTGCAAGGCTAACGTCTTAATTAGTGGTATTTTATTAGAAGCATTGTGGAAAAGGGGTGGTTATTGAGCTTGATGTAGCTGTTTACCCGTTCACATCTCAACAAGCCTTCTGTACTTGTGTGAACTGCCAATTAAACAGTGCCAAATATAGAATCACAGAATCATTAAGGTTGGAAGAGACCTCCAAGATCATCTGGTCCAACCATACCCCTACCACCAATGTCACCCACTAAACCACGTCCCTAAGCACCACGTCCAACCTTTCCTTAAACACCTCCAGGGACGGTGATGACACCACCTCCCTGGGCAACCTGTTCCAATGCCTGACTGCTCTTTATGAAACGAAACGTCTCCTAAATTCCAACTTGAACCTCCCCTAACGCAGCTTGAGGCCATTCCCTCTAGTCCTATCACTAGTTATCTACAAGAAGAGGCCAAGCCCCAGCTTCCCACAACCTCCTTTGAGATAGCTGTAGAGAGCAATAAGGCCTCCCCTGAGCCTCCTCTTCCCACGACACAATAACCCCGGTTCCCTCAGCCGCTCCTCACAGGACTTGTGTTCCAGGCCCTTCACCAGCTTCGTATCCATTCTCTGGACATGCTCCAGGGCCTCGATGACCTTCTTGTAGTGAGGGGCCCAAAGCTGAACACAGGACTCGAGGTGCGGCCTCACCAGAGCAGAGTACAGGAGGACGATCACCTCCCTGCTCCTGCTGGCTACACTATTCCTGATACAAGCCAGGATACGGTTGGCATTACTGGCCACGTGGGCAAACATCTGGCTCATATTCAAGTGAAATATGAACATGATATACTGTTTACCTTTCCACAATGACGTTATGCAATAAAGACAAAAGATATGTAATAAAGACAAAATTGCAAGCCTTCCATCGAATTCATACAGGATTCAAACAAAACAAAAACCCACCACCCCACAGAACACTAAGCTTATAGGTTTTTTCCTCTGTTGGGACCCATAAGAATAGCTAAATTCAAATCTACATGTAAGTAGTTACATGTTTTATCTAATTACCTAACATCCATTAATTTTGTTCACAGACATTTTTGCAAGAACATTTAAAAATGTATTATTCTGTTCTATAATAAAAGGTCAATAGGAAAATAGAGTACATAGGAAGGAGCAGAGCAGAAATGTTAGCAATTACAATAAAAATTCTAGATTGTGAAAGGGTTCTGTAAGTACAAAATTTAATGCCATCTGATCCAGAAACACAGATTTCAAATTTCTGTAGTGCTGAGTACTACATTCTATTCTAAAAACCTTCCGTCATTGTTTGATTTCAACTTACATTGCAACGCACATGATAAAAGCCTATCACGAACAAATTAAATTATGTACAAGATATAATGCTAGGTTTCACATTTCATCCTTCAGATAATAAAGTTTGTAATCGAGTGAATTACACAATAACTACTAGTGTTTCTCTTAAAAATCTACTTCAAAGACCAAGGACCAGGTTTTCATTAGTATAACTGGGTAACTCCCTTCCTTCATGAAGACTTAGCCACAAATATTTTAGCTAAGGCTATGCCTAAGAACATAATTTTAAAAAAGACTTAGAAAATTAAAGATTTGACCAGTTATTAACATTGTTTGATTCTTTCCTCACCAAATTAAAATAAGGAAGAAATATTTCAGTTCTTTTGAAGAGTCTGCAATGACACAAAGAAATTGCATCCATACTCTAAAGCAGTTATTTATCCATGTATGGCAGTGGCAAAACAAGCATTTCCACCCACAAAGGTGCTCAACTCAGCCATTAAAGTAATCCTGCCAAGTGCAAAAGACAACTTTGACTTCCTCACTACTAATTTTCCCTGATCAGACTAAACAACTAGACATGTTCTTTTCTCTCATCTGTAAGAAGTCTCCGATGCTCACTAAGAAAAGCTTAAGTCAAACCATTACACAAATAATCGCAAGTGTCTTTTAGTGATAACAGCCCTTCTTTTCTTTCTAACTTGTGCCTTGATTTTTTCAAGTGAGTGTGCAGCCAATTAGCTGTTCTGATAGCTATATAATTTTAAACAGTAAAATATTAATGAGAAGTGAATATGAACCTGGCTGTTCTTCCCACTCTGTGGATATACGTGTTTGCGTCCTCTGGACAGTCGAACTGAATGACCCAGTTTACTGCTGGAAAATCTGCATAAAGAAAAAAACATCAAAATTTAAGCTCACTGGACTCCCAATTCTCCTAATCAAGAGCAACATATTATTTTGGAGCATTAATTTCTGTAAGAACCATCATTTAGGACAATTTACAGACACTGAGTGTAACCTCTGAAATAAAAATAAAAATAAAATTAATTGCATGTATTAGCATATCATAAACAGCCATCCCCTTCATCAACGAAAGCTAAAATTAATGGTGTCTTCATTTTCTAAATTATGACACTGCACTGAATGGAACTTAAAGCATGTCTGTTCTTAGCAATTGTGAAATTGTCTTACACAAACGACAAAACACCACTACATTTAACAATTAAATAACAAGATCTGACCCACTTCTTACCTAGAGTTTCAATATTCTACACAGTTGGGGTTTGAAGTTAGCTGTGGTGAGACAGCACTACTTCAGCTATCCATGTACAGAAATATCACACACCCTCTCAATGACAGGGAGGGATTGACCAAGCCTGCCAAAGAAGTCAACATTCAATGTGAATTACAGTATTTATGAGCACTTTCCAACTGCTGCCCTTTATCCACCAGCAGCAGCATGCTTTGCATTGCAGAAAGTTAGTGAAAGTTCCTGGCACATCTGTAGTTATGCCATACTGCACAGGTATACCTACACTCTCAACCTAAACACGCAACCACATTAGTTCCTCACTAGTGAGACATCCACAGAGTAGAAGGTATGATAAGCCATTTGCACTTCTCTTTTCCATTTTTTGAGCACCTTCCTCTTAAAACATACCGACAAAACCTTGCATTTTGGACAATGAAAGTTTGCTATCTAAAAGAAGAACGAGCAGATTCCTAAAACAGGTCTTGTTATAATTAAAATTTTCAAAATACGAAAAAAAAGTTTGAAGTATCTACAGAAAATATAAAGAATGAAATCATAATTTAGCAAGTAATGACCAATGGAAAGAAACACAAGCCAAAACAGATCCTATAAAATATTCGTGCTTTTCCTTTTATCTAATATTCTGCCTCTTTAAGAATAGAGTGCTTATAGTGCTATTCGTAATTCAAACAGTAAAATTTCTTCAGGTTTTCATCTCTACATCCTGGCAGGTCAGTAATTTTCCATATCCTTTGGAATAACCCACAGGATACAGAAATATCAGAAATACTTAAAGCTGCTTCCATCTTGCCTTAAGGCATGTAGTAAGCCAATACATCACTATTTCCATTTTCTCTCATTCAGGTTATTTGTCACATAACGTGGCTGGGAAAACTAGATTGTCTACAGAGTGGGGAAAAAAAAGATAGCTTTCACTGACCATTTTAGTATTAAACATTACAAGACAGTAACAATTTAGGTCTTTCTAGAACAAAAAAGCACAAATGAAGTTGGCCTCTCTATTAAAGAAACAGCAGAACTAATTAAGAATCATATCTCTTCTGAAATACCTTAATGAGCTCTCAAGCAAACTACAGTTTCATTTCTTACAGATCAGGTTGGTCTTCAGAGCATACTGTCATTGAAAAAAGTCTTAATAGGATTAAATCATAACTTTGTGAATAATTACAGCTTTTGTGGGTACATACCCAGGCCACGAGCTGCAATATCTGTAGCAAAAAGTACTGCTGCCTTCTTCCGAACAAAACAAGTGTAGACTTCCATTCTCTTGAACTGTTGCTGTTTGCCATGCAGTGCTAGTACAGGAAGACCAGGTTGAAGCTTACAGAACACTCTGAATAAATACTGGACCTATCCAACAGATCAGGAAAAAAGAAAAAAGACTTAACATTGAACAGTAAAAATCACATCCAGTAAATCACAACAGACTTAGCACTTTAAGTAAAATACACTTTTTTCCACATCGAAGATCTGACATGGATTTCTGAGACTTTATCACGCACCCAGGTACTATAATAGGAAATGAACAGAGACAAAAGCCTAGTATGCTTTTTGATAGCATTTCCTAGTAGAAACCAGCAAGAATGATTTAGGACATGACTAGTAAAGCTGTACACAATGAACCGAAGTATCAAAAGTCCATCAGAAGCATTGCTGTTAGACAACACTGGAGGAGTACAATGTCTTATGCTTGCACTCAAAGCAGTCTACACAGTCCATTTCAAGCTTCAACAGCTTCTTCTATACAATCTGTTTACTATCATACACAGTACCATGACATAGCTTATAGTATATATCTAATAATTTTTAAGAAGTTACAGAAACTATGTATATTGCAGTAACAGCTGCAGCTCAGAGGACTTGTGTCCAAATAAGCCCACAACCTCACTGTCCTCAGTAACCTCACTGTCCTCAGTAGCCAACTGCAGAACAAAAATGCTGTAACCTTGTGCATAAGTGAATGAACTGTAATATTTACCACATAATTGTATGTTGAATATACACAGTAAAATATTTGATACATGCAGAAGTTATAAGAATAAATACTTATGCCATCCAAACACAGAACTTAAACAGAATAGTACTAGGCCAGTAGATAACTGAAGGATTACTTCCTTTATAAACATAAGAAAAATCCTTCCCTGCACTATTTTACAGATATAATGTCTTATATAGCCATTTTTTAAAGCTTTTAAAGAAAGCAGGTACATCTATTAAACATTCTTTAACCCATTGAACTGCCTCACCCAGCAAAACTGCAATCGATAGCCCTTAGTGAGGCAACTTTTAGGGGAAGATTGGTTCTTTTTTTAAAAAAAAAACAGATGAGCACAGAAGTCACTAAATACCCTGAGGTCTCCATGACCTTCCTGCTCTGAGCTTGCTGACAGCCAGGCCCTGCCTGCATGACACACGTGTAAGTGTAGGCAATGTTTAGCTCCTCCACAATTTCCTGTTGCAAACTAGCCCAGAATGTCATCTCTGGTGCCTTCACACCAACATGAATGTCTTAGTTTTCGTACAGTTTTAACGTGCTACAAAGGGAGGAAAAAAAAAAAAGGGATAGACATACCTCTTTACAGCTTGCAAAAAACACAATGGTCTTCTTTTTCAAGTGACTTCTCAGGAAAGAGTATAACATGTTTACTTTTTGTTGAAGCTCACAAACAACATAGTTCTGATCCAGAGTTGCTGGGGTACTTATAATATAAAAAAGGAAAAGAAAAAGAAAAGAAAGAAAGAAAGAATTAGGTACCATAGTTCCCATGACTTAAAAATGACCAAAAAAAAAAAAAGGAAGGGAAAAGAGAAAATATGGGTATATAATATCTCCAGAGCTCCCTGTCGATTCTTTTTACTTGAGTGCCAAATGTCCATAAAAAGGGGGGAAAAAGAGTCAGTTGAGAAAGTTCTCCCACTTCGAGGTACAAGTCTTGCAGCTCCACTAGAAACATACTGTTGAAAGATGAATCAATTTCCTTACTAAACGTCAGGGGCGACTTTTGACATGACTTCATTTCATTTACCTTAGACTCTTTTACTAGCAGTAAGCCTAACTCTTTCCATGTCTAAGCAGCGACATTCAAATTGCCTTGACTTAAAATGCAATTTTTGTCTATCAGTGCTATTAAAGCATCATTTGTGCTTAAGGCAATGTCAAAGCACAGTCTAATCATGCACACAAAAAAAGCATTGATGTATTTTCACTGATTACACCCTGACATGCAAAGTGACTTTGTAAAGCTCTCAATTGTCATCTTAACTCACCTTGCCATTATTTGTAAAATTAAAAAACATAAAATAAAATTTAAAAACCATTATTTGGCATTATTGTCCTTGAAATACATCTAAATGCTCATCTCACAGTCCCTCTGCTTCACCCAAGACAGACCAAGGGTATTTAAAATCATTTTATTTTATTAGAGGTGCCACTTAGGAGGATGAAATTACAAGACACTGCTCCAGATTTTATTCTGCTATTCAGTTTGAATTATGCCACGGTACTTTTTGTCTTGTAAGTCTTTCAGAGGAAACTGTTTCCATAACACAACAGTATACTGTATACTAAGGATGTAAATTCTAAAACAAATGAAAATGTTCCTTTTTTTTTATTCAATTTATTACCTAACTCTACTTCCCCAAACTCAAAAGTACTTTAAAATAGGCTTCAAAAAAAAAAGATTTGTGAAACAGTCCTCAAACTGAAGCCCACATATTAAGCTCATACACCCTCTTCTGATGAAATATTCACTTTTTTTTTTTCTAGGAGTCATATTTAATTAGGACACCAATTTAAAAAAGAATAGTACTTTCAAAGACATTTACAGCAGAATCTAGCCAAATAGTTAAAACACTACCTCAGGATTCAACCTCATTCTGCTGTTTGTTTTGCAGATGATTTCTCATTTGTTCTTGGGTGAGCCATTTTTATCAGTGTGCTTCACCTTTCTCCACCTTCATCTTACATATGGAAATATTTACATACTCCATAAAACAGGAGAAAAAAGTCATGCGTGTTTATAAGCCATTTGGCACTGAGATATCTGACAGTCTCCAGAAATGTAAAATTTTAAATTTCATTCTTCACTTTTTTTTTCCTTTCAAAACCTACGTGCCAGAAACCAACATGCATGTTTTATCATTTAGTGACACATTCATCATGTCTGGGATGGGTCTCCCATTCTGATCCAAACTACACAGCAGGACAAATTTACTTTGTGTGCACAGGGCTGGAATCCTGAACGTGCACAATAAGCCCAGCATATCTGGAAGCCACAAGTCTTGCTGCAACACAGACGAATGCCAAATGCTTTCTTTTGCACACCCAATATCGCACACACAAACAAGACTGTCATTCTGCACAATCCCAGAAGAGTAGCATTTTCTTGGAATGCCAGATTCATCAACAACACATGGATGAACTGTATTTGTGGAATAAATCTGCTGGTCCTGCACAGTAAGTATGCGCACACAGAAGGAAAGGAAGCCAAAAAACAAAAAGTAGCAATTCAGAAGTGACTCCTGCCATGGCCAGGACACTGCTCCATACAGGCTGTAGCCCACTCTGGAGCTTATTCCCAAGGAAAAAAAACTTCCAGTCAGAGAAACTGCCTGAGGTACCACAAGCAAAGTACTGGTTCAGTCTCCTGTAATGAAACAATCAGAACTAGTACCATCTTCCCTAGAAATTCCTTGTTTTCAGGATAGCACAGAACAGGATCCGACAATGACAGAAGGAAAAAGCCACATGATTTCTGATTCAAGAAACTGACAGATAAGCAGTTAAGTATGATCACCATCTGTTTAACCACCCCCTGCTCCTCCTCCTCCTCCCCCATTTCCCCCCACAAAATATCCCAACATACCTGAATTTGGCTTTCTCATGAACCCAAACATATTCTGGATCTTTCAGACTCAGCCGCGCAAGATCCTTCACTGATTTTGTTTGTGTTGCAGAAAAAAGCAAGGTCTGGCGTTTCTTAGGCAGATTTTCTATGATTGCATTCATTGTATCAGCAAACCCCATATCTAGAATTCTGTCAGCTTCATCAAGAACTGAATTGAAAAAGATTTGAGAAAAACTAGTTTTAGCTTTACTCTGTTAAGACTTTAAATCCATGCCTACTTACACTGCAGAGATTAATTACCATATATGACAGCATTTGGTTTATATATACTTGTATTCCAAAAATGTTGTTAAGAACTGCAATAAAGTCGTAGCATTTCCTATATGGATTCTCTCAGACTCTTCTTTCAGATCCTGAAACAATATTTATACACTCTAGCCCTCCATTTCACGTGCTGAACCATTGGAAGATCTGCATTTCAAGTAATCTGTTCAGCAGTTTGCAGACAGAATTAAAATTACAAACTCCCTGTCCTATGGCAGAAACAAAAGCACGGAATATAAAACAGTGCTGTACTGCTCTTGACAGAGCAAAACAGACTCTCCAGTGCGTAAGCTCAATTTGCCATTCAAACATAGGGAATGAACAGAGTAGCACACAGACAAAACCTTAAGAAAAGGGCATGTATTTAATGCAATTCTTGTCTAACTGCCATGAATTGTACTCAGTATACAGAGCTTAATTTTGCACTTTATCAGTTTCATTAGCCTGTTAATTGCTTCTAAGTTCCTCAAGCTACGCTAAAAATTATGCACAGTTCTTAGAGGAAGGCAAACCCTTCCATTAAACTGAGATTTGTATTCAGGTTGTGAGGATAAAAAGAAGCAATGAAGGGAGAAGTAATCTGGCTTAAAATTCAAAAAGAAATGTCTTCTACAACGGGCATGAAATACATACACTGTAATGAATATTCCATACAATTAATTATCATATCAGGAAAAACAAGAGAGCTATAGGCAGAAAAGGCCAACTTTTAGCTAACACATACCTAAAGGATAATATGGCATACCACATGCGGGTTTTATTTCCTTACTTAACTTGCCTACTTGTCTTTATCATCTTAAAGAAGGCACACTCAGTAATTGTTTTGAGAGAAAGTAGACACAAGAAAGGGGTTTTGTTGTTTTCTATTTTAATTTGTACATATGCAAACTTAAACGCCCTTTCATCTACATACTAGGATAGTCAAACTTTTTAACAAAGGAAGTGCTCCACAGTTATGATCTACTAAAAATATTTCTAAGTACTTTCGAGTACTTAAAAACTTACTCAACATTTGCAGATCAGATGCGTAGAAATACGAAGTTTCATCCATGTGCTGTAGAAGCCGTCCTGGAGTACAAATCAGCATATTTATGTGGTGGATTCTCTCAGACTCTTCTTTCAGATCCTGAAATAGGTTAAACCAGCTGAGCTCTAGCTGTTCACACCAGAAGCTCAGTGCTAGAGATCTCAGCCCTCCTTAACCTATTGATATCTTTTTGAAAGAATCAAGCCTGTCCTCTTTCTACACATATACCACATCTTATCAACATGCTCACACTTGTGGCTTAAGCAAATATATATATCAGAGCAATCTAGTTTAACAGGACAGGAAGGGTTGGTAGGAAGTTCCATCCAGTCACATCACCTGGTAAGATGGTAAATATGCAAAAGCTTTAAAAGACACAGAGTACACAGACAGGCTAACGAGTGGGTTGCTGACGGGTTCCCATTAACTAGTATCTTCTCTGACTTTCTCTTTTCAGGGTTTCCTTCCTAAACTAGCACTTATTACAGCACTCATCCATGCTCCCATACGGCAGGCTCCAGCAGAGGACACACCTTTCCTCCAATGATTAGGCCAGCTGAGAAGTCGTGATTCTTTCCCACTTTACGCAGAACCTTAAAAGTTTGAAATGCCAGTTCCCGGGTAGGCGATATTATCAAAACTCCCAATCCATCCGCTGATGTCCACTGAAGGCGATATAGAAGTTCCAAAGCCTGAAAAAAGAGTCACCATATTCTCATTATATAAATCTTCAAAGGAAAATACATAAAAAGTGTCATAGAAAAGATGACGTAATACTAATTCAAATAATATCGAAACACGAGTACACATTTCATACGGTTTGATTACATATGAATTCTAGCTGATGTTACTGATACTTGTTGAAGCAAAGTTCCCCAGTACCGATCTACAACAAGCAGTAATGGGTAGTAAACCATAAACATTTTACTGGACAATTAATCTTCCTCTGTTTGATTCTGGAAATTAAGCCTTAGTAATTTATACAAAAATGGAAATCAGACGTACAAACAGACAAGAAATTTCCCCGGTTTTAAGGGAACCAGAAACAGATTGACCAACTAGAAAAAAGTCAATTAGCGCGGCTTTGATTTTAGACCCGCAGGAGTACCATACACACATGCTATATAGGAGCATTCCACCTAACGTTATCATAAATCTCAGTCCAGGATTACTCCTCCTCTCATGAATTTATACTGCAGAAATACAGCCTTAGCTAATATTAATACAAAGACCTCATGGGTATAAATAATTGAGACGTTTTTGGAAAAAAATTTATGAAGGTACTAAACAGCCCTTAATATTTCACTCTTCATCTGCCCAGCTCCTCCCTTATCACTTGTTTTCCCTAAAACTTTTTTAAAATAAGGTTTGTAAAAAAAAAACAAAAAAAAAAAACAAACACTTCTGCTCCTAGGTCAACTAATTCTGCAATCTCACTTCTGTTTTGTTTCTCAAATCCACAAGACTATCTTTTGAAGACACCTACCACCTACATTTTTTCCTATTCTTTACTAAAAATAATCAGCATAAAGCATAAGTCTTCTCAACTAGAGTGGGTATTCAAAACACATATGAGTGTTACCACAGTTACTGACAGAACAGGCTCCAAAGTAATTTATGTTTGCAAAAACACAAGTAATGTTTAAACCAAAAAAAAAAAAACAACCTCATAATCAAAACCACATTTCTTTTTCCCTTTATCCAATCATAACATGATGGGTTTTGTATCCATTTATATGTGCACTTTAAACAAACAAGATTCTCAATTATATTTTCAATCTAAAGCAATCTAATGTTGAGCATAATGTTTAGAGGAAAATAGTCAAACGTATTATTCACAACGGGAGTTTTCATCCTGTTTTCCTGCTTGAACCTGGAAGCGATTTCTAAGGTGTTCAAAATAGACAACCAAGAAAAGGAAGCCTATTACCTCTAGGCTTTGATTTGCTATAAAAGGTCCAAATGTTCACATTATTTCATTCTTTTAATTTTAAAATCACACATCTAACAAAGAAGAATGCTGAAATTTCTATGGTTTCTATTCCATAGATTTAGCTTGCAAATTTTAAAAGAATCAGACAACTAGATTTGCACAGGAAAAAAACACATTCCTGAGAGAAAAACAAAGCACTTCCTAAATCACAGAGGGCCTACTGATGTAAGGATCAAAATGAGATTTCTAAGCACCAGAATACTCCAAGGGACAATAATATACTTCTTCCAGAACTTCAAGCAGCTTACTTAAATGAGATTGTCTTGGCTTTCTAGGAACAACTAGACCACTTGAATTACACCCTTTCTCCAAGGATCTATTAACCTAAACTGCTTAACATCCCCTACTTCCCAGGTAACTTCCCAGGCTTAAGGGCAAACGATGTAGATTACTTACCGGGACAATAAAAGCCAAGGTTTTGCCTGATCCAGTCTTTGCAGCTCCAAGTACGTCTTTACCTTGTAAAGCCAAACCTATGGTTTGCCTCTGTATCTCAGTTACCATGCGGTACTGAGCTTCCTGCAGTCCTAGTATTCGGGGTGTGGAAAGGGAAAAAATATATATATATTTATTTTTCTTTGCCCAGAGCTGTATTTTTCCATTTAGAAAACACTGCACATAGCAACACTCACGTAAAACTTAGTTTAAGACAAAAGATTATTTATATGCAAATAAATAATACATTTATTTCTAATGTAATTACTTTCCAAATTAAACTTTATTTATACTCACCTTTTAGAGTTTTCTTTGACAACGGAAAATCTGAAAATCTTTCAATTTCATTTGCATTTATCTGAAACAAATTAAGTTTAATCAGTGCTAAAATCAAACGTAATAAAGAAATTAAATAACCTTTAAGTCGCTGTTAATTTTCCTAGGAAAAATCCAGAGGAGCAATTTGTTTTTGCAGGCTACAGCAAATGGAGTAATGACAGTCACATGCCATAAAAAGGAACTCCAGGAGCTCCCATATCTCTGCAAAAGAGAAGATGAAGTCTCTTCCAGCTGCTGTATGAGATCAGACATCCCAGGTAAATGTCTCCAGCCTGGTCTGTGCCTGGCCAACAGTACAGTACCACTCACAGCTGATGGCACCAAGACAGCACCCACCACTGCCCTCCTGTCCCCCCCATATAACTCTTATTCAGAAGTCATCTCTGTCTAAACTGCAAGCAAGACAAACCTAAAGCAAAAGGGATTCATATTTACTATTATGTTTCTCCCTTTAGCTCAACCAGCTTGTACACTTGCATCACAAAAAACCCTTAGTGATTTTAAGAACATTTTTTCACACTGTTCATAAAAATGTTTACACTATTATATTAATTTTATTTTAGTACGATCCTTATTTAAGTTCTTTAAAGCTCAACTTTCTAACTGTATATACAAATGACTAATTTAATTTAGGTGGAAAAAACACACAACTCTAGGCCAAACGGAGAAGTTTTCTTATTAAAAAAGGCTTAAATCTGTTGTGAATGATGCTATAATGATGGGTTTACAAAGTTTTTCATCTCTATACTGCTGCTGCGTATCCGGTGCTCCAAACATGGATTCAGAAACAGGAAGTCACGATAACCTTATGTGTGAAATGATTGGCCTGGTAGATGAGGGGAGAGCAGTGGATATTGCCTACCCAGACTTCAGGAAGACTTTCAATACTGTCTTCTCACAGAGAAGCTGCAATATGAGCTGGATGAACAGTCAGTGCAGCGGACTGAAAACTGGCTGAACGGCCAAGCGCAAAGCCTACTTGGAGGCCATTAACTAGTAGAGCACCTCAGGAGGCAATACCAGGTCCAGTCCTGTTTAAAATCTTCATTGATGATCTGGCCGAGGGGACAGAGCACACCCTCAGCAGGTTTGCAGATGAGACAAAGCTGGGAGGAATGCCTGGCACACCCGAGGGGCGTGCTGCCATCCGGAGGGACCTGGGCAGGCTGGAGAATTGGGCTGACAGGAATCCATGAAGGTCAACAAGGAGAGGCGCAACGTCCTGCTCTAGGTAACAGACACATCCCCACTCCACATTTTTCCATTTTGACTCTACAGCACTAGCATTAAGATTTTGGTAAAAATGGGGACTTTGTACAACCTCTTATGACGTGTTTTCAAGTCCACTGTAGGAATGTCAATGGCATTACAGGATGTTTAGGAGAAGGATCAAAGACAAAGAAAGGGAGGGATCAAGATGGACTGGGGAAGAACAAGTGTGAGGAAATAGAGGGAACTGGAGATAAACGGGGCTGGTCAGTATGCTCGTCTGACTGAGCCCTGCACCTGATTACCACAGCCTCTCCTAGGGTCTTACTACATATCGCTATGTAATAATTATTATTTACCAATAATTACTCTTACTTTCCTTCTAACCATTCCCTGTATGGGTACATGCTCTGTTCTGAGCCCACACCTGAGACCACCAGCAGACATCAAGCCAGAGCAGCCAGCAGCAGCAAGAGAGTCGAGTGCCACAGCTGGAGCAGGACCACAAACTTCAGAGGCCTGAGGGTCCAGGTGCCAGCACCAGGGAAAAACAGGGGCTAAGGCCAGCTCTTGGACAGACTGAGCAGCTGATGCCAGATACTGCCTATTTTCTATGTGTGCGCATATATTTCACAAATAAATGTTAATCCTGACCAGCAGGAGTGGAACATTACCTGCCCTCCATGTTGTTCAGGTGTGTGCAGGTACAGAGTGTATTCATGTGTCTCTTACAAGGGTGCTGGCAGAAGCACTGCCCTCTGTGTTCATCTGTGGCTGACCACGTGTGCACACACTCAGCCCCAGGAATATACTCACGCTCACTGCAGGCTGCACCTCAGGACCCAGCCCTGCAGCAGCCTTACACCTGCCTGACCGGGACAGGAGGAAACCCCTGGGTCCTGAAGCTCACCAGGTTCAGCAACCTCTAATACTTGGTGTACTTGATTTTCTTTGGCTGTCCTGCAGGGTACAAAACATACTAAAGAAGTAGCTCAGTGTCCTGACACCTACTAATTTACTTCTCTTACACATCCACCTCTCGAGCGCATTGTGAGGTGTTAACTTTATACACACACACACCAAGAGTATGCGTTTGATTCCACAAGTTGGCTGAACAATTTACAAAAACGTTGAGATGTCAAGTAGAGATCTTAAGAAAAATGTAGTACTTTCAAGTCTTCTCTAGTCAATACCGTATCATCAAAAGATGCCAACAGCTTCTCCTAGCAAAGTTAACAATCAATAGCAGTAAGACAGCACAGAAGTCAGAGAGAGAAGAGAAAAGAACAACCGAAAGTACAAAATAAAGAGGCTACTGTATCTATAAAGCCTGAGCAGACTAACAGAAAGGTAGATGACAGCTCTGAATGCATACTGACTAGCAGCCACAGAGTGAGATTTCCAGATGGCAACCTCGGAGCTCCCTCAGCTCGTGCATTCCTAATGGGCACCGGTACCTCTAACGGGCTGCGGAGCAGAAACCTCCCAACAAAGGAGCCAACCAACATGGTCCTCAGACATTTAAGACAACTTGTGATAGCACTTCTCGAGAAAGCCTCAAATGAAGAGTTTCTGAGCTGTCAAATCAGGCTTGAAATACCAAACTTTCTGCCAGCCCTGCCTATTACAGAAAACTGTGAACTGTACTTTCTCTGAGGATCTATGCCTGTTTAAAGCATCCCGATCACAACACTGCTCTCTTCAGCTGAGAACTCTTCAGTAGCAACAAGGAAGTAATTTAATGTACGAACTTAGTCTTGAGATAAAAGGGAGTAACACCTTTATTAAAACCCCTTTTTGACATGTTCCAAGACAAAGCTCTTGCAAGACAGATTTCAAACTTTCACTGCGTCCTAGCAGAGCAATTAAACCTTTACCAAACATTACTCAGAAATCTTCAAGGTGAATTATTTAACTTGTGCTCCGAGAAGCACAGACTTTAAGCTAGTACATTTCTGGGACAGGGAAAGAACTCCTGTCTGAAATCACTATTTTAAAAAGTCTGACTGTCACAAATTGGATTTCGAATCAATATTTCCCAAATTCAGTTGATAATTGTGCAGATATTGCATGGCATGCAGTATTGCATATTGTGCTAATTCCCAGTCTTGTTACTTTGCATGCTAAAGGATAACAACTCCCTGACGTACAGAGGTTCACTTTAATTTCAACCAAGAGACTGTTCACATTGGAAAGCAGTACGCCTAAAGGAGGAAAGACTGTTTTACTAACATTATTTTACTATTTCACTAAGAAGAATTAAAGCAGTCCACTACGTGCAAATAAAGGGATAAATTTAATAGGTTTTGACACAGAACAGACTACCACAACAACGTGAAACTGTTTAAATAATTAGAACTGCTTGAAGTATTTCAGTGGACAACTTATTACTGTGTCATGTAGAGTTAAAAAGAACAGGTGTATTAATCACAGCAGAGACTAATACTATTTTGCTTTTCTACCTTAAACTTCGAAAAGTCAATTTAAAAGTCATAGCATGCATAAGTCAAGCTCTTTCAAGACTTCCAAGAAGGAGAAAAAGTGAGAAAAATACTAAACGAGCGAGCACAAGAATGTAAGGAAAGGCCACATCACCAAAGCTTCCCATGTTACTTCTCTGCCCTACAAAGAATCATCAGTTGAAGTACCCTAAAACTCCAAAGATACTGGCTTATTTTCAAATAAAGTCAGGATGGCAGGAGTAAAAGGGATCGATGCCAAAGAGGTATATCTGCTGATAGAGCTTCATTTCCATAACTGCATGCGCTGGTAGAAAACAACACCAGCTTCAGCTACTTCATTTATTTCCCTATCAGAAGTTATTACCTCCTTTAATCTGCTGGAAATCTGTCCACATGAGCTCCCTCTAATCTGTCCCAGGTGAGAAGCTCCAGCTCATTTCAAATACCTCGGATGGTAGCCTGATCTAACCTGACTAATGTGACATAAAGCAGACTAGAAAGAGTTCACCCAAGCATCTTCCCAGCACCTTGACTAGGCTGTTAAGGCTTTTCATTGGCACAACTGAACGGAGAAGATAACATTCATCAACAGCTTTATACAGTTAGGCAACAAGTTCACTGGTTCAACCAACAACAGATCGCCTACAAACACATAATACAGATAATGGTCCCAAGATTTGAAATTTTCACATTTTCTGTCTATGCTGCCAGACGTTTTCCATCAGGTGACAACAGATGACAGAAAAAAAAAATCCAGTAACAAAGTATCTTGGTTATCTCTTTAGTTTTGTTTAATTTTGTCTTGTAATATCCATCAAAGTGGTTCTCAAACCAAGAGCTACAGACAACATACTCTAGGGCAAGGTGAATATTCTTGTGTCCAGCAGCACTGCTGCCCCTATTCCATGCCCCATCCAAGAGCATCTTAAAGCATGGTAAGACCTAACCACCCATAGCTGATGTGCGAGGAACCTCAGCCAGTGCTCTCTGAAGAAAGAGGGGCTTCCTGAAGAGCCTTCTAATTCTGCAGTCCCTACCCTGGGATCTGTCTCCTGCAGAACTCACTGGAGACCCCTGAAGATCCAAGCACATTGCCCTTCTTCAATCCCCACTCTTGCTGTAACCAGATTCAGGGAAATAAGGAAGAGATGAAGAAGACCAATTGAAAAACCTTGTCAGGGACCAGAAAAGGAGACATGAAGGTCTGAAGATAGGAAGCAAAGCAGTCACCCACCATATGTTCACCAAGAGGAGACTCCTGGAGCTAGAGAACAGCATAGACCCAGAGGAGTTGAGGACAGCAACCTCTACAAACACACCCCAAGACAACCTCCCACCACCCACTCCTTGCCTCTGCTCCTCCCAGCTCCAGAGGGTGACAGAGAATGACTACCCATGTCCCAGAAGTAGATGCACAGGCAGATACGCACACCGGTCACAGAGCCTGGCATCCATATGTGCTCACATAACCATGTGTACGGCAAATTAACTCAAATATTTGTGGAATTAATTGACAGACGTGTCTACAAGGCCATTATAAAGAAATCTATGTAAAATGACTAGAAATTAAACACAAGTACCAAATGTATAAAATGTGTTTCAGGGGGAAGTGACAGCATTTAAATATTATACAAAAATATTTAAGTTTAGGAGTAGCTGAACAGCCTACTGTAAAAAAAAAATAAAATAAAATAAAAAATAATAAAATTTATGTGAGTGAGAAAGGAACACTGACCTCACTATGGAATTGAGGGGTGGAAACTGTTAGAAGAACACAGTTTCATTGACTGACTGTTTGTGTGTGTTCCTTTCAAACCTTTCTTCTGCCTACGTATGTCTGTGAGCAGCACAGCCATACCCTGCTACCTGCCATGGACGCATTCCTGTAAAGTACAGTGGTATGACATAGCAAAGCATTTTTTCCCCCCTAAGAAGTAATGTAATAGACAGGGACACAAGGGGATTTAACACATGCATACAACTTAAATGTAGCAAACTGTATGTGGGGAACAGACATTGTATGTACGTAGAGAAACAAAGAGGCAAAGGCAGCATCAAGAAAAAGAGATGTCAGCTTCCCAGAGCAGATCAGTTATCGAAAGACTTCAGCCACTTCATCTCTGAGGCTCAAGAGAAATCTTTTAATTCAAGCATTGCTTGCTACCTCCTTCTAAACAATTACATTTTTTCATTACCATCTTTCTCAAATAATTAAGCTTAACTACAAGCAAATGACAGATGAATGGAGGTCACACTTTGCCATTCCGTCTCAATGATGAAGAGGCTGTAATCCACTCCAAAAGGCAGCATCTCCTCCAATTGAGGATTCTGGTCATCCTGTTCTTGCCTCTTAAGACTCCCACACTGTATGCATATAATTTCAGCACACAAGAGCACCGTACTACTTAGGCTTCTGCATATATCAATCTATTACATTAGAGAAAAAAAGAGGAAAGGGGGAAAAACTATCAACTGAACTAAGCTACTTTATGAGACTGATGGCAGTTGGCTGCTTGGAGTATTACATGACCAGTGATGCACCTCCAAAACAAGAGGTTGAGAAGAAAGAATAGCTAAATATTGCCATAGTACCCTAAAAGTAATGCAGAAGCCTAATTTGTGTATGACATTACCAAGTAAAAGCAAACTATTGTCTTATGTAGAAACAATTAGGGCCTGAAGATACGCAAAGTTAACTTCACACTACACATATCAACTCCTGTTTGAATATACAGAAATTAAAAAAGCAATCATAGAAATACCGCAGCTAAGTATATAAACAGCAAGGCCACCACTCAGGGGCCTGGGCAGAGTCTGCAAACTGTACCTGGCCTGTGTTGAGCTGCTTGAACCCAGTTTCCCCCTTGAACACACACACACCTTCCGGAGACCATGCAGAGCCAGCTGCCTAAGCCGAGGTGCCGCGGTACCATGACTGAATGCAGGAGGTTTTTCGTTCCTCAGCGAAGAGCACATACCTGACAGTGGTCATCCCCCTCAGAAATAATACAAGCTTCTAGCAGTGCAAGTACTATTCAGCACCTAAATCTTCTACAGTCAGTACAAAAATATTGCTGAAACAAGTCAAGACTCAAAATTTATCCACAAGATGTATTGATCATTTATATAGGTACCATCTTTACTTTTTACCATGAAAACAACACAGGGCACAAGCAATAAGCTCATTTTTTCCCTAAGAAATAATCTGTGATTCAGAACAGCAGTTTGACCATTTTTGAAATATACCGTTTGCTTTCAAAACAGTAAAACCAATGACAATGTGAAACTGGATCTTAACTAAGGAGCCACCTCAACCTCTGCATGGTGACAAACATGTTCCTACCATACCTACCCTCATTATCTTCTGCTCAGTCAAATAATATCCACCAAAATGTCTCTACTAACAGCAATGCTGAGTGCTGCATAGCCAAGTACAATTGCCACATTCCTCGCCGATGGCAGCTGCAAATTCAGCAAATGTTGGCAGGACGTGTGCTTGGCATGTATTGCTGCCCTGAGTCGTTATCCATAATTACAGTATTTTCCGCTACATGGCTTAAAAGATGGCCATCTCCCAGAGGAGCATAAGGGAATCAGGGTGACAATACCAACACCACCAGCCTTGGCACAAATATTCAGTTATATGTTTCCTGACCTGATGATAACTAACGTGAAAAAGTGATGTTTGCCTGTGCAGCACCTTCTATGGAGACAGATGTGTCCCATCTCCAAGAGCCATGCATCCATGCTGCCTGGTCAGAAGGGCCACGTGCCACTCTTCACAACCATCCCCACCATCTGCTTCGGTCTCCTCCTCCTCCTCACTGTGCCCTGGACCACTCACTACCCGTGACCACCCCACAGCACTGCATTAACACCCTCTCTTCCTCCATCTGGAGGGACGAATGGAGGCACCTCATGGAGGTGAGGAGTCCTTCTGCCTGCACAAAGCACTGTCACACGCTGCCCTAACACCAACAGCCACACAAAGCTCCCTCTCCCTGGCCACGGGGGTGCTCCCTCCCCCTACACATCCTCCTCCTCCTCGCAGGAGCCCCCTCTCCCCTCGCATCCCTTCCCTCCGTCGGGACAAAGCCCCCCGGCCCTGCAGCCCGTGCCGTACCTGCGGGTATTGCTGCACCAGGCGGCTGATGCCCTCCCTCTCCACCTGCCACTCGGGCCTCTCCCTCTCCTTGCGCTGCTGCCGCAGCCGCTTCGTGCGCCGGGTGTACTTCTTCTTCCACCGCTCGAAGCTGCGCACCGGGTCCAGCACCGCCGGCCCCCCACCGCCATCCCCACCACCACCAGCAGCCCGTCCCATGCTCCCCACCGTCCCGCGTGGGCCGCGCACAGCTGCCGGCTCGGAGACCGTCGCCGTCGGAGCGCGTCAGCGGCCGCGCCGCCGGGGGTGTGCCCGGCCAGGCCCCGCCTAACGCGGCCAGGCTGGGCCGCCAGGGGCGCGGTGCGGTGCGCCTGGACTTTCCCCGTCGCTCCGGGCCAGACCAGGGCCCGGTCGCGCAGGGCTCGCAGGCGTGGAGTTAGGCCAAGGCACCGTCCCAGCTGTGCGGTCGGTGTGAGAAGCTTGTGGTACTGCAGCTGCTGCTGCGGAAGGCTTGCAAAGGGTTAAATAAAAAGCGCCCTTCGTGGAGTACAGCCGGAAAAGCGCACTTCATGCATTGTAACCAGTGAAATGCACCTCGTGTAATTTAAGCAAACTGCTGCTTGGTGTGGCATGCAGAATAAATGCACTGTAATGGAGACTATTAAACAGAAAAAAATGTTTTTGTTTTTAATTTAATAGGAAAGCAGTATGTGCTAAGTACTGTCATAAACGTGCTCTGCAGTACCGTGCTATGGAGGGAACAACAGGAAGAATTCTGTGATAAAGCCTGTTATTGGTTTACTCACTGCAGAGAAAAATCTGTCAAATTCAGAAAAATCAAAAAGCAATTGGTCAAGGGGCTGGCGTATGGTAGGCCTTGTGTTTAAGACGGTGGATTTAAGCTCCTCTTTTGGCCCTTCACAATATCGTTGCAGTTACTCTCACTGACCATAGCTAAAAGGCTTGAAACATGCACATGGCTGGCAGAGTATCACTGGGAAAACTACAAAAAATGCAAATGAGTTTTACACTGTGCAGTGGAGGGGGGCTCTTTACAACACAGAGACCAGTAAAATTAACTAGATTTAATCAACCTGCAAATGTACATTATCTTTATGAGCGCAGATTCTTAACATCTTCCTAGAGGGAAGGTCTGCATCATATCTGGTTGTTCTGCAGTCACAACCAATGTGCTGAGTCAAGTTTTAGCACCACATCAGCACACAGGATTAAAAACAAAAACAGGCTACAGAGTCATCAGGCCACATCAGGAAGAGAAAATTACAACGCACTGTCATAAGAAGGAAGTAAACACTTCAATTAGGGGAACAGTGAAAGACTCCCAAAATAATTAGGTCTCTGATGAGGGTTTGGAATTCCAGAAAGCCGAGGGAAAAGGGAGTGTCTGTTAATTAACTCCACTTTTGCCATAAATATGTTGAGTGTATCACTAAGGGTGTTCTCCCTCCTCCCCAAGACCATGGAAACCTGTGATTATAAAAATGTTTGTTTTCCCTTTAAAATACATTACATTTCCAATTTCAGGAACAGATGGAAAAATCTCCATTAAAAATGCCGTGATTGGATCTCTCCTCCCAGATACAGCTTTGGATGCAATGGTTTTCTCTAGGGGTTTATTTGCTGTTAAGATTAATAAGGAATGATACTGAAGTTTTTATTCTTAAAACAAATATGTTTGCACTTGGTGAAACAAATGTTCGTAGGAGGTGCTGTTCCACCCCTAAGGATATTCTGCTGGGGCCTGGCACATCGTTCCCATGATTACAGCTCTGGACCTTGACGTATAAAGCAAGGTCCCAGTCAAACATAGTCAGACTGTTGCAGAACTTAAGTGTCACTCTAAATTTTTCTATTTGTCTGCCTATAATAGCAAAGCAAACAAACGAAAACCCTCCTGTATAAATTTTTCTACTGTTGCAGCAGTAAAATTTAACGTATTTATAAGTAAATGTACACGTAAGTGTTGTGTTTGAACATGCTATCTTTGCTCACCATGGTCTATGTTTTGCCTACAGGCTCATTTCTCTAATAGCAGAATAGCAGGAGTGGTCTGATTCACTACAGACATAAATCCTCAGTGAAAAAAAGTTATACAGAAAATTGTATCTAGCAATTGTATTTCTGAAACAAGGCTGTATGCTGCTTTATGAAGAACACTTCTAACTATGCCTGAATGCTCCCAGTGCTTTTTAATATTTTATTTGTTCTTTAGCCAAGAGTCCAGATGTCAGAAAAGGAAGAACAGGAAGCCAAAAGCCGCCTGTTCCATAACCCACAAGAGAAGGTAAAATTCTGGAGAGCCTCACCAGCCCTTGTGTGGGAGTTCTGGGGTCCAAAAAGGCCCATGAGTTACCTTTCTGTTTAGTCTGATTTCTCTGCTCTCCTCCCGAACCAAAGGGCTTGCCCCTCAGAGAATGGTTTGTAGAAGTTTGCCTTCTATGCAGGAAAAAAATGTTACCCTATGAAATTTGATGTATTTATAAGGTACAAGACTTCTGCAGTTGTTTTGTATAATATTATCCCTGAAACTGTGGCAAAATCAGAGATCTTTCTGAGTAAGAGAGGGGGAAAGAGACAGAGAAAAAGCAAAGAAAAAATTACCTGTAAAAGCAGACAAATAAGTGACTCAAGCATTGTTGTTTATGTGCAATTTGGGGGAGTGAAGGAAGGGAGTATGGATATAGCAATAAATGTAGGAAGGCTCCATGCAAGATCATATTGTAAAAGGCATTTTTTTATTAAAAAAATGATAAACACTGGTTACACTAACATCTGCACACACATTTCACTGTCTCTTTCATACTACCTCTTTTATATTCATTCTTTTATGCTCTAAAGCAGAAATACATATGTGTCTAGCCAAGGTTATCTGTGGTGATAAGGGCCACTGTGTCTCAAGGTCAGAGCCCTGAGGGCACTCATAGGCTTTAATGGCCCTGGTCAGCTTCACCTGGGGCCTCCCCACACACCCAGCCCTCAGGTCCAGGAGCCCTGTTTTGGCTCCACCCTGGGGCTTCAATCCCTGCCTGAGTTATGTCATAGGAGCACTGGTCTCCAGCTCAGCCACGGCCGTGCCCGTTCTTAGCCACAGAGTCCATTGATGGGGACTTTGAGACCAACTTCCTGGCTTGACCTTGGACCTACTTGGGCACTATGGACCTGCATGGTCATCAAAGGGCTGTGTCTGACCCTGGTTTTTGCCACCAGACCATAATCATGGCCCTAACCCAGCAATTGATTTCCCAGCTTGACTTTGGACCTGCCCCATCACCACAGACTTGTCTGCTGAGATGGATTCTTGGTTGACCTTGGATGCCACCCATGGGCTTGTCATGCTCCTTCAATTGAGGACAGTGGAATAAACACCGGTTCTTGCCTTGCTGGCCACATTATCATGCTTTGCTCCCAGCTCTAAGGGAGCAGTCACCTTCACTGTGCCCTGACAGTCAAGCCCTCATCACTTCTTCCAGGTCTATCTTGAATGGTGACAATGGTGCATGACCTTTGGCATCCTTATATGCTCTCTACACAAAACCTCAGGGGCAAATTGAGTTGTATCATACTACTGTTGCTCCAGATCTGTATTGCGGGGCCTTCTCCATGGCATGGCCTTTGTACAGATGGCCTTACACCCAAGTTCTGTCAATTCCATTATTCTCACCTATATTCTTTCTTGCAGTGCATGGTTGTTTGTAGTCTCTTGGCTTGCTGTGCATGCATCACTCCCTGTACTACTGCTGTGCCGTTTCTTCTGGTGCCTCATGCTACTACATAGCACTTTCATTCACGTTCCATGTATCCCAGTTTAACATTCCCTTTGCAAATCTCATCAGGAATTTAATATAACTAGGGCTTGATTTCATTTTAAAAAAAATGTAAAATTGTGTATGTTTAAGTTAAAGCTTGGGATTTCCATTAAATCTTTTATTGTTTTGTACTAACCTGTTTTCTTTCAAATTTTCCAAATAATCTTTATGACTTATCTGAAGAAGTAATTAGGAAAGCAGAGGAATTGCTCCCAGAAGCACATTATGTCCACAAAATACTACTAAAGACTTTCTCAATGAAACAGCGAAGTACTAGGACAATTTCCTTATATGAGATACTATGGACACTCTACTCCTTTTCTTCTGAAGCTTACTTGCTGTGCTTCAGGAGGTTTGAAATAAAGCATGTAAGAGTTTGCATCTGAAGATTGTGCTCCAGTGTCTTTGAATGAGATGGAAGCCTGACAACTCCCATAATGAAAAGATGTACCTGCAGTGTAATATTTTCAGTACTAAGTTGTAACTTCAGAATGTTTTGGAAAAAAAAAAAAAGAAAATGGTAGACAGATTTATGAATGTTGGTTTTAATAAAGTAATGTTCCTATAAGAATTTATTACAAAAATTTTTCTGGCTAAAGACTGTACATTGTGAGATAGAAAAGTGGTACTCCTACTTGAAAAAAAGAAAAAGAAAAATCACTTTAAACAGGCATTAGTAGGTACGGTCACCAGAACTGTTCAGAGAAGAGGTGGGTGTCAGGGCCCTGAGGGCATTATCAGATCTTGATGTCTTGATGTCTGGCCAGTCTCCCCTGGGGCCTCCCTTACCCCACCCATAGGCTAGGACCACACTTCAGCTCAGCCTCTGGCAAAAGTATTACTCTGAGCACTGCAAACTGAAAAAAATCAATGTTGTCAGTGTGAAACAGAGACTACAGCACTCTTATGCAGACCCAGGTTAAACAACTCCAGGAAGGAGGCACAGTAAGTGTCTGTAATGGAGAACAACAACAGCAAAAAAGACAGAGAATAGGAACAAAAAAAAAAAATAAAGGAAATCCACAGAATTGACTTTTCCTATATGGGGTATCCCTCTAATAAAAGGTCTGTCACCTGGATTTTTAAAAACACAGCTTTTAAACTGGATTTTCAAAAACACATTAGAAACATTTAAAAGTAATTCCTGGTCTGAGGAAATGGGTAAATTGTGACTGGGTAAATGGTAAATGGTGTCAGTTATGGCCAAGGTTATTGTGTGGTGTAATTGAGTGTCTGTCCTTTCCTCTTAGTAATGAGCTACTGTTTCCCAACAACAAAATAAATACAATCTTGCATATGATATTATGGCCTCTTCTGTGGAAGTGATAAAATGAAAAATCTTTTACCAACTGTATACAATGGCAGGAATTTGGTTTTATGTGGACACACCAAAACATATTCTGGTCTGCGAAAAAAAAAAAAAAAGTAGTTATGTCATTATTCTAAACATCATCGCATGATCCAGCTTAAAAAACACAGAACAAACTACTGACTGCATCTTGGGCAACACAGATGTACATAACAATACAGAGTTAATTTTAGAAGATTTCTCACAGGTACCTGAATTAAAATGTTTCTACCACAGAAAATTTTAGAATTCTTTTCCTATCCTATTGGTAAATAGTTTTGTATTTTGAAAAAAAGCAAACAGCTATCATATATAAAATAATATTCAAAAATAGCTGCTTCTTGTTTGAGCCTGAGCTTACCAGAGGGCAAATGATGTCTTCATGGGAAGAATATGGCTGTCTTCAGTGAGTCCTTCACTCATTCTCCTTGGCTATGGACAATTTATGAGCCACTACTGCAGAAATGGCCTTAGGTTCTTTAAAATGTCCTTCGACAGGTTGCCAAATTGGGATTCTTTTAGGAGATACTGGTTATACACCTCTTAAAACCTGGGTGAAATAAACTGGGAAAAGGGGAGGAGGAGAGGGAACTTATGTGTTGTTGTTCTCTTGATTACCAGGATTTTGACTAAACACCAACCGATTACATTGATCAGAGTGACAGCAACCCATTTACTAATTGTTTAAACGAAAGCTACCCTCCAAAGGACAGATTTAAGGTAACACAACAACATAAAACTTTGTGCCACAATGTTTCAAAAATATGCCATGTATGTGAAAAGCGGTGCTGGGGAGGAATTAGCCATGTTTCTTCAAAAACAGAAGTAAAACAGGCTTGTGAAGTCTGCAGAAATACCAAAAGGAAGTGTTGATGGAAGTGTTGGATGATATTAGAGAGTGTTTTATGAAAGAAAAAGCTGAAGAGCTATTTGAAAGGTTATCATACACACATTTCTTCTGGGAAAGATAAAGGACTCTTTGTTTTCTAGGGGTCTGCTCTTGGTGATTCTATTATTCATGATTTAGTCTGCAGGGCTGTCCAATGAACATTTCTCCAGTGAAAGCCTACCTGAATGTTAGGAAAGTTGTGATGGAAGCCCTGGACAAAGAGAACATTTATATAGTCAAGGAAAAAGCTTTTCTCAGGCTGTCAGACAACAATGTGACCATTTATAAAAAGGAAAAAAAAGAAGAATGATTTACTATACCTACTATACCACACTTTCAGTCTTCTAATAAAACCATCTGCTGCTTCAAAATGTTACCATATGTAGATGTCTTTTTAAAAAAGACACAGAATGGAGGTTAAAGCCTACAAATACAAAATCAAAATATTTTCCCTTAAAGCTAACAAAGGACTTTTTATTGAAAATTATAAGCATGATGAATCTTGCAGGCAGCATGTGACGCAGGTTGCCACAACACGTTTTCCCTCACAGAACTGTCACGCACACCCGGTGTCTCTGCAAGCCCTATCGCTTCACCGCTTCCTGCAGTTTGCCCCGTAGCACTTGGCACTTCTCAGAGCTTTTGGCACAAAGACTGACATCATGTTTATGTATAGCTAAGCCACTAGGGGCCGTAACAGAACTGTAGAAATAAAAATGACTAATAAATTGTGATCATAATAGATACGTGCGTAAAAGAACCACGAAAGAATCAGGCCTGCCTTTACATGCTGGTCAGGGTCTGTATGCAGTCCAATGACATGGGCTGCCATTCCAGTCCAGGGAACTCTGTAAATACCTGCTGAATTTTGAACATCTTTGACAGTTCTTTCGCAAACTGAGCTGATTTCCTGACTCAGAGGTAGAGTTGACAAATCGAATTAGGAAAGATTACTTAACCTTTCAGACAATCACACATTTTGGAAGAACACCATTTCCGAAACAGAACGGTACACACTATGTTGCTACTGGGGCTTAATATAAAAATGAAACATATGCCGTCCTCTAATTAGTAAAGAATTTTATGGAAAAAAAAAAAAAGGACTTGCAATTAGCGCAGTTCTTGGGCTATTTGTATTTCAGAGTCATTCAAGGAGACAGTTAATGCATTGTTTTTCCCAGCCCATTAACATGGTAAAATATATATAGCTCTTGTCAGATATGCAAAAAAATGGCGCTGCACTAATGCAGCAGGCACTTATGCCTTATTATCCTTGTGTGTGTATGCTTGATTATTCTTACGTTTGGAGAAAGAGTCATAATTTATTATTTTGATTCTGTAGTTTATTCACTAGGCGTATTGCTCAACTCTGAAGTGCATATTTCTCTCCTGTTTATAATGACTTAAAAACACCTCTTTGTGTGGCTGTGAAGTGTAATCCGCCCAACCAGTCCTATCTATCTGCATATTTCTGGCTGTAGCAATTAAATTTGGTTTAAATGTTTATGCTCATTAGAGCTATATTTGATAGTAATGGGTCATTAGACTAGTTTTAGAGAGGAGACGTAGGCTGGGAGTCAATCACAGAAAGACAACGTGGTATGGCAAAAGGAAGCTGAAGCTAAACTACCTCAGTAGTACCTGTTTATGCTGATAGAGGTGAGGCCAGACCGATGCCTCTCCCTACACCTCCACCATTCCTACTAACAATCCCTGTACTTGTCTTCTGGTGGGAACCTAGCCTGGGCCAATATGAACCGTGTGAACTGTTAAGTTGTCAAACCAAGTTCATCCCATAGGTAACTGCAAAATCACATTAAATATATATATATATGTATCCTCATGCTTTATTATTGCAGTTGCACCAGTACAAGGTCTTTAAGACTCAGGTGAAAACTATACTGTCCCTATGCCATGTGTTGATTCAGCCGTGAATAACCAATTGTGACCTCCAAAAACCAGAGTGATAGCTGCGTTCTCAAAAATGGAAGGGGAACAGCAGCAAGGCTCACTCTCAGCAGGCATAAAATACTGCCACCCCAAGCTTCAGAGGGGTGATGCTATTCCTCATCAGCCCAAAATCTGTGGCTGCTGTGCTTGATGTCCTTATTTACACACTCGTTAACACACAGAAAGGGCACAACTTTTTCTTTAAGGGGAGCAGCATGGTGATGAAGCTGTGCAGATTTGTCTACTGTTCCCTTCTGAAGTATTAGACCAGTTCTGTGATGGTTGGTGTAGAGAGCCATGTACATGAATAGTTGGATTTCTGAAGCTAACAACTATAAAATTTCTGTACTATTGCTGTCTTTAAGAAAAGAGGAAAAAATGAAAACAGAAGCATTGTTAAGAAAAGATTTTTTTTATATATATATATTTTTTTTAATGGGAGACTCTGGTTACTTTTGATAGACAAACCAACACAATAATTTAACAGTTTTTGACAATCTGATCCCAGGGGTGACATTCAGCTCCATGCTGTATGCATGTAAATTTAGGCATCTAAACAGAGGGGATAACACGTGTATGTCTGTTACCATCTGAGATAGGCATCCTGCCTGAGCCCCAGTGGCTTTTCCCGCAGGGCACAGATCTCCCGTCTGCCCTGTGTCACATCTGGCAGCCTCATGCAGATGCCTATCTACCCTAGGGCAATAGATGCTTATGTGTAAGCCCACTGGAAACTGTAGAGCTAATGGCTAATTTTGAAAGAGACATCTCATTTAGTCATCTGTATCCCACTGTAGAGTCCATTAGCTGTATTGACTAGATCTCCACTGACTATAATGGGAGCATGACATCCAGACATGACATTTAAGTGCCTGTAAGCTGGAACTGATGGTCTGTCACCCCTCCCCAAAGAATTTAATGTTCACCAGATGTAAGGAGACAAAGTCAGAGGCATGTGAAAACACAGGATCATAGAATCATAGAATGGTTTGGATTGAAATGGACCTTAAAGATCATCTAGTCCAACCCCCTTGCCACGGGCAGGGACACCTTCCACTAGATCAGGTTGCCCAAAGCCCCATCCTGCCTGGCTTTGAACACCTCCAGGAATGAGGCATGGACCTTAAAAGCTTCACCGAGCCTCTCAGCAGATTAGTGCTCCAGTTTAACTTCATTTAGCAATCCTGTAAATCATTTTAGCATCAACATGAATATTCAAGAAAGCAGTTGTTTCAGTAAATGAGGTTGGTTCATGGGCAAAGTTAAAACCTGGACAAATCTTTTTATTGAATTTGGTGGCTATTTCTTTGGATCCAGCTCACAAAATGTTCAGTACTCTTTAATCAAGTTAGGATCTCTATTTCAGATTTAAGTTGTGCAGGTGTAACAACTCTTAAAACAAACAAAACTAAACTAAACTAAACTAAACTAAAAAAAAAAAAAACAACTCTACACAGCTCTACAGAGCATTGGTCCCTACCAAATTCGGAAGCAGCCAGTCTAAGCTAGCCAGCTCTGCCTCTTAGCAGTGTTTGGCAGCGTGAACTTCCTATCACAAACCTCAGATTCATTGCTTGTGGAGGGGATGTGGATAACCATGCCCCACACAACTGTCTGCACTCATCAGTGCTGATATTACTTGGTAGTCTCCTGTTCTGCTCACAAATAGAATAGCAATACAATACTGTTAGCTGTAAAACAGGGGTCAAATACGCCTGAACAATATTTTAGCTATACTTACAAGTGCCTCTGGTGTAAGTAAATATTTTGAAGAGTAAAGAGAGATTACCAATGGCAATCTGTAGCGTCTTTTCTAGGCTGTGACTTTCAGCATATGAAGAAGTGATCCAAAAAAGGGGTAAGGAGGCAAAGCCTGCTAGTGAAGTGCCTTACTTCCTGCCTGGTTCTTGTCTGAGTTATGTTGAAAGTATGCCCGTGCCTGGCCTGGCACCTCGCTGACCTGGACCTGGACCCTGATGTGCTGAGTTGACTCCCTGGCTTGACCTTGTGCCACCACAGACGTGTCCGTCCAGCAGTCACTGGCAGGAGGCTGAGCTGGGTTACCAACCTGGGACCTGCTTGCCCTGCTCAGGTGCTGGGGACTGTGCCTTGCCAGTGAGGACGCTGCTCCTGCCTGCCTTGTGGTCGCTCACCTTCCCTTACAGCACAGCCTTGCTGCTCCCGACGTCACGTTATCTAGTGTCATAAAGGATTTCCTGTGAAGGCTGTAGAATAATTGACCAGGTAACAATACAGCAATTAAAATTCAGTGTAAATAAAGGTGAAATTATGTACATAGAGAAAAAAAAAGTCCCAACTTTGTAAATACCAATGATGAGCTCCTAGTTGATTGTCACCACCCATAAAATTTCAGAGTTATGGAGAGACTGTTTCTATTATAAGGTTCCTACTTAGGCATTCACTATCTATATTTAAGCTAGCAATTATCCTGTAAGGTACAAACTAAAAGTAAAAGCAACAGAAAACCCCAGTGCTATTGCTGTATACCATTCTGTTGTGTATGTGAATGTTGTCTAGCTGGATGATTACGTGCAGGGCTTTAACAGCAATGATACTCAGCTTTCAACCCCAGATTGTAAACAGTCTCTGAAGAATTTATACTGCTATGTATTCAGTGAAGTGCAAGGAGAAGGTGGCCACGCTATGGCTTTCCTCATCCAGCACAGGAAAAAACTGCATGCATGCATTCACAGTGATCACTATCCTTCAGTTTGGATTCTCCATACCACCCTGTTCCTCGGTAGTTGTCTGACATCAGGAAATAGTAATACCTAAACTGCACTGAAAGGGCAAATAAAGTAACTTAACTTCCCTTAGAAGAGGACCCAGAACACAACTGGCAATTCAAATATTGCTAGGACTTGAAATTCAGTCCTCACTGGAGTTGTGCTGTAGCTGTCCACAAGGCCTAGGTTTCACTCTGTTTGTGGTACTTCAGACATGGTAAACGAAAAATGAAGAAAGAATCTGTAAGAATCTGTAAGAAGCACAGGTAACTATGCAGGGAGTTTACAGAAGCACACCATGGCAAGGAAGTGTCGCATCATCAAGCATTGCCTCTGTGCTTAGGATAGTATCCCAGGATCAGAGAAAAATAAATGTGAATTCAAATTCGGGGTGACAAAAAACTTCTGTTCTTCCTCACATTTATTATTGTTACTGCATATCATTGTAAATCTGTCTTTACTGTGTTTATAGTGGCATAAAAATTGGCATAATACATAGCAACATAATATGGCAAATTATACAAAGATACAAAGACCAAAAGAAAAGATACGTCTTCACTGAAAAAAAGTGCTTGAAGAGGAACTAAAGAACAAAGGAGAAAATCCAGGGTACACAGCAAGACCTTTTAGTTTAATTTTAGGAAAAAGGAAAAGGCATTTGAGTTGCTACTTATATTCAAATAGTCATAGAAGAGAATAAAAATATTTATTTTCTCTACTGTGGAATTGTTTTATATAGTATAGCACCAGTGAACATGATGAACTGGGGAATCCAGACCAATAGCTTTAAGTTACAACCATTTCTCTGTGTGTGTTTTGTTTTGCTTTCCCTTCTGTCACCTTTCAAAGCAGCAACAACCAAAGCCACCTATGCATCACCACCTGTTTGATCCTTATTCGTGATAGCAGCTATTTTGCATCTTCGTTCAAATCACTCCACCCCATTCCTTGCAGTAATGTTAACAACAAAACTTCCTGTTTGGGGATGCATTTCCGCAACGAGTCCAATTACTGCGGCTCCAGGGAGGGGCTCAATGGGCAACAAATGCAACCGGGAGGACAGATTGGTGTCACATGGATTTTTTTAAAGCTGTTCACGAGGTCCTCAACATTGTGAGGCAGGCAAGACAACTGCTATAGCTTGGAATGGATAACTGCATTTTTAGCCTCCCCGAAATCCTTGTGACAGTGAATTGATTCTGTGCCAGTTCTTGGCCAGTATGGACTGGAAAGTTGTGCTTCGCGAAATAAAGGCTTTGGAGATACACTGTAATTCATGAAGGACAAAGTTAATTCAAAGTTAAAAAAATGTTATGAAAAATAAACTGTTGAAAAAACATGCTCTTTCAAGAAAGACAGAAAAGCTTATATAAATGCTGTGATAGACATAGTTGATTGTATCTTTAAAAGGAATTACAAGCTAGCCATATTATGAATTATCAAATCGTATCTCTATTATGCAAGGCATTTATCTGAGAAGTTCAGGCAAACGGTTCCATGCACTCCCTGGTCTCAAAAACAACAAAGGTTCCCCTCTTCTCCTGAGTTCCAAAATGAACAAAACCAACTTTTGTTTTCCTAGGAAACAGATCCTTCAAAAGCAGTGGCATATGTTGATTTGTTTTAAAATATTTTTTAAACTCCATATGTACTTATTTATTTACTTATTTTTCATTTAGGTCTTCCAAGAGTTTCCAATCAGATCCATAAAGTTACAGTAAAATTTGTGAGTTACAATTGTATTTTATTGCCTTGTTGATCAGGCTATTTATAATGTGTGTTGCATAGCTACATGCTAGGATATGTAAATTGTTATATCTACATATCTACAGCTCTACAGCTGTTGAAGTGACACCATTCCCAAGTGTTTAAATGGATACCTTCATTGATACCACATTTAGTGAGATGAACTGATTTCATTAATCTTCTGCAAAGGCTTCTACATGTAACAGTGTCAGAGAAATAAATTCTTCCCACAGAGAGTCAAAACCAGGCAATACTGGATGAAAAAAAAAAAACGGAAGGAAAAAAAAACACATCAGTTTGACTCTAGGATCACTCACCAAAGAGATTCAGATCATCTAGAAATGTAACACTACAGCAAAGACATATGTAGCTGCACCTGAAATACTGGATTTATCTTTTTATCAGGAAGATGGTTTAGGAGGAGTAGGTGGAAAATAACAGTAATATTTTGGGTACTGAAAAATAGACAGAAGATAAGAAAAATCTTCAATGGCTCCACTGCCTTGTACTTTGAACAATTGCTTACATTATCACCTAATGAACATAATATGCTAGCATTTTCATTAACAATGCCTCCAATTTATAGTCACTTTGCACTGAAGCAAGATCTTATTTCATGAAGTTACCAACAAATTGTTTGGATTAGGTGTATGGTTAAGTGGATCCCCATTTAACAATGTTACTTAGCCAGTTTGCAAATACCTCAGTACATATAAACTGTGTTTACCCTTAAGCCAAGCAGCTAGGCAGTATGCAGGACTATTTGGGTGAGATCATTTTCACTGGAAGAAAAAATACCCATTATCTCACTGCATATCCTGGTTTGCTCATCATCTGTCCAAAGTCCTGTTTCCTAAGAAGAGTGACAATGCACCAGCAGGAAGGTAATGTCCATGTCCAGAAGCCAAGCTCTATTTCCAGATAGGTCTGAGAATTTCTGGTCCATATAGAATTACAGGTGGCAAATTTTACTGTTTGTTTTATTCCTGAAGTGGAACAGAGGAATGAACACAAAAATGATGTTTGCTATTTTCTGGTAAATGAGAACTATATAATTCTATTACAGCGATAAGAGAATTATATGTCATTAAATAATGTGAACTAAAATCTAATAGAAGTTTTGAAGCAGGCTGTAAGCCAGTGACTAAGAAATACTTCTTCCTTTGGGTCCCCCTTCAAGCCACGCTACTAGTGCTTTCCAATGCTCTTTCTAACCTCCCAGTTGCTTTCAGACATGCTCACACAGTCTGATAGTCATGCAGCCAAATCAGCATCCTTCTTCTTCCCCATTCTCAGAGTCACTCTGGTTTGACCATCCACTAAGGTTGAGTTGGTGCCTCCTACAACTAGGTCAGCGATACTTTACCTTGATGACACAAGCCAGTGACCTAGTCAGAAGCATTCTGCCAGCTGCAAGTTATTCCAAATATGTTGCTGGGTCAACTGTGCACTAGCAGACTTTGCCACAACAGGCATTGCCTCTCTGCGCAAGTGATCCATTAGACTCTCCACAGCTGTCTCACCATCTTTTTCACCAGTTCCTCCTTGCTTCCTCCTAGTCACTGATGCTGGAAATTGTCAGGTCTGGATGCTGCAGGTTTCAGTCTGGCATTTTTTCTTTCTCTCCAGGCTCTCACCTCAGCCAAACGTTTCCTAATTTTTCACTCAATCTGTCCATTGAACATTTGCCTTCCTCAGAGCCTGTCTTGTTTACCCCTCTCCCCTTGCATCTAGTGCACCAGCACGGTATATAGCCCACGCTGGAGCAAAAATTGGGTTTCCCAGGTAAGAAGGTCATTTGGCAGGTCCTTTCCTGTTTTCCTTTTTATCACTTGCTGGGCACAAAGCCAGGAGCAGGGCACTTTGCCAGCACACAGGCTGCTCTCACCCCACCCTGGACCTCGTGTCTTCGTGCCTACCTCACCTCTGGAGCGGTGCCTGGGGCCGCACCCCTCGCTACACCCCTGCAGCGGAGCCACTCCTGGCCCTGGCGCTGGCCCCAGCTCCTCTGCCTCTGCCCCACCTGGGAAGCCGTGCCCCGGGCTGGGCTCCTCCCTGCATCCTTGGCCTTGTGCTTCCTGGCCACCTTCCTCCACGCATGCAGCCAGGGCTGGTTCCACTGCCTGGGGTCTCTGTGGTGCTCGGCGGCTTGCACTGGGAATGCAGACAAGGCATGTGCATAGAGAGAACGGTAATTTATTCCGCCTGAGAAACGGAGGGAACGCTGGCTGTAACAATGTTTGTCTCCCAGATAGGCATCAATCAGACATTTAGCGTTACGCATTTTTAATTGATCTGTAGGTTGATGTGGTGATATAGCACCCTCAGACACCTCCCCAGAGACAATAGGCTCCTCTCCGGGTAGCTCTTCCAGCACCGCTGTTCCCCTTCTCCTGGGATGACTTTTGCTTCAGCAGCAGCAGAACGCAATCAGCACTTGTCTGGCTGGGATGGAGTTCACAGAATCACAGCATCGCAGGATGGATGAGGTTTGAAGGGATGCCTGGAGGTTATCTGGTCCAACCCCTGCTCAAGCAGGGCCACCTAGAGCTGCTCTGCCCCCCAGCAAGGAGGGTGAGGGTGCACAGAGCCAGAGCAGCTGTGTACAGCCTAACCAAAGGGATATCCCATATCATATGACAAGTACAGCAATAAAAGCTAAGATAACGGAGGGAGGGGCGAGTTTTGTGGCTTTGTCATTTGTATTTCCAAGTAACCATTACACGTGCTGAGGCCCTGCTTCTCTGAAAGCAGCTGGACATCTGCCTGCTGACAGGAAGTAGTGAATTTATTTTGCTTTGCTTGCACATGCAGCTTTGCTTTACCTCTTAAACTGTCCTTATCTCAACCCGTGAGTTTCCAACTCTTGCCCTTCTGAGTCTTCCCCATCCTTCTTGAGGGGGGAGTGAGCATTTAGCTGCTGCCTGGGGTCAGCCCACCACAGCACTCGAACTGCCTTGGGCTTGGCTGACAGAGCACTTTCATTGTCTTGAATTAATACAGATCTGTTCTTTGCTACCAGGGCTGACTGAAAATGGGTACAAGCATCACGATCAGGGCATGAAGGAAGAGCTGGTTTTGCTCCTGATCTTGAATAAGAAGGTGTTTGAAGGAAAAAGTATTTTTGCTACTCTGACCTTAATAATGATCATCTATGACAAGGATTAATTGCAAAGGCACATAATTATTGTTGGCTCCTCTTGGAGCATCTCCTGGCTGGGCCTCACAGTGCCAAGGACATTAAGGAGAGAGGGAAAAGCCTTGCTGCTCTGAGTAGCTCCTTCTTAGAAATATATGACTGCTTTTTCCTTATTATTCTTCCCTTACTCATCCCCAGGGCAGCATGTCCAGCTGCTAACAATGTGCTTTTTTTTTTTTTAAGATCATACAAAAAGTAACTGCCATCATTAGAGCTCACTCCTACATGAGACAGAAGCTAAGGGTGCTAGGCAGCTCCTGACTCCCTCCAGATTAATTAGCTGTCCTGCTGGTACAGGCATCTTCTGCCAGTGCTGAGTAACAGTGTGTCACCCAGGTAATCCTTTTCAAAGGGCTGAAACACTTAGGTAGTCAATTCTACCAGATTAAGGTAGTCAATCCCACCAGTGCCATTTCCTATTTCCTGAGCAGCAACTCATCTCAAAAACAGGCTGTGAGGTATTCCAGTGTTAGCATATCAGAACCCCTTTAACGCAACAGGACTGACATCAAAGGACCTGCAGGGCAGACAAGTCCTTGCAGATCAGCCTGTGATAACAGACTGAATACCCATGCTGCATGTGGCACAAAAACATCATGGTGCAATTTTATTAATTTGGTAATGCCTGTTACCATTCTGATCACGTGGCAACATTTTCACCGCCAAATCCAGCACAGAAGATGAACACGATTGTTCTGTGAACATACTAATCTCACATAAATCCCCTTGCCTTTAAAGCACAGGCATTACTAAGGCTTTTCCTGCTTGGTCTAAAATTTTGGGTAGACCTGTGTGGTGCCAGGAGTTGGACTTGATGATCCTTACGGGTCCCCTCCAACTTGGGATATTCTATTCTACGATTCTGTGATTCTTGATTTTTCATCTGCTTTTAAGAAAGAGCCTTTTATACAGTTCATGTGAGCTGGTAAATAAAATGAAGCTAAAACTGAAGAAGTTATTTTGAAAACTCTTGTGCCATCCAAGTGCTTTTACTAGCATTTTTGTGCTAGTAATGAAGAAAGTGAAACTCCTCCTGTTCTTACAGCATTACAAAACCAGTGTGTAATTCTTTCTTTCTTCTGATGAAATACACCTGTATAATACAGAATTTATGGCTGGTGTTAAAAGAAAATGAGATCATATATAAATTCTTCAGCATATCACCATGTAAAAAGTTACCCAAAAATGTTGCAGTGATATGAATTAATACACACGCAGCCTCTCACACCTTCCCTGTAAATTATTGATAACATTTCTCTGTTTTTTCTTTATTCCTCACCAAAAAAAAAAAAAAGTAATGGATTACATATCACTGTCTTTTTAATGTGTACAAACTTCATCTTTCAGTATGAAATACAAAGTCTGCAAGGTTAATTAACAAAATGATAATTTGCAGGAAAACTACTGAGGTAACTAAATTAATTGGAACAGGAAAGACTTCTTAATTCTGCATCCCTTCAGGACCCAGAGTTTTAGTAAGTCTGTACCAAATTTTCCTAAATACAGGTTGACACAATTAGAACAATTCCAGCATAGATTTGCCAGGAAGCAAAGCACCAAAGGTGCCGCAGTTACCCTGGCGGCCATTATCTTCAGCACTTGTCACTAAAGAACTCTGCAGAGCACACAGTCCTCCCTCACATGCTTACAGCAGCCAGGATGTTGGGTGGATGAAAGCTAGCAACGGCACGGCAAACAGAGCTAATCTACAGAACTGCTTGTTCAGCAAAAAATCCCTTTCCACAGGAATGGGGTCGTCGGTTTCTTTCCAAGCTGCTGTAGCTGCTTGTATTTCTCCACCTAGATAAATCCTCATCTTTTACATCCAGGTGCACTGGCGAGTCCCTCTCATTCAGCCACTCCCATACTGATCCAGTTCTTTTAATTTAATTTAATCCTGTTATTAATATGTAGAGTTGCTACTTTGATTCTTAATGTGTTTAGAAGAATCCTTCCGAGTTGACCTCTTTTGCTTTTGCACTGGTGTTGTCAAAAAGGGTGGCTGTGCAACCTGTTATCCACAATTCTCAGCATTCTTGCCTTCGACAGAATTCCCTCTCTCCCCTTTTTCAAGACCTCTATGCTAGGTACACATGCAAATTTGTTAACTGTGAAGCCAGATTGATATTTAGGATGAATCCAGCAAGGAGGAAACAGCACGAATCACTTGGCTTCCCCTCCCATTAGAGCTAGAAAAGGCTCTGGAGTTACATGCCACGGTCACAGTCATGCAAGTCCATGCCCCCTGGTTCTTCAGTTCCTCACACTGAGATCAGGACTGGATTACACCTGAGCTACACAGTAAATCTTCATTTAGATAGAGATTCATTTTCATCACCTAGACTAGGTCCCTAATGCTTTTATCAGACTTTCCAACCAAACCTCCGTTGTAGTGCCTACCTTTTATCGTCTGGGGTCCATCACTGAGGATCTCTGCAAAACTGACAGTGCAAAGCAAGTTCCAAAGCCATCACTTAAATAAGGCAGCAACATCCTGCTGGGCTTTTTTAATGTATTACACATATTAATTAAAGGGCAAATCATCCTGTGTAAGGAAAATAAACATCTGTACTTCCTGGCGTTATTTGAATTAGAGTTATTAAGTGCATATATCACTAAGGATTTATCAATACTGCTTATATATTTAATTTAAAACTTGGAAGGAAGAAAAAACGCTGTTTCAAAACAATCCTATTCAAAGTATAAACACATTTATAAAATATCCTTTCTCATTAAGCATTGGATATCCATTTCTAATTGAATTTAGTTAAATACCCTTGATGAGAGAGTAAACAAAGCTAAGTGACAAGCCTCATTAAATTCCTCTCAAAACATACAGCTATTGACTTCAATGGGAGTTGAATCTAACCCCAAATTAAGAGCTGAATTGCTCAAGATTAAAACAACTTGTTTTAAAGCCTGGGGACAGTTTGTTCATTTTTCATTTTTATACTATATTGGTATTCTTCTTTTATTATGTGTACAAACAGGTGGGATGGGATTCCTCTCACCTAACTTCAGACATTTGCAGCGTACACTTCTGAGCCAGTCATGCCAGACTCGCTTTATATTCAGTGCAGAGAAACAGCCTCTTTTAAGGCATGATTCATCTGACCCATTTTAGATGTCTACTTCAGAATGAGATAAATTGTGTGCTAGAAGTATCTGGTTTTCTTCATTGAAAATAAAGGTAATTAGGCAAACTCACTTAAAGAGAGCTGTCTATATTACAAGTGTTCACATTTGGTAAAATGAATATTTCCTCTGGCAGCTGAAGCCATTTAGACTTCTTGTCAATGTATGTAGAAGAGGACTAGCTAGTGAGTTCAACTGAAGCCTGAATGTGTCTTTTACCTGACCTTGCAGGTGGAACTTGCTTGCTATAAACAAAGCAAGGGTAAAAAAAATATTTTTTTTAAAGAATGTTTATTCTTCTGACACTGTATTTGTAGATGACCAACACCAATAGCCACTGGTATTTAAGGATGTGAATGGGCTACACCTCCAGCTTCCACTGTTAAGGGTATTTATGCAAAGTTAGTAGAATAAGAACCAGATTCTGATAGAATTTCCCAATTCAAAGAATCACAGAATCGTAGAATGGCTTGGGTTGGAAGGGACCTTAGAGATCATCTAACTAAAACTCCCTGCCAGGGGCAGGGATGCCACCCATTAGACCAGGTTGCTCAAAGCCCCATTCAGTCTGGCCTTGAATACCTCCAGCATGAGGCATCCACAGCTTCTTTTCAAATATGATGGAGAGAGGCTTGGCAATCCCATCAGCCAATTCCCTCAGGGCTCTGAGATTCATGGCATTGGGCCCCATAGACGTGTACCTGTTCATTTTCATCGGGTGGTCTCAAACCTGCTATTCGCTTACAGTGGGAGGGACTTTGCTCCCCTAGTCCCTGCCTAGAATTTCAGGGACTTGAGAGATGTAGGAAGATGTAGGACTGAGGCAAAGAACTTGTTGAGTACCTCAGCCTTCTCCGTGTCTGTTGTTACCAGTTCTTCCTTCTCATTTATCAGAGGAGGTACGCTCTATGAGGACTTTATTTTCTGGCCAAGGTACCTACAGAACCCCTTCTTGTTATTCTTTGCATCCCTTGCCAAGTTCTGTTCCATCTGTGCCTTGGCTTTCCTGATCCCAAAGCACAGAATTCTGCTTTATGTTAGTAATCCTCCTGCAATAAAAGCACTCTTGGAGTTATGCACTAATGAAGATCAGAGAATTATCTGTGATATAATTAAGCTATAGACAATCTGCTTCTTAGCTGGAATGGAAGGCATTTCCACTCAAAAATTTATATTAATTTTCCCTGGCATGTTCTCAGAGGCATTTTGATTTCACTATACCACATTTGTTGTATCTTGTCCTCCAAAGAGAGGATTTTGAATAAAAATCTTTTGGTTATGCAACTTTATTTTAGATGGTGAGATTTTTATTACATTTTACCTATTTTAACTTTATTAAAGTAAAATTGAATTATGATTTTTTATAAAATCCATTACCTTTCTTCTTCACCAAGTACTGGATATCGTGAGATTCTAAGGAAACCAGTCAAAGTTGCTGATAGTTAACGTCTCTGATGAGAGGTTATCAGGCTGAATCCTGTGCTCAAAACTGGGCTAACTTCAATGTTAGACACACAGAGCCTTCAAGTTTTGCCCATTTACAATCTCCTTGGATAATCTGTTACAGAGTTTTATCAACTGGTTTTTTGTTTGTTTGTTTTTCTTTTTCATAATAGTAAGGTGTTTTTTTAAATGCCATTTACGTACATTTCCCCTTTTCCTTTTGTGGTGCATCTCCAAGAAGATCCTGGGTCTGTTCTCTCTGTAATCACCGGCTAGAAGGATATACCCAGCAATTAGATACACTTACCCTTTTCTTCAGGCTGAACAAACCCATTTCTCTCAGCCTCCACTCAGGTGTCACATGCTCTGTGCTCCTCCACTGGACTTGCTCCAGTTTGCTAATGTTTCTTGTAATTGGGAGTCCAAAACCAGACACAGCATTCCAGGTGCAGTCTCTTGAGTGTCATGGAAAGGGAGTAACCAATTCCCCCAGCATGCCGGTTACACTTAGTAATGCAGCCCAGTATACAGTTAGCCTTTTTCTGTGCAAGGGCACGTTCAGCTTGTTCACCATGACCCCCAGGTCCCTGAAAGACTGCTTTCCAACCTGCCAGTTCCCAATTTATGCTGTTGCATAGCATTTTTCATGAGCAAATAAAAGGCTTTACTTGCCTTTTTTAACTTGCCTTTTTTATTTTTTCTTGCTGTTTTGAACTTTGAGAAGTTTTTGTCAGGCTCTTTCTCTAGTTTGTTAAGGCTATCGACTGTCCCTCTGAATTGTTGCCTTGCCATCCAACACACCTTCCACTCCCCTCAATTTAGTGTCACCTGCTATTGTAGTGAAGATGCATTCCATCTCATCATTCAAGTTGTTAGTGAAGATCTCATGGCAGCTGGTCGAGACCACATTTGCAGAACAGCTGAACAGAAGGCAGACAGGAAAAGAAAACCTCAGGAATTTGTTTATAGGATGGGGAGTCCTCTGCAGCCACACAAAACACATGCTCTTGACCACAGTTATGGATCTAGCTGTGTGGCAAGCGAGATCCCAGGAACAAATCACTAACACCAAGGCATTACTGCTATGGAATGCCTAGGTAAGGCTCCACAGCTGGTCCACAGCCCATCCAGAGATGATGGTACCTGACACGAGCCCACCTTCCCAGATTTCACATATATGCTTTTCTGGCTATGTCCATTAGAACATGCAAATGCTCATATTGGTTCAAACCACCACTCCATCTAGCTGAGTATACTGTCAACACCAGTGGCCATAAGCAAACACCTAAGGAACAAGAACATGAAAGGGGTATATGAAGCTCTCTCAAAATCTGACTATTCTCAGCTCAGGCATTTTCCTGAGTGCCTTTTTTATTAAATAATCTTGAATGAATCTGTCCCTTAAGTACTTCTGCCATCTCCTCTTGAAGCCATATAAACTTTTGTATCCATAAAATCCTTTGGCAAGGAGTTGCACAAATTCTTCTTTTGCTTGGATTGAAATCAGCTCCTATCAGCTACATTTGATGGCCTCTCATTCTTGTGTTTGAATAAATCCCGGAGTCAATCCCTTTCCACTCTTTCTATTCCATATAGAAATGCAGAATTTATAGAATTCTGTATTCTAATTCTATATTTAATATATAGGATTACATATTCATATACAACCTGCATATGAGTATATAATATATTCTCTATATAAAGAATATATATGAATATGTATTTATTATATATTCATAGTATATATTCACTAAATATTTATGTGAGTATATTTCTATTTTATATGAATATATTTCTATTTATATGAATATATAATATATGTTACATTCCATGTAGAATTCCATATTCAAATACAAGCTGTAGGTGAACCATGGATTTATTTCTGTCCTAATAATTCTAATATTTGTTTTGTTTTTTTGATATTTTCACAAGTTATGCATGGCATAAAGACTTCACTTCCAAATGTAAGCCAGCTCAGAGTCCATTGCTTACATGTGAAAACTTGCTTATATGTGAAGCTAGGATTTTTTTTCCACACATACCAATATTTCAAGAAGTTAAATTTTAACTGCCTTTTAATTTCTTAGTCATTCAGTCTTACAAAGGCCTCTTGTGGTCCCTCACAGTCTGTGTTTGTCCTTTCTATCCTGAGTATCTTCATATCACCAGCAAAATTTCTTACCTCACTGCTCACTTCTTTCGCAGGTCACTTCAAAATGTAATGAACAACACAAATCCCAGCACAGAGCTCTGGGAAACTCCAGTGATGACCTTCCTCCAGTGTAATAACTAACCATCTTTTTACCATCTGTTTCCTAACTCATAACCAGTTATTCACACATAAAAAGTATCTTGTATTTAATTTCATGAGTACTAAATTTCCTTGAAAATTCACGTTCACAGTCCCATCAAAAGTCTTTAAAAGTTCAAGCAAATGGTATAAACTTGCTGTCTTTATCCAAATACTTGCTGACACCCTTCTAAAACCTCCAAGAAGACTGCAAAGTAGGACTTCCCTTTTTTAGAAACCACGTTAACTTTTCTGAGGTAACTTGTATTAACCCAGGTAACTACTCATTCTGTCCTTTACTAGAGTTTCCATAAATTTACCCAGATGTCTGATGCATAATCCCGTAGTTCCCTCAATTCTCTCTGAAAACTATTTTACAGTTGGTATTTATTTGTCCCACTCCAGTCCTCAGGTATCAGGGACTACAGTTATAGACTACAGTAACTTTAGTTGGAACCATTGAATGAAATAACTTCTGGTACTGGTGATCTCTTAATGTTTGCATTGCTAATTCATCGCATAATCAATTTTACAGTCACTTTGGCTTCAGTCAGATCCTCTTCTGGGAAAGGATTCTGGTATGTGGGTTTTCCTAGTTTCTTCCACAGTGAACACCAATTTCTTCTCTGAAAAGGTCTTCTGCTCTCTGTAGTATTCCTTTTATATCCTGATCATTGATCAGGCCCTGCAGATTCTCTGATGAGCTTCTTGATGTGTCTGAAGAAGGATTTGGTGCTGGTTTAAAGTTGTTCCTGCTAACTCTTTTTTTTTTTTTATCTGCTTAATTTTATTTTCATATGGTATCAGCCAGGATTTTTGAACTTTTCTAGTTTCTTCATTTGGATATGACTTCAGCATTCTGAAGGTTGCTTTCTTGATTCTAATAGCAGCTCTTCTTTATTGCTTAGTCATGCCTGATTCCTCTTACCTTTACTCAAGCCTTTCTTAATAGGTTGCATGCACTGGCATATAACCTTAATATATTAAATGCTTAATTCTGCTGTGTCCCAGGTACTGACCTCTGGTGATTATGTTTATGTGCATATTATTTAAGGAGGAAGAGAAGGTTACATAGTTTCTGCCAAGAGAACAGATGTTATACACAGTACTAGCCAACCTATGGCTCTGTCAGTCAGGACACCAGACATGGAAGTACCCCCTGATGAAGCAGAAATCCAGCATCATTTCAACAAAACACATTCCTTCTGCCATCCCAAGCAGTGCCGTTATGCTCCTGTACAGAGACATACAGGTAAGCACCTTCTTCCTTCTTCATATACCTCTCCAGGCCACAGTCCCCTATAGCATCCCCCTAAAATCCCAACCTGTCTTGCCCTGTGAGGGATCCTGTTCACAATCTTGCCTCCAGCCCAGAGAAAGTGCAGTCCTGAAGGGTATTCACAGTGGAACTAGTCATTATCTGAATCCTAGAAGTAAGGGAGGAAGGACAGACATCCATGTACGAGAAAAAAGCAAACAGAAGGGATGTCAAGGCGTCATTGTCCAAAGCAGCACCAAATACAAGGAAAGCAGTGTCACAAAGTGCAGGGATAAGACTCCATGTCTGAAGTCTGTAAGTCCATAAGACTCTGTTTCACAGACATCTCATGACCAATTCTCCTTGCTGGCATGCAGTGCTAATATGTATTATTAAGATGAGAGGAAACAAAAGCAGTGAGTAGTTGAATGGCACAGAAAGCCAACATGCCAGCAGACCAGAGTCTAAAACTGGGAGAAAGAGAAGCCCATACTCAAGTGACTGGGAGGAAAAGCAAAGAAGGTGAATGAGAGACTCTGAGAGAGGAAATGCTTGAGGAAATTGTGAAATGGAGCAGTCTGCAGCCATGCAGGCTGCAAGATTTGACTTGTGAGTGGGGTGTACCTCGAAGATTGACTTTCCCTGTAGGAGCAGGCCTGTGGTGCCTGTGGCGGTTTCAGGGTGGACAAAATGGCCTACGCTCTGCAACCTGCTCAGCCCAGTCCTGGCTCCTGGCTTGCCTCACAAGAGGTTGTGTAGTGCACAAGCAGCTATAATAACACGAGAAGCATTTGGATGTTGACATCCCTGGCATTCTTCAAAGCGCAGCACTTCACAGTTAAAATGCCTAAATGAAAGTCTTAAGATCTTTTGAAGTGGTAGCTGAGGGCCCAGTTAAGGATCCTGCAGGACACTGCTGAGTGGAAATGTCTGCATGTGGCAGTGGGAACCACACACTGCAACCCACTGTGTCCCGTGAAACTCAGCAGGACAATTAGTTAACTTAATGCAATAACTCCATCACCACTGTTACAGTAAACTGAGATATAAATGATGGGCTTATTAAACACAGTGAGAGGCACAGCTTTTGTTTTCGAGAGTACTTTTGATCAAACTATTTTTGACCTAGGCTAGTGTTGGAAATATTTATTTCGAACACAATGAGCAGATTTAATACATTTTAAATGAAGGACGCTTCATATTTATTCTTTGCATTGCCATGAAGGCTTTTTCACTTAACGCAAAGAGTTAATTAAACTAGCCTTCACTAATCTGCGTGACAATTTACACAGTAATTAGTCCAACAGGATTAGACAAGACCTTACAGTTCTTCCAAGGCTCAAGGCCAACTGCTATAAGATGCAACCAACCCTGCTGCACATTCCCCTCTACTCTCCAGCTACAGATCAGCTTATAGAAACAGACCCTCTGGCTTTCTGCAGTTCTACACTTTGAAATCCTCCACTGAGAGCAAGTGGAGTTAACACCACCCATTAGTACAACAGTATTTGTAAAGTGCAGTTTTTGAAGAATTTGCCCTGTAATTAAGGTATGTGTCAGCATCCTCTTTAGTGGCATTGGCAATTAACATTACTAATAGACATGTCTCATGTCTGCAGCATCTCATATGTTATTTTGGCCCTGTGTTTCAGGTTGCTAAACAGAAGAAATGCTGCATATATACAAGAAAACACTTCTGTAGCTTCCTGGAACAGCTCTTAGCTAAAATCATGGAAAAAGTTTTAGAGCCTGTATCCTGTCTTGAGTTTATACAACAGAAATTAAAGCACATGAGGTGCCAGAGTCCCTAAGTACTGGAATGCAGGTGGTGTTTTCTTGCCATCATGGTCTGTATATGAAAAAGACATCATCTTTAAACTGAGAGGGAGTAATGAAGAGATATGGAAAGGTGGTTGTTTTCCACAAAATAAGAATGTGACAAATGAATCCATAAACAGGACCCATTTCTAGTCATGATCCAATACATGTTTTGTAGTGGTGATATAACATGTTAAAGAAGCTGTGTAAAATGAGGGTCTTTTTACCAGATGCCCAAGTTTATGCCCAAATCTCTAAAAATTCTGGATTGAGAGTGCATGAAGTAATAACTACTGTGACGTGTGGCAGAATCTTTCTGGAGGCCCTAGTGTACCTACTCAACACCCTACTAAATAATCCCATCACTTAGTAGAGAATGAAAACTTATTTCTTTCTCATTATTACCTGAAAGACTATACATTGCTTGTATACAAAATGAGCATCTTCTCCCTGCTCCCCTCTGCACTGAAAATATTGTTTGCTAACATATGACTTGATAATTAAAAAAAAAAAAAAAAGTCAGATTGCTAGAAAAGAAGAAAAGAATTACAGAAACCTAAAAATATGGATTTAATTCTTTAATTTGTTGTGGGACATATACAATTACAAAGTAAGCAAATTTATGGGGGGTATGACCCTTTCTTTATGAAGACTGTCATGTATTACTTCCTTGGTAAACCCATAAGAACACCCATGTACTTTGTATGTACTCTGTATGTATGTATTTTTAGAGGTTTGCATAAGAATTAAAAAATAATATATATATACATATATATATATATATATATATATAAAACATGGCTTTTAAGGCAACAGGGGACATTGATGAGGCCCTGACTTGAGGCCCTGAAAAAATGCTCACACTAGTAACAGACATCTTTTCAGACAATTAGCTGAAATCTGTTGTTTTTAAACTGCCAGATTTGAATTGAGTTCATTGTAATGGATCTAGAGAAAAGTTACCATGGTCCTTCTCAGCTCTGCCAGTGTGATGCAAAAGCACCACGAGCAATTGCTTCCCATACCCTGTAGGTGCCAGGTAGAAAGGGAGAGTGATGTCTAATCCTCTGCCTGGGAGACTCCCAGGGAGAATGCCGTGCACTCAGCTTCTTCTGCTGGAACATAGCCATGAAGGACACATGACAGAAAAAGTTTGTGACCTGATATTCCTTTTCTGTAGTTCCTTTCCAGCCCACAGGGAACTTCTGAAAGCAGAAAAGAAAATGCCAAAAAGCAGGTACGATGGCTGAGTATGTAATGAAACAGTCACTCCACTATGCTCAGCACAACAGAACAGGGAGGACGGGATGTTTACCCAAAGAGAGAAGATCTGTAAGCTGCTAATGCAGCAGTGATGACTGTGGCTCTTGCATCTTTTGAAATAACAGGTTTGGACTTTACCCAGAAGCGTGTCCTATACCCTACTAAAAATCCTCCATGTCTTTTTTCTGTAGGAAACACCTCCTCCCAACATCTTCTAAGCAGCATAATCCTTCACGCTTTCATTACATTCTTCATCAGTTGTCTCATAGCCTTGTTTTTGTTGTTTCGTTACCAGGAATCGGTAAATTCCTCTTTGGGCCAGATGAGTGATGCCAGAAGCTACACCAAAATAAAGAGCCTCCTGGAACCTGTCATTCCCGCTGTGCTCTAAGGTCCTTATTTCCACTTGCACAACACGACTTCCTAGTGGGGAAGCATTCTTCGGCGGCCCCACATCAGCCCGCTGCGGGGTGGGAAGGTGTCTGCACGCAGCTCGGCCCTGCTCCCGCTCACACCGCGGTGCCCTATCCACCACCTCAGTCTTCCACAGCAAGAATTGTGTCTGCTTTTCCTTGCAGATCACATCTGCGGTTTGATCCTGAATAAAGCCCTTCTTTGACTAACCTATTTCAAATGGCATTTTAGTACTAATATAATGGGTTTAGGTGGCAAGGGTTTGGTAGAGGGGGGCTGCCGGGGTGATCTCTGTGAGCAGAGCCCAGCAGCTGCCCCAAGTCAGATCAGAGCCAGCTCCAGACGGCTCCAAAAGGGACCAGAGCTGAGCCATGAGTGATGCTGGTTGGGTCTCTGGGACAGCAGACTGAAGAAAGGGAAAACCTGCTGTGCTACAGCAGCTGGGAGAGAGGGGTGTGCTTCCCCGCCACTTTTCCCCGCAAACCTCCAAGGAGGGCGAACACAACCCCCTGCCCTCCCCGGCCGGACCCGCAGCGCCCCAGCCAGGCCAGGGGAGGCCCCGGCCGAGCCGCTCCGTCCCCGGGGCCGCCTCCCCGCCTCTCCCCGCCCCGCTCCGCCTCCAGAGGGAACCGGGGGTGGCCTCCGGAGGGAAGCGGCTGCGGCGGGCGGGCGCTGTGGTGCCCCGGCTCGGCCATGCCGATGTGGCGCCGCGCTGCCACGGGGCCGGCGCTGCCCCCCTGCCGGGGATGAGCGGAGCCATGAGCGCGGCTTGCCGGGGGCCCGATCTCAGTTTTTTAAGCGAGGACGAAGCCAGGACGATTTTCCAGGTGCTGCAGAGGGACTCGGAGCTCCGGCGGGCGGAGAAGGACAGGGTCAGGTACTGCAGGCGGGGACGGGGCTGCGCTGCCCGGGGAGGGGGACAGCGGGAGCCGGTCCCTGCGGGGCCGGACTGGGCTCGTAGGGGCGGCTCCGAGCCAGGAGACGAGGCCGGTTTGGGCTTTTACTCCGTCGCTACTACAGGTAGGGAGGTGCGGGCTGAACGGCGGTGGCTGGGCGGGGGGAGCTGTGCGGGGCCGGGCGGGCTCCGGGGCTGAGCGCGGGGGGAACCCAGCCCTCGCCTGAGTGACCGGCGGCGCACGGGACCCTCGGGAGTGACTGAGTTAATTCCCCTCTTCTACACGGGTCCGTATGTGAGCCTTATGAAGAAACGGAACAAGTCACCAAAGCTGTGTTGACAGTGATAACAAAAGGTCAACGACTCGGTGAAAAAAGTGTGTTGGAAAATGAGTTATTTACCATTAGAGGTTATCACTTCCTTGAGGGACCTTGTGGGCAGTTTGCAAGGGGGAGGCAGTGTCCCCTCAGATTCACGTGGGCACTTTTAAGAAATCATTCGTGTTAGATATAGAAAGAATGTTAATGAGTAACGTTTCTGACAAGTGGATTTTTGTACTGTGTGTTTTATAGCTGTGCATAGGCTTGTGAAGCAATAGCCTGCTCTCGAATTAAAGGCTTTCACCTGTCACCAACTTTGGTCATCCATCTGTGTACTTCTGACTTAGTTGGCAAAAAAAAGTGGTCTCTCTTCATGCAAAGGCTGTCAAAATAAGCTTATGGTATAAGAGAACGTTTTTGGTGATGCTTTACTGACATAGAGTATACTTTAAATCTCAGTTGAAGAGATACTCAGAAGTTGGGAGAAGATAGGTTTACCATCAAGGAGCCATGCTGTAATCTAGGTTAAACTCCTGGATCTGTCAAAGGCTTTGTATGTGTCCTTGGGCAAGTTTCTTAATCTCTTGAGCCTAATAAAAGTGCTTTCCTTCTCACTCCACTTGTCTACCTGGTCTTAGTTAGACTGTAAGCTCTTCAGGCCAGGGGAGTCCCATCATGAGCAGACGGGTGGCAGCTCTGTGGTGTTGCTCTGTGCTACTATAATCTAAGTAATAACAGTGATGACCCTGGAGGGCCAAATCCTGCTGTTCTTATATGACCACAGTGAGCTTCAGAGGCTCAGAATAAAATTGCATTTGCTCCTCTTGGTCCCATATGACTTTATGACTTGAAGCCAAGAGGGTAGGCATTCTTATTACTGTTTTGATAATTAACTTTGTACGTATATTTTTCAGTTCAAAGCTTTTAAAATTATGCCTGTGATAATAAAGCCCACTCCTGTGACACTTTCTAAGTGTGGTTTTGCAGATGTTTGATTTATGCCATGAATCCAGTAAGGTGTACAGGAGATGATGTGCGATGGAAGGAGCAGTTTCATCAATACTACTTTTGTGCATGAAGTCACTGAAGGGAGTTGTGCCCCCAACTTCTCTTGGGCATGGTTGGAGCTGGCCAGAGACAGGGAGCAAGTTAAGGATAACCAGCAGACCCCCTGGTCAAGTTTATTCAGTGGCCATCTTCCAGTATAGCATGTCCATGTGTAGACCAAGCTGGCCCAGACTGATGGAGAGAATGAAGAGTTTGGTTGCAGACCACAAGTCAAGTTCCAACAACTGCTTATGCGTGCTGTTTGGTGTCTGGTGAGCGAGCACATAGCTGTCTTCAAAACTCTGAAAAGATCGATGAAAAATTGAATTCCACTCTCAGATACAACTCACTGTGGAAGCAATAAAATAAAACAGGAACAGGCTTTTGTCTTATTACAGGCTACATTTGATGGCTATGTAAGCAAATGTTAACACTTTCAATTTTGAAAGATAAACATTACAAATAAGTTTTAGGTTCAAAAGACGGAGGCTGACATCCTGAATGATTTATCTTCTCCAGCAAATGACAATTATGGTTCACGGAAGTTGATTTTCACATACATGCAAATGTATTGCAGTGCAGTGTGAAGTACCTACCAATTCCTCCTCAGGTGCACTGAGTTTTCAGCTAAATAACTGAGATTTCCAGATGGATATCTACATGTATAACATATATTTCTTACTGCTTACCTACACTGAAAGTTTGATAGGGCCACTGGATGTCTTTTTATCAAGATAGTCTAAGTCTCTGTGAAATGAGATGTATACTGGAGACATGCTTTGGAAAAAGCCAGTCACTTTATTTAGCCCCATCCTCTCTTTCTCTTTTGTAGCCTTTCTCTGGAGCGTGAACGTGCTCTTTCCAGTCATTTGTGCACATTTGTCTAGCTGTGGGCTCAGCCTCAGCCACAGAGCCCCACTTCGTGGTCTCTGTCCCCATTCCACTTGACGCATCCCCAGCTCATCCTTTGGGTACCTCCAGCCCTTTCTCTGCTCCTTGGTGCTTGGCAGGCTTCACACCTTGGCGCTGGCAGGACCTCTCAGTTTTGCTTTTCCCTTTATACAGGAATGGCCTGTGACCTGTTGGACCTTTATTTTTTCTTTTCACTGACGGCAAGCAGAGCTGATGCCGTTGGTTTTTTGCCTATTTTCTCCTTTCTAGTGCCCTCCCGTGGCCATGCTGAGCAATGCCTTTGAATTCAAGCCTTCATTGCCTTTGAACAGCAAACAAACGTACCTGAGCTCCTTCTCCCACGAAACAGGTTCGGAGAAGCTGCAACAGTCAGCTTTGGTGCAACTCACATGACTGTACACTGCCATATACACTGAAAATAATACAGACAATAATTAGTAAGTACGTATTTCATAATTCAAAAAAAATGCACATTAGTTTTGGACTTGGGTAACACCCAACTTCAGTATTCTTTGTTGTTCATCAAATCCAGTCTCATACATAATACCCACTTGGAGAAAAATTAATTTATCATAAGTATTAGTGTGGGAGAAAAAAACTGAATATATGGTCTAAAAAACTTCTACAGGAAGTTCCAGCTGAATATGAGGGGGCACTTCTTTACCGAGAGGGTGACAGAGCACTGGAACACGTTGCCCAGAGAGGTTGTGGAGGTTGTCTCTTTCTCTGGAGATACTCAAAACCCGCCTGGATGCCATCATGCACAATGTGCTCTAGGTGATCCTGCTCGGCAGGGAGGTTGGCCTAGATGATCTCCAGAAGTCCCTTCCAACCTTGGCCATCCTGTGATTCTGTAATTATAGTACTAAAAACAGAAGTCTAACTCAGTCACAAAATACTATTTTAATTAACTTGATCAGTGAAATTGATGACGTTGCAGATGCCTCTGGAAGCAGGTTCCTTCTCCCAGATATTCCAATCACAGTTAGATGCCTAGGGGAAGATAGGGAGGCATCCAGCTTTTTCAGAGGACAGTGTCATGTTCAGATGGGTCCCCAACAATTCAATTTCCATAAGGACACAATGCTTGCTGTAGGTACAGGTAATGATACCACAGGTTAGCTTTCAACACACAATGAATTAGTCCTGAAAATCATGACATAAAAACACTCCAGATCTTACTTGATTTCTGGTTTCAAGGCTTCGGGGTACAACCCTGATCAGGTTCTCAGGCTTTCTTCTACAGCTGCTGGGGACAGAAATTAAAACACATTTGACAGCTGATATTTGCATGCAAAGCCCCAGTTCCCAGAGGCTTAACAAACCTGTAGTTGCTTCTTTTTTCTGTCCTTTCTCCAAGAAGCCGATGGGCAGGGTAACCAGGGAGGCTGCTTCCAGTCTTCAGGACAACACTTCAGAGCCTGGCAGGTTGGAGAGAGACTGGCAGTCCGAACAGGAAGGCTCAGCAGCAGTGGGGCATGAAGCTATAGTATTCAGAGGTGGAGCTGTTGTCTTTTATCTCCGAGGCAGCTCCTCCCTCTGCAGCGTGTGGAGAGGCAGGCAGTGCCAAAGCAGGTGTCCTTTCAGTCGGCTGTGGGGCTCCTGGTGATCCCTCCGACTGCTGAGACTCAAGCTTGGTGTGGAGTTGCTTCTCCGGTGCTGAAAGAGGTCAGGAAGTCGAGAGAACAGCTGGGACAAGAGGAGCAAGGAGACATGGAGCCAGCTACGTAAAAGAGGCAGCAGGTAGGGGGGCTGTGGCACGGGGAGAGCTAGCTAGTACATTTGCAAGAGATCAAAAAAATGAATAGTTGGGAGTTACAGCACAAGAACTATGGGTAAAGAGAGAGTGGATTTAGGTGGGCAGAAGAGCTCTGAGTTCCTTAATTGCTAACTTTTAGGAGATTCATCAGTTTTGTATAATGGCTCCTGCTATGACTACATACAATGGCCTTCTGCCATTTTAATTTATTAATCCCTGAGAAAAAGGAAAGTACTATTACTTAAAAACGAGAAAATAACACTGAAAATAACAGAGAATGAGTAAGTGAGCAGGGAATTGAACCTACTTCCCCAGTTAGCAGTTTACTAGCTAGATCGTGTTTCTAGACAAAACTATGCCTGCATTGTGTGAGGAATGTTGTTTGGCTGTTTTTTAGTAGGAAGAATGGAAAAAAAAATATTACCAGCCCTAGAACATATCTTGGGCATCAGCCACTGTTTATGAATGGGAATTGAAGAAGAAAAAAAGAAAAAGGAAATGGAACTTTGGGGAGAAAAGAGCGCTCATTCCTTTTGCTTTAATTTGTTTTGCTTATTTTCAGGTTGGTTTATGCCTTTGCTTTTGTATTTGCGTTTGCAGCAAAGGGGAGGTTTGTTTTCATTTTATCCTTCCATTTAAAGATGAAAGTAAAATAAATTAATTGGGAGATACACTCAGCACTACTCACCACTCCTCTGTTGGTGACCCATTAACAGCATGTAAATCACGTGAATCCCCTCCTTACTTTACTCTAGACGGTCTCTACAACAAATCACGTGGATGTAGTTATTTTTTTACAGGAACACAACTGTTCTCACTGCCTCACAGCAGATAATTTACTGAGTTCATCCTTTGTTGCAGCTAATTCTTCATTGTATTCTGTTGGCTGACGTTTACTCTCACAGATCTGACTATAGATGACAATAAAACACTGCATAGGAAATGTGTTTTTCCACTTTTTTTCCATACCCGTAATGTCAGAATGCATTTGTTGTGAAGGTGCAGCCATACTCAGCCCCGTTTTGGTGTTTCTATTATTCTGACTTGCTTACATTTTGAGAGGTCTGATTGTGCATTCTTTAACCCCAAAAGTAATTTTGGCTTATGCGCAGAGGTAGACCTGTTGACCCTCTTGCAGCCTCATGGAGACTAAGAATAACTTCTTGTATGTTAGAGATTTAGATCAGGGGCCCAACTCCTTATAATCAGAATGAATTTTTAGAATCAACCCCAAAGCACTCGTAAGCAGCGTGGGTGAGGAGAGCAAGATACCAGGACACCAGCATTTGGGTATATTGCGGTTTCATTGGCGCACCCTCTGTGAACAAAGCATTAATAAAGAAATTCTTTCATAAGAGATACTCCACCCGGTACGTTTCAGGGCACGATTGCCCTATTGTGTCTTGTTTGTGAAGGAGATGCTATTATTATTTACTCCTGATACTGTGCCACTGGCATGGTTAGTGGTTTGTAAACGCTTATGAAAGCAGGTCCTTGAAGCCCTGAAGTGCTAATATGCTAAGTACAAATAGAAGTAAAATGGCAGGAAAGACTGTGATTTAAAAGCCTCTTCTCAGTTTGGTAAACAATTACATGTCATAAATAGTCCCACCTTTGGACTCCCCTTGTTTGAGCGCAGGTTGCTTACCATAACTGAAGGCAAATGGTTAATTTGCTTATCAAGATACCACCACAGTTGTTCCTCACAGCAATTTTTGAATAATAAGCCCTTTACAGAGGGGCTTGAAGTAGAGGACAATGACTTCATGTGAGCTGAGGAAGGTCAGGTGGATTACAGGCTGCTGCGGGGTTGCAGGGGAGCAGCTGCCATTTTCTCTTTCAGTTTTAGCCTCGTAGATCTGTTCTAGGTAACCTGATGTCTGTTAATACGTTTTACGTTTACAGAGCAGGACCCACATAGCATTGCTGATGGACCTCTGGGCTTGTCTGTTCATAGTGGACTTATTTCAGTGTTACGACAGATTTCAGTGTTACGACAGCTGTGCGCTTTTTTTGTGTTAGAGGCCCAGGGTTTTCTACAGCATGTGTGGTGGCATGTGGTCCCAGGAAGGCTTTTAACGGTGTGTTGCGTTTGGAGGAGGCTGTCTGGTCCAGCCCTTGTCTGTGTCTGCCTTCCTAACGCTGTCCCGGCACTACTCCCAGGGAGCTGGGGCAGCAGGAGCCGTGGGTCTCCCCACAGGGCTGTCAGGGCAGGGCCTCACCACCGGGGCCCTTCCTACCCCACAGTGGGAGGCAGCCTCAGCCCCATTGCCAGACAAGGCTGTTGTGACACAGCAGGGCTTAGACCAGGCTGTGAAGTCGCAGCAGGGTCAGGATGAGGCCCGGTGATGCTGACTGGGGTCAGCTGTGACCCCGTGATGCCAGGCAGGCCAGGGGTGATGTGGGAGCTGAGGCCAGGCAGGGGCATCAGCCAGGGGTCTGGACCCAGAGCAGCAGGGCCGTGGCCATGCACAGACGCAGCTGTGACACATCTGGGCCGTGGCTCAGGCATGGTGCAGCAGGACAGCTTCTGCTTAAAAGCAGCTCCCAGGGGAAGGAGAGACATAGTCTTTGCTGAGGCCCCTGGCTTGCTTCACAAGAGCTTTCTCCAAGGCCACCAGCTCTGCTCTTTCCAAGCTGGCCCAGTGCCCGGGCAGTCAAACCCACAGGAGTGGCAAGGACACGCTCAGGGCTTTTCCACTCTTGTGCCAGAGTTCAAACTAAAGTACGCATTTTTAAGTGACAAAAAGTTGCAAAAGTTAAAATTAAATTGAGAATGATGATTATTATCTAGACTACTTGCTGATGTCACTAGGGGTGCAAAAAAGAAGGTACTTGTTGAAATGAATGAGATTTAAGTTCAGGGTTACCTTTAAGCTTGTGGGTAGATATTTTCTAAGTCCAAGCTTAACTAAGAAAGTAAAATTATTTTGGTTTTGTCTACATAGGTAAATTAAACCAGGCTACGATAATAAGTGGATCAGGTCAGTTACAGCAGTTCATGCTAGTGCCAAACAGTCTGATTTTGTTAGTGATTTGTTTTGTTGATTTTTTTTTCAGTGGATTTGTGGCCCCGTTAAGGACTCATGCACCTTGTAGGAAGTCTGTGCACTTCCCGGGTTTGAGCTTTCTAGTACTAATGTTTCCGTGTCCTCAGCACCCTCTGTCTCCTCCACAATCCAAGTCACCGGTACTGCGGAAGGTAGCGCCAGTGAAGTGTAACCTGCGCTGCCTGTCATGGCCATAAAGAAGGGGATGAATATTGGTCTGCAGTGAGCAGTCTTGGAAGGAACTCAAAATGGTTTTCAGGTGCTGACAGCTTCTACATACCATGTCCCAACAGTTTCAGGTCCTTGAGCATATTTCAGGAATATTAAATTGGTAATGCCAGGAAATGAAAACTGTTGCAGAAGAACAGGGCTGATACATAGTAGTAGTGGCTGGATGTCTCCCCTGGTATCGGCACAGCTGTGCTCCACTGGTGTTTTCAGGTTGCGTGTGTCCTGTAGGCTTGTGGAAGACTGCAGCACGTGTTGGAGTCACACCTAAGCAAGGGTTTTGGTGACATTGCGCTTTCTGTGGTGAAGCCTGAGGTGCCGTAGTTTGATAGTTTCGGTTCCTGAGCTGCATAACGTGAAGTCTGTCGTGGGTCCATCTAGACATGCAGGACTTGAATCTCCTGTGGCCCTTGGAGGAAACCTGACTAACAGTTGGGAACAAAACTTACTGGACTGCATGTCAGTACTTCAGCTGACGTTCAGTGGCTTCTGTCAGGTTTTGACAGTATTTGTAAAACTGTAAAAAGTTTTTAAAATTTGGTTTTGTTAGTGGTTTATGTGTAGTGTGTTTAATCATCCCGTAAAATCTTTTTGCTCTCAGAATCTAATTTTCAAATCAAGTGGAGTTTCACCAAATGGAGTTTCTAGTTTTCAGCACAGTGACCTCATTTTCTTCTGTGTTCTATAACTTTAATACAGGACTTTAAGGACAGATCTCAGTTCCAACTTTCCTATGCTTGTTTTAAATTAAAAAATTACTTAAATTCCTAGTGCTGACAGTCTGAAACTTTTCACAATACTGATTTCCTGTAAGAAATGTCTTATATAAAGTAGGGGAAAATTAGGAACTTTTCCTGAGGATTTGTTCATGTAAATGTTCACATAAAACGTGTTTCTAATCCTTTGTAGCTAGACTGTTATATTAACACTGTTAAATGTAATAGCTCTGCTTAAATGCCTGCATTTAAAGTTCCTAGCTGGAACTATACTTTTTTGATCAGTCTTACCTCAAAAATAACTAGGTACCTGTATTGGTATTACACTAACTGACCAAATGCATCAAAATCACAAAATAAAAGTTATGAGTAAATGAAAAATGGAACCTATTTGTACATTATTGTATATAAATTACACTCAGTTTAATCTGTGGTTGGAATAATCAACTAATTGCAATATTTCTGCTTGCGCTATCTTTGGATTTCTAGGTAGAGGGGCCTGAGTGCGGAGAGCTGCAGTCTGGCAGAGCTGCAGCAGCATGGCTGGTGGGCTCTGTGTTCTGTTCCTTCCTGTGTTGTGGACTTGAATTAACTTAAAATACATATTTATATGCATATAAATGTCTATTAAAATTATATATGTGTATATATGAATTATAGTATAATTCTACTTATGTTTTTATAATATTTCTATCTCCTGAGATGTAATAAATTCAGAGCCACTATAGCAGGGGCTGTGTAAGTATATAATATATATATATGTATATTATATGTATATTTCCAAATGAAAAACATCCACTGCGTTGACTTTCAGAGTTTCCGTTCTTCTGGCTGCTTTCCTTAACTTAAAGCAATGTAAACAAGGCTTTTGGTGTGTTACAGTAACACATAAACAGTGTACATACACCGTGACCTTCTATATTACATCTGTTGACCAGAATCTTGCTTCAGATGTGTGTGAGACTCTGCACAATTACCTGAGGTTTCTAAGGTGTATTTTGAGAGCCTTAGGTTCAAGCTTAGCCCTGTGCCAACAGATGTCTAAGGCTATCTGGAGTCACCAAGTTCTAGAGGTCTGTCCCAGTCCGTTGGCCATCATGCACAAGTCTGCTTGCAGCGATGGGACCTTTGTCTTTATTCGAAACCAAGTTCCATTATTCAGCATTTTCATCTCTCCTGTTTCTTTTGCTTTGTTTATTTTCTCCTATATTGTTAACTAGGAAATATTTTGCATACAGAAAGTCATGCCAGCAATATGAGAAACAGCATCTACATTGTGTGTCTTTGTAAGGCAGTTAAATTTATGACTGACCTGTAGATTACTTGCATAGATGGCTGTCTCTGCGTATGCTATCAATGTTTGTAAAAGGTCCCACAATCAACTAGCAGCTCAACCCTGGAAGAGTAAATAGGTCTGCTGTTAATCATTACCTTCAGATTTACTGGAAAACCTAAGAAGACCTGATTCTCAGCCTTGCAGCCCATCTGCCCTTCCTACCCCAGCACCGTCTGTTGAAGCAGGTTTGTCTCAGATTTCCAGACATCCGTTCCAGACCAGCCCCCCTGGTCTGGCTGCTCGTGCTGACTACATTGATTAATGTAGTCAAACTGTTCAAAGATCTAAAATTTCACTGCAGATGTGGGACACCCAGTACACATCCATGTTTCTGTGTAAGGCTTCCAGGACAGAAATTAAGGAACCCAAAATTTATTCCTGTCGTACAATGTTTTTGGATTGAAACTACGTCTATCCCTACAAACGAATCAGAAACTGCATGGAGTACTGTATCCATTGTACCAATTCGTGTCTATTAATGCTTGTGGAAATTCCTATTAATGAAGTCATCTCATTAGAGATATTAATTACTACAATTCAGAAGCTATGTGACACACTTTAAAGAATGATAGGTAGCCTTCCTTCCCATTGCATCATGAATTTATTTTGTTATTACCACATAATATTGGTAGGTAGCTTGTGAGTATTGACAGCATAATAAAGTAACACCCTTTACCATGCCCATCTGATTTTGACAAGTCATTTACAGAGAGATTGTAAATCATCTGTGAAACATTCTTGGATTAGAGCTTCCCCCTACTTTGCACTCCATGTAGAGAAAATAGCAGAGAATCAGCCCAACCTGGAGACTTGCTGACATTACCAGTGGCTTTTGACCTCATTCGCTCTTGTTGACCAAAGGACTAAAAGCTTTCATATTCTAAATATTTATAAACTCAATGAAAAGTTGTATACTTACAGCCTCTTCTATTTCTTCCAATAGGGCTAAAATAATATTTTCACTGTAAACCCAGGACAGCTGCTAAAAAAAAAAAAAAAGCTTTATTGTTAAAAGCAATGTTCTGAGCCTCTGTTAAAGCTTGAGATAGATGATTAATACACCCTCAGTCCTCAGTTCCCATGATCTAGGTTCACAGTGCTCCGTGCTTTAAAAAGTGAATGTTATGAAGACATTCATTGAGCTCTGGATTTCTGAGCTTTAGCTGAGGACTTCTGTTTCTGATCTGCCAGAGCAGAGGGAAGGTATGTATGTGGTCAGCACAAGAATGCCCGTCCTTGCCCCTGTAACTGCCACTGGCAGCTCCTTACAAGATTTTGTAATTTTTTGCTCCAAAGGAAGGTGTCACTGTGCTCTCACCAAGGGCCAAAAGCTTCAAGCAGAAATGGAGTGTTGGACTCAGTGAAGGAAAACAGCAGCTAGAACAAGAAGTCTGCAGTGTATTCATTGTGTGTCGTGTCATATAAGAACTTAATGCTTTGGGAAAAAAAACCAGAGGTAACTTTTAGCCACTGTGCATAGGGTGCTCAAGTTAAAGAGTGTAGACACAAAAGACATCGTAAATTAGAGTGGAAAGAAGTGTTCAGCACACAGTGGGAGTCCAGTTGTAATGTTCCATGCATGCTGATAATCTCCCTGTCTTTGTGGGTTGAGTGTAATCAATGTACACTTTGCCACTACTTTAGGCTTTCTTAGAGCAGGTGATAGGCTTTAATATAAGGAATAAAACCACTGAATAGAGTGCTGCTCTTTGTTTTGTCTCGTGGATATTCTGGCACTTAAATGATATGGGATGCTGCTGATTATTCCTTTGCTGGGAGCTCTGAAGCTTTGAGAAGCGCCACAAGAATTTTACAAATATAACTATAGTAATGAATTAAAGAAGATTCCTGGGTCACATTTTGTGTTTTTTCCTACTTTTTAATTAAAAAGAAGAGAGGTAGGAATGGAAGGACTTTCCTATGAGCAGACAGGGTGGGACCTCAGTAAGGGCAGAAAAGGTTTTCTGCCTTTAATGCATGTATTCCTAGTTTGTATCCATGACACTCGTAGCAAGACTTAATGTGTGGCTCTGGTGTCTGTTGTCAGTAAAGTGTTCTGGGGACAAAATGACGTGCTGTTTGCAGCTATCTGATTAAGTAACCCTACTTGTGTCTACAGGGCTTCTGTCTCCTAAAATGTGCAGTTTGGGTAGAAAAGCTAGAGAGAAGATTATTTCCCTTTTCACTTTCTCCTCATTTCCTTCTGGTTTTGCACATTTTCAGAGTCTCAATATTTAGGGATAATTCTGAGCTGTCAACTTGATACATCAGGGGAAGTGGGATTGAAAACGTATCCCATATAGTTCAATGTTGTTGGTCTGTGAAAGATTTCCCCTGTCTTTAAGGTGAACCTTTCCTGGCACTTCCAGTTACTCCTTTCCATCCAGCATCGTCACCACTAGGTGACTCTCCAGCAGCCTGTTGAACACAGTGAAAGTCAAGCCACTAGATTTGTTGGAATTTGGGGCATGGTTAGAAAGAGATGCCAAACCAACACACTCTTTGGTCTTCCTTGTTGCGGCATGTACCTTTGCCCTTACTTATATTTAGTTTTATTGGTCAGATACTCAGACTAATACGTTTTCTGAAGGCAACTTAGTGTGGTAATGGGCTTTACAAAATCAATATATAATTAAAAAAAATAGCAGCAGCACTAATGTTAATAAAAACTATGAAGACTTAGTAAGAAAACAAGTGTTTGGGAAGAAGAGAAAATGCAATCTGGTTGATTTGCATTGACCTAGCAGGTTAGATTCCAGCGTTATTGCCAATGCAACATTTTGTTAATCAAATTAGAGGAGGCCTTGGTTTTCCAGAGAAGGCTTAATTCTACAAATACAAAGGCCAAATGAAAAACAAGTGGCTTTTCAGCTTGGACTGCCTTGTAGTGTGTGCAACCAAAACACTGGAGTCAGTTTACCTCTCTGATTCACGTACTTGTGTATACTGTTTTACATATAATAATGAAGATGACTTGCTTTATTGACATTAGCCAAATAGAAAACAGTAAGAAAGAAAAATAAACAAAAGATTGCTTTAACGTGAGTAAAAAAATACCAGCTACAGAGAATGAATAATGCCTTAGAAAATGAGCCGACTGTCTGTCTGACATACTAGGAAAAAGTATCTGAGCTCTCTATGCTTATTTCTCTTCCTGATAGGATTAACCTGATACAGAAGCTTCACTGGCACTGTGGAAACCAGAATATTGTGGTTTTTTTTGCTATTATATGTGATACGGTGGATAATAGTTTATTTATTTACTTCAGCTGTGGTAGTCTGACCTGGTCAGTAATACTTCTTTCTCTCTTTGTTTAAATAAGATGGCAACCTGAAAGGATGCCTTTAAATGACATTTTTGTCAAAGTGAAATATAAGAAAATATTCTTGCGTATACTTTATAGAACTATCCATTGCTGCGATAACAGACATAGTTTTCTAGAAAATTAACTGGCCGTGTAAATGATAAAGATGCACAGTTCAACCGTGTGGCATAATGCACACAGCAGTGGGAAGGTGGGAAAGTTGAAGCAAAATGTTGGGAAAGAACTGGTTCTTCAGGCACTGTTTTTCAGCATCCTAGCCTTTTCTCACTGACAAAGTGAGGAATATGAACAAAGTAAAGACACAAGCTTGTTTTAGGTGGCTGTTTTTGCAGATGAATTGCCCTGATGTAGCTGTTACCTAATGCTTTCGGCACAGGTTTTATGTGCAGTCCTTTCAGCTTTGTCTTCCCAGACACTGAGAACTTTGATCTGATGAGCAAACCCTGCTCTGCTTACCGTCTGGCCTGGCGCAATTCCTCGTGCTCAGTTCTCTCGTGAGGTGTATGGTAAGAGCTGCTTAGTGCCAAATCCTGCTTCAACTGAAACAGCAGCTTCTGCTTTGACAAAAGTGGCATTGAGTTCCCTGGTCCCTGCAAACAGGAGAAATGTCCCCAGATCTCCTATTTGGCAACCCAGTTTGCCTTACGCATTTGTCTTCTGCTCTGTGTTCAATATGAAGATGACAGAGAAAATACTTTTCCTCTTATGGTAGCAATTAAAGCTCCTTACTATCCTAGCAGGAAGTGACAGGGGGAGGGTGCAGATCTTTTGACAATATTTGTGATAACCCACATGAAAGTCTAACGCATACAACCATATAGGTTAGCTTTTCCCTGGAGGAGTCTGTGTAAGAAATACTGGGACATGCTTATGCCAAGAAGGAAGAGATGTTTTGAAAAATACGGCAAAGGAATTGCTCCCAAGTGATTCATTAGTTTAGACGTGTAGGATAATTGATGGGAAAAGTTAAAGAGGTACAGTCTGTGAGGCCATGCTGGATCGCTGCCTGCCCTGGTTTGTGGCGCAGGCTCCATGTGTACCAGGAACGGAGCTGCCTTTAATCCTGCAGCAGCTGACGGTAGTGGTGCCAGGCACAACGGGGCTGTGTCCTCCCAGGGGAAAGTGGCTCAGAGTGTCCAGGAAAGAAAGGAGGAGGAAGGATGGATGGATGGAGCAGACAGGGAAGTAGGATTAATGTATTTGGTTTAGAGGGTATTTAGGTGTTTTGACACTCCTACGGAGCAGTGTCTCAATATATAATTTGCAATCCAAGTAACAATAGCACTGCCTCAAAGGCAAGTTCATTGCAACTCTGACTGCAGATACCATCTTCTGTTGTAATTGTTTCTCGAGACGGGCTTCCCTTGTAGTTCACAGCCATCATTCGTTGGTACCGTGAGGGGGCATGCAGACGTGACAGAGCAGGTATATAGTGAAATGATGTGGTTTGGCTGGGAGCCATTGCAAATGAGAAATATTTAATAGTTGTATGATACTGCACTTACAAATATATAAATATTATTCTATACTCACATAACTGTATGTGTATAGGGTTCCATGTGTGGGTGTGCATCTGCGTGTAAGTACAAATACGCACAAGCAATTTAAAGGATTTAGTTCATGAGCTGGGGATGGCAGCACAATTCAAAAGCAGCACATGCACACATAATGAGTAGAGATAATGCCAAACATGTACCAGTAAAGATTTACAATGTTTAAATGTTAATGGCAGGGTTTGAGCAAAATTTTTAATGTATTTTTCAGTCGTAGGCACGTTCATGCAATGCCTGATATGGTAGATGCTAGAGTAAGTGTTTTTTACTATTTTTTTTCTTCTATTCACAAAGCATACATTTAAAGCAAATAGATATTTGTATATAAATGATTTAGGAATTCCCCACAGTGAGTACGTTGGAGAACTTGCCTGGGAAAGCAATACTGGAAGGTTATGCAGGGAGCGCGGGTGTGTTTTTGGCTGTTACCGTGAGGTGTCACCCTGCTAAACGCGATCGCACCCATCCGGCCTGCGCAGGGCTGGCGTCCTCCAACCAGCCAGATCCCACAGCTGTACGGACATACAAGCTGACTGCCCTAAATTACTTCATTGCTTCTTAGGTTGGCGAGGAAAACAGTTCATTCGGGTTGTTTTAAAGGACCACAAGAGGCGGGTTGGGTTGTAGGAGCTGGTCTCCGCGTCCCAGACTTCAGCAGCAAGGCCACGCGCCCCTTCTGCAGGCCATAACTCTGCCGGCAGCCGCCCCACACACACCGCAGGCCTGGCTCTGTGCGCTTCGCTCCTCCTCAGGCCTTGGGTCCCCTTTGCTAAGGCCGCGTGAGTGAGGTCATGAAGTTGGAGCACGAGAGCACTTCGTTCATCTCCTCCTCCGAGAGCACTTTGTTCATCTCCTCCTCCTGTTTTGTATTACTGCTAGGCTGTTTTCCGTGCTGCAGATGGCGTTCGTTGTGCTTAGTCATTCCCACAGTGCGGCAATATCTGTGATGATTAACATTTTTGCCTTTGTAATAAGTTTATTTGAAATGTCAAGCGCTCGTGCATGTGTCTGTTGATCTTCTTCAAGAGCAATACTCATTTAGCAAAAATGTGTCTTTCCTGCCCTCCTATTCTTCAGAGGCCACCAGATGAACAGTAGGTGCTGGTGTGGACAGTACAGTCTGTATCAATTCCAGATGGACATACATCTATTTCCAGGCTAGACATTTAATTCCAAGTTTGTTTTGTGAAGTAATGTTGTTTCAATGAGAGAAAGGGAGTTTTTATTCAAGTTGCTAACTGATACACTGAAAGAATAAACATATGTGTCTGTTCCTGGACATGGGTTTTACCACAGGTTAAGACAGAAGATTTACATGAGCGCCTCAGTAAAACATTGGTATTACATCTCCAGGCTGTGCACAAAGTCTTGCTGTGTTGCCATCAGAGTAGGCTGGGGTGTGGATTTGCCACATTTAAATTTGTACTTTAGGCACTTGTGTAATGTAATTTGAAAACAAGTAAGTTGCACTATCCGGACTTCTTTGCAAGTGTACATTATTCTTTTATGTCCACATAAACAGTACAATCCTGTGACCTCTTGGTATAAAAACTGAACCTGCTACTAAGCAGCTTCTTCATTTGAAGCCACATGTGCGTACCTTGTTCAGTCCTCCCGTCTGCACGGTAGAACATCCATAATCATTGCTAGCTGCTTACATACATATTAAGCACAGGCAGGATCGCTATGCAGCAAGGAAAGAGGAAAATGTGATAAACTCGTTGGACATGTTGCATGTATACCTATTAGCTGAACACAGTATTCACTTTTTCTCTTTACAGAGAAAGCGTGTGGTGGGCCCCAGTGAGCTTCCTCGTGAAAGTCGGAATAATCTCATTACTGCTACTGCTTAAATGAGTGGATAAATATTTTAAGAATTGCTTTGTTACAGTATTATTTATTTTAATTCGATTATTGCCTGAACCTAATCTTACTTTCAATTAGTTTTATAATGCTTATGAATTATTACCTCATTTTTCAAGGAAGAAGGATGTGCTTTGAGGCAGAGAATAATGCAAGCATATGAGTAGTCCAGTTAAGCTAGTCACACAATCTCATTGTTAAGCTGGAGAGCTCTGCTCTCACAAGAGTCTTTCATGTGATTGCTCTGAATATATCACGTCCCACTGTATTTTCTTTTCAGACCTACTACATGTGGAAATATACTTTAAATACTTAAGCAAAAAAAAAAAAAAAAGCAAGAAGAGTACTAATAAAATACCTGCAGTACCTCAAATGTCTTAAGAATAAATTGTATTGATTTTTTTTTTCCTTTCTAGAAAACTTCTGGAGAGAAAGAAGTCTGAAACAGGTCTGCAAGGGGTGACTGGAGAATGGTTTGAAGAAATACAAAGAAAAAAATTTCAGAATAACACTGATGTCAATACAATGCTAAAGCCACCATTAGAGCATCAGCTAAGGAACAGCAAAAAGACCAGTAAGTTGCATTTTCCCAGTTCCTTACGTATATGATAATGGTCACCAAACCAACGTCTTAGAGCATTTCAGAATTTAATGGCTAAGGAGTTTCTGCCATGGCATTGAGTTTTTTCTCACGTCAACGTTTTGCCAAAAATACGTTTTCAAAATGAGCATGTATCTTTAAGCAGATTCTGTTAAAAGTAGAACTGTGAGTCACAATAGAAAATCTGCAATATTCTCATTCCATAATTGCTTTTACTACAGTGAATGTAGCGGTGGTTTCCCAGTTGATTTTGTACAAAATCTGTTTCAGCCTTACCTGGTTTTCTTAAAGAAACTAAAAGCACCTAAATGACATTTGGAATAAGTAGGTAGTCTGGGTTTGGGTGAGAGACTGTATTGGCAACCAACTTTTCCTGGTGGCACTGGGTAAAAGGCACACCAGTGCTGATTATCAGGGCAGGGGACACAGCCCGGAAAGCTGGGCTGGCTGAGAAGCAATGGCTAGAGATCTCATTTCGCAGGTGGTGTTGCCCATCCAAAATGCACATACACAAAAACCATGGTAACTCTACCAAACACAGAATCTGCGTTGTCTTTTTCATCTTCCCTCCAGGTAGTTTTCATGCAGGATATATGCTTTTACTCTATTCACATTTCTGCACATTTTTCGCTGAGCTCTTCCCGTTGGAGCATCGTAGCAAGTAGAAGAACCATTTCAAAAGAACTGTATTTCAAAAGAAAAGTGAAAGACTAAGAAATTTTGTGAAGCTACAGCCCTCCACAAAACCTCTCTCTTTTCTCTCTAGGTACCTCTCTCTTTCCTGCCTGTTTACACCCCAGCATCCCTGCTAGTCCACCGCTATCTACTATTTTTCTCTTTCAGAGGTGGTCTAATTGATGCATTAGCTAACTAAGCTCTGTGTGATTGTTCAATGGTATTTAACTTTGAAAGCTGCTCTTTTTATTTCAGATCTGAAGAAGGGGTTGTGTGCCTCAAAGGCTTCTCTGGTATTTCCAACTGTATGAGTTGGTTTAACAAAAGGTACTACTTCTACCCGCGAGTCTTGCTCTGCCTACATCCCTAGACCATCCTGGCTGTGGCAGAGCGCTGATAGGACTCTCCTGATGTCACCTTCATTGTCAAGTCAAACAATGACACCAAGAGGTTAAGCTCTGAAAGGGGTAAAGGATGCGGCATTTCATAATACGTGGTGATTGTCACTGAAGTGAAAGCGATTACACACAAGATTTAAGTCACGTGACATATTCATTTCATGTTGGACTAGATCCAAAATACTGCCTCATGCTGTTTCTGTTGGCGACATTTTGCTTCCATTTCTGTTTTTTGCTTTCTCCTATGGTCATTGGATAAGCCATTTTCAGGCTGTTGTGTTGTTTCAGACAAGATGTTTTAAACAGGAAAAAAAAATGCAGTGCCTTATACCTGGGTGAATCCTTGTTTCCTTATGTCCTTTAGTTTCCTGTTGCATATTTTAGTAGCGGACCCTGCAGTTCCTTTCCCTAGCCTGCGAGCAATTCCCACTGATTGCCAGCTGCTTTTACAGGCAGCCTGGGTTTATTCCCAATGGCTTGTTACAGTTGAAGAAATCAAATCATAACCTTCCCAGAGAAATCATTCATGATATGGGGCATTTAAAATAGCAGTTCTGATAGGCAGTTTACAGCAGAAGATGTACACTGGTGCCTTGGAGTGGCCCAAGAAATCCCATCACAAGGAATTGCATGATACACACCTGAATTCCTGTTAGGTAGTTACACTGCAGTCCATTAAACTGTTGTACATTTAGGGTTCTAATATTTATATTTCTTGTAAAAGCGGAAATAAAGTGACTAATGATTGTGGTTGCCTCAATTTTCAAATGTTTACCTTTATTTTAAAATGTTTCTGGTTTTCAAATTGTTGATTGCTGATTACGTTCTGAAAAGCAGCCTCCTTTATCTCACATGTGCCACCCAAAAACAAGAGTACTTTTTGAAACTTTAGACCTGTTTATTTTTCTCTTAGCCTTCTAGTTAGTCATTAGAAAGCAGCATGTCACATACTCTGTCCAAAAATGTAAAAAATTGGATTTTACTGGTATAAAAGGTAAGCAAAAGAGAACTGTGAAAGCATAATGTTTAATGTACACTTTAATACTGCTTTTAATAAGAACGTGAAGCAAATCAAATTTTTACAATATTTTTAGATCATAAAGAATTTAAAATGTCATCCCGCACAAATCCTCAAGCACAAAAGAACACTTCAGCTTCCTTTCTGGGATTCAGATCACCTTTTGCTTGGCTTTTCTCCTTTAGAAAATCAAGGAAAAACCAGACTCAGAAGCAACCACGGTGAGCTATAATAAGAATATACGTTATTTCTAACTTTTAAAAGTCTGTAAATTGTTCTGTATTTTGTTTAGAAAAAATAATTTAATTTAAGATTAATTTTCCAGTCTCTTGCCTTTCACCTTACCAGGAAGGTCGCCATTTTACTTGGTAGCGTAATGAGAGATTATCTGTTGTGTGTCGGAAGAATAAGGATTAAGTGGCAAGTAACAGCTAAAGTCTCTCGGCTGAATCTGTTTTGTTCAGGTTTTGCGTAGAGGTTTTAGCTGTACTACAGCCCCTAGACCTAGCAGTGGCTGCATTCTGCTTAATTCCTCTGCAGGAGGAGAAGATGTGAGGTGCATGGGGATCTGGTGCCCTGTAGCAGTGATATAACAGGGAAGCATCGGTTTCCCAGGCCGTGGCAAGGAGTATGGGCCTCAGGCAGCTCTCCTGCAGCAATTCCCACTGTTTCTAGCCCAGAGGCAGCTTAGAGCTGGGCCTGGAGCTTAGCTGTAGCCAGCCAAACCGGGCGGTTCCCGATGCTTTTGTCTTTGGTGCTTCGTCAGGGCTTTGGTTCTAACTGGAGCAGTACCAAGGATGGGCTCATCGGCAGCACGGGAGCTGTGGTGTTCGAAGACCATCCTTCTCCCTCACTGTCCACAGGGATAAAGCTACTGCTGAGAGGATAGAGGGGCTGCACTCAGGCTTGACAGGCTGACCGCTATTTCCTAATTTTGTCCAGTGTGGTCCCTTTTTCTAGGTGCCCTCAACACCTGAATAAAATGTTACTATTTTTGTGTACAGCTTAGGGTAATGTTTCAGCTAGCAACCGTAGGAGAAGGGGCATTGTGCAGTAACGTCAAATCTAAGTATGAACCTGCAAGACCTTTGGCACAAAATGCTGCTTTTCACGCTGTTTGAGGGTGTTGGGCTGGTTTTCTGGTCCCTGCCTGGGGCTCCTGGGTGTCACTGAGTGGCACTGAGACAAGGAACAGCTCCAGTGAACAAAGAAAGGGAGCGCAAGCCTCTGAAGAAATGGTGATTAGTGGGATAACCAGGTTTTGTAGCACAGCAGCTTGCAATTGTATCGTGTTTGTATCAAAGCAAGAGATGTAAGGAGAGGTTGGAATAGAGGCAGCAAGTTTAACTTGGTGGCTGTTTGCTGGTAACAATTCTTCTACATAGCAATGCAGCACAGGGAAAACAAACAAGCAAACCACCATTTGCAAAGTTTTAACACTGACACCTGTCTGTGTGATCTGCTCCCTCCTTTGTTCTTTGTCCTGTGACGGGGTAATGTCTTGTATGCTGGGACATGGCGCAAGGCTGCGGGCACGCAGGGCACCGGGCCAGCGAGTCCCTTGCCAAGGGGCGCCTTGGTACTGGAGAGTCAGATCTCCAGGGCTCTTCGTATCGGCGTGCTGCAAGGCAGCTGAAAAAGGTGTAGTCTTTGCTCTGGAGCCTAAGCACTGGAGTGATTTTTTACTTAAAAAATAAATAAAAAAATTTTAAAAAAAATCGTACATGCTCGTTTCATCAGCACTTGTAACAGGTATTTACCTCGCTTTTCTACAGAAAATCTACCCTATCTTAGATTCCTATGCCTTTGGTTTTTTACAGCGCACAGCTTGAAAAATAAACAAGTCCGTCCTGACGTGTAACTGAGCTGATTGCCACATTTTCTAGTCACGCCTCTCTGTCGAAAACTTCCCCCACCCTCTTTTAGGTGTTGCCGTGGCATGTGGTTTGCTTGATGCATAGACAAAGCACTGAAATAATCTGCCTCTCACCAGGTAGAGTTATTCTGGAGAGTTAGTGAAGTACAATAGGAGGCAGCAGTGTAAATCCTGTAAGTGTACCTGGCAGAAGCTTTTAACTAGCTAGGCATCAATGGCTGTTTAGAGGGTCCTTTTTGTGCTGGAAAGACATTTTCATCAGCTGTGGTGGTGTTCTGCTGTGAGAATAAATTATGGATGCTGCAAAACAGAATATGCGTATGTGGAGATACAGGAGATGCTAATAAAAGGTTTGTAGCCCTAGTTTGAAGATAGCCAAATGTTTGATCATATTTGTTTCAGAGGTGATCGACGTTCTTGAATTCGTTCTTACTCTTTTCTGATACGTAAGTTTTATTCATTCTGGAAGAGAAATGCTATTTAATCGTGTTTTCAGCATGTTGGTGTTATGTGTCTGTTGCTTAGCTGGCTTCTAAGGTAATACTGATAAGAATAGTATAGAAGAAAACGGATTGCAATCTGACATTAGACAACTTGGACGTGGCCTGGGGAAGACAGGTGCCGCAGTGAAAATAGCAATTTGCAGCAGATTTCAGTTCATGGTTTTATATTATTGTTATCAGTTGTGGTAGTAATAGAGTCCATACACACTTTTAATCTTACACTCTGTTGTCACAAACTAGATACATATGTATATGTAAGTGAGAATGTTTAACGAATAACCTCTTGCTTTTCTGAAGTAAATAGTGTTTTTTCTGATGGCAAATGTTTTTGAGCTTGAGTAGCAATTTATCCATAAAAAGCCAAGGAGTTAATGTTTACATGTGTGTGTGCCTGTGTGTATGTGAAACTAATGTAAACATTGCTTAAAATCCTTAACCAAAAGATAAACTTTTCCTAAAATTACCTTTTCCTAAACTGTAACAATATTTCTCTGGAAGAAAATAAAACTTTAATTTTTGAAACGGTGAAAAACTTGAAAGAGTGAAGGAAAAAATGAGGCAGGTAAGGAGGTGGAGAGATTGGTATGGGGAAAAGATTAAAATAACCTTGTCTGTGTAAGTTGGCAGGGAGGAAAATAAATCAGGATACAATGACCAGTTATTTCTCAAAGAACAGTGACAACAAAGACATGGAGGAATTTAGAATAATGCCAGAGGTGCAAATGAAAATTTAATTTTTGTCTAGACTATCAGAAGATATTTCTCACTGAAGAGTCTGCTTCGTGTAAGCTTCATTGCATGGAGCAATTAATTCTACACCAAGCACAGCACCGAGCAGGGAGAACAGTAGGGAGCAGCTTTGCACAGTAAAGCTGAAGAAGAGAGCTTCTAGCAAAGCTTTTGCATTTTTGTTGTGCGTATAATTAAAATTAAGATAACTCGCTAAAGCACAGGTTTTCATTGAACTTGGCTTGCAGGAAATCATCATAAAAATTCTGAAACACAAGTTTAATTCTTAATTTGTGGTAGAAGCGTTAAAATATATTCAATGTCATTTTAGTTTAAAAGAAGAGTTACGTATACCTCTGAGTCCCGATTCTGTAAACCTTATTCACAGGGAGCGGTAACCCTCTGAATTAATGGCTGTTCATATTCAGTTTTACAAAGAAAAACTAGGAATTTCAGATTCAGATAGCCTGACCTGATCCGAAGCCCGCTGATGTCACCAGGCTTGTTTCCATTGGTTTCAGTTGGACCCCATGGCAGAGAGGAATCTTGGTTTTAAAGTTCACAATTACAGAAGCAAAAACAAATTGCACCTTTCAACTGTTCTTCCCTGCCTGCAAGCACATTGCAAACAAATGACAAAGCACTTCAGGAGGAAAGGCTTGGCCACAAAGAACCTGCCAACAAGCCGGTTTCTACTTGCTGCTGAAGCACAATAAAATAGTCTACCTGAGCACAAGAAGGTTTTAAGAGCCTAAGAACAAGATCATTCAAAAACACTCTGAGACAAACAGGAATGAGCAGAACCTTCTTTCCCTCCTTCTCTTTCTCTTGAGAACTAACTTCCTGGGAAAGAGTGTTTCTGAGACAAGGAAGGACTGGCAATAAGCACAGACTGAGCACGATTTCCTTCAGGGCTTTTGAAGGGTCTGGGTTTGCTTATCTGTAAAATAAGGATTTTGTAGACTAGAATGGACTCAGTGAAGTCAAATATTGTTCCTCTAGTTTCTTTGTATATTTATATGTCTGCAAGTGGCCCAGGAGAGCAGCATGCCTGTGATGTGCAGTGCTTCTTGGCTCACTCTGACAGCTGCATTACTCACAAACACTCCAGCCGAACCCTTGCAGTCCTGTGTAGCTTAGGAAAGCAGACAGGCTTTCTATTCAATTACGTGTTAAAAAATGATAAATAAAGGCTGTTTTGGATGGGTAGCAGCAAACTCCCAATTCACACCAAAACCAGTCTGCTGTCTGTCTCACCTCCTTTGCAGGGATGGAGCACAGCTCTGCGTGTATGTGGGGAAATATGGCAGAGAAGAACAGTAAAGTTTTAGATAAAAAACAGTTATCAATTTATACGTGGTTAACTCCAGGTATTCATAGTACCTACTACATTACTGTTCTTTGGAAAAGGAAGTTATAATATCCTATTGTAATGCTGGATTTAAACAATGACTTTATGGCTGTTGCAAGCATTAAGATATCAGTAGGTTGAGATCATACTTGGCTGTGCAGGTAAAATATTTGCAAATTGACAAGGCCAAACCAAATGGTAAAGTTCTGCAGCATTTTTGCATTTTTTGGTTAGCAGGAATTTTTTTTTGGGGGGGGGGGAGGGATTCATCATAGGGCAGTCTTTTTCTCAAATGCCTTTTGGTAGTTGTTAAAAAGAAACTGCTGGTTATTTACTAGTGCATAAAATGATTTCATGTTCCGTTTCCAAGCCAACATTTAAACCCTTCTCCTTACAGATATGACAGTTCTGCTATTACAGCTCCGAAACTGGAAGAAATGGCAACGGTAAGTGTCGTATCAACTTTATTTGCAACAATGTTTAAATCACAGTTTTTTTCAAATACTAATCCCCTTTGTTTAGGCTGTTGATATAATGCCTTTTTAAATAATATTCTTGCAATTCTTGTTTTAAACAGTGAGTGAAATGTGTTGTGAACCTGTTGAAGGCAGTGAAATGAACTTGCCCTGTTAACTATACAAGTCAAAAACTTTCTAGGCAATACTGAATCTAGCTATGATCAGGTTTCAGTTCTCCTTACGATGAGACTACTGCATGAATAATGTCATAGACCAAACTCTTCACATATTTTGGCAATTGTAACCAAAGTACAAACAGATAAAAACTCACTTTGAATAGTTTATTTACTTTTTTTTCCTTCATTTTTGCAAGAGTGAAAAACAGTAGGTGACATGGGCAGGCAGTAAGCTAAAGCCTGCTCCTGCAACATTTCCATGCACATAAGCTCAGTTCAAGCATGAAAAACAAATTTATATCTGATGTAATTTATGTGTACCCTGTTGAAATAAACAGATTTCCTCCAAGGATTATATTTGTTATTTTAATTACTTTATTGCCCTGTATTACTAACATGTGTTTTGTCCTCTTCAATTGTATGGTATAACCACAGAGGGGACTGAGAAGGTATACAGTATATAATCAAAGGTATAGAGGAGGTAAATTGGCCACCACCCTTCTCTCATACTTCAAAAACAAAGGGATAATCTTTATTAATATGTGACTGAGACAGAGATCTCATTAGGATTCACAGAATCCTGACTATTATACAAATACACTGCTATAGCTGGGTGATTTTTATTAAAAACATGGGGAAGGGTCTCAGCCAAAATAAAGCAGCAGAGGGTGTGAACCTCTCCTGGTTGGCACATAAGCTAAACTCAGACTGATGGGGAATAAGATGTCATTTTTCCTGCTGCTGAAGGCATCACAGCCCCTCAAAGTGCTGGCTTAGCTGTAGTACTGAAACTGTCTTAATAGATCAGATGTGGAAAGAGAATATGCTGCAATATGAAAATATTGCACACAGGAAAAATGCTTTGGAAAACTTAAATGAAGAGATAATGTACAGTAAGGATGCGTATGGAAAAAATGAGTAAACTACAGCTGTTACTATAAGGTTATTGTAACCAGTGTATCCAAAGCATACTACAGCATGAGGACCAGATGAGCAAATGTACTTACACGCATAGAACTAAAATCACGTTGTCTTACTCTTTTTAACAGGCTGAAATGTGTAATTCCCCGATGTCAACTGATACAAGTGGTCATTCTTTTGATGTAAAACAAGATGAAATGATGGAAAAAAGTACACAGGAGTGGAATGAACAGCTAGAGAAGGAGTTTTTCAGTGGTAAGAGCATGTGCTTACTTTGTTCTGATACTGTTGTCAGAAGTGACTATGGTCACTATGGTTTCTTCTGCAAAAGCGTAGGCTGCAAAGATACGGCTTATTTCTGGTGCAGTGCGTACTTTTTGCTGGTTTTATCTATCTGCTCTGACGTAGACTTTAAGATGTGTTGCCGCTCCCTCTTAGAGCTCATGTGTATCTCTTGCTGATCCAGTCCGGAAGAATCACATCTGAAAAGCGTGCATTTCCCTCTGCTTATTCTGGCAGGAGCCTATATTCTTTCTTTAGATCTAGACACATAGTTATGGGAGAAGTATTTCATAGCAGTTTCCTGCATGCATAATTTTGATAATGAATTACTGGGCCTGCTTTTATGAATTGTAAGGCCTCAAGCCACAGAAGCAGGAGGCATTATGGCCTTCAGTTACCTTTCTGGGAGCCCTCACAGAACCAGTCTTATGTTGCTGGTTCTTTTTTTCTGACTGCTGAGAAGCGAAGCAAGATCAGGCCCAGATTATAGGTGTGCTGCCACCCAAAGTTACAAGAGGTCACAGCTGGGATTGAAAACATGATAAGGAAGCAGTGGGTGAGTTGGCAGTGCTGGAAGCAGAGAGCGCGGCATGGTAGACAGTGGTTCTTCGGAAACCCACGTGCCCATCACCACTTTTGGGTATTAGTCATAACTGCACATTTGCCCGCTGACAGAAAAACTCTTCATAGGTTGGCTGACGTCCTCAAAACAGAAGACTCAGAAACAACTCCTCTTTTTTCTTGTACTTACCTGACTATCTCAAGACTCTTCTCTCTTCTGTGCTGAAGAGCAACTTAGAAAACCAGAACAATTTAGAATCTTTTATCACTTTTTATTCCACCCATACATACCTAACAATGTTTTCGTAGTGATCTGGTATGATCAGCCCAGATTTGTTTGAATTGATCAGTCAGTCTTTTTTTATTTAACTGGGTTAGGAAATGCTGTAACAAAACTGCCAAATCCATTTGTGGTTCTGTCTTGTGTGCTGTTTTCAAAATACAGAAAGAATACAGTTAGCAAATGCATAATCATTTCTTTTTGCCAATAAAAATACTTTAAATACATTGATGTTACTTAGTCTCATGACTGAATATCTTGGTTAGCTGAGCTGCACAGTGTTTGATTCCAGTTCTTGAGAGTGTCTATAACTACAGCTTTGTTGCTAGAATGAATCATAGGTTCTTAACTATTTTCTTACCCTTTTTTATCCAGAAAATGCCATTTTCATTGTTCGTTTTAGAACAATAAGCAACAATTTATTGACGAACTTGTTTTCCAAATGAAACGAACAGTGGACTTGCGAGACTACTGAATATGCTTCTTTGAAGATTTGCAGAATTTTGTGTTTCCTTACAGTTAGATCATAACTGTATGTTGTGATCACACAAGGGTCCATGTTTGCTTACAAGCATAGTGAATTCTTTTCAGGGATTTTTTGCTTGCAGACTATATTTGGGAAGTTTGCCCTTCACCCCCTCTTCTCCCTCCTCCCATGAGGAAGCTAGTGAGGAAAAATTCAGACTTCAAATTGTTTTGTTTTTCTTCTAAATAGCATAAAGACCGACATTTACATAAAAAGCATTTCTGAGATCAGTCATGGAGCAGTGCATTTTTTTTCCTTGTAGTCATAATGGGTGGCCACTGAAAGGTCCTGTGGATGAGGAATGTGTGGTTTGGAAGAGGTTTTCAATGTTGAGAAATTGACTTCTTTCAAAACCAGTCCTAATTATTAATGTAGTACAATTTTAACAAAAATAGAAGATTATTAAAGAAAACAAAACCAAGTATCTTTATTTTTTTTTTCCCTGTGCAGTTCTAAATGATCTGGATGACCAACTGGCCCAGGAGCAATCCCAAGATCCACTGGACAGGCCGGTTTCTACTAGCAGTGCTTCAAATGTGCAATACAACAGAGGTGCGTTCCCTACTTCAAAGAGACAGACTGCTAGTAGAGGGCAACACAGAAATGACTGGAGTGACATGCCTAGCACATTTTTCCCAGATGGACTGAGAACAATAAGAGCCAGAGATGAACACAAGATTTTCATTAGACCAAGGAAACTGTACAATGCGTATATGAACTGGCAACAAACCTTTCAAGATGACTACAAATACAGTGATCCAGTCGATGGAAATCCTCATCTGCTAAGCAGAAGGCTGTCTTCTGTGTCTTTTGGGCGGTCTTCAGAAGGTAGCTTATATCCTCCTTCCATAACACAGAACAGTGGATTTAGGCACAAGAGTTATATGAACAGGGACACAGCTGGCAGGAGTTACTCTGTGTGTTCCCTCCGGAGATGTCCATCATCGGTATCTTCTGAACAGCTGTCAGCATCTAGTTTACAACATACATTGGCAAGGGAGAGCAACAATGATTTTGTACCAAGGTTTGGTCGACAAAACCCAAAGAGAATTCCTTTGTCTTCTATTGTATGGAACAATGCACCAGACTCTTCTGGACAAACATCAGCTCAAGAAAAGATGTTCAGAACCCAATCACTGATGGAGTTTCATGCTACAGACCACGGTAGATATCCTAGCTCTTTGCAAGAAAACAAGAAATACGCATGTTACCACTCAAAACACCAGTACAGAAGATCTATTTCAAGCAGTAATTGCTTTAGTAGAGTTAGTTGCCCTGACAAAGCTACTTCTCCATTGTCCTTTGATAACTGGGAAAATTACCCATTATACCAATCAGAAAATAATCTCTCCAGATCATACCATAGAGATAATTCTCACAGCAAGTTGTATGCAAACCAAAAAAGTTCTTACGGAAGGAAAGAGAGTTATCCTTCTTGGACTGATATTCCTCAGTACCACAGTGATGATGTGTTCATTTCTCCTGATGCCAGCTTTGAAGCGATTATGGCTAATTTAAATGACCAGCAATGGACTCACACAAGGAATGCCAAGTTTTCTTCACAGCACCTGCAGAATGATTTTCACACATGTTCTCCAGAAAATACAAATTACAAAACAATAACAAGAAGTGCAAGTAGAACTTTTTCAGAATTCACTGAGGGCTGTCAGCCTTGGCTAAGTTGTAACTCTTCGGTTTCTTCAGCTATTATAAGAAGTGATGAATCAGTCTTACCTAATTTGAAGGACCAAACGAAACCTATAGGACTGAAAAGGAATTCAGTCATTGTTACCCAAAGAAGTACTAAGGCAGACTTCACACAACTAGAAAAGGCTGAAGGTATGAAACTGCCAGATGAAGTGCATATTCAAGACATGCCGTTACGGTCTGTTTCTCAACAAGCAGATACAAGCTACATCAACACCCAGAGTTTTCCCTCAAATAACTCTGCGTTTGCCACGTTGCAAAGTGGTGCACCTCTCATTAACTCACTGAGATCAAAGAGGCAAACCCAAGCCAGTGCCAGAACAGATACTGCAAAAATGGATGCATCAAACGGCGATAAAAGAAATGTACAAATGAAGGAAAATGATCGCCCACCCAACAGTGTATTCAGTCAGCATCCCGGTATTCTGCCAGCTGATGAGAGCAGAAAGGAACCTTTTCTTCCGAGTCAGAAGGAATGGAAACATAATCTGCATTATGCAAGAAAAAGAGAAGGCATCAAACAGGATAATCAGTGTGCAGAAGCAGTTAACCAAGCTCCTCCAAAGGGATTGTCTTCACTGCTGAATGTTGCTTCTGCTCCATCCACTGAAAAATTAGCAAACTGTCAAGGCATGTCATCCTGGCCTCCTGACTGTTCATCTAGTTCCTCACCAAGCTTTCCACAAGCACTTTCTCATAAAGACAATTCTAAATGTTTAGGAACACTAACTAACTCTTCAGCAAGTTGCACAGTTACTGAATCTCATGCAGGAGGTGGAAAAACAGCTCAAGTGAGCAGAATTGGTGTTACCAAAAAGATTTCACAGAAAACACCACAAAACACAAGCACTTTAGGTACTAAGGACTATAGTGGACAATTCAATACTAGTTCTCCACAACATGGAAGTTCTGGAAATATTTATACACATGGAGACCCCGAGACCTCCGAACATAGTTTAAATTATTTTTGCCTTGAAAAAGAAAGAGGGAAAATAAGGAATGATTCATTTGGAATTGAAAGGCTTCACAAGCAAGACAGCTTACTGAGACATACCAGTAGCTGCAGCATTACCGGCTCCCCTAGCAGAAACAGCTTTAAATCTTCTGATCCACTTGTTATTTATTACACTTTACCCAGAAAATCAGCTAGCATTGCTGGTAGTATTATGTCAGATACACCCATCTCTTTCCCTAGAGAAAATAGAAGAAGTACGTATGATTGTTTAAGGTCTGAAATTCCAAATGGAGTTGATGCCTTTTGTTCTAGTCAAAGAGATGTGTCTTGTTTAGAATCAAAACGTTCCTTTTTAACATCAGCACCATTATATGCTGCTACAAGTAACAGAGATAAAGAGTACCCCAGTCCTTTAACCAGAAGTCCTAATGATTCAGTAAGTGGCAGCACATCGGTTGAACTGAGTGATAGATGTAGACATCTAAGCAGAAGAGAATCCTCTGTGTTTTTGGACTGTAAGGAAAGGGGAGACGGTTTGCAGAAATATAAAACTACAAGCACGTTTACAGTTTGTGTTGATGAAGATCATGTCAAGTATCATGAGCTAGTTTCAATTTATTACACGTTGCCCCGGAGGCATTCAAAAACATTTTGTAACCTCTTCAGGGAGAATGCAGAGGATGCAGATCTACCTCTTTCTGATGACAATTCTCAGACACCAAGAATACGAAACAAGAAGAACGAAGGTCATGTGAGTTTAGCAAATGTTTTTTTCCCCAGTACTTTAGAAAAAGAGGTGTCTTCCTATTCTTCTGACCAGGTATCTTCAGCTCTGGTCACACCTCAGAACTTAGAAACTGCTGTTAACAGTGAAGGAGAGAATTCGCACTTATCTCCTGGCTCTGAGAGGGTACGTACTGCAAAGTCAATAAGTATGGTCGATAATAGGAAGGGTAGTTCAACAGATGTTTCAGTAACAAACAGCATCCTTTCTGATGTGGTGACAAAAGACATTTCTTTCTGTGGTCCACAACCCATTGCAATAGCGGCTGACTCAGGTAAGGCCCTTTCTGATGCTACAAACAACCAAAATACAGGAACACGTCTGAAGGAAAAGGAGGAAATTTCTCGAACATCTGCACCACTAACGTCCACTTTATCGACGCCTCCCAAACCAGACAGACTTTTAGACAACTCTTTTTATTCTACTTCAACAAATAAGAATGGTATACAGAAGGGAAGCTCTGCAAACTGCTATCAGCCTGCTACTGTAAGTACAAATAAAAATCAGAACAGTTTACTCCTCCACACAAGGGAGAAGAGTTCTCGTGGAAGGATCGGTAACGCAGAGCGTGCTGATGTGCCACTGCCTCCCAGGGAGGAAACAGACAGGGACGGTACCAAAGTCAAACAGGGAATAAATTTCCTACACCAAACCACCCATCTGTATAATAATAAATGCAGTGGACTGCAGTTAAGAGCTGATAGTTCAAGAAATAATGCAAATGATTTAAACTCTTGTAGCCAAATGCTGCCAGAGTCTCAGAACGAAGCGTTTGAGGTAAGCACACCTTCCACTGCTGATCCATTACTTCGGCTAGACAAAACGGTCAGCACAGATACAGATGAGTTAAAGAACTCAAAAATTAAAAAAGAGCAAAATTCACAGAGTACTCAGATGGGTAGAGACTGTAGTGTTTTGCAGGAATCAGAAAGGCCCAGTGAAGGTAGCGTGAACATTAACAGTAAAGATAAAGTCATCAGGGCTGCACAAGACCAAAAATTAACACAGAGTGCAGAAAACGAGAACAAGCTTCTCTCTGACTGCACAAGAGACAAAGTCAAAGATATAGAAAAAAGGAAAAACAGACCTTCCATTAAAAATAAACTGGCAGCTGTTTGCAAAACCAGCCGAAAATTTTCAAGTAAAAATTTACCCCCCAAACCACACATAAGTAATATTTTTTCACAGAATGATGGGAATGCCATTTCTTTAGAGGCCAGCATGTCCCCTGACTCGCTGGTTTCAGCAGATTGCCATCAGTCATCTCTGGAGTCTGAGAATGAAAATCAGAATCACAGTCCAGACAGGAATACACAAATACGAAAACCAGCTGAGAATAGTAAGAGTGAAAATGTGAATGATCCTTCTTTGCTAGTTAACAACTTAAATTGGAAGTCTTTTGCAAGCTTATACACCCAGAAGGAAGCCATCAGTCCCAAAAAGACTACAGTGAAAGTAGAAAATAGGCCAAATCTTACAACCCTATTTCCAGATAAAGCAGTAGCCACAAGAAATAAGAATTCCCAAACACTTGATTTGGGGTTAGAAAACAGAAGCCAGCCCATCTCACTCAGTGCTACCACGTCAGACCCGGTGGTTGGTGAGAAAAAAAGAGCTAGCAGCAGTGGGTGTAGTCCTCCCCTGCCACTCTTAACTGACAAAAACTCAAACACATTTGTAAATAATTGCTTGCAGACAGACATATGTCCAAAGCAAAACGTGACTTCTCAGACCGCGCTTGGAGAGCATCAAAACACCTCCCAGTCCAATAGCTTAAAAAATGCCAACTTGCAGAGCTATCTGTTGCGCAAGAGTCAAGCAAAAAATCAACGAGAGCGTCACCTTTCTGAGAGTATTTGTGCTCAAGATTCCCATTCCTTTGCCTCTGTAAGCAGTATTCTACCAAAGGATAGCATACATGGGAAGAGATTTAAATCTTCCTCAGAGCTGTTGTCTTGTGATGAAAATGAGAACTGGGCATCAGATGATGAGAAATGCTACAGCACTAGGAATTTGATGTATCCTTCCGTTGAATTTGGTATATTTGGCAAAGAACAACAGTTGGCTTTCCTGGAAAATATCAAGAGGTCACTCACAGAAGGGCGATTATGGAGACCTTGTCTTCTTAATAACCCTGGTGCTCTCCGAGATGGAGAGACCCCTTCCATAAACAGGGCTGCGCTTTTCAGCTCGAGTTCTGCTGGGAGCAAAATATCATCAGCTGCTTCATCCCCCCGAGAGCTGTCAGACATCTATCAGGAAGACCCAGCTACTTACTCAGACTCAGACACCGATACTACCACAGACGATGAATATTACCTAGACGAGATAGATAAGGAATCAGAACTGTGACAGCCTGTGGTACGAAGATGGCAAGACAGCTCGGTCGTTTTGGGGCAGGCAAAAACATGTAAAATACTTTGAGCCAGTTCTTGTGCTGCTATAGATTGGTAATCTTAAGTTTCAGAGAAGTTAGTAGTTTATGTTAGCTGAATGTTTGAGTTTTGTATTAAATATGTGGCTTCACTATTGTTGGTTTTTCCTGGCAGGGGAAAAAAAATCCATCCGAAAATATTACCTTCTGTAGGTAAACAACTGTAGAGCTTTGGGCAGTGTAGGGCTGGAGATGGCTTTCCTCTGAGTCAGCAAGCAGTGGCTCAGGCTGCTGCCAGCTAGGTAGAACAGTGCTAAAATAGATAAAATCTTGCTCTAGCTACATTTTCTTACAAGTTGTAATAGGAAACCAACAGGTTACGTTGCTGATAGATGTTTCTCCAACTCTCATTTACCAGACCAAGTATCGTAATGCTGATCCATCCCACCTAACACCCACACGAAATGAAAATCATTCACTTCTTACAGCATATTTTGTAGGAATGCTCTTTTTCTGTATTCCTGGGAGGCATTGCAGCAATGTCCTGGTGGCAGCTGCTGGGCCAGGCGCTGGCCGTGTCGCATGAGGTGGATTCCATGCCAGGAGTTTTCTCCTCAGCGCTGCAAGGGCAATGAGCTTTGTGTGTTACAGGAGTGCTGCTAACGCACTTGAGCAAGGGGCGTAGCACTGCTTAGTGTATTAGTAATTTTCAGTACTGGAGAACTGTGAAATTGCCGTGGATGTTAACACAGATGAGCATGGAAATCTGCTTTTCAGACGTGCGTGCGGGGAGATTCACAACTGACACAGCTTTGGCTACGGTTGAGATGAATTGCCAGGCTTCTGCCTTTGACTTGGAACAGATTAATTTGGATTAATAACCCGGCACTTTAAACCATGCAAAATGTAAAAGGTTTACCCTATCTATTGCCTATACAAACCTCGTAGTTGAATCCTAAGTTGTCCTAACAGTGCTAACACAAGCTGAGCGGTGCAAACTGTGGCTGCCCCGTGCGGAGCTGACCCCGGTGAGCTGGGTGCCACCACCAGGCTGCTCCAGGCTGGCACCTCCCGCAGCGGGCGCTTGGCTGGGCCACCGCTGCGCAGGCTGGCATTTTCTTCCCACGAAGCAGGTAAAACTGGTGAAAAGTGCTCCTTGCCTTTTGCTAAATTACCGCCTCTTTCTGGCGTTTTCCCACCATTCCCGCTGTCACCGTGGAACTTTCTATCCTTTGAAATGAAACGCCGCAATTGTTTTCCTGCGGCTTTCCTTCGGCCACATTAATGAATGTTGTGTTATTACTCAGTAGCCAAAACTCATCCCTGGCCATTAAGTTTCTAACTAAGCTTTGATCTGTTTTTATATGAAATAGCAAGCCAGAAGATAGTATTTTTAAATAATTATACATTTGTTTCTATTTTAATAATTTCACATGTGATCTAAAATGTTGATCCATATTTTTGATACGCTTTTTAATTCAATAAAATTTCTGTAGGACATAATTATATTTTTGTAACTGGAAGGACAATATACTGATATTTTAAAATAATATATTTTATCAGAACAAGCAGTGCTTGTCTCACCAAATACTCCACAAGAAACTAAAAGATGAAAAGATAGTAGGTAACTGGTATCCTTATCTTTTGTACTGTAAACTTCGTTAAAGAAGTGGGTCTAATTCAAATCTATACCGATATATAAGTATTATTACTTTATACTAAGATAATTTGTCTTGTACATAAAAGGACTAATATAAACTATGTATTTATGGTCAGAATTGATCTCTAAAACATGTCTGTCTTAGAAGAATGTAAGCGTATGCTGACATATGCAATAGTGGAAGGAAATAACTACACTGTAACTGTAATCTTGTAAAATGTGGTATTCTAAGGAAAAATTATGTTTTTTTTCTGTAAATGGTTCTATATGCTTGGGATCCTGTAGAGTAAGACAATAAAACCAGCTGAGAGTACCAGCGAGGAATTTGTGCTGTACATTTCTGCAAAATATGTTAATCTAAAAACTGGGAATACCAGCCTACATAAAGGATAATAAAATAAATGTTTACAAGGGAAATAAATGGTCATACAGTTTTGCTTGACTTGAAGGGGATGGTTTAGAACATTTTTATTTGTAAGTATTTTCTACCTGTTCAACAGAAGTTGGATTAAGTTCTCACCCTGTTGGTGTAAAAGAAGTTCTCTCGTTTGCTTTGCTGTGTATCCACAGCAAACCAGGCAGCATGATTTAATGTAAACAAACAAAAAAAAACAGCTCCTGGTAATAAATCAGTTGTGCATGACTGCAGCCTGTTGAGGATCCGTGATTTAATATTGACACTGAATGATGGTATTCTCGAAACCAGTTTTGTGAAAACAGGGAGAAAAATTCTTTGGGTAGCAATCAGCTCCATTCAGTTCAGCAGAGCCAGATTTTGATACCTTTGCTCTTTCAAGCCTTTTCTTTGGCAACAGTATATTATATAAATGCTCATAATTTATAGGATTTTCATACCTAAAGTTACTTGTTTGCAATAAACTGCATTCAAATGAACAAATGCATTGGTACTGTATTTATTTTTTCACTTACTGAGAACATCACAGACGATTTATCAAAAAACGAAAACAGAACAAACAAAAAAATACAGCATTTTAGTATTGCTGCCAGGGCGTTGCTGGGCAGCACTGCCAGGAGCTCCAGTAGCAGAGGTTTACAAGGGGCTATCCACCTTTGGTCCATCACACAGCTCTAGGCAAAGGTGGCTCGGTCCTGCCTTGTACACACGAAGGATGTGCCCAGCTGAGCGACGCGCACCCTGTGCCTGCCACAGTGCTGGCTGATGGCCCTCGGCAGCTCTTGATCCAGTTGCTAGTGCTGCAGCCTTTAGTTTTCTGCCATTTGATGAGTGAGTCTCTGGTATGTGAGTAGTTTTCCATCAGCAGGAAAACTACATCTTTACAGATCTTTACAGGAGACATGCACCTTGAGGAGACGATACTCCACATAGGGCCAAGGGTAGTAGTTGATGAGTAGTTTTACAAGGCAATGAGATCCACGTGAAAATCACTCTGGCCAGAATTAGACCTCGGTGGAGACTGGCTGCCACGTGCAGTGTGATGGTGTGAGACTCACCACTCACTTTGAACCTTAATTACTACAGCCAGTGTATGTGGTACCTGAGCTCAGGAACACCATCCCTCAGCCTGCTTTCGTAAGGAAACAGTTTATGTGTAAAGGCTGTGTTTGTGTCTTTATCTCGGTACACCCATTGGGTCACTTATATCCCCATCTGACCTGTGAACGTAATAACCGAGCTCTGGACACTTGAAAGAAGGGGCAGCATGCTCCTAGTTTCATCACAGGAGTGCTCAGGCTGGGAAGGAGGTCAGGTGCTCTCTGGTCCATCTTCATCACAGCAGTCAGAAAACCTCCAAGGGTGGAGACTGCACCACCTCTCTGGGCAGCCTGTGCCTGACTGTCCTCATGGGGAAAAAGCTTCTCTATATCCAGACTGAAGGTCTCATTTCAGCTTATGCCTGTTTGTTCCTGTTCTCCTGTCCTGCACCACTATGAAGAGCCTGTGAAAGTGTTAGGTCCCCCGAGAGCTGCCCCCACTCCAGGGTGAACAAGCCAAGCTCCTCCAGGCTCCCCTCACATGGCAGGTGCTCCAGTCCCACCCTCAGCAGCCTCACCTGAATTTGATCCAATTATTGGATCTTGCACTAAGGAGGCCAAAACTGGATTCAGCATCCAGATGCGCTCCAACGAGCACAGGATCGAGGGGCACAACCACTTCCCTCAGCCTCTCTTCACACAGCCCAGGCAGCCATTGCTGCCAGGACTCGCTGCTGGCCCATGTCCCGCTCACCGCCCGCCAAGACCCCAGGGCCTTTCCCCCAGAGCTGCTCCCAGTCAGTCACTCCTGGCCTGTACCAGCACTGGGGTGCCTCCTTCCCAGCTGAGGTGCCCTGGGGCACCAGGAGGCCCTGACCCCCTTCCCCAGGACCTCCCCTCACCCTTCCCACAGACCAGGACCACATTTGAGCCCACCCACGGCCATCAGTCCCTGTCACAGTGACACCATAGGGTATCGATCTCCAGTTCCCCACAGCCCTGTGGTGCCTGGCCATGGGCTGCCCAGCCCAGCTTCAGCCAGTCCCTGTCCCCAAAGCCCTGCAGCCATCCTGGGGCTGAGTCTGACCCCACCTCTCCTCACCAGGCCTGATCCTGATCCACAGATTGACGTCCCCACCTGACCTCAGCACTGCCCTGTCCCTATGAGCTTGCCGGGTGAAGTGACCCTGAGGACGAGCACCGGGGAGGCCATGGCATTGTGCTCCCCAGCCCCCAAGCTCGCCCTTGCTGCTCCCTGACGCCCAGGTGTGGGACTTTGTCAAATGTCATGGCCGGTTCCTCCAGCCTGCCCAGGTGCCTCGGGATGGCAGCCCTGCCCTTGAGCATACCAACTGGTCCCCCAGTTTGGCGTCATCTGCAGACTCACTGATGGAGCACTCCATCATCTCATCCCAGCCCAGGTCCCTGTGGCGCTGCCCTCGTTACCAGCCACCGGGTAGAGACAAACCATTAACTACCACCTTCTTAGCCCAGCCAAGCACCCAGCCAGTTTTTAAACCCATCTGGTTATCCACCCATCCAGACCATAACATCCTAACCTGGACATAAGACTGTTGTGGGAGACCCTGAAGTCTTTGCTAAATTCAAGTTAAATGACGTGCTCTGCCCTCCCCTCATCCACAGACCCAGTCATTTTATCGCAGAAGGTGGCCAGGTTGGCCGGGCATGGTTGGCCCTTGGTCAGCCCACAGTGACTGCTCCCAGTCAGCTTCTTCTCCTTCCTGTGCCCAGAAATGTGCTCAAAACTGGTGGAGAGGGAGAGGACAGCAGCTCTCAGTGATCCCTTCACTGAAAGCGGCAGCCAGTGAGGTAGTGGTTGGCCAGTAAGCAAATACGTAACTCCAAATTAGCACTATACATGTTTTCTCTTGCCCGTTGGGAGTATCATATATGGTATGTTGGTGGAAATCTGTGGTAATTTGAGGTGAGGGAATTTAGGAGACTAAAGGCGAAAGCAGGGAGGAAACCAGACTTGATGATTCCTTTCAAAGAACCTGTTTTTCATGGTCTGTATGCACGGAGCCTTGAAGTTCATGTTATTTATATATAAAACATGCGGCGTTCATTCATGCTCCCATTGTTTTGCATCTGAAAAATCCAAGCTTTCATGGAACCATCATTTAATTTTCTTACAGCCTTGTAAGCCCCCACATCTACTGTCATCCTGAGCTACTTCCTAGTAGCAACAAAGGCACTTCTGATAAAAATGATACAACAACTTCAGGAGACAAATCTTTGGGGTTTTCCCCCGTGTATTCATTTTCCATCAGGTTAAATCTATGAGATTACTTTGTTTTGCAAACCTTTCAATTTTCTAGAGAACAACACCGTGACCCCTCGTTCCCCTTCACTGGGCTTTCCAGCTCTGACAAGACCCAACTGCAACATGCAGACAGCAGGAGCCAAGAGCACGCTCCAGCTCCTGACCGTGGGTACGTGCCCGAGCCGCACCGGGACGTGGGGCTGAGCCTCCTCAGCACCCTGCCTCCTCCTCGGGATGGGAAGACGACTTTGGTGGCAGGGAGCAACGTGCCCCCGTGTCCCAGCAGGGTCCCCGGTCTGTCCTTTGGTTTGAATGTAACCAGTATATGGGAAATTCTGGAAACAGCAAGGGGGAACTTTAAATTGTGTTTGCATTTTTGTTTCTTTCACGGCAGTCTCTGTATATGAACTGATTCGTACAGTTGTGATTAATAGGCTTCAGAAAAATACATTTTTTTTCTCTTTAAATTCAATACCAGCTGTTCAGCTGACTTACATCATAAAACATAGGCAATGTATTGCGGTGCCAGCTGTTCAGCTGACTTACAAAACACAGGCAACGTACTGCTGCAGGGAAACACGGAGGCTATTTCTGCTGCTGCCTGGCCTTGCAGAGCGCTCGCAGCCCACGGGAAGGACCCCCTCAGGCCTGAGAACACGAGGTCAGCGCAGCCTGCAGGCGGACGGGGCCGGAGGCCATTCCCCCCCGGCTCTCTGGAAGCACACAAACACCTTCGGCGTTTCAGAGCCGCCTGCCCTCCGGAGAGCACCGCCCGCTCCCCGCCACCCCGAGCCGCCGGGACAGCCCCGGGCCGGGCGTTTGCACTCGGGGGGAGCCGCGGCCCCGCTCCCGGCCGCCTCCCCACAGGGGGCCGCCGCCGGCACCGCCCCGAGCCGCGGGGCGCGCCCGGCCCCAGCCCCGGCCCCGGCCCCCTCGGGCCGCCCCGCGGGGCGGGGAGCGGGCGGCGGCCGCCCCGGGGAGCGGGCGCTGGGGCCCGCCCGGCCGCGCAGGCCCGGAGGAGGCCCTGGACCGGCCCGGCCCGGCTCGGCTCGGCTCGGTTCGGCGGGGCCATGGCGAGCCGGGGCTGCGGGCTGCTGCGGCTGCTGCTGGGCGCCGCTCTGCCGCTGCTGCGCTCCGCTGAGGCGGCCGCCGTCAGCCCCGAGCGGAGCCTGGCGTGGGGCCCCGGGCTGGAAGCGGGGCTCGCCCTGCCCGTGCGCTACTTCCACGTCCAGGCGGTCAGCGCGGCCGGACACAACTTCACCCGCTCGCCCCCAGGTACCGTGCTCGGGCTCCGGGGCAGGGGGGCGGGCTGCGAGCCCTGCCCCGGGGGCAGCGGGTCTCCTCCGGGCTGCGCAGCCCTCCCTTTCCCCTATCCCCTTCCCTTTCCCCTGTCCCCTTCCCATTTCCTTTTCCTTTCCCCTTTCCCCTTCCCCTTCTCCTCCTCTTCTTCCTCCTCCCTCCGTGCTCTGTGCCGTGCCACCACCCATCCCTGGCTGCCCCCACGTCCGGCAGCCTGCCCGTTCCCTCAGCTCCATGCCCTGAAGTGCTGAAGCACTTATCTCCATCTCTGCGCGCGTTCAGCTCGCTTCAGATCCCAGTCTCACAGCGCTCTGGGCTCCGTTATCCTCCTGCTGCCCCGTTAAACGGGAATAATTTTCATCTCCTGTTTATTCAGCGCCAGCACAAAACATCTCCTGAGGGTGGGAATGGGGTTCTGCGCTCACAGCCCCGCGCTGTGCTGCCTGGCAGCTGGTTTCTGCCACAAGTTAGTCACCCACCCTCTGTACAAATAGTTGTAGTTTAGGATAAAAAGAACTTTTGCGTCTCAGGTTTCATCCTGAAGACAACGATGAGCTAGCTGCCCAGCAGAGATGAGTTGCTGATTTAGGTAGATCTGGCTGCATCGCTCCACATCATGTACCGCTCATGTACGTGGGCCTGACCTACCACAATCACGCAGCCTCTCCTTGTCATACAGTAATTCCCGCTCTGGGTAACAGTGTCAGAAGGCTGCTGCTTGTGGAATTAAAGAATAGGCCCAATAATTGAAAATACCCAGCATTTGCCTAAAGCTTTCTCACGGGCTTCAATCTGACATCGCAGCGTTGTGCCTTCAGTCCGACAGAGCCCCACACGTCTCGGTGCCGGGCTTTCTCCAGCCTCTGTTGCAATGTTGTGCTGGGTTGCAGCGCAGTTTGTAGCAGTGCTCCAGCGTGCAGCTGCACGCTTGCTGCCAGCGGCTCTGAGGCTGATTTCAGCCGCAGAGGGAGATCCTCGGGTTGGAGCAACAGGTTGCTAAAGGTAAAAGGTGTGAAGCTCAGCTGGATTCTCGTGTGAGTTTAAATGCTCCCAGATAAGCTGATAGGAAGTGGGTACTGCAAACCTAGTTTTGCCCTCAGTGTGTACACGTATGTCTGTGTTTATGTTAATAAATAAAATGCCTTTGGGGAAGTTTTCAGGTCCTGATGCGATCTGGCGTGGAGTGGCCTCCATTCACGCCGTGGCGTTTGTAGCCTCCGGACCCAGGCGGTGCACGCAGGATGCCCGCAGGGAACGGCTGCTGGCTCGGCCCAGGCTAGCTCCTGAGTCGTGCCAGGAATTATTTAGGAGAGTGCCAAGGATCATTTAACAACTTAGCGGTACAGTTGATCACATTCCAGTGCACGAGCACTGTTTAATTTATTCCTATAAACACAGGTTCTCAAATGATTTTAAATGTTCAAATTCTACCTGTAAAATGGCAGTAAGAGTTATAATTAATAATATTCACAGAGGCATTTATTTCCAATATAAACTAAATACATCTCAAAATATCCCTATTGGGGTAGCTAAATAATTCCACGTTACCATCTCCATCACACCAACAAGAATACTGCAATCAGAGTTCAGGCTTCCCATTTGTAAAACTTGTGCTAAGCTATTAAGCTGTGTTTTGTGTGGATCAGAACTTCAATCAAGTAGCTCAGTACACAACATGACACTTACATAGGGTAATTAGTAGATTTTAAATCCAGATGAGTTTCTGAGTATCAAGTCTAATTACCAGAACTAGTGTGCACCGTTGCACACCAAACAATAATGTCAACCTACAGCCTGCAACTCTGACCCGTCTTTTCAGGAAGATGCCAAATGATGCAGAATTCACTCCTTCCCTAGGAAAAAAAAAAAAAAAAAGGCATCCTAAATATTAAAGAATCACTGCTGAAAATACAGAACTTATTTTTAATATAAAGTGCATAGATTTTTCTTTGAATTCTTGGATCCCCTTATCCTTCTTCCCTGCTAGGCTTTCCCCTACACTAAACAACTGTTCACCATGTCTTCATATGAATTATATGCTATTCACAGGAACCCATTTTGTCAAGTGCTAAGTGAACCTATTTCGTTCAACTGCCTCTTTATCGACAATACCACCAGTTTCCACCTGAAGAAGTAACCAGCAATGATTTCAATAAAGTCATTGAGGGAAAAAACAATTTGTTTTCAGATCTTTTCATTCATTTTCTGCTTGCATTTCAGAAATGGGGTGTCTGTTTTCTTTTGTTCTTCTCTAGCAATTTTCATAAACCAATACCTTCTTACTTTTTGTCCCTTTCCTTCCCTCCCTTCCCTCCCTTTTGTCACTTTTTCATCCATGCATGGAATATCGCGTTTGCAAGCTATGTAAGAGAAAAAAAATACATAAAGCAAGTTTCACCAGGTGGTTTTCTTGAAGTATCCCATTTTGACTGTGTCTGTATTTTAGTCTCTGTTCAGGATAGGAACATTTTTTTTTTTCTTAAAATGCTGTCCCAGACAGGTTTTAATGGTAAAACAAATTTTAGACCTGGGTACATTGTCCTTATATAATAAAATTGCTCCCAAGTCCTACTACAGGGGCCGAAGTGTTTCCAGTGTCATCCTAATTAGCATTCATTCATTTTCTCTGCAAGCCAAGAGAAGTCTCATTCCATCAGAATTATTACAAAGAACAAAGGTTAAGAGTTCTTTTTGTCTTCTGAAGAAGTCTTTCCTTGTTGCCTTCTCAGCTGCCTTGTATTCAAGGATCACTTCTCCTAGCTCAGGAATGATCCATCCTTACAAGCAGGAAATCGAACAAAGGTGGCAGGAGGCCTGCACGGATGAACAAGGAGCTTCTGCTGAAGCATGCATGAGGTGGAAGCCAGGGCAGATGACTGAGGAGGAATACAGAAAAGCTTTCTGATTGTGCAGAGATGTGGTTAGGGAATCCAAAGCTCATCTGGAACTGAATCTGGTGAGGGATGTGAATGGCAACAAAGAAGTATTCTACAGGTACAACAGCAAAAGGAAACTAAGGAAGCTGTAAGCCTGCAGCTGAGTGGGGCAGGGGACCTGACATAGAAAAGGTCAAGGCAGTGAGATGCCTTTTTTGCCTTTTTTTTTTTTACTGGTAGGGCCAGCCTTCAGGAATCCCAGGCCGCTGCAGCCAGATGGGAAGTCTGAACCAAGACTTATTCTTGGTGGTTAGGGGACACACAAACACTGGACGTGTGTAAGTCTGTGGGGCCTGGTGGATTACAGCCACAAACGCTGAGGGAGCTGGCTGATGTCATCGCGAGGCCATTTCTGATTATCTTTGAAAGATCATGGCGAACAGGAGAGGTTCCTGAAGATTAGAACAGTCAAAATCCATCTGAACACAAGAAAAAGTTGTGATTTTTTTTTTTTTTTTAACTGTGTGTCATAAAACACTGGAGCAGATTACCCAGAGAGGTTGTGGAACCTCCATCAGTGGAGATATTCAGAACCCAACTGGGCACGGTCCTGGGCAGCCTGCTCTAGCTGACCCTGCCTGAGCAGGGGGGTTGGACTTGATGATCTCAAGAGGTCCCCTCCAAACTGAACGTTTCTGTTATTCTCGTTATTCTGTGTTTTTAATTATCATGTGTTGCATGGTGCAACATAATCTTGCACAGAGCAAAGAAGAGCTGAAGGATACATTTAGAAAGAACCTGACTGCTCTCTGAATTGTTCTGGATATCTCAGTCATGGACAGTTTGGAATCTGGCTACATGACGCAGGCAGATTCAAGGAGGAGGAAATCATAATAAAGTTATTAAGTGTGCACACGAATAAAGCTCCATTATTTCCTGCAGCACACATGGGTTGTCCACTCGCCACAGAGCATCTACACCTGGTACTCTTAAGTCTTTAGAGAACTGCAACTGTAGAGTGTTGGAGTCACTCTGACATATCGACCATTTCCTAAAGAAAAAAAAAAAGGAGCATATCTGCATATTGTGGGATTCCTGAAAGCTTACCTAGGCTGGTACAGAGCTGTACTGGTACTTGCCCAAGGAAATTTCACACTGCATAACTTCACTGCTAGCATATCTTCAGCCTAGCACCTAGGCAAGCAGGGAGGTGTCCACTCATCGTTTCTCTGAAAAGGCTGTACCACATATCTGGAGCAACCTTAACGCTTCCCTCTTTCTCTGAAGTCAGAAGTGCGCTTTTGGGAGTCCCGCTGGGCAGATAAATGAGGGCTTTTCATGACAGATCTGCTAGCTACCAAAGACACAATATTCCACATTCCTCAGCAGTGGGAGTGCTGCTTGCCGCAGTGACATTCCAAGAAAGACTGAATGCTTACTTCATAATGATTTTATTTCCTCAGTATGCTCTTCAGTGAAGACATTCTGACTTGGTTTTTGGTGTGTTTAGCTGGCAAGGACTTTGAACAGTAAGAAAACCGAGGGATGATGACAAACGATCCACATTTTGTGTTCGTACATTTGAATACAAAGCAGAAGAGGGGGAGTGATCAGCCTCATGAGATTCTTCTGCTCGCAGACATTGCCCCTATGCTTATTTACAGCAGGACCCACTCTGACAGCAATATCTGGGTGAATCTGTGTTAATCAGGGTGACTGCTCTGAAACGGCAGAGCATCTGTTGGCAGGAAGTGCACAGCTGGGTTCCCACAAGGGTTCTCCCTGCTCTGGAGACTCTTGCACCTTAACTGGCTTCATCCAATCTCAAGATCCAGTGTTCTGAGGAAGAGAAAAATGTCATTACGTGACTGTTCGTGCACTATTGCTTTTGTATTTGTGGGTGTAAATTATGTGAAGATGCAGACTGTACAGAAATAAGCGTAACATCTCAGGCTTTTAGTGCTGTTGGGACATACTCAGATTGTAGTAGCATCTTGATTTTACCTGGAATTTTCCAGTTTAATTGCATTTGTTTGCTTTGCAATGCTTAGACAATCAAATTTCTGAGAATAAACTCTCCTGCTCTTTTTTGAAGAATAAAATTGCCTATGACCATGTGTGACAGAAGTAAGGAAATAAAACAGATTTATGTTTATGTACACTCATCTTGTCCACAAAACGCTCCATGCCCAGTTAAAAAGTCACAGTGCATTCATGATGAAATGCTGGTGATTTTTAAGCACAGGTCCGACAGATGTCCAGGAAACACCTCCACCATCACTCTCTTATCCCTGCTTTTCAGTAGCTGGAACCTTAAATTTGCAAGTCAGTCAGCTGCAGCCCAAAGGTGAACAATTTGTATCTGACTGCTGCAGGCTGCAGCTGCCTTTCTGCAAGCTGGCAAGTGTTCTTTTTGTCTTTTTTTTTTTTAACTTAGTTTTCTCTCTCTCTTATTCTAGAGGAAATGATTGTTCTTCAGAGCATTAACAGGAAAACAGAAGATTAAAGCAAATTTTTGCTTCAAAATATTGTTAGCTTTTCTTTCTAGGTTGTGGTCATTATTTAACTTATCACTGTCTATAAGTTTTCCATTTATTGGGCATGTGATGATCAAGAAAAATTGCTAGGATGGCACTCCATGACTGGAAATGAATTTTTCCAACATGGTATAATCAAAAAAACTCCAGTGCAGCATTAAATGAAATCCCATGGATTTCATCCAGTAGAGTTTGCTCTCACCTTTAATTCATACATGTGATTCTAATAGCTTGACGTGCTTTTATCTGTTTTTATTTTCGTCTTTTCAGGACGAACACAGTTTAAAGTGGTAATTAAAGCACTTTCTCCAAAAGAGATCACCAGAATTCATACTCCTCTCCCTTTGGATAGAAACGACGGCACGTTTCTTATGCAGTATCGGATGTATGGCAGTGTCAAAAAAGGGCTAAAAATTGAGATACTTTATGGTGATAAGCATGTCGCTCAGTCTCCTTACATTTTGAAAGGTATGTTGTTTTTCTGATCTAATGCAATGTATGATGGTAGCTACAGAAATGCTATGGACTAATTTACTGCTGGAGGTGGGAGATTAGAGGTTTGGTTGCTCTTGTTCGTACAGTCTCATCACAAACTTCCCCTCATGCAGAGAAGCAAGCAGAGACAATCCCTATATGTCGCCAAGTTACAGGACGTAGGCACATAGGCAGGTAGATTACAGTCTCTGATCTTAAGGTCCCATGTCTGAATATATCCTCTTCCCTCTTGCATACAGGAATGGATTTCTTCAGATTTTGTAAGAGGAATAAGAGAGGAATGGTACTTTTACTTTTTTCAAGCAGGCATTCACTTAAACATTGTCATTTTTATCTGAAATAGAAATTACTACCTGCAAAAGTGTGTTGTTCCCAATACTTTGTAATGTAAATGTTTCTCTGTGTAATCTCTAAGCAGTGTGATCCTTCATAACAACAAAGATAATATTTCTCTAACTATAAACGGCATTTAACTTTCTTTTCCTTAGCCTAGTGCAGGTCTATATGACACAAGAACTATTTAAAAGCAGGGAAAACAAGGCAAATTATTCTCTCATTCCAGATCTGTTTTTTTAATTTCCCTCTCTTGCTCTAAAATGGACAGACAGCTGTTCAGCAAAGAAAAAGCTAATATAAAGTTACTTCTCTGGAGAGTTTTGTTTCAGTTTAGCACTCCTAACCAGAATTTGGTTATGTTTCGTTTTTGTAAAACATCGTAAATACAAACTTAGAAATGCTTTCAAACTGAAATAAAACTGTCCTGAGTCATCAAGGTAGCAGTTTGTCTTCTTTTTGCTGGTACACATTTACCAGCAACCATGATAATATGGCACAGGGCAGAACCTGTGTTGAGTAGAGTCCATAAAGGCTTTTTTCATGCTGTGAGAGGCTCTTGTGTAAGCCTGCTGCTTCAAAAGAACAGAAAGAATAGTTGATGATGTATCAAAGACAGTACTTTACAGCAGAGCTAAGGACTGCTGTATCAAAGTCCTAAATTACGCTAAAATTGAAAATAATACCTGTGCTTTAGTAGTTATGGATAGTTAGACCAATTCTAAACATTTTCTGTGGTTGGCAGGTAGCACAATAATGGAGCTTCATTTTGCAGATGAATTTTGCCCTCAACAAGTAACAACACATCTCGTATTATTATTTCTGAAAAGAATCATGCAGTTTTCTCAGTTACGCTGCTAACCCCCAGATGGATGATTCCCCAGGAAACTTCAGAAAACTTAGAATAAAACATGTCAAGCCACACTAATTTCTAGAGTCATATGCCTGTGTGTTTGGGGAATTACGATTGGTGTAGAATCACAAATACTGACTCTCAGTGTTTCATTTTCTGCAGGACCAGTTTATCATGAATATTGTGACTGTCCCGAAGAAGACCCTGAGGTCTGGCAGAACACTCTCTCTTGTCCATCCCAAGAACCTCAGATTACAAAGGACTTCCTTTCCTTTCCCACCATTGACCTTCAGCGAATGCTTAAAGAAATCCCATCAAAGTTCAGTCAAACAAGAGGTGCTATCGTACATTACACTATTCTCAATAATCGCATCTACCGTCGTTCCTTAGGGAAGTACACAGACTTCAAAATGTTCTCCGATGAAATGTTGCTGTCACTAGCAAGAAAGGTATCAGTTTTGACCATTTACTTAAAACTATTAAATCTTATTCCAGTATGGCTGTAGTGTATTCATTGTTGTAGCTTCAGATTTGTAATTGCTGCAGTGAGATTTTACTTTTTTTTTTTTTTCATCGAGATGACAGTATCCGTTTCGGGATCATACTAGAATTAATGTGTGGGATCTGAGTTTGATGTTCATGAAATTGGTAGAAAAGCTGCAGGAGCTAAAGCTCAACCTGGCAAGCTTCCTGGCCTCTGTAAGTGTTCCATTCGTATCTACTTGCAGGACAGAAACTTGAAATTAGTATCTTAATACCAGCTAAATCTGTAACATCTATTAGTAGGTTTGTTGATTCTAAGGTAGGTTGATTCAGTAGGTTTGCTGTTTCATAAGAGAACTGAGGATTATACTTTACTTAAGGGTGGCAAATGATTATCTTTGTGTTATTATGCTTTCTTGGGTATACTTTTAGGTTCATCTTCCAGATGTGGAGTTTTATCTTAATGTTGGAGATTGGCCAGTTGAGTATCGAAAAGTTAATGATACACCTGGTCCTATACCTATAATTTCATGGTGTGGCTCTGTGGATTCAAGAGACATAGTCCTTCCAACGTATGATGTAACCCATTCAACTCTTGAAACCCTACGTGGTGTCACAAATGATCTCCTTTCTATTCAGGGAAATACAGGTAAGCTAGAGATGGTGAATTTAAAAAATGAATTCGTAATTCCATTGAAGCAAGCTGCGTTTAAATAATGTGTGTTATAGTCTTCAGGACACATGAAGTGCCTTAGGACATCTCGTAATACAAGCAGTTTAGCCTTTACAGAGTCTACACACTTTCAACACTGCTGAAAGGAGGTGTTTAATACAGGGTTAGAGCCAACATTTAAGAAATTGAGTTCACAATAATGTTGAATTTTAACTTAAAGGTATCCAGAAGATAGCTACCATGACATGTCAAATATACATATATAATTAGAAGGCCTGTCCCCTCAGTAAAGGGCTTGAATATTCTCCTTCTAATAAAATAGTAATCCTTTTTCTGACAGTGATGTGGCCCAATGTTCCACTTAGATAAAAATGAATTTGAATCCTGAAAGTAGCAAACTAGTACTATGCTGTAGCCTCTTTCAACTGAAAAAATATTGTTTGTATAAAAATATCTCATAGTGGGATCTTCTGAATTGTTTTTCTAGCTTCAAAGGAAGAGTCAGTTTTACTGACAGGTGTGTTTTTCCCCCAGGATATTCATGAATACCTAGGGATCAGGCAAGTGACATGCACAATACCTAAGGAGTAAAATTTGAGCGAGTAGGTGTTTCTTTTTATTTGAATAGTTGACAGTTTCTCCTTGCTTTATTACTTTGTTTTTAAATTTACCATCTTAATTGCATTATCAGTTTGAAGCAGTCTGTGTTTACTTGTTCAGTGCAGCTGCTTTTCCGGTTAGGATATGATTAAGGTCCTACTCCAACTTGGTATGTCCCAAATTTCCAGCAGAAGGATGAAAAAGGACATGTATTTAATGTTTTTAAAATAAAGAAGTAAGCAGAGATGAAGTCTTTCTGACTCTCGCTAAGTATCCTGAGGACACAGTATAGCCATTTTTTTTCCTTTATAGGTCATCATTAAGTGACTTCTCAAAGACCTGAATAAATTGCTGTGTAACACCAGTGGATTTTTCTAAAGAAAGTTTGGTTATTGTGGCAGTCTTTAAGGGTAGAGAATTACTTAATTATTATTTTACTTATTTAATTTGATTATAATTTCTTAAACAGCTTTCAAGATATTTCAGGTTATTTAAATGTAAAACTGATGAGTGCAAAAGCAGTTCTCTGCTTTTCTTCTTAAAAGTTGCTCAGTTTCTCATCCCAAAATTCAAGCCAGAACTGGGAGTCTAAACCCTGTGATTAATAAGTGTTTATGGGTTAATTACAAGAAATCACGCCTGTTTTACCATGTCTCTGAGAGTAATGCCACTTTCATAGCAAGTTCCTATTATTTGCACAAAACGTATCATGTATATTTCATTACTGTTCACTTTTATTTTATCACTCAATGCTCATAGGCCCATTCTGGGAAAACAAAACTGAGCAAGCTTTATTTAGAGGTCGAGACAGCAGAGAAGAACGTCTCTATCTTGTCAAGTTATCCAGGAAAAATCCAGAACTACTTGATGCTGGAATAACAGGATATTTCTTCTTCAGAGAAAAAGAGAAAGAGCTGGGAAAGGTTCCGCTGATGGGCTTCTTTGACTTCTTTAAGGTAGCAAGCAAATTACAGTCCTGGATTAATTTTGCTGCCAAGTTCTTACCAGCTAAAATAACAAGGCTTAGTTTTGCTAATTCCACTCTGTAAACAAAAGAGGTATGCTATGCTGTGAACCCTGGTCCATGGGTAGCTAGACCACCCACAATCAAAGTCGTAGCGTGACACACTTAAAGAAAGCCACTACAATTTTTTCATGGATTCCCTTTGAGAGAATTCATGGAGGTTTTTTTTAAAGAGATTGAAAAATGTGATTGCTTACCATCTTTTTTTTTTTTACTTGGGAAAAATATGAAAACAATGGACAAAACTTGTGTGTAAAGAGGACAGAGTCTAGTAAAAAGTAATTATAACAATGGCAACTGAAGCTCTATTCCAGAGATTAATATATTAGAAACACTGTAAAAGCCAAGAGTATCTGGCAGAGCAGTGTATTCATGGTTGCTTTTAGTTTACTATGTTAGATTGTTCTATGTAGTTTTCAGTAAGAATAAATTTACTCTTTTGAAGTATAGATTAGTTTTGATTTCTTTATAGCTCTACCCCTTGTTCTGTCACAGGACACTTTAGCATAATAATTTCATGTGACACAAAGCTTCTTGACTGTCAGTCCTGGGCTGAAAACAAATCATTTTTCCATTATGTTATCCTAACACCACTAAACTACACCTGCTTAACACTAAAATAGGTTTGAAGATGAGGACTAATAAACACAATTATGTGTAGCCTGTGAAAATAATTTTTTATATAATCAGCGTTCCTATTCTGTTTCAAAATATTTCACGTTTTTTTCCCTCTGTCTCCATATTGTAGTACAAATACCAAGTGAATGTTGATGGGACCGTAGCAGCTTACAGGTTTCCATACCTTATGCTGGGTGACAGCCTAGTACTGAAGCAAGATTCCCAGTACTATGAACATTTTTATTCTGTATTAAAACCATGGAAACATTATGTTCCAGTTAAGAGAAGCTTGGAAGACTTGCTAGAAAAAATAAAATGGGCTAAGGTAAGTTCCATTACAAATTCGATAAATAAATATGTTAAAAAAAAATCTTAGTGCTCTCTTTTTGTATTTCCACATACATATTTTGCATAAACTCTTTACTGAGATCCTGGGATAAAGGAAGTACATTTTGCTGTATTAGAGGGGAAGGCCTTAATTCAAGTAACCATCTCTATTCAGGGAAATACTTGAGAATTAATTTTAGGTATGTGCAATAGTGTCTTCATGAGTCAGAGCATTAGTATACTGACTAATGGAGGTAATTTTCAAAGAAATGCCCAGAATCCTAGATACTACTTAATTATTCTATCATTTTTTTCAGGTCCTGACTAGAACAGAAGTCATTGCATGTTTGTGTGAATGTACAAAAAATCACTACTCTATATAATCTCAGAATAAGAGAGGCTGGCATGCTGTGTGACTGCAAATACCATTTGTGTTTTAAGCTTAACTGTAAGGTTTAACACCTTGGAACAGATTCTGTTCTGACAGTACTGTAGTTCTTCATAAAGAATCAGATGAGAATCAGATGAGAATACTAAAAGGTCTGAAATACAGACCTAAAAAACTTGAGAGTAAGTACATGAATTCACATGCTCATGTTGGCATTACGTATATGACTTTTAAATGTCAATCAGTTATTTTTAAAAGGAAAATATTGAATTGCATTGCATAGAAGAGGACAACAGCTGCAGCTTTGTCTTCTGTGTAACTAAGTATGTGTGAGAGTTGTCAGAGCTGCTTTTGAAGAGGCTTTGACTTGGCCAAAACATTGGAGCAAGAGCACTTAGTTATTGAAATTGTACAGTTACCCGTGGAAGCTGTAACTGATAGCCCTAAGCTACTAATTGAAACCATAAAAGCAATCCAGTATTAAAAAAAAAAAAATTAAACAGTGTGCCTTTGCAGCGTACCAGCAATTGTAAAAGTTCAGATTTGAATAGCCCCTTTGATAAACGTACTTATGCCAGCAAGGCTTCAAGTAACTCGCTGATTGCTCTACTATTCATTCCTATCTCCTCTCAATTTTCCAGGAAAATGATGAAGAAGCACAAAAAATTGCTAGAGAAGGACAGTTAATGGCAAGAGAATTACTTCAACCTCACAGGCTTTACTGCTACTATTACAAAGTGCTCCAGGTTAGTACAACAGATCATTTTATTACTTTTCCTCAACTGCTACAGCTACCGATGCTACAGATTTCATACTCAGTCCTTACATCAGTAGCAGACATTTTTTATATTATTCACAGGAGATCAGTGTAAAGAGCTTTGCTAAAACTTGCCTCAACATTAAAGAGGCAGCCTGATGTAACAGTTGTCTTACAGAATGAGAGATTTATTTCTTTTTTGCCCCCATCCCCACAGTCAGACCTGTTTTCGGTGTCACTTGGTATATGACATAGAGGTAGGAGACAATCTGCACACAACTTGCTTTTTCCCTTTATATTCACTCATTAGCTACTCTGCTGTATTACATGAATACTTGGAAAAGAAATTCTGGAAATATGGTTTGCAGAGTGGTGAAGGGTGACGCAGGCCAAATAGTCATTGCTTCCCTAGGAGATGCAAGTCTCTAGTGAAACCTGAGTTTCTGTTCTCTGAAAGTACTCATTTCTTTTTCCTCCCTTGCTGTACAGAGGTAGAGCTCGGCCTCAGCAGTCACAGGTTGACACAAAGTTTGACATAGTTCAGTGTACCAAAATGACAGTATTATCTGCATAACGTGGTTAGAGGCACAAATAATGACAATATTCAAATTGACATTAATCATAGCACATGGGAAAACATTAAAGGAGGCTTTCAGAGGCAATGTAGCCTATTACTAGGCGTGTTATAAAGACATCTGGTAAACAGGTTGTAAACAATGACATAAGGAGCCTGGATAAAGGGAAGCTTGTAAGTGGAAGGGAGGAGGAAAATTCTGTTTCATGAATTATACCTTGGTGCTTTCAGCATTCTTAAATGTTGTTTACATATTTCAGAAATATGCCGAACGCCAAGCCAGCAAACCTGAAATACGGGATGGAATGGATCTTGTACCTCAGCCTGATGACAGAGACTCAGTATGCAGCTGCCACAGGAAAAAGCCTTTAAGGGAAGATCTATAACTGTACCGGATGGAGAAAATCACCCTCTTACAATGCAAGAATTTAAATAGGATTTAAGCTGTGAAACTAAGACACTTATGCACTAGCAGACATTCTTAGTTATGCATCCTTATTGTATTTACATATCTTTTTTCACACTGACTCTGATGTGCAGCGTTGGTTCCCACAGTTTTGTCTCCGTGACCACCACCAGACAGATGCTGAGCCTGTACTGGGGAGCATTTGGGGCATTGGTTGGATGTACCGCATCACCAGGAAGATGAGTGCAGTGCTGCGCATGTTCCTTCTGGGATCCAGTTCCCCAGAGTTTTATGAGGAACCAGTCATCCAAAAGATCGTCCATGAGTCAGGGCAAGTTATTCTAAAGGAGCATTTGCAACATACTAAAGCAGTGTTATGATTTCTTCATAAAGTTTACCTCAGTGTGAGATTGTTTCTTGTATACAAAACAATTTTCTAACTAGACAAAGAAAATTAGTATTTGAGATTTACAGATAGCAAATCTGGTGTTGCATTGAGATCATTCTGTGGTGTATGACAGATAACAGAATAGAGAACATGATTAATCATTGTTAATGTGAGAGGAAAATGGAGAGGAGAGGGAAAGATCAGAATAATATTTTTTTAAGCACCATGGCTGCGAATCACCAAAATTAAATTCTGCTTTAGAGCAGACTGTGTAGCTATCACAGCTATCACAATCGCGGTGCTTCGAGTGCCAAGACATCTCTCTGAAGGCCTGTTCCTTGCTACTGACCATGTCTTTGAATATAGGCACAGATCCACAAAAGGACTTAGGAACTTCAGGTGAGGGCCAGGTAAAATATTGGTATCTCAGTTCAACAGCTACAGTCTACAGTATTCTAGGCTACTTGAGCATTCATGCATCTGAAATTTATTAGTAAAGTTTTAGACTACCTACGTTTTACTTCTGTGTAAGGCTAAAGATGTCACCATCTTTTTCCCTTGGGTTCATGAACTACTTTTCCTGTGCTTAAGCCCCCACAGTGAGCTTATCCATTTTCTGAATTTAGATCAAACCTACCTAATCTTCTGCTGAGAGCACTGAATTGAGTAGCCAGCAGATCAGCCATCACAGTTTTGGTAGAAAAACTTATGCTGCATTTTGTGTCTTAATAGTAGGGGTTGGGGGCCATACTGAGGAACAAAACAACTTGGTTCTTCTTGGTTTGTTTCAAAGCCATATTTCCAGAGTGCCTTAGCTCCAGACTGGAGACAAGTTCTTCAGGTCTTGCACTGAAGTTGTGAAGCCATGAAGCTAATGATACAAAATAAACAGGGCCAGAAGGAGCTGGCGATAGAACAGCAATAAAGTGTGCCGTTGGGTGGGTTCAAGGAAAAATCCTAGTCTTGGATGCTGCTCCCAGTGTCTCTGCTGATTTTTACCCAAGAAACTGTCTACTTCAAAATGTATAAACTGCCCAGGAAGGAGAGACCAATACCAAATCTTACCTCCCACATCACGAAGAGTTAACTGGCCACCATGTAACATCTGGCTTCCAGATTGAAAGCCAGCTTTCAGATTTCTGGTTAAAATCCATTCAAAGTCAACACCTTACTTAAATGCAGATTAACTTTGAAATGTAGGGCACTGAAAACCAGTAAAAGCAGACAGGAAAACAAATCCAGATGAAAAAAAAACATGAGTTCAATTGGGCTGAAACCATCCAAGCAAGGTAAGTGCTGAAATCCACCTGCATTACCAAACTCGCTGCTCACCTCACTCTTAAGTTCTCTTCCAGGAGACAAACACAAAGATATTTGGTATTGACACAATGACAAAACTGCAGTGAGAAGATTTTCAGAATGCCTCAGCTTTCTAACTTTATATGGCATCTGTGTTCTTCCTACTCAGCTACACTCAGATAATGTCTTTCCCGAATACCTAATTCTCCCTGTGCAAAAAGGAGTGGAAACATTTTAAGACTGTGGGCTCATCTGATTGCTTAGGTGTCCGAAGTTCAGTGCTGTGTACCTCATCTGGGTTTCATTCCTGCAAGTAACACTCCAAGTAACACTGCAAGTTACTCTCATGAAATACATTTAAAAAAAAATAAATCTGTACTAGAACAGGAGGAAAGACTGGATTTTCAGCATGCTAAATATGGAAAGAACCCCAGGTCTCTAAAGAGATTAATGCATCTGTCCTTCAGTCATTTATTACGTTGTACTGGTTAAGAAAAAACCTGAAACATCTTGTTCTACCTGTCAACCTCTTTGTTCTAGTTCTAACACTAATATAAATAGTGTTTGTATTTTTATTTGGCATGACAATCAGACCTAAGACTTCAGACTATAAATACACGTTCCATTTCATCTGACATAAAATTTTCTACATCAGAATTCAGAAACACAATTCCATTGCTGACACTGACACTTAAAACTGGGTAACGTGCTCCTCATTCCTTCTCTGTGTACAGTCATTTTTACTGTATGATACAATCTTACATTATCCATTATATTATTTGCATTTTGTATTCATCGGTATTTATGCAATGTTGTGCTCAGCAAAGGCAATTAAGCATACCAGATGGCTGAAGCAACAAAATTTCCCCCCTTGCACACATATTTCAAAGCAAAAGTCCAAAAATAGTCTGTTTGTATTTAAAAAAAATAAAAATGTGAGGGAACAGGAGTAGTCATGATACACACCACAGAATCACAGAACTGTAGGGGTTGGAAGGGACCTCGAAAGATCATCGGGTCCAACCCCCCCCTGCCAAAGCAGGTTCCTTAGAGCAGGCTGCCCAGGTAGGCGTCCAGATGGGCCTTGAATATCTCCAAAGAAGGAGACTCCACAACCTCCCTGGGCAGCCTGTGCCAGTGCTCCGTCACCCTCACCGTGAAGAAGTTCTTTCGCATGTTGCTGCGGGACTTCCTGTGCTTCATTTTCTGGCCGTTACCCCTTGTCCTGTCCCCACAAACCACTGAAAAGAGGTTGGCCAAATCCCTGTCTCCCACACTTAATATATTTGTAAACATTGGTAAGATCCCCTCTCGTCTTCTTTTCTCAAGGCTGAACAGACCCAGGTCTCTCAGCCCTTCCGCGTAGGCAAGATGCTCCAGGCCCCGTATCATCTTTGTTGCCCTCCACTGGATATGTTAGGGTTCTTTTCAAATACCTGTGTAGGAAAACTTGCCTGGCTTGAAACATAAGTCTTCTAAACTGGAAGAAGAATCAGATAACATTTATATGGTCATGAATATAAATAAGAATATTTCACCCATCCCTTTTTTCCTCAAAGAAAGGGAAAAAAATCAAAATTCTCTGCCAAAAACAACTTGCTTTGGTAATAAGCATCCCTTCAAAGCAAAGACTAGTTTGTCACAGAAAGCATCTGTAAAGATGCTTTTATGGCTTAGAGGCAAGAAATACCCTGAGGAATATTTGTCTTCCCGCCAAAATTAGAAAACAGAAGAGACATGGTAGAATTTCCATGAAAGGTGCTTAGTCATTTGAGAAAATCTGGTTCAGTTTATAACTACAGATCTTCCAAAGATAAAAGAAGGGAAGGCAAAGCCTCTCTCGTTTCCACTGGTGGTACTATATTGCAATGTAAATTGTAATGATGAGCAATCGTAACAATTGCCCCTCCAGGCCAGAAGAGATGTCAGATCTATTTTAGTTTGATGACAGAATGATATTCACTGGCCTGGTGTGTTACAGGAATTGCTAAATATTCAGTAAAACCTGTTTGTACAAGTAAAGTGCAATGCACATATTGCACAGCGTTTTAAGCTGCATATGTACACTAGAGTTTCTATTATTCTCCAGCAGTTCTTGAACAGCACTGAGTAAATCTCTAGTACACCTAGCTGTTGGTGGTAATTACAAAAACTTAAAAATATATATTTTTTAAAAGTTGGTGGTAATTAAATATATATATCATACCACAGCATTGATTTTTGCTGCAGTATTTTCAGCTTTTAAAGCACACAATAGGATTTATTATCGAGAATAAAGTCTTTGTCCTGCTTTTGTCAACAGTCGTCAGTTTTAACACACCATCAAAAAACTATCGGTGATGATAGGCACAGGCTTATTTGCTTGAAACAGCATGTCCTAAAGTCCAGGGCCAACGTTTTCACGCATAGGCATCTGTGTAGATGTGGTCTGACTTCCACAAGTAGTGGTCATGCAGAGCCTTCAGTTGAGTCCACTTAGGTTTCTTATTTTCAGATCTCTTTAAACTTAACAGTAGCTTCATACAGTGACTACTCCAGAAAATTCAACCTTCTATGCTGTCTTTTATATATATATGTCCTAATATATTTAGACATCCACATTTGAAAATGATCACCCAACATCAATTTCATCTCGAAATAAGAACCAGTAAATCATTATGCATTGACTGTAACAGAGAGATAAATTCACCACATTTTTAGACTCTGTTTTCTGAGATTTGCCTCGAGATAACTAATATATTAGTTTCATGACAGTATTGTTCCAGATCCGCCTTGTAGATTCGTAATTTAAAAACCCTATAATCAAAGCCTGCCTGATGGAATGTTAGATTCAAGCATCCATCCTGGGAAGCCTACGCCCGGCATTTATTACATTAGAAAGTAAATTATTTAGTTAGGGAGGAGAGCTGACAGGGAAAACATACATCACCTGTTTGAGCATGTTTAAGAAGCTTGCAAAGAAATGATAATAAGGAAAAGAAGCATTACATAAACCTAGGATATTATCAGCTCCTTTACAGCTTCAGGTTTTCAGAAGTGTTCTGTAAGGGCAGCGATGAAGTTCCAATATTTTGTATAAATATATTATTGTTTTAGTTCACGAGATTTAACCACTATAATCTTCTTGTCTGTGAATATTTTATAGCATTTTAATGGGGCTATATGAATAGTAATGCTTAGCTTTTCTTTGGAGTTGTTGATAGTGTAAGAAAATCTATACTGTAGAGGGTTATGACATTAATTATTGTAAAATAATTTTGTATTTTGCTGTAAGAATAACAGAAAGGGGATTATTTTGCATGTCTGTTTGAAGACACTGGGGACATCTTTAGCACATGCCTTAATCCAGTCCTGTCACGTGAGTGGTGATAAGCAAGAGATGTATTAGCAAGAGTGTGGCCAGCAGGTCAAGAGAGATGTTTCTTCCTCTCTACTTGGCAGATGGGAGACTTCAGCTGGAGCACTGTATTCAACACTGGACTCCCCAGTACAAGAAATATATTGATCTAATGAAGCAGATCCAGCCAAGGACCACCAAGATGATAAAGGGGTTGGGGCACATGATGTATGAGGAGAAGCTTAAAGACATGGTTAGTTCAGCCTTAAAAACAGAAGGCAAGGGAAAGATTACCTTCCTGAACTCCAGAGGGAGGGTGTAGATAAAACGAAGCCAGACTCTTCTCAGAAGTACATAGCAGAAAGCACACAAATCAAGGCACAAGCTGCAACATGGGAAATTCCAATTAGGTAAGGAAAAAAATCTTCACACTGGTATCTCCAAGGAGACAGGGGTTGACCTACATGACCTCCAGATGTCCCTTTCAACCTACATCATTCTATAACTACATTTCAGTCATACAACAAACATTTATCTAGTCACCTAACGGAAGGATAAAAGCATCTAGCTCTTGAGTGTCTCCAAGAGGCAAAGTCGCCTTCCTCTGCTGAGACTTTTGACACTACTCATGTTTATGTCTCCCTTGATAATATTTACTATGTTATGCAGATATTTTAATGTTGGTTTACAATACTATAAAATTACATTCTAATATTATATATTGTTACTGTATATTATCACAATATACCATATTCATGTAGTACTCAGAAGATTCAAGAGAAATAGGATAAATTGATTGGGCATTATATTACGGATTGCAAGAGCTGACCTTTCAACAAGCTGATTATAGACTTTACACATAGGAAACAATTACAAAAGATTTTGAGCACAGTTCTGAACGTTCAAAGTAATTAATTTTATGCAAATGAAATATTCAGGTAGACATATAGTTAGACATATGCTTAAATGCCAAAGTATTCAGTGTAGGCCACTGGTGAGTGAGCATGATGCATTCATTCCCATCCTACTCCCAACACTAAAAAAAAATCCATCAGGACACATCTGTGTCACACATTTATCATGTAACACAGAGAGACTCAAGAAAGTTCAGCAGAATACCAGAAGGACCTATGTGAAGTAGGATAGATCTTCACATGGTTATCTTCCTGCTAAAAACCCATGGAATAAATTATTCTAGATGGAACTCATGTAAAAGCTGACCTATTCAAGCTATCCTTGACAGACCATGATCTCCACTACAGCTTATGCCGCTCAAGAAACCTTTGTTTAGCACGAACAGTCGCTGTTGCTTACCTTCAGGTCAACAGCAACCACGCTTCCAGCTTCTTTTTCTCCCAAAATGTCCATCCAAGTTGTTACACCACTCCTCACCGTAGACAGGTCACCTTGTGACTGGATGGCCAGCATAAACCAAAATGGTTGCTACCAAGTTAGCATCCTTCAGGTCCAACACCTGATTTGATCTTGCATGCTACTCACACCAAATTTTTCACTATTGCAACAGAAAGAGATTTGAATGTTACATTAACATGGAAATCTGTTGACAGAGCGAAAATGGCTTAGAGTGAAAGTTGGTTTTGTTTCCAAGAGACGATGTTTTTACTCCTGTGGTCAAAACCATAAGCTATTACTTCAGGAAAAAGATAATTTTGTCAATACCATTCATTTAATTTAATGTTTGTTTTGTTTGTATTTTTTTTTCTTTTTAATAACACCAATAATACCGCAAGTCAAGTCAAAAAAAAAAATCTGCTGGTAAAAGTTGTTCCTCTTTTAAGGAAAGATGATTGAGATGATTGATACAGATTCTTTGGCACATACTTTGTAGTGAAGACATGAAGTGAACTTAACAAGCAAACTAAGTTCAGAGGGATCCTATTGGGATACTCTGTACTGTGCACTAATAGTGAAGACCAAAATTAGATAACTCACAACAGTGAAATTAAGAGTCGAGGTTATACAATAAAACTTTATCTCCTAAAATGTAAGACACAGAAGAGTCAAGAAAACATCTTTTCTCTGACATAACCATTCAAGCAAAATCCTACATGGAGATTCAGCTCATTCCAGCAGGTGTCCTTAAGACGGTTTACTTATACTATTTGGTAAGGTGATTTATTTTAAAAATGACAGGAACGTATGTTCCTGATGCAAGGTGCATCTCTGTCAATAAATTCTGCTTTTTTCTGCCCTAAGAACAAAGCTACTTTAATGTGGACCCACCATCCAACTCCGGCATGCCTTTTCACACCACTATTCCACCTTCATAGAATCACAGAATCACAGAATGGTTTGGCTTGGAAGGGGCCTTAAAGATCCTCTAGTTCCAACCCCCTGCCGTGGGCAGGGACACGTCCCACTGGATCAGCTGCCCTGATCTTATTTACATGCTTTGACATTTCCTATATTCTCTTTAAGATTCTCTTGTGTCTGTTAGGTAATCAACTGTCACAGCTGACTCAAAAGTTCCTGTAACTGAAACTAAAGAGTGGGTGTAAATTCAAAATACCTTATTTGTACTCAGTGATGATTATCTTTTCTCTTAAAAAAAAAAAATGTCTTTTAAAGGCAGTACTGATCATGTAGATATGACTTCATGATGTATTGTAAATACTTGGCAATACTTAAATGCAAGTAGTACATATATAAGATGAAGAATAATTCCAAGCATTTCTTATGAAATACTTTCTAATTTCTAATTACCATCAAGAAAAGAAATGTTCCTATGATAAAATGTTGTATCAAATAAAAGATCTTTCCAAAGATCCAGAAAAACTGCATTTTTTGCTGACCATTAACAAGACTATATGTATAATGAATCGTTTGCTGGATTTAAGACAATGCCTATCGCTATTTATCGCTCTAGTCACAGAAACACTAGCAATTGGACCTTCTATTTCAAAATGAACAGACCCACAAGAAAACTGGCTTTTCCCTGTAAAACTTAATATGATCAATTCAATCAGGCAGTGTATCCAACAAAGATGCCAATTTGAATAAAATCTCCTCTAGGAACATTTACTATCATATACCTGTTCACAAACCAAAGTGATCTTTGTGGAGTCCTTCATGAACACACAGCTGTAAGTATCATTACCAAACTCAACCATTTACTGGAATTTGATGATTGCACTACCATTGTGAGCAGTAGGTGTTTTCTCTGTTCCAGTCACAAGATGAAGTACTCCAAAGCCAAACAATTATTCTGCTCGTAAGTTATCACCTTCAACCTTCTCTAGCAACTCTGGTCCACTATCAAATGTGTTTGCTATAGTTATTTAATATAAGTTACACCCTGCTTTGATGACATGCACTAGTGTGTAATAGTTGCCAAACTGGATCTGTTAAGTAGGTTACTAGGTGCAGTTGACATCAGTTCCTTGATGGATTATCTTGTTAAGGAAGCTATTATAAAATCACTTCTGATGAGAAACACAAATGATACTCACATAGAAAGGCCAAATTCTGATCACATTAGAGTAAATGGCATAGAATTTTTGCCCAGTGCATTCATATTTGTAATAAAAATGAAGGTCTACAAAGTTACCCACTCCAATGAAAACAATGAGTGGAAAGAACTCATTGTTCAAAGAAAAATGGAAAAGTGGCTTTAATATCTTTTGTTTGAGATGCAGGGCAGCTTCTGGCTGGGCAGCTTCCTATTTCTAGTGCAAGGAAGATATGATATGCAGATTAATAAACGGCTAACTTTCTGTAACTCAAATATTTCACTCATATAATAAATATATTCTGATAGTGCCCAAAGGCTTAAAGTGGTTTGCCTGAGAAAGAAGACTGAAAGAAACAAACTAGGGCTCTCTTTCACACAAGGAAGTTTGTAATTCAATTGAATAAAAACCTATAAAGTTTCCCCTCTTTCCTTGCTTGAAAAATTCTCAATTCATGAAGAATACATTTTTCATTGACTGCTGAGACAGACTTTCATTCGGGAATATGAGCAAAGAAACAAATCCTGAGTGGTAAGTGGTCAAATTAGCATTCCTGCTTCACAGGAACACTTGCTCCTGGCATGGGGCTAGCAGATACTCCCTATTAATATCTCAAGACCCGACAGCCACGACACCTCTTGTGGCAATTCCCTATTCCCAAGCAGAATTCACTCACAGAAAAGAAACTAGCCCCTGTATTTTCAGCTAGGTCAGCATTTAGTACGTTCTCCGTTCTTCCAATGAGCAATGTCGTCATATATTTATTATATCTTTATAGCTACACATTTGTATAATAATGTACATACCTTTGTCTTCTTCTTAAACTGTCAAACTAATACTTTTGCCTTTGCATTTTAATTTAATATGAAATTATACATAATTACTTTCTCTAATAAATTTTAATTTGAAGTACTGTTGAAGATGAAGGCCTCTGGCAAGATCTGGCTCTTCAAACTGGCCTGAGCACCTTTCGAAAGCTATCTTGTGCATAAGCACACTCGGGCCTACTTTCAAACAGAATTCTATTACTGGCACGGCTTTTTGATCGCTGTTTCAAAGTCTTTGTCTTTCAAACCAACTTGTGATGACATCAGGAAATCTAGGGTGGGTTCTTCTTGTGCTTTATGTCTTCTACATTTAAGGATTTTGAATGTCATTACATAAAAGACAAAAATTTTCCTGAGATTATCTCCTGGCTTAATCAGTGTATGTATTTGTTCCTTCTCTTTTGTCTAACTGATTGTTACAGTGCTAACTGTATTTTAAAGATTTATTTTAAAATATTTGACTTATGTTTTGCACTCAATTAATAAGACAGGATAATATTATGTGTGATGAGAAGGATTAATAAACCAAAATAAAATAAAGTCTCCAGTTTCTCTGATTGATTTTAAAATTCCCATTACATGGGACAATGTGAATTCAGAAGCCATCTATCAGGTCTTGATATTATTGACAAAGAAAATCAAAGTTGTACATGAGTTCCTACAATACCGATCTGATCATGGGACAAATTGGGCTATCCAGAAATAAAGGGACTGATAACGTGAGCTGATAACCTCTGATTTATGAAACAGAGTTTCACTTACTTACCAAAGTGATAGACATTGCATGGATAGACAAAGTGATGTACATATCCATTTAAAAGGAGCTTGAACAAAAGATCCAGCTGTATGTCATCAAATGTCATTGAAACCTATGACAAAGCTTACCTTCTTTTCAGTATTATTTCCTTACTCTTATATTACTCTTTGCGAAATGACAGGTAGAATACCAACCAGTGTTCCCATCTTGAATGTTTATGATTTGATGCTAATTTAAACTATTAGGATATACAGTAATAGAAGCCACATATTAAAGAATTATCAAAATTTTTAAAATTAAGAATAAAAAGCATCTTATTGCTGCTTCTATTGACAAAAAGTCATCAGGAAAGTAAGCAAAAGACCTAAATACTGTCATCTCACTTTGGGATAGACTTTAAAAGTTGGAAGGATAATAGAAAGCTTTGCCCGCCTTATCACCCAGCAGTGTTCCCAATACGCCCTTTGTAGGTTGTCTTTCCGATGGCTAATAACCACGCCATAGTTGTATTTCAGAAAGCTTTGTTTCCTGAAATAGATATCTTTATTAAAAAGCTCGCTTTTGGGAAGGAACTGCCTCGAGTCCCAGGGCCCTGTCAGACCGCAGCCCGGCCCCCGCCACGACCCTTCCCGCCTTCGTGCAGCTCGAGGAGAACAAAATGGCTGCCCCGCGCCCTGTGTGCTGCCCTGAGGGGAGCTGACCCTGATGGCGCTGCCTCCCCGAGGCTCGGGCTTTGAAACAGACTCGTAAAGCTCTTACCTCCCCTGCTGGAAACAGCCGTTCCTACAGGCCGAGGGTAATGGCAGGGAGGCTTTGCCGAGCCACCGATCTTACATACCAGTTTTCCCATGTACGGCTCTCTGAAACTCATACGTTTTGGGAAAATAAGCCATTCAATGGACTGGCTGTTTTAATTTTTGTGTATGGTACAGTTACAATCACGTTTTAACAAGGAAGAAAAACGAGTGCGAAGGTAAAATAAATGTGTCGGCTAGAAATATGCCTCAAAGCCAGATATTTTGATGGATAGTGACAGGCAATGTCTTTAGACAGAAGGTTTAAGCATGGTTAATTAGCAACAAGAAATACTCTGCATGCAGGCCATCTAATTAGCATTTTGATTTTTTAAACAGATTTTTACACAGAAACAACAACAAACACACACTTTTCCTTTTAACCAGAGTCTATCTTTGTGTTCCTCCAGTGATAACAGAAAGGATGTTCTATTTTTATGAGAATTGTAATCATAGTATTTAGACATCCAGAAGTCCCTATAACTCGTGCGTTTTTGCCACAGATAATGCAGATTTATTCATTACTGGATACTTTTCTCATTCTAATGTTTAGATCTGCCAGGAAACTCTTCTTGATTATCAATTTAAGATTTTTTGTTGCTGTTGCTTAGCTTTATTGCTGGTTTTAACAGTACTTTTTTACTTTCCTTATGTAGCTCTTTTGTGCCCTGTGTTAAGAAACGTGTATCCCATTTACTTTTACAAGAAATCTGTATTTTCTTCTTTTTCTGACAATTTTAGTCCTTCTCCTTTCTTCTGCTTTTCAGAAAAGATGCACTTCTGTTCTGATCAGTTTGTCTGATACAAGCCTCAGTCACCAGGTGTGACCACAGACAGGATCCGCACTGTGTCCAGGTCTGTTTACCACAGGTCAAATTTGGTAGGAAAGAATGATAGGATTTTGTATTCCTTTAGCTGGAAAGGTTACCCCTGTTACTTTCTTTGGTTTTCACATGCAGGATTTGTGTATGCCCACTTAATCTCAGAAAGAAAGAAAGGAAGGAAGGAAGGAAGGAAGGAAGGAAGGAAGGAAGGAAGGAAGGAAGGAAGGAAGGAAGGAAGGAAGGAAGGAAGGAAGGAAGGAAGGAAGGAAGGAAGGAAGGAAGGAAGGAAGGAAGGAAGGAAGGAAGGAAGGAAGGAAAGGAAGGAAAGGAAGGAAAGGAAGGAAAGGAAGGAAAGGAAGGAAAGGAAGGAAAGGAAGGAAAGGAAGGAAAGGAAGGAAAGGAAAGGAAGGAAAGGAAGAAAGGAAGAAAGAAAGACCTCATATGTCCAGGTAGTCGAAACAGTAGAGCTGATGATAAAGTTTGTGCAAGAAAATAAAAGATTCTGAGCACTGTCCTGCTTCCTGAGTAAAACTCTACTGCCCTGATCTTGATGAGTGTCCACTCTGGTGAATGACAAACTCCTGGAATCAATCAGCTGCTGAAAAACACAGTGTCCCTTTCGTTCATGGAAGAGCAGGTTCTCAAGTAGCTGTGCTTTACGTAATGTGCTTAGATAATGGTCTCCATTTTTCAGATAAAATATTACAATCAAAGAAGTGCTTATAGGAGCTTCATAGTCTCTTGTTGTCTGAGATTATTCTCGTTATTAGCTTATTCATGTTTCTACACTGTCCTGTTTCTTGGTAACGATTCAAAGAGACTAAAGAAGTGGTTTACAAAGACACAGAACTGCAAGTCATGTGCATCCAAACTAGTTTGATTGTACACGTCACGGTGAGTGCCTGTGGTAATGACCTGCCTCCAGTTGCAAAGGACCTTTAAAAAATAGGTCTATTATCTCAAAGTCTTTTGTCTCACTTTGTATCAACTTCTAACAATTACTGGTATAGCAGCTATTAGAGCAACATATATATGTGGTACATTTGTAGATGACAACGAGTTTGTGTAGGAAATAAGAAGGTCTATAATATTGTAATCAAAGATCATGTCATTATATATAGGGGAAAATTGGTTGTATTGACATTGGCCAAGAAATCCAATTTTCCCCAACCTTAAGGACAATCACTGAATTATGCTGTGGTGTTCTGTTCAGCCTCGTGTCCACTTCTCGTATCCTTTCTGCTGTCTAATGATACACATCTGTTTTCTGGAGCAGCTTTTGTGAGAGGCTGCTCACAGAGCCCTGCTCACAGACCTGTCCCATTCCAATTTGTCTTCAGTTCTCTCTGCTTGTTTCCTCCCATACCCTTCTGGTTACATCCCAGATATATACACAGATCAGCAGTGGGTTTTACTGTGCTACACGCCCTCCCTTTTTTGTACTCATCCACAGCATGCAGTGAAGTACCCAGGACATGGACTTCAGGTGGGAGGCACAGCTCTCACCAGGAGGACGGTGCTGTATAGCGGGAGGAAGATATATCTTCAAGAGTTCAAGAGTCATGAATAGTTAATGATGGCTAGAAAAAGATTTAAAGAAGGATCTGGATAATGATGGCCTCATCTTATTTAAAAAAAAAAAAAAAAGATGTCGATAGGATTAAAACATTCTTTTTAGAAGTAGATCTGTAAATACAAACTGGAAAAGAAGAGCTGTTTTACCCAGCAATTTTTTCAAGACAACTGTGATAATCGAGGGATTTAGATATTTCAATACAACAAAGAACTAGTAAGTTTTAGAGGAACAGATCCTCATGTTCTGGTGAAGTGCACTGACCCTTGGAGATAAAGGCTGTGCTTGTCTGTTACTGGTTTGTCACTGCTCAAGTTACTGAGTGCAGTACAAAATTGGATACTTAGGCTCCAACACTAGCTTGTCTTGTTTTCTGTTTGCCATATGGTGTTGTAAAACAAGGCTCCTTACAGTAATATAAATCAAACAGTATTTTTGATTGCCCCCGGTCTTTTCTGAGTCCCACAGTTAGAGATGCACTGTGGAGTTGAAAACAACTGAAACTATGATCCAAGGGAAAACAAAGCTGAGCATCAAAGTGAAAACATAAACATCTGCCTTTCAGAAGTAAGTATAATGGACTGGAACTCATTTCTTGTAAGCCACTTGAAAGCTGTTTAATAATTATGAAAGTATTTATAGGCCAAGTTGACTTCCTTTGCTTATTCCTGAGAGCCTGTAGTTGGTATATTCTTTAAGCAGCTTTGTTTGCTTGCTAGAAACCTCATTATGTTTTGCATGTTTTCTAGTCTCTCTAGTAAAGGACCTAAACCTGATCAAGAGCCTGTTTCTGCAAGTACTACCACGTAATTGAAATAAAGTATTCACAGCAGGATACTGTTTCTGACTTAATTTCTCAGTAGGATGGGAGCAGTGTAGATCATTATTTTTCTTTTTGCAGGCAGAGTTGCTCGGTGTTGCAGCAGGTGCTTTCCTCAAATCCAGCTAGGTGCTCTACGTGTCATTGTACACTACGTGATACTCACTGTGGTAGTCATTCTGGATGCACAGAATAGCCACTGAGTGAAACTTAAACATATATTTGCATAAATTCAATGTTTTCAGTCGAACAGATCACGGTGGATGGAACTAGATTTCTGAATTCACAGTCTCTGCAGACCTGACTACTTGTCAGTCTTACTGATTCAGAGATTTGTGGTTGGCTTGCTCTTACTAAGAGCACAGCTCTGGTTATTTTAATGCTGTTTTTTTTCTGTTGATTTCAGTGGAGCCTGATTTTTATGGCAGACTTTTAGAGGCCAGACTTATTCCACCTGCCTTTAGTCACTTAGCAGAGGTGTATCAGCAAGGAGCATAGTTGTTAAGGTCCCTATTGTCATCTCCCTATGGCTGTTAATAGCTTAGCTGTTGTAAAACTGCTCTGGGGAAGTGCCTTTCTACCTCTGCTAGCTACAGAGTGAGCCTATGGTGCACAGGCTTCTGACTTCAGTCAAATTTGAAAAATTGTATGTAAATGCTTAAAAGTTCTTTAACTTACATATCTTGGTATGCGCATCTGCTTAGATTTAGGCGTAAAATACTTGTCTCTTGATATTTGATATTTAAGTAACTTGAAATAACATGAGCAGTGGCACCCACCCCAGCCAACTCCCCCCATCTTTTACTGCTGGGCTTGATGCCACGTGGCATGGGACATCTCTCTGGTCAGTCTGGGTCAGCTCCTGGCTGTGTCCCCTCCCAGGTCCTTGTGCACCTTGTGCTGGCAGGGCAGCATGAGGAGCTGAACAGTCCTTGGCTCTGTGTGAGCGCTGCTCTGCAACAACTAAACATCCCTGCATTATCACCAGCACCACACCAGCTGCTATGAAGAAAGTTATCCCAGCCAAACCAGTACACTGTTTGACTTTACCCTCGTTTATCATTGCTTTATGAATAAAACATCATTAATTTACCTCACATCAATTGTACACAATGCGAATGAAGGCACTACTTAGATTGCTGTTCAAGTTGTAGTGTAGAGGCCGGGGTGGGAAGTCAATTTATCATTTACAAGATGCTCCCCTTTAGTAAGAGCATGAAGTAAGGAGAATGTATGTAGGTGGGAATTACGGACCCATCTTAATCCTCATTTACAAAGTAATTGCACCATGACAAAACATGAAAAGGAAAAATATTTTACTTATATCCTATCAATTTAGTTGTGGTATATTTACAGTGGTATCTCATATTTTTTGTTTCTTTCCCAAAGAGTGAGAGAAGCAGATGTGATTACCTTTCATCAGAATAATTTCCATTAAGGAAGGTTGAGTCTTGGTAATAGGAGATAACACATGGTGTATTTTTCAATGACTCCTGTGATTTTCAACCTGCTCCCCATTTTTTCATGACATTTCTCACCAAAGGTGTTCCAAAACACCCAGAGAGAATGCTCGGCTAAGAAGATACCTGAAACTTTTCCATTTCTCTCTGTTTAGCAAGACAAGAATTGAACGATGGAATCAAGATTTTTGGTGGGTTTTCTGACACCAAAACAGATAGATGAGTGCATGTTGGTTGATTATAGCAATTCTGCCAAAAGATAGATTGAGTCAAATGAGTGCAGTTACACAGTAAACCACCTGGAAGTTCAATTGATTAAATAGCTTTAAAGCAATGCAGAGGATCTGTTATTGGTTTGATCACCTTAAATACAGATGGATGGCTCTTCTCTGTTCCATTAAAGAAATACATTACAAATTTTCACATATATTGAATCCTTATCCAAGTTTGCTAGAAATTATGTTTTGTGTATTTTGAAGAATTCATCTGTTCAGAAAAAGCAAGCTCTATCATATTCTAATGTAACTATCTCTTTCATGAAACTTTCCTCCAAGTATTTCTTTTAAAATATTCACTCCTAGACCTATTGCAGTCACGTCTGCCAAAAGCCCTGATGTTATACAGAACTGAACAAGGTGCTGCAGATTTTTGGAAAAGCTGGATGAGGGCAGCGGCAGGTACAAGCATATAGAGAACAATGCTTGGAGACTTCTTTTTGTCAGAGTAATTAGAGAAAAGCAAACTTTTTTTCCCTGATATATAAACTCATCTTTTTCCTCACTGTTACCCCATGCATCATCCAGGATTTAGTTTCACCTATTCCATGGAAAAAAAAATATCATGGACAAGATCCTTATTGTCAGTTTAGTTAATCACTAAAGGTACACGCAATAAAAAGTTAAAATGCTTTATTTATATCACATTCCTCCCAATTTATTCATCGAATAACATCCTAAATAACAATGTGTATAAATAGCTCTGAGTACTATCCTGCAAGACCTATGAAATAGATCTACTTGTGAAGTTAGAATGGTTTTTTTTTTTTTTAATCCGGCAGATTTCATAACTTTCCAAAGAAAAAAATCCATTTACTATTTTGTGCAGTGAGCTATAACTCCAGATAAAAGTAGCTGTGGAAAGGAAATGCTGTGTGCTAGGCTCATCATTGCCAGTCACGACTCTGTTTATTTCTGAAGTTCACTGGTCATCGCTCCAGACGCAGGTGGAGTTCATCTCTGATAAAAGAAGCAGACACTAGTCACTTTTATCATGAGGCTAAGAAAACTGTTTTTTTTTTTTTCACACTCAAGTCCCATATACAATCGTTACCACCGATCCTGCTCTGTAGCAATATGTAGCAAGACAGTTGGCTGACTCCCAAAACCTTAACACTCCATTAAAGGTGTTTTGAAATATGCAACATGCAATCATCCAAGATTCCTGTATACTTTATAGTTTTGAATTACTCTGAGGATTAGCTAAATTCATTTTAAAATACAAAGTTTTATTAGCTTTGGGATGATGTAGTCATTTTTATGTATTGTTGTCTTCTACTGTCAACATATGGTTTTGTTAATCAAGGTGATACAATTGCATGTGAACTTACTAATTTTAGAATTAAGTTTATTTTGCTCTTGATTGTCCGTTCTGAAGAACAACAGACTATCTCGTAAAGGCAAATAAGGTTCTTTGAAGCACTTTTGTTCTAGATGTACTTAGTACGTCCATTACCAGGAAACGTGTGTCACCTTGCACATGACAAGAAGATGTCACAAAGGCCAGGCATCCATTTCTAGGACTGATCTCGTGATTCTTTCAGGAAAAACACCAGGTTCATATTATTCCACAAGGATAAATCACCTTCATACCATAAAAATAATGGAGCATCCCACAAAAGGAAATCCTAATTTTCTTTCTAATATTTTTTTCAGTAAATTCAAATTAGTCGATGGAGGGACTTTGGAAGACCAATAGCAAAATAATGAGTTATTCATCAACCGGATATGGTAAATGCACGGCAGTAGCCAGCATACAAAGTAAATGACTTATGTTATATACTGGACACATGACAGCCTCCTCCTCCAGCTAATAAATTCATGAAATTCATCAATTTGGAGTCAGTTGGATCACTTGATTACTGAGATATTCATACCTCTAATAAAAATTGGACAATGCAATAGGGTAGAAATTTATTTATATATATATATATACACACACTATATCACCAATATATTTTTTTTCTTTTTATATCATCAGATCAATTTATTAAAATGATTTTACATATATATTTTAAGCATTATATAAATTTTAAAATCTTCAAACATGTCTTTAATTAAGTGATGAGTAGTTCTTTTACGGCAGCAAACTATAAGAAGAGCCCTCAGCTACATCTGTAATGCAGATGCTCTAATGAAAACAGGAAGCTCAAAGACAGGCAGAAAGGGCTTTGGGAAGAATAATAACAAACAGATACTTTGAACCTGTTAGAACAAGAACAAAAATACTGTGGGAGTTAGAAGGAAAGGTTGACAAGGGCGGTAGGAACGGTGCAAACAGGGAGCCCACAAGCTTACTTCCCTGTTTTGCATAAAGTAAACCTTGCTAATTTGGACCTGAATGATGACAACACTCTTGCTTTGTTATCATCGTATATCCTGAGGAGAACCACAGTCTCAAAGGGCTGTGTTATCTTTCCCTACATAATGTCTGCCTTAACACAATACCTCATTTATTGTCATTGCCTTGCGAGACCTTGCATGTAAATGACAGAATTAAGATAAAATGATAGGAGATAATTATAAACAGATGTGTGTCACATGGTGGTTTGCACCCACAGTGGTTTTCACAGACCTAAATAAATCGTCTTAAAACTGGTTTTAATTGCACCGGTAGGACTGCTGTGTGCTGATAGGGCATCAGTTAGGCCTCAGTTTCTGTGTTTTGAGATAGCCAAGGGGCTTTTAGTGTGCATGATATACTTACGTGTTACGCAAGGTATAGGTGTGTTAACATAAATTATCGCCTGATTAGGGTAGTGAGTCAAAACAACAAAACAAAACAGAATCTAAGAGTCAGATTCTGTTCTCATTTACACTTACATAATTGGAAGTGATGTAATTTTGTATTCATGCTGCTGTCTGGACAAAATCTCCAGTGAGCTGTACTTAAAAGCTAAGTATAGTCTAATTTTATGGTTTTTTTTTTTTTTTTTTAACAGTAGAGCAATAGTAATTAAAAACAGAGCAATGCCATGAGATTATTTCTCATATTTACGGAAACTTGATAGTTAGGTGTGCAATCTTAGGGAAAGTTAATTCTCTTCTGTCTTCGTTTCTGTAACAAAAAAAGAACTGTCTCTGGCTTTGATTTAAAAATTATATGAAGATTTGAAGCAGGTATAGGCATTGTTACTTTAAATACCTAAATATCTTGATGTTCATTTCCACTCTGTTTCTTAGACTTCCACATAAGTTGCAACATTATCCATACAGATTCTCAGATTCCACACCTTAACTGAGAAAGAAGAGCAACTCTTACTCCCTTTCCTGTAAGAGATGCATCCCGTAAGATTTTGCATCAAGACCAAATGTAGCACTAGTGAAGAAATTTTTATAATTGATACAGGTCCAATATGGTAAGTTTGCTACTATTCATTTGCATTTTGCTCTACTTCATTGTGATGTGAAGTATAATTATATTTTCAGTGGTAGAAGCTGACTAAACAAGTACTGCCTGACTGAAAAAGCACGTCAGCTGTTCAAGAGTGGACTCTGCTGTTTAGAAACACAAATGACAGTGGGATCAAGTTTTGCTTTAATTCATATTTGCAATAATCTCCCTTTTCAGAACACATTTCTTCAGAGCACAGCATAAGGTTTCCATAGCGTAGATCAATGCACAAACTTCATACTGAAAAAGTGTGTACAAAAAGATTGTTTTTAGCGCTCATCACTGCCAAGAATTTTTACCTTAACCTGTTTCAAAAACATTTACTGAACTGCTTTTCACAGTTCACCCATAAACTGCAGTTGTTCTATCCCTCTGTCCAAGACCTTTTCCTTTACTTCTCACAGGCACTGCTCAAGTGCTAGAGCGTACCAGGCTCCTTTAGCCTTTCTCCCTGCCAGTTCAGCCATATTCAGGATGTCAGTGCTGCCACACACAGAATTCTTTAATATTCAGTATTCTTTAAAATTCTTTAAAGTTCAGTAACTTTATTTGACTTCATATTTTGACATGCAGAGGCATCTGTCGATATATTTTTATGATACAGATGGGTTTCCTTCTAACTTCAGCGTAAGTGTAGCTGGAGCAGTCTAATGAGACAACTAAACCAATGCTGGTTAGTGTAGGAGTTACTGTCCTGACAAATCAGAAAATCTCAGCACTGCTCAGAAAGGGGATTTTTTCATTTTATTTTATTTTTTTATATATATATATATTTTATTTTTTTCCTGCAGTCAGTACCCATTTTAGGGAAGAGGTCTAAGGACAGCAACTTTTTGAAGAATTAGCTCTCAGCCTGAAGAGCTGTATAATTCATCTTGGATTTGGCTCTAACTAAGGTCTGTGTCTATAATGCTGAATAAAACAGGGGATAGGAAGCCTGCCATGTATTAAGCAAGTTGGATCCCCAATTCTCCCAAGTGCTTAATAATCCAATTTCTGGGCTGCCTTTTGAGCGGCACCAGCTAGATCTCTCTGAGCAATTCGACTTGGTTTGGAAGGCAGTTCATTCCAGGAACAGTGTCCAAAAGGGACGGTGGATAGCACTGCTGGAGGTTCGGCTCCTCCCAACCCCACTCTGTCCCAACAGGCTTTACATCCTCAAACCCCCCCAGATAACCTCATGTTACATCCTGGTCATGCAGTACGGTATTCAGTGTCATCCTCAAACAACAACTGCAGGTTGTTCTGCAACAGTGTTATTTAATAAACTGACCCAAACCCTTGTACAAAGCAGCCGTGACCTAAGGCAAGAAGTGCATGTGGCACCCAGAAGAGACACAGACAGGGAGCCATCCTTGGACTTGATCTGTAGGCACAGTCAGAAAACACAGACCAAACCCTTGCCACGTAAACCCAACACAAAATGGGGGAAGAACAGCTACGATGCTGAAAAGAGGGAACTCTCCAGGGCATGAAAGGGCGTAATCACTTTGCACCGCGCTTTTTTTGGACACATGTACAGGGATGGGGAAAGGATGAGGGAGAGGGGAAACCCGAAGTTGTGTGTGCCCATAGAGGTTATCACTGACACCATTCCCTATGCAGTCTCAGAATGCCAAAGTACAAAGTGTACTTTACAGCGTTAACATACAGGATAGATGATGAAAACGAGCATTACGTGAAGACCATATGAAGACCATAATTAACAGTATTGTAACTCCTTCATTTTGACAGTGTTTTGGAGACTCCAGGATTTGTTAACCATTCAAACTGCTTATGCGTTTGTCAGCTAGGTGGTGTCTGACTGCTATAGGAGCTTCCAATAATGTAAGCAGGTTTTAATTACATTTACCATATTTACCCTGCATTTTTATTTGCATTTCTTTCACCTTGAACAATTGCAAATATACGGGCATTCAAAATCTAGACACTAAGTACCAAGTTAAGAGCATTGCAGAGGAATAATTAAATTAATTATTTCCTCTGATGTTACACTTTCCTTAGACAACTGTATTAGTATTAATGGTTTCAATGCTTATTTTAAATAACAAAACTAAATTGTAGCTCAGCAAGATGAAAGTATTCCTTTTCAAGTGGAGCATCTGTAACTCATGAGGGAAGGACAGCATCTGACAAATGCTTTTATGCAACGTTCATTTGTATGATTAGCTAGAGCTTTAATACAGAAAACAAACAAAAAAGCCCACAGAATTTCCACTATAAGAAGTATGAGGAAAAAATTCAATAACAATATTGGATTTTTTTAATCCACTCTTAAAAGTAAAAACTCTTCAAGTGTTTTTTGTTCAGTTCTTTCCCACTTGTCACATAAGTTTAATTTTCAGAAAACACATCACTGTATTCCTGCATGAGTTATTTGTCAGAGAAAAAACAGGACACACATTTGGTTCCAAACATAAACAGAAATTTATGCCAACTTCATGAAAACAAAATACAAAAGATTCATCTTGCTATGTTGACAATAACATATAAAACAAAGCAGCAGCATCAAAACTGTGAGAATAAAATAAACACCAGTGAAATGTTAATGAGACCAGAAATTCCTCACTTACACCGCTGCAAAAATGCATAAAGTTTAAACTAGGATAATGTGAGAGTATACCAATTTTTATTCATATTTTTATAGAGAAATGATTCAGAAAGATTTATTAAATATACCAGTGACACTTATTTGAGGGGATTCTTCCATTATCAATATTCACAGACTATCCTTTTCATTATTATTTTTTATTTCAAAAGAAGCAATGCCTTCTGTAAAAATGTGTACATTCAGAATCTTTTTTTGTGTGCTCAAAATGAAACTTCAATGTTTCTGAAAGGTATTCCAGATACAGAATGACTGCTTACTTTAGAGGGGTTAGCTCGTATGCTAGGCTTCACTGTACAGTCAGTCACAGGAGTTAGAGTTACAAAAACTAAGATTTTTTTTGTTTCATAGCATTAAAGAAACGCTATAAAAATTAGGTACAAGCATAATTTCAACATGAAAGAACAGCAGTATTACACTTGACTCAATGACTTTATCTCTATAAAAAATTGTCCATTTAACAAAGCTAAAAAAAAACAACTTTCAAGTCTTTAAACATAAAGTTCTCTTGTTTTCTTTTACACTTTTGTCAAGTGTCATTAAAGCATTATCTTTAAAGCATGCCCCCTCCTTTTTGAAATGCACTTTATCTAGTCGTTTCATGACTCCTGGTTTTCAGACCAGCTGTGTCACCATACTGGATTATCGTACGCCAGACTAGCTGTTTAACAGCTAGACAAAGGTGATGAATCTCAGGGTAAAGAACACTATGCATCCAGCGTGCCTGAGCAAAGTCCTTGCAAGTCATAAGGAATGTCACAGCACTGGCTGTTTTGTACTGTATGGTGAACGGAAGTGGAGGAAAAACAGAATGCTTTCTTGGTAACAGGTTCTTGAGAAAAAAAAAACACGCCGTCCCCAAAGCATCCACCTATTACTAATACGTATAAACCTTTAGAGTTGACCTGATCCAATGTTTAATTGGGAAATACAAACTTGAAATGTTCACAGACACTTGCTGCTTAAAAATAGGTTTCTTCTAACAGCATACTAGAACCTCCCAAGTCACACCCAGGGTTTCCATCCAGGAAAGAGTTGGCTCAGGTTTTTAGGGTCCATGGCTTGCTGGATGAGGAGGTTCACCTGCCCTCCCACACTGAGCACCGTTCCCTCCTCAACGCCTTTCAGCTTCTCCTGAAGTCTCATCAGGACGCGTTCAGCCACTTTGTTAAAACTCTGGTCATCGCTGCTGGCGGAAAAAAGACAGAAAAACAGTGGCGCTAGGTATGGTCCTGACCACAACGAGCAATGTTCAGCAATACAAATGTAAAGCACAGCAACAGACAATAAAAAAAGTAAATCTCTCACCTGGCTTTTCTTTTACATTCTTGTGGATCAGCGCCGAGTGTGGAGCTCATGTCAGCCTCATCCTCTGGTCTCTGCTGCAAATACAAAGCTTTCAAGGGGTTCATGGTCCAGTCAAAGAGGGGATCATAGAGCAGCACCTACACAGTAAATAAGCATCTATTTAATTTAAACTGTTAATTACAGCTAGCTCAGTGCCCTAACAGAAACAGTCAGTTGGTGATGTTCATGCTAACCAGATTAGAACTTTTTTTTTTTTGAAAATCCAGTAATATTGGGCTAAAATGCTTAGTAGACAATGTAACGATGAAATAACATCTGATCATTTGCAGGTGTCTGTACTGTGCATACTTGACTCAGTTTTGACATTCACAGCCAGAAATATTTTAGCTACTGAACAGGGAGAACTGTGTATGCCTGAAACAAATAGTTCCCATAGAAAGTACAGACTGGTCTTGATTTTATTGAAGATTGCATGAACTGACAAATCTGACCAATGCTACTAAATGAAAATTCAAAGAATAAAACATAGAAAAGAAAAAGAAAGACAAGCCATAAATATAAATTTAAACAGTATAGTGATGTGTTCCAATACAAAGACCAGAAATTGAAGATATTGTGACAGCTTGCTATCGGAAAGAATGAAAAAATAGTTACCTCTACAATGGTCAGCAAAGCTTCTTGAGAATTTCTCATAACAGCCATTGTTTTCTCACAGCATCTAGAAAATATTTTACTGTATTTTTAGATTCTTTTTGGTAAAATGAAATGGTATTTCCTTCATTTTAGAAATGGGTACTTGTACTCTTATTAAAAGCTAGTTTCTAACATATGAGTAACCTGCTTGTTTCCATTTTAGAGAAAAAGGAGAAATTTAGAACTATATGACCATAAGGCGAATATATACAGAACTGATAAATTCCCTATGGGAAAGAAATTACCAGATTCACTGTCTGAACTGTTTCTATACGCAGAATTAACCACTGAGCCACCACTGATTGCTGTGGTATGCCACAATGGCAGTACTGCTTGGCTGGGTGAAAATGTGCGTGTCGGAGGTGCTCTGTAAGGCATCAGAGAATCTTGGCAGGGCACCTTCCTATGAAACAAGCAGAGCCAGTGGCCAGAGACATTAAGCTACTTCCGAAATCTCTCCAACAGCTTTAGATGTAGAAGTTGCTATTTACACTCACTCCCCGCTGAACTAGGCGTCTGAAAGTCATAAGAAACTTTCCTTATGAGACAGGTACTCTTCAGGGAAAGGGTCGGCCTCCTTACCTACTTCAGGATCGGAACATACACTACAAAGTTAACTGGCTGTGTTCACACCCAATCTTGAGATGCCTTGTTTATACGCTTACACCTATACGGTTACTTACAGGTCGGTATGGCTAAGGCAGAAACAATATCTGCACCAGAAACTGTATTTACTTCTGCCAGAGACAAACAATTCACTTTTTTTCTGTATCATGGGACAAAAGTTTCAGAAGTAACAAGAAATGGTGAATTTGAGAGCATCATGGTTAGAATAGAAGTGGCAGTGACTGTTCCTTTACAGTACAAATGTACATTAGGACTGATTAAATGCTACCTTACAAAGACAATGCTTACATGTTTTTCAAAGACATGGAATTCGGGGCTTGCAAGCGTTAATATCATGAAAGCCTCCGATGAGAGAAATGACCTGCTTTTTAGGGCCCTCTCAGGTCATTAGCATAAAATAAGATGGAAGTTAACAGAAATTCATCCCTTTGGGGAGTTTTCTGTCTTGCAGCTCAAATCTATTGTGCGATTTATATTTTGCACTTGCAAAGTGATACCAAATAAATGAACTGAAAGAGGAAAAAGACCACAAATTAATTAAAAATAAAAAAACTGAACAGATATAAGAGAACAAAATAATTTAAAGAAACTTCATGGCTTGGATATATAGTATAGTTTTAAAGGAAGTACATAGCTCTGAAGAAAACAAATCCTAGCAGTGTAAATTGAAGGATGACATTTAGCTGTGGAGCCTTTAGAAGCACTGAGCCAACCCTGAGATTCACAAGAGGGTGACATTCACCCATTATTTAGTGAAGAATATGATACACTGGGTAACAATAATGGAATATTTATCTGTGTACATGAATAACAGTGTATGATTTAGAGGGTAGCATTTAGTTTTGGATATTATTAACAGAAATTAAGTCTCCCCTCAAGCACTGAGACTACGTAACATAAAACAATTATAATGCCATAAGTACACCGCTGCCTCCTTACCCCTATGCCATATAGGATCACTTACCTTCTGAAGACTCCTTCCACTCCAGTAATACCCATTCCGTCTACAATATCCCTGGTTAATCTAAATGGAACAGTCTCCGGTGTGGGAAGGATTTTACCTTGCTCAAAAGCAACTCCTAAATGAAAAAATAATACGTGTTAAAAAAAAAAAAAGTTCGAGTAAATAAAAATGAAAGCTTTCTTTTCTGTCCCACTTACCCAAATCTATATGCACTAGTTCTGCAGTTTGTTCATCTATCAGGATGTTATGAACATGTCTGTCTCCAAGTCCAAGTATGTAGCCAACTAAAAGAAAAAGGTAAGTTCTGAAACTATTATTTACGTGCCATAAGAAACAGGGATCATTTAACATAGAGAAGATTATTCAAATCAGTTTAACACATGGAAACAAATTAAAAGTGAGACTATTTCTTCCTCCATGTAAATGTATTCCTCCAGTAAAGAGCAAATGTCATTCCACAAATTTTAGAAAAAGGTTGACTGAATGCAATTGCATAATGGCAGTTCTGATGCACAAAACCAGATGGCTTTATCTATTTCACAGACTTCTTGCTCACTTCTCCCTGTAGACAGGTTAAACAAACAATTTCACAATTTTGAATTAAAGATAAAAAGCAAGTACACGGTAAAGTGAGGGGTTTCTTATTATTACAATTTCTAAGAAAACCTTTTAACTCACAGTATCATATAATCATAACTCAGTCAGGGCAGCTCTATACCTAAATAGTTCCTAAGTGATCCTTGTCTAATTTGGTTTTAAAAATCTCCAAATTATAAGATCTTTCATGTAAGCCTATTTCAGTGCTTTACTGTCCTCACATTTAGAAAACCTTCAAATGAAACCTTGATGCTTTTTTTTCCCTATCTAACAGACATAGATTAATATTTCCTATAAAATTCTTTCATCTTAATTCTGCTAGACAGTAGATTTACTTAATTTTTCAGCAAAAAGGGAGTGTATAAACAATATGCTAACATATAAGATACAGTCTATTGTAATGTATACAATATACTATCAAATATCTTCCAGAGACATGATATGAAACTGAGTCATCCAGAAGAAATCCAGAATTTGTATGTCTATACTTACTTATGGAGACAGAAAAATCAAAGAAAAATGCCAAAGCTTAAATAACCATTTCAGCCATACCTAATGATGCCAGCAAAAGGGAAGTAAAAGATTAAGCCTTTCAACTCAGCTAAAACATTTGAGGATACAGATGAAATGAAAAAATCTTAAAGCACAATAACTGAAATAGTCAGATAGTCAGGTAAAAACTACCAGAGGTTAAATATACAAACCACATATATAGAGAAAATAAAGAAAGAATTTAATTCTGTCTTTCTACTGCAGAAAAAGGGGAGGGGGGTGTCAGAAATTTTAATTCATAAAATAGTGCTGGTGCTCTTGATGAAATTTTTTGTTCGCCCCCCCCCCCCCTTTTTCTGACAGCTGAAAAAAGCTGAAAAGCATTACATCTGAAATGGTATAAACTGGTTTTTTACTTAATTAAAAAAGCCATGTTAATAGTTCAATGCAATACCTATAGAAGAAGTAGCCACACTGCGAGTGTATGCCAACCGTTTTTCAAACCACACAGCTGGATCCAGGAATTTTTCCATGCAGAAGTAACGAAACACAGGTTGAAAATTCTCACAGATCTTCATGAAGATGTTGTATTTCTCTTCAGAATGTTTCTTCTGCGCATCCTTTAAATGCACAAGAAATGTTTCTCCCATGATTGACTGCTTTGGAGAGAAATACAGCCCTACCCCTTCCCCCCTCTCCCAAATGCTGTTCTCACTCATTTCTCTCAGCTATGAACAGTATTTTTTCCAGCAATCATTAATGCACCTATTTGTCTGTTTTACTAAACAATTATATTTTCATACACAACTCATGGGCTACATATGAAAAACACATCCCATTTCTCTGGTTCAGTGGCTGCATGTATTTTACATACAGGTAAATGCATCTTGTTGAGACATACTTCCCCCACACCCTCTTCTGTTGCTTTTCTGATTGCTTCACACAGTTGTGAGAAAGTCATTCTCACTCATTCAGTCGCATGCAAAAGCTGTACAAAGCCACAATTAAGCACACATTTATCCTGTTAAATCTATACAGATTTAAAAGAAATTAATTTCTTGCACATTGTGGCTAAGTAAAGCAACAGGTAAAACTGTCTGCAGTGACGTGCTGAGTCAATTTATTGTCCTTTACATATGGTAGTGGTCATTATTTACTCTTCTTTTTAGTCTTCCTTTAGTCTTTTCTTTTTCCTGTGCATGGATGTCAGCGCACAGGAGGAGCCAGACCTCTTCACACTGCCTTACGGCAGTTAAGACCATGCATTCGTCTCAGCTGCATTCTAAACCCATTTTCCCCAAGGATTAGTATCTAGCATTTTGGCTTATTCATGAAAACAAAATTATTTTTCAATGCAATGAGAAACATGACAAGCATAAGTTAATTTTATAAGTTAACTTTATACTGAATCTGTTGGGTCTCTGTAACGACCGTTCTGGTATTCCAATGTATTTATATTCTAGAAAACATTTCACAGATTTCCTGGAGATTTAGCTATATCAAAATCTTTCCTACAGCAAACATTCATTCAGCAATTTTTATTTTGTAAAGACTCTTTCCAGGCTGCATTCAGATTGGTGTGAAGATATATTAATACCATTGTTATATACTAGAAGTATAACTTTATTTTCTCCTTTAATACTTAAAGAAACCTTTTCTGTGTAGCAGAATATGAGCTAGATATTTTTCTTTAATTATTTTGACTCACCATCATTATCTTCTGGCACTGGTAACTTGAGTAATCTTTAGGCCTGTATCTCTTGTGAGCTCCCTCCTCGATATTCACAAGGAACTCCCCAAGGGGAGTTGTTCCTGAGCACCACTCCAGAACACCACTTTTCTGAGAAAGGGGAACTACCTGTGAAAACAAAACCAGTGCTGCATGGGGGAGGGAAACACACACACAGCTACGAATACATACTGCAGAGCATTGGTGGATATTTGCGTTTGTTTAAAAAAGACACAAAATCAAACCATATAGCTGGCCAAAATATATGATTTTACTGTATAGGTATGCATATATAACATAAACTCAAGGTTCTTCTAGCATATACTTGCAAAGTTTTTTTTAGCCCAGAGGACCTTTCACTACATACTTCAGTACAACTTAGTTAACCTACTCAGTTTGCTTGTTTGGATTAGTATTCTAGAAGACACAACTTGCCTTGAGAATGAACAATCTCCGGGCCTCAGAGAAATAGTTACTGCCTGTGTCCTTTATTATTATTTTTATTATTGTTTTATTATTATTTTCTTATGGAAGTCTCGTTATCTCATAATATAACCCCTCATTTTTTTCCTCCCTGCTCTCATTCATTTTTACACATGTGCAAACATGCATCTTCATTGAGAACTATTTTAAGAATGTGAATCAAACCGTGACTTCTTAGACTATGCTAGCAGTTTTTCTTTAGAAATTCCAGAATACACATTTCTCACTTGTCAAGGACAAGAACTTATACTTTTAGAGCACTTACTCAGGTCACCATCACAATTACTATAATAATCCCTAACACATAAAAAAACGAAAAGGGGGGGAAGTTCCTGTTTAAATACATTTTCTATGTTTATAATTAGAATTTATTGCCGCATTCCCAATTCCAACAGAAACTGTTCTGCAATTCAAATTCTGCATGAACAGACGCTAGACCAGTCTTCTGGATTCAACTGGAAGGAATAGTGCAAGACTAAAATTAACAAGAATTTATAAACAAACTTCTATTCTCAATTTCAATGATAAGCAACTTGTAGTTCAAAGACAGCGAATGACTTCATTTCTGTTCATATAAAGTTCATATAAGTTAATATACAGAAAGCTTTGAATAATATTTAAATATACATTGAGAGGCAGGTTTTTTTAAGGATTTGAAAAAAAATGTAATAATTAGGTTATTCTACACTTTAAGGCACAGTGACACTTTTAACACCACATAAAAGATAAGCTTTTAAATTGTCTTTGGGTTAAGAAGAGAAGAATAGGAAAATATGCTTTATCAGTATCAGTAGTACTTATTCCTCTGCTGCAGCATCTGTTCAGGGTTACCTTGTATCTTCGGATAGCTAATTTTCTCTTTCGTGTTTCAGTGTTTTGCTGGAGCAATGTATTACACATCTGGAAAACCTGTTGCATAACAGCATCTTGTCTCAGATCATCACGTCCCTGTAGTATAAATAGAAAAAGCAGTTAAAGAGCACTTTTTTCAGTATACGACTTCTTGTTCTGCATCTTTCAAATACACAGAAAAAATAAATCCACAAAACACAAGTTACTTTTCCACAATAATCAACTGTAATAAAATGTAATCAATGTCTACATTTGGTTTTCTAATAGTACTCAGTTGTTTAAGTTAATTATAATTAACTTAAATTATCACCTTTTTCTTCTCTTTTTTCACAAATGTTATTCAATTAAGGTTTCAATGAACCTACATTCCTTAAGGTACCTTTTATGTTTTTTAAAAAAAGGTGTTGCATTCACCATATTTAGCAATCCAGCACACGGCTGAAGCAGCATCAGTTGGTACTGCAGTTCTGCTTAAGGAATGCACATCTGGAGATTCAGGCTTCCCTTTAAGACTTTCAAAACTACCCCATACTTAACAGCAAGTCAGAATTCTTGCAGCAGCTGATGAATGTTTACAAAGCCATGAGGGACAGACAGAATGACATCAACTGAGTTTAATGAAAATTTTTTGTTTAGAGGTTTGTGTGTCTACATGCATGTATTCAATTGTCTCTGAATCGTAATTATATTTATACAGGGAAAAAAAGAAAAAGGGTGGTATTTTACACAAAATGCTGACGGCTTTTATTTGCTGCAGGTCACTAGTCACATGACCACAGAAGTCAGCAGGTCTGGTAACTGTCAGATAAGCTATTGTATATTGTTGACAATATTTACAAAAATATTAAATATTATGAGATACTTTGTGATTTCCTTTATTAAAGCCCTGAACAGAGAAAACTGACACTGAACTGTGAGAATTTTGCATTTAGTACGCGAGTGATACCAGAGAAAACTGACATGAGAACTTAAAAAAAAATTCCAACATGCCAAATCTCTGAGATGCCCCTACAACAGACAGAACCTACCTTAACCAGCTGCCTCCTTTCTTTACCATCTGATCCTACACAATCTATTATTTTAGGCAGATTCAGGCCTCCTGCTAAGTGAAATTCTGGCTTAAAGGACCTTATTGTCACCAAATTTTCATATCTTCCTGTGGGATCCACCTGAAATTATATTAGTTTAAAATTAATAAAAATACGATCTCCATTTCCCTCAGAGAAAGCATTAATGATTTGTTTGCAAACTATATGCTAAATATTAATATAAACGTTCTGTCATCTACAGGAATAATAACTCAATTTCAGCCTGTGCCAACTAGCGTTCTCCCAGAAAATATTCATATATGGTTGGAGGACATTAGATTTACATTAGCCTGCAAATGAACCCAAACTACAATTCTAAAACTGCCCAAATCTGTATGGTCTGTATCTTAAACCATCCTGGATATCCCCATGCCACAAAGCAACCCTACTCCATTAGCTGTAAGGAAATTGCATTTGAGTTGTTTATATTACAGACCTCCTTCTGTTTCAGGTAAATTGTACAGGGGAAGAAGAAAAACAAAGACAATAACAATTGTATCTCACAAGGGTGCAACAGCAGGGACCAAGAGGAGCCCTACAAACAAATGTTATTTAGCATGGGCGGCAATTTCTGGCCTCTGAAGTCAAACAGCATAAAATATTCCCTTGGCCTGTTCTATTCGGCTGTACAGAGATAGCCAGGGGGACTTCCAACATATGGAAGCTCAGCTTCAAACACTTACATTTTAGGTGGCTGGCCCAAAATACAACTCTACACTCCTCAAACAGCTAAGTTTCCTAGGTAGGGGAAGCATGCTCACTTACTCAGGCATATAAGAATGGGTGCCGACGCACCCATCTAATCGACAACTCGTGCTAATGGGAACAGATCATTTACCATTACTAAATTACTGAGCTAAAGCACATAAGCTGGCCAACTAGGAACAGCAGAAGAGGCAGATCTGTTTAATCTCACAGCTTCATGTACATTAAATGCCTCCTTAAAACTCTGAGCTAGCACCTATAAAATAAGAGATTCCGATTCCCACATCCTCTCTGTTGTTTAGGTGCCTCATCACCCCTTCTGATGATGAAAGACTAGCCAGTGCTAACAGTGGCAAAATCATCTTTCTATGATAAGTTGCTATCCTAGACTTTGGGGTCACGGTCTTCTAAAAATTTCTAAAGGCCTTCCAAAGGGAAGGATCTCACCCCGCATCTCCCACCTCACAGGAAAAGTACCCAGATAGGCTGGCCTGTAAAGAACATGGGAAGATGAAGAGAGAAATGCTCTGACTGTCATTAGAGAAACTTGGATCTAAGATTTGATATTACAATGTATAACTATTTCAACTTCAGTCACCTTAATTTCCATAGTAGGGACAACAACATCCTCCAGGTTTTTCAGTTTAGTAATTGGCTGGTCAGCTGGAATACTTATTCCTTCTGTAATTAAACGGAATTCATACCTTTACATTTGGAATTATAAACACACATTGAAGTTCACAAAAACAGTTTTTGGGACACAAAATCCTACTGCATATGTCTGTTGAGCTGATGAAAATGACCACTGCACAACTGGAGTTTTATGGAGTTGCATACTCATGAAGTCCATACCTTACAGTACGAGCAACTACTACAACTTTTAATCCAGACTGAATTCTACATTTATCAAAAGGCACAACGTTATTACAGTATCTCTTTTAACTATATACAAGTATTAAGAAATATTTTTTTCATCCAAGAATATATATATATATATATATATCTTCATTATTGAAAATGAAAATCTTTTTTTCAAGACTTACTTCTTTGAGATTTCCATGGACTAGCATCTACATTTGCTAATATGATGTAAGCATCACAAAGGGTTTCAATATCTCTAACCATACGAGCTCTCCTTTTTCTTATGATATTGATTATATTGCTAGCAGCCTCCATCCTGTCCTAAAAAAAAAAAATAAAATACAAACATCAATTGCAAACTACATCTTGTAAGATTAAGGATGCATAGTAACATGCGGTCATTTAAGTACAATTAGAATCATAGAACGGTTTGTGTTGGAAGAGACCTTAAAGATCACCATTGGATCCAGAGGGCAGCAGCGAGGAGGGAGCACAGCAAGCTCAACACCCTGGATTTCAGGAGAGCAGATTTTGCCCTCTTCATGGATCTGCTTGGTAGAGTACCATGGGGCAAAGAGCCCTGGAGGGAAGAGGGGCCCACGAAAGTTGGTTAATATTCGAGGATCCCCTCCTCCCAGCACAGGAGTGATGCATCCCAACAAAGAGGAAGTGGGGCAAAAACGCCAGGAGGCCTACATGGATGAACAAGGAGCTCCCGGGCAAACTCAAACAGAAAAAGAAGGCCTACAGAGAGCATAAGAAAGGACAGACAGCCTGGGAGGGATCCAGAGACATTGTTGGAGCAGCCAGGGACTGGGTTAGAAAAGCCAAAGCCCTGTTAGAATTAAATTTGTCCAGGGACATCAAGGGCAACAAGAAAGGCTTCTATAGGTACATCGGTGACAAAAGGAAGACTAGGGAAATTGTGGGCCCTCTCCAGAAGGAAACGGGAGACCTACGAAAACATTCAATGAGGGATAAGAGGGCAATGACAAACATCCATGCCAGGACTATAAAGATGGGGCAGAAAAAGGACATTAATCCAGATACAAGATGATTCCACTGGCAGATTCCAACAAAAATTAAACAGTGACAACATTAACATGAAACTGCAGTTCAGTACTACACTTCATCATGGCTTTTAGCAAATTAAAGTCATACAAAGGAACAAAAGGTATACTGCGCATGGCTAAACACTTAGAACACGTTATCACTTAAAGCAGAAAGATGCTCAGTATTTACTTTTAACAATAAACAATAATCCTACTCAAACATTTACTGCAACTTTTAGACACTTACTGGGCCTTTTAGAGAATAATTCATCAAGGACATTCATCACAAAATTCTGTGCAATAATTGGGGGCATTTGTTGCAGGAAATGTTAATTATGTTTTGTTTAGCCTCAGTAAAAAAAAATGTCAACAGTAAACACCAATTCACACGCAAAAGAATGTTTTTGTCACAAAATACTTCTTTCTTCCCACTCTTTCTGCTGCTGAATTCTACACTAAAACAGCCCTTGAAATAAATAAGTAGATTTTTTTTTACAAAACTGAATAGAATACAGTGAAATAGAATTTTTTATAGTTACCACATCAAGCTGGGAGATTTCTTTTGGTGCAGTTTTAATTAACTTATTTCTTCTAGTTGAATCTGGTTTTGTCAGGAGATCATCTTTGTTAGCATTTGCCAAAGCCAATATTATAAACAAAGAATGATGTGGATGATCCAGTGAAATTCTAGACATCAGCTGTCAAGGAAAACAAAAAGATCCCATTATTGAAAATTGTACAGAAGAAATAAAATGACTTAATTAACATAATTATTTTTTTGAGCTACTAAGGCTCTTCGTAAGAAATAAAGAGTAGTGATATCACTTAGACATTACCTCCAGAATTGTAATACATTCAAGGTACATTTCTATACATGCATAAGACTATTCTTATACAACAACAAAAACAACGAAGTAGCAATGAGAATTCCCCAATCCTCTCTCTCCCTCCACCCACAATATTGATTTTGCATCACCACCTCCATAACTCATTGTGCTATAGGTGCACAAAGGAAGATACATATTATTTAGGAGTATGCATCATTAAACCAATCAAGATATCTTTAGATACAAAAAAGCATAAATTACATTATTCAGAACTTCATGAAATCCTAGACCACCCATCATCTTAGTTCCCATTCGAGCAGCCAGTTGGTACATCAGAGGCAAAAACTTGTATGAAGGGATTTTCTCTGCATTTTTCTGTAGTAGAGAAAATTCAGCAAGAAAGCTGTGTTAAACACCAAAAAAAAGACTGTAATCATAAAATACCAGGTTAGAAATTTTGATTTTGCATTTTTTTTTTAACAGGGTAACTGTTGCTGAGTGATCAAGTGAGTATCACGTCATCTTGGTTCCTGCCTCTTGAATGTCCTTGATGAGGAAAGTACTATTTGCTATTGTACTAGAGCAGAGCTTAGATACATTAATTCAGAATGCCCACATTTCTAGATTCACTATGGCAAGGAGCACTCCTAACAAAAAAATTTACAACCTAGTTTAAGACAATAAGCAATTGTGTGTTAAAATGTGAGTAAAGGATCACTTTCTACTCTTGAAAGTTAATACAAAGTTAACACAAAATGAAGCAATTACAAATTACACAGATGTCTGTTATAAATACATATCATTCATGCAAGAATTAACAGATATCCCGCATCACTGCAGAAACAAAAAAAACAACCTGACAATGAGAACCTTTCTGGTCCATGGTTGCTGCATTCTACAGATAGTCTAAAACTACATCCTTTCACCCAAAAGTATACACAATATATCCAGAATAACATACTAAAGGACATAGAAGGATATGGGCAGCATTCAAGGTATGTAAAGAACAAGGTAACGACAGTGAAAGATCATGAGATATGTTTAATCTTACAGACTTGCTAAAGTAAATTGCTAAAGTAAATTAAAATGCAATGAGAATTACAGTGTTACTGATGAGCAACTAACTGATAAGCAATGACTGAAAAAGGAAAGTTTTGATGGAAATGCTAAGGAGCTATCCAGGAAAGCATACATCACACCACTATAATTCATCCTTTAGAAATAGGAGGAGGAGGAGAAGGTGGATAATTGAATGTAAAAGTATAATAAGGAAAAAAAAGCAGTAAACATATACCTTCATCATTTCATTGACTCTATCAACTCCAGAATTTTCAAGCCACAGGGAACAGAGTCGGAAGATCCACATATCGTGTTCTTCTCCACTTAGCAAACAGCTGATATAGTTCTCCACTGCTTTACACAAGAAATTTTTACGATCCTCAGTTAGGGCATGTATGGCACATTCATCCAGATCAAGCTCTCGCTGAACCTTCACTGTATATCTATGTGAACAGACATTATTTTTAAACAACATTATTTCTCAATGAACAGACTAGGCTGTCCAAATTCTGTTGCTTGGCAATTTAACCTTTTTTTTTTTTCTCTTTAAACTTGTTGTGTATTAACAAGCCCAGTAAAATAAACATCTACAAAATGAAACTGTGGGAGCTATTCTTTTGGTGCATGTCCAACACAAACCCACCACTCTAAGTAAATCTTCAGTCAGTGTCTTTTTTCTTTCTAATGATATAATCTCAGTCTTGATGAAATCATCCATACTGTTTAGCTGTTGCTGTAATGCTCCTTGCCTTAGTTTTGGCCCACACCAACTAGCAATTCTCTTAGATGATGTCCAAGCCCAGTTAAGAAAGAAACTCTATGCAACAAGCATTATGGGTTCAGCCACTGTTTTATGAAGAGAAGGAAAAATTCAGTTGTAGAGGTGTGAACCATGCTGTACCACTTGCCCAGACAGACAGAGAATTAGTAAAGACAAAGCCTTTAATGGCTCCACAGTAACCACCTCTCAGTCTGAACACCCACCTATTTCTCTCAACTCTGTGCTCTCTCAGGAGGCCAACCTCCTCCTTGGCCTTTTTCAGTAATGCCTGCTTGTTTTCAAACTCTGAGGATTTCATGTAATTCTCAATTCGCTGGTACTGACTATCTGAGAAACGAGCCAAAGACAGGAAAGCCTTCATCTTTCCATTCTTCATCTCATCACTGTTGTCTCCACTGTGGCTTGCAGCAATTTCCACAGCCTAAAAGGGAAGTTACAATAATAAAAAGCCTGATAATCAGATGAATAGTGACTACTGCATAACACCTGACCAAACTCTATTATCGCAGAATCGCAGAATGGAAGTGACCTCTTGAGGTCATCTTGTCCAAATCCATGCTCAAGTAGGGACACTTGTTTGTTCAGATTAGTTAAGGTTGCCTGTGATGAAATATATACATATATATAAAATAAAACCGACCAGGCTGAGTATTTTTTTCTAAGTGAATTTAACCTTTGAGGAGTGTTTCAGTGCAAGCTGTCAATAATATTATCATGTATCAAACAGCTTTAACAACCATACAGGATTCTCCTACCACCATCTGTCTTTCAGAGCAACTAGGCATGAAGTTTTGCAACTTAGTTTTACCTTACGTCATAAGATAAAGAAGAAAAAACGAAGATAGTGCCAAAAAGAGAAGGAAACTGTATGTGAAAGTCACTGATTCAAATCATCAAAGAAACCATGTAGAAGGTAACAGGCAACTATGTACAGTTTCATAAAATGGAAATAAAGAAATGTAGAGCAGACATATATTAATAAAAATGTTTCTACTATGGCTAAGATTATAAAAAAAAAATACAGTATTTTGAAACATTAGTGCAAGACCTTCCAGCACCTGGAATGAGACTGTAATGAATGCAATCCCTGTACTGTAAACACAAAAAAGTCAATGATCTATCCTGAAGGTGAAAAGACGGGGATAGGGTAGAAGGAAAAAGGAAAACCGGAATAGCAGTCATATTACAGTGTTATATAATAACCTGTGAAATTTGTATTTTTTTATAAGAATTTGTATTTCCAATCCACACAAAAAAAAAGAAGGCTACATTGTAAAATTCACTTGACATTTTAACACAGCATTATCTCAAAGGCTGTGCATTTCAAAGACTAGACTCACCTTTTCTAAGTATTTCCGCATGATGACTGTAGGGTTTTCCAAGCACGTTTCTGCTAACCAGGTTCCACATAGCCTCAGACACTCTGTATACATCAATTTCAGATGAGGATTATTCTCCACCTTTAAGAAAGAAAATTTTTGGAAAAAGAAAAGAAGAGGAAGACAGCAAATGAAAATACCTTTAACATATTCGGTAGGCTACTTATAAAACTTTTTACTTCTAAACATAATTTAATCACTTAGGCCTGTTACATGTAATGCATCTACAATGGCATTTACTATCTACATATACAGTAGTCAATAACCTTAAATCACATTCTCTATAAGACTAATGGAGAGTGCCCATTTTAAAATACCTGACAGTTTGAACAATTAAAAACACAATAAAAAATAACAAATTTTAATAAAAATAAAGTAAATTCAGAGTGTGTTTCCAGAAATGTTATTTCTAACATCCCCATTTAATCTGAAGGACCATAGCGCACGCTGTAGGAAACATTCAAGTATTGTGATAACTATGTGTGATCATCAAATTTTTCAGACAGACTTCTCCATGGAAACTTGGTTAAAAGTGCTCTGAGAAGACGATGGAGTAGATTTCCAGCGGACTTGCCTCCAGACTGGAAGCTCAGCTTTAATTCTACAGCAGGACAAATTTCCAAAATACTTTGAGCATAGGGTATATATTAAAGACCACCTGATCAAGATGGCAACACTGACTGTGAAATGCTGATGAATATCATAGACTGCAAAAACACAAAAGCTCCTTACTCCAAGGTAAATGTAACACTGGAAGGTAAGACTAGAACTATTTTTTTATGCCTTTATCAACTGATAAATGAAACAATCACATAAATGAAAAGAGGATAAGCAAATTCTTGATTTTGTCCTGACAGGTACAGAACTTTGCCCTAAATACTCCAACCTTCTGAAGTGTGATATTCCTTAATAATGTATACAGATTCAAAGTGAATGCCTAGTAACTTCCAAAAAATACTCTAAGAAAAAAAAATATTCTAAGAAAACTATCATGGCTAAACAGAAAGGTAAGGAAGATGAAGACACTTTTACCACATCAGTATGCAAAATCAAGTTTTATCAAAGTGAAAAATTAAAAATACAAAAAAATCAAATATCCTGTCAAAGGAAAACATAGAACCCACCATCAGACTGTCAAAAAAACCAACCAGCAAACAACTTGAAGACAACTAAACATATAATATGAAAGCATTATTAGACTTTATTAGGAGTTAGTATTACTAAGAGGAGTTATAATTACAACAACAAAAACACAAAGAGAATTGATAGATGAATATAAAGAAAATCCAGAACAGCTTTTGTAAAAATAAACCACAGAATGACAGAAAAGTCCATGCTGGAAGGAACCTCTGGAGAGATCATCTGTCCCAACCTTCTGCTGAAAACAGGGCTTTAGATTAAGCTTCTAGGACTCTCCTAAACTCAATCTTGAACTATCAAATTCCAGCAAGGGAGATTTCACCATTTCTCTGGGAAATGTGTTACAGTGGTAGTGGTGAAGAGGTTTTTTTTCCCGTATCCAGATGTCATTTCTCTTGAAACAACTTGCACCCATTGTCTCTTGCTCTTTCACTGGACATCTTTGTGAGTAGTTACCTCCATCTTTACAACCCCCTTTTATGTACTGGAAGACTGTGATTAGATCTGCCCCGAGCCTTCACTTCTCAAGGCTGAATAAAACCAATCCTTAAAATGTTTATTCCTGTGCCAAGTTCCCCATTCCTCTAATAACCTTCATAGCCCTTTGTTGGACCTCTCCAATTTCTCAATGCCTCTGTTGAAGGGTGGACCAAAACTGGACAGGTGTGGGCTAAGAAGTGCCAAGCAGAATAATCAATCACACTTCTTAACCTACTGGCTCAACCCTTGGTGATACAGCCCAGGACATGGTTCACCTGTATTGCCACAAGGGCACGATGGCAATTTGTTCTAGCTTGCTGTTCACCGGGACCACCAGGTCCTTTTTTGGCAAAGCTACACCCCAGCCGGTCAGACCCCTACCCGTACCACTGCTTAAGGTTACTCAGTCCCAGGTGAAGAACTGATCTCGTGCAACTTCTGTTGGTATCATCTTCCAAACTATTGAGGTCTGTCTGACTCACCAGTCACTCTTCCTTCCAGTTTGCTGTTATATGCAAACTTGGTGAAGGAATTGAGTCCTGTCACATAAATCTCTTTCATAAAGATAGTATCAGAGCCTGTAACAAACCCTGAGGAAAACACTTCTTTCTGGCTACCAGGCTGCCTTTGCATCATCAATGACCACCCTCTGAGCTCAGCTGTCTAGCCAGTTTTCCACCTGTCTTGTGGTCTTATCTACCCAGTTTGTATCTTACCAGCTTGTCGAGGACAATATTGTGGGAGACTGTTGCAAATGCCTTGCTAAAATCAAGACAGATGACATCCACAGCTTGTTCTGTATCTGCTGGGCAAACTGTTTCATCACAGAAGATGATCAGGTTAGTCAAGACTGATTATCCTTAGTATATCTGTGCTGGCTTTTCCCAATCACCTTCTTGTCCTTCATGTGCATGGAAATAACTTCCCTAAAGACCTGTTCTGTAATTTTCCTAGGAATTGAAATGAGCCTGACTGCTCTGTAGTTTCTCAGATCTTGCTTTTTGCCTTTTCTGCATATGGATGTGATTGCCTCTTGGTGTCATCAGAATGTTCCCTATCTCCATGATCATTCAGAGGTGATACAAGAGTGGCTCTGAAATGACAGCCAGCTGTCTTAGCATCCTCAGATGCATCCCATTTCCCAGCTCAAATGGACTTCCTGAAGAAGTCAACAAGCACAGGGATAAGGAATAACTGTCTGATACCAGTCTACTCCAAGAGATTCCAGCAGTTGTGTGTCATGGCTCCTCAACAAAAAGCTCCTGAAGAAACAAAGCCTCGAGAAACAAAAAGCATGGTTCCTGGAGGGGCAAAAAAGTAAGATAGGCAGCAAAAAGAGAAATAAGTGGGCCACTTTTTACAGGGTCATTAGTCACCCATGAAAATGCTCCTAAGACCCAGTGATCTGTGCTGTTAAAAAGACAATAATCTGGGGAAGGCAATGCACAGTGAACAAAATCCGGTGATGATGTTGAGTTATTCAAAGCGATAAAATGACAGAATAAAAAACTTATGACAGACAATACAAGAAAATAAATGGAATGAAAAAAGCAAATGAAACTACCAGCAAAAAAATAAATGCTAAATGATGCATGAAGAGGGCAGGCAGAGAACATGGCATATATACAGCAGTGGACTGTGAGATGGTTGACTAGAAACAGAACTAGAAAGCGTTACCTCACTATGAAGAATGGTGACAGGGAATATGCAATTATTGTTTTTTCCAAGATCAGAACTATCATCAAATGAAGACGAGGGTTCAAAATGGACAAAAGCAAGCGGCTCTTAAAACAATGAGTATTGAGCTGTGGAATTCCTTGTCACAGAGTTTTTTTGGTGTCATGGTTCTGGTTGGGATGATTCATTTTCTTTACAGAGGTTTGTGTGATGCTGTGTGTTTGGATTTTTGATGAAAAAGTGCTGATAACACACTTATGCTTTTAGTTGTTGCAGAGCAGCGCTCACACAGAGCCAAGGACTGTTCAGCTCCTGGTGCTGCCCTGCCAGCGAGGTAGGGGGTGCACAGGGAGCTGGCCCAGACTAACCAAAGGGACATCCCATGCCATAAGGCATCATGCTCAGCAGTAACAGCCGGGTTAAAGAAGGAGGAAGGGGGGGATGTTTGGAGTGACATGGCTTTTGCTTTACCTGGTAATCTGCCTTTATCTCAACCCACTTTTCCCTTTCTGACTCTCTCCCCCATCCCACCTGGGGAGAGAGAGTGAGAAGCTGTGTGGTGCTGAGCTGCCTGCTGGGTTAAACCACAACATTTGAATATTAAAAACTTACACAAACTCAGCAAGTGACTGGAAAAAATTGTGGTACAAAAAAAAAAAAAAAAAAGTAAAGAATTACACACAAAGAAACTACCTCTGGATCTGGAAGTTCTTGTGCTACAAATTAGTCTGGAGGAGTACTCTGGCTATAGAGCTCAACTATTCTTTACAAGTTTTCTTAGGAACTTCCTATTGTTCATTACTGAGACAAGAGAGAGGGTTTTTTTTGTTTAAGTTCTTGTATTCTGAACTGGAGATATGAATATAGTCTTCGCTTCACATCAAGTGGTGTGATTTTTCAAGAAGCTTTCAAAGGGATCTAAAATAACCAAGATCCAGAGGCACTTGGTGAAGTCAAGTTTGATGAGAAACTAATCTTTGAGGTAAGATTTCATTTTCAGAGGTACAAGATAAAAATAAAAAGCCCAGGGGTGCTTGTAAACGGGGAAGGATTCAAAGATGTGAAACAGTGCGCCAGATCACATCTGTGTCCCTTGATACTGGAGTTCAAGGGACAGAGAAGTCCAAGGTACAGTGGTTAAAGTTTATCAGCCAAAAACCTGCCTGGAATTTCTGTATAGTTTGTGATACAGCTTCACCCCCACTGAAACAGAAGCCCCAAATCATACTCCCACCTCTTCACAAAGACTCCCTACAGACATAAGGGAAATGCCTACAATGAAGGAGTGTTTCTTTACCATTAATATGTATCATTAGAGTCTTCTTATATATATATATATATATATATTTTTTTTTTTTTTGCACAATAAGGACAAGAGATAAAATCCTTTATATGACTCTTCCTGTAACAGAAACATGTACACTATTACAGTTCCCAATACAATATGCCTAAACAACTCTGCTTGGCTATTAGTCCATATAACTATTGGCACAGAACAAGAAGATACAACTCTATGTAATAGCTTTGTTTAGAACAAGTTATTTTTTTATATCAAGGGAAATAATCTCTGATTTTAAAATGCTATAAATTTCTCAGTGGTAGCACTAGAGGCAGAAAAGTTAATAATGAATCCTGACATTTTCTGCTCTTACAGGTAGACTTTGAAATCCCCTGCTAAGGTTTGCTAATACAGCTATTTTTGCTTTCAGACATTCTGAGAATGAAAAATTTAGTAATATCGCAGACAAACTTTTAATTTTCTTCCAAGGGAAAGCTTCAGGAAGAGGCAATACAATTTTAAATAATTTAAATGCCATAAATTAACACACTATATAGCACATACCTGAAACCAATCAGCATCTAATTTTTTTATCAGTCCTTTAAGAATATTCAGTGCAAGACTCTCTTCCTTTTTAGCCCAGAAAACCTGAGCTTCTTCTAGTTGCCATTCACAAACTCCATATTGCTTTGTACTATATTGTTTGATCTGAAACATAGCTCTTTCTGGAAGCTGAAATTGAAAAAAAAAAAACATGATCAGCAACAACTCCTTAAGTCAAATACATGGACCTTAAAGCAAATTTTGTTTTTAAACTCCATCTTAATTTGCTCTACATGTGCAGCATATTCTATCTAATGCTAAGAATGTATTTTGAAGAAAGAGATGAAGTCATCATTCTACGAATTTGCAGACAATCCTGACTTGCAGCAAAAAGAGAATATGGAATTGAACTTCACAAACCCCAAAATGAACTATCAACATTTAACATTTTACATTACTTGGAAATGTAAGGTACAGAAACCCTACAATCAGTATCTGCTGAAATAATCACTACGCTAAAATGATAAATACGTAATTATTATGTTGAAAGAGACATAAAAAAAATACAAAAAATGTGACCATCATATATGAATTTGTTTGTATATCTGCCTCTTTACTCATATTACTGGTGAAATAACATCCTTATTATTTAGCAATCTAGCATCAATACATGATAGCATGAAGAGCAAACTATTTTTAATCATGTTGAAGATTGAGGCTAACGTGTATTTTCACAAGCTGTGCAAGTAACAACCACATCATTCAAACTTTTAAATAAGCATTTTACACAAGGTAAGTAATTAAAATGTAGGAATGCCTGTAAATGAAAATTTGAGTACTTCAATTAGCGGTCAGTGTGATGATTCTGTACAGCACTCTACTCCTCGTTCTAATGGATAGTAGTGGCAACAGAGAGGAAGAAAAGCCATTAATTGTGAAGAATGCTTCCCCAGAAACTTTCCCACATCCAGACACTTTATGCTGCCAGCTAGTGGTGTGCCAAAAGACAAGAGTTATCATCACATGGTTTGAAAGACTGATAAGGTCCAGAAGTATGTTCCAAAAGTTATCCATGACATACAGCACTGAAAAGGCTGGAATGATAGTGTTTCCAGAAACACACTGGCTCGATCTTCCAGAACCTTTTAATCCCCCCCAAAAATAGCATTTCAATTTTAATCCTTTTCTGTACCTGAAAATCTAAGTGAAAAACTCTGAACTTCTGTTTAGGCTCTTACAGGCCAGTCATCAGAATTGTGTTAGTGACTGCGCAGGCATGAGATAAAAAAATGATTAAGAAAATTTCCCAAATAATTCCAGAGGCACTGAGTAAACCTCTCAGTCTATGAAATCAAAGACAGCTTTCTACCAATGACACCATTATGCACAAAGAGAGTTAGAAACTTCCTGAAATCACATTTTAATATACTTTCACATATTTGAAGTGTTGAACATGTTTCCAAGTTATATATTTAGCTGGAATTATTTCCTTCAGAGGTTCTTGGAGGATATTGTTGCTCTGAAAATTCTTGTTGAGTTACTACTTGCAGATGCACTAGCTAGAATGAGCCAAGGTTGACTCTGAATTCTAAATGGAGTTTTCAGCATTAGCAGCTGCAGAAACCACTGTTCCTGCAAATCCCCTTAAGTCACTCACAGAGAGAGATTTAACACAATGCAAAGGTGCCTTGAGGTTATAAATCCTCAAAGATAACACTCAATATACAGACGCAACAGAGTTCTTTCTGCAGCTTTAATCTGGGACACTAGAACAACACGATGCAAGTGAAAGCTGGATATATAAAATTATACCAGAATAACCTAATAGAGCTATAAGAGCATTCTGCTGTAAAAATTTCATCTTAGTATTATCCACTTCAGAGACTGGCTTATAACTATGATCAAAAATTAGAAAACATGCCAATAAATACAATTCATAGAATCATAGAATATCCCGAGTTGGAAGGGACCCATAAGGATCATCAAGTCCAACTCCTGGCACCGCACAGGTCTGCCCAAAAGACCATGCGACTAAGTGCACAGTCCAATCACTTCTTAAATCCAGACAGGCTTGGTGCAGTGACTACTTCACTGGGGAGCCTGTTCCAGTGAGTAATTCATGAGTAAGTTCTACATATTTCAAGTCTCTAAATAATTGTTTCATTGAATAAACTTAGAATACAGTTAATCTTCAGTACGGTTGAAAAATCAAGTTATTTTATAAACTAAAAACCTAAATATCCATCACTGATCTTTCCTGAAATTTGTTACCTGTGTATTATTAGCAGTTCTTGACAATTTAGAGAGCTCCACTAGATGCTTGGTAAGGATGTCTTTAATACATTCTCTTTTTGTATTTTCATCCTCCTTTTCAAGTAAGATCTCCAAAATTACAGTGCGCAGAGCCATGATAGGTTCCTGGAAACGGAAGTCACTGTCCTTGAGAAGATGGGACTGTCTCTGCCATTTCAAATAAATATCGTTCAGTTGTTGAGTAGTAGAAGATCTGCAGTTATTACCAAAACGGAAAAGATCTGTTATCAATTCCTGCTAAATATTAGTGAAACGCAAGACGAGTAACAACAGTAAAGTACAGAGGTAGTTCACAATCTACAGTTCAAAAAGAAGAGTCCATAAACCCCCGCTGTAAACATTCTTGATTAAGCGTTAAAAAACATCAAAAGGGAATCACATGCATACAGTCCCAGGAGTGCTTAAAAGATTAGAAATCTAAATTCTTACTTTGTTCTGTAAGTTAAATACCGATCAAAATAAGAATAAATTCAAAACTGTGGCATTACAGCCGTATAGGTTGCCACTGTATGTGTGACTTTCTTAGACAGTTCATTAACTGTAAATAGCAAAGGTTCATAAGGTCTGATGACTGTAGAATGACTATAAGTTATCAAGCTGATACAGCTATGGCCGAAAAAAGGCAAAGTTAATAACACTATTAAAAAGCAATGTTAAGAATTCAGCTATAACACTGATGGTAATACTGGTCCACTACAAAAGTGATTCAAACAGAAATAACGTTCAACAGAACCACGGGGATGATCAAGGAAGTAGAAAACAGTGTCAGAAAGGAAACTAGTGGAGGTTGACTCAGTCATTTTAGCAAACCAAAGGCTAAGAGATATGGTTGCAGCCTTGGGTTGCACCAGGGAACTCAAAACAAAGGAAAGAAAAAAAATTACTTAAAATATAATATTGCTATAGTATCAAGTAATTAAAATTAGACCAGGAATAAATCCCGTCTGGAAATAAAGACGATCTGGATTTGTCTTCCCGTCCTAAAGATAAAATTCATACAGTTTTTAAGATGGAATGTGAGATGTCCAGGAATAAAATTTGATGAAGTCATTTTATTTGTGTGCTAGACTCGATTATCAAACATACAGAAAACTGAAAAAGCAGTATAAAACAATGCTTAAAAAATACCTGGAAAATACTGGACCTATATTTTCCAACTCTCCAATTAGCTGTAGTCTGCAAAGCGTTGGATATAAAGAATACACAGACTCAAGACTGCCTCTGCATAGCTCTTCCACTTCATTCACCCTATGGATTTAACAGAGAAATATTTTTTTTCCAGTATCCGCAAAGAATTCCAAATATCCATAAAATAATTTCCACAGTGAGAAGAAATTAAACAGCAAATCTATTCTCTCTGGAATTATTTTGTAATACCGTTAAAGTTCAAAAAATTAAATTTGTCAATAAGTGAAAACATGATAAACATATTTATAAACTCCAAAGCATGTGTTATAACTGACTTGAAAAAGTAAGCATTCAAATCCATTTCAGAGGACTGCTAAGTAAAAAAATGCATACTAGAAATGAATCTCAACACGCAAATTGGATATGCACAAAAGATAAATTCATGTTAAAAAAAGCTAGAATTTAAGTTGCACACCAGAAGAACTGATTTTATTCTATGAATGACTCTTCATTTAAGCCCACAAAACCACCACAAGTCTTTTATACCTAACTTGTGACTACCATCTCTCCTTCCCCCTGCCCCTTTCTATAAGAGCAGAATGTTGACAAAGATGTTTTTTTTTCTTCCTTTTTTTTTTTTTTTACCTTGCATCTTTAAGAGTGTCATAAAAAGCAGAGAATTCCTTATCTCGTAAAGACTGAAGAGCATCATACAATGACTTGTGGTACCCCAATCCTCCTGTCTCATCTCTTAAAGAAAAAAATAAAACACAAATAACATAAAAATGAAAAGGAAATTGTAATTCTCTGCAAAGCATTCTATTTTATCTTTATGATGAATATTTTACCAGTACATTTTTCTGTGGCTGGATGAACTGCTGTTTCAGGTCATAAAAAATTACAATGTAACCCTTTACATTTCAAAGTAATTTAGTATTTTATAAACACAATCTGGTCTTTTAAAACAAAGAAAAAACAGTAATTGTCAAAATGTTTGGAATACTGGAGAATATGTTCACAATTATATAATAATAAGACAAAAACAACATCACAATAAAAAGTTAATCCTAACAATTCTCAAGGCATTACGCTGAATGATATAGGATGTATGCATCTTCAATTAGAATCAACAATTTTTTACATTTAACTTCAGAAATATTTTTTAAATGGAAAAAAAATATTGAAAATCATAAGGCTGGTGTTCAAATTCATTTTCTGTATCCATTCCCTCTATCCACATTTCTCTGTTTTACCCATTTTGCTTTTCTTTCTTCTCCTTGATCCTCCTCTTCCTTACCATCCCATTCTCTATCTCATACGTTGCTTTTTCTGCTCTTGTATTAAAGATGAGTATCTTAGTTGCCTAAAAGGTTTGTGCACACAACTAAAAAATCTTAGAGTAGTATCTCCCTATTCATACACCTATACGAGCCCACCTATATGAAGTTTGTTCTGATTGTGGCATGACATACGGCCTTCAACAGGAGATGATGTCTGTGAAGTCTTCCCAGTGCTTCTGAACAACCACCTCAAGACAGGGAAGTAGCAGAGGATGTGAATGCACCTGGAGTGTATTCAGATCCATTTCTCTATCCTCCATTCTTTCAACTACTCAAAGTTAATGCAGATGGAGTCACTGAAGAACCCATAGCGCTACTTGTGCTTTTATCAAAACGTCCTGAATATATTCCTCCCCAAGCGTGAAATGATGTAGCTGTACTAGGAAGGAACAGAGTTCACATGATATTTGCACATGACACAAAACTGGGGCGAGTGGCTGATTCACCAGAGGGCCATGCTGCCATCCAGAGGGACCTTGACAGGCTGGCAGGGTGGGCTTACAAATATCTCATGAAGTTCAACCGGGGTAAGTGCAGAGTCCTGCACCTGGGGAAGAACAAACACACGCACCAGTGCATGCCTGGGGGCCACCCAGCACGCAGAAAAGGACCTGGCGGTCCTGGTGGACACCAAACTGAACATCCGCCAACAACATGCTCTTGCTGCTAAGAAGGCTGATGGTATTCTTGGCTGCATTAGGTAAAGTATCACCAGCAGGTCAAAGGTAGTGATCCTTCCTCTCTACTCAGCGTTGGTGAGGCTGCACCTGGAGTACTGAGTTCAGTTCTTGGCCCCCCAGTACAAGTGAGATCTGGATGTACTAGAAAGAGTCCAATGGAGGGCCACCAAGATGATGAAGGGACTGGAGAATCTCTCCTATGAGGAGAGGCTGAGAGAACTGGGACTGTTCAACCTGGAGAAGAGGAGGCTCAGAGGGATCTCATCAATGTTTATAAATCATAGAATCACAGATTGGGTTGGGTTGGAAGGGACCTTATAGATCATCTAATCCTAACCCCCATGCCATAGGCAGGGACACCTTCCACAGGTTGCTCAAAGCCCTGTCCAACTTGGCCTTAAGCACTTCCAGAGCTTCAACAACTTCTCTGGGCAACCTGTTCCTGTGCCTTACCACCCTCAGAGTAAACAATTTCTGTTTACTTGTTTTACCTTGAGACAAGGATATAATGGAGGGCAGTGTCAAATGCTTCGCACAGGTCCAGGTAGATGATGTCAGTTGCTCTATGACCGAAGATGCTCTTCCCCTTCTCTGACAGGTGGACCCCATCAGCCCCCAGCAGACCAGGTTTCTCAAAACGAATCCCATGGTCTAAGTAGCTGAGGCACCAGTCCTGTAACCATCTGTTTGCCAGATTCGACTGGCCCTTTCAATCCCCTTCCCTTTGACTGGGAGGACTGATGAAAAAACTGCCTCTGCTCCCAAGTCCTTTACTGCTGCTCCCAGGGCTCTGTAATCCCTCTTGATACTCCTCAGACTACTCCTGGCTGCGTTACTGGTGCCCACACGAAACAACGGCAGCGGATAATAGTCCTCAGGTTATACAAGGCTTGGCAGTCTCTTGGTGACATCCCTGATAGGAGCCCCCAGGAAGCAGCAGGCTTCCCTCAAGAGTGGGTCGGGTTGGCAGATGGGCACCTCCGTACCTCTCAGAAGAGAGTCTCCTGCTACAATCACTCATCACCTAGGACTAGTTGTTACATGGGGAAAAATACCTGAAAGGAGGGTGCAATGAAGACAGAGCCATGCTAATTTCAGAGAGGCCCAGTGCCAGGACAAACCGGAACACAGGAGGTTCCTTCTGAACATCAGGGAGCACTTCTATATCGTGTGGGTGACAAAGCAGTGGCACAGGCTGCCCAGAGAGGTTGTTGAGTCTCCTCCTTGGGCATACTCAAAAGCTGTTTAAACATGGTGCTGCGCAACCTGCTGTAGGTGTCTCTGCTTGAGCAGTGGGTTGGACCAGATGACCCCCAGAGGTTCCTTCCAACCTCAGCCATTCTGTGATTATATCCTGACCAGTCGTATGAAATAACTAATGCTAGGTATAGAACATGACACAAAGGAAGAGATTGCTTCTTACAATACAGTAGCCATGGATCAACACTGCTGTTTGTTTTTTTTTTCTAATTCAGTTTTTGAAGACCTCTCACGGCTTACTATTATCCTTCCCATTTGTTTATACATTAAACATTAAAAAGTATCTATCCCTCATACATAATTAAGACACATTTACTATATGAGTAAAAAGTGTAAAATTTCAGTTAGGAAGAGCATTAAGAGAGAGTTATGAACAAACAAAAAGAAGAATCAACTGCATAGTTGTTGAGGATAACAAAGTGATGTGCAAACAAAACAGGTCCAAGAGAAAACAACGGATTTTCAATTCAATGATTAAAATAAAGTAGGTGACTTGCACCACAGGAATTATATTCTAATGTCCTTTTTTTTTTTTTTTTTTGCTTGGAACTGAAACACTTGCCTTTCACTTACAGAACTATGAAAAAAATAAATTGATTTACATGACAGAAGAGATTTGGTCCCACTGCATATTCCTCCACGCTGCCTGGTACTGTATTTCCTGTAGTTCTGCACACCACTCAGTGTTTTCATGTTTCAGTCCTTTTAGATACATGGAAAGAGTGTGGCAAAGCCCAAAATTCTGCAAAGCCTGTAATTAACAAAATTACTGAAAGTTGCTTTTCCTCCTTTGATAAACTGAATTGTTTTTTAAAAGTATTTGTTTTGCCTTTGGTGACAAAGAAACCTTTGCAGGTAAGATAGAACCAAAAGTATTTCTAAATGCAGCACAAAAAAACTTTTAGTAAGATAACTATTAAATCACACTACTCATACCAATCACCTTGGAAAATTATTTTATTGCTACTGTGGCTGGCATCCCTTGAAACAAAATTTCTATGATCTGTTCAAAATGAACTATCTGCTGACATTTCTCCATTCCATCATTTGTGAGTAGTAAGCCAAAACTGGTTTGACTTCCTAGTGAACTATTTTTCCTAGTGGAGATTTGAAAAAGTTTCCTACAACTTTTTAATTCCTATCTATTAAAAGACCACAATAACTTTATAACTGCGATCACTTATCTAGGTTACACGTGCAGCCATTATGTTTAATAATAATACTAAATAATTTAGTATCATAAAAAAGCAAAAAAAAGGGTAAAAAAGCAACATATTTTAAGACATTAAAACAAGACAACATCAATTCTATGCATTTATTTCATAAGAAATACAAGTTCCAGTAACACAGTTGCTGTAATGTAGATGTTTAAATAATGAGATGACAAAAATAACCAGTTGTATTACTTTTTATATCTCATCATTTTAGGAGCTACCCAAAATTTGTATAAAATGGAAAAATATTTTTAAATATTTCACAAAATTAATGATCCAAGATAGAGATTATGGGTGTGTGACAAAAGGACAGTAAGCCTTGGTGTTTTCAGACAAATTCTGATTTGTCTTGTATCATGCGGTTTGGCTACCTATAATGAGAGAGGACTGAACTTGATAACTGAAGAGATTTCTTTGTCCTAAAACAATTTTGGTTTTAATATGAATAACTTTATACAGTACAATGGATATCAATTCCTACATTTATTTCCTATTACAAAATATAATTACCTCTATTATCCCTGCGTGGCAAGTAGATGGAGAGAGGGTTGCCTCAAGGTCATACGTTAGAAGAGCTTTCTCCCATACTGCTTCGTGCTCATAAGTTCTTATCCTATTGTAAGTTAAGGAGACGTTTTCAATTTAAGTTCCTTGCTAGGAAATGAAATCAATTACTTATAGAACATAAGACCATTAACAAGTTATACCGTGCTAATGGCTGTAACATTCTTCCTCCACCACAGCCATAGAGACTGTCAGGCTCTCCAATGCTTTTATATATGTCCATGAGAAGATCCTAGAACAAAGACCACGAAACAAAGAATTACCTCTCTTGGAACTAGTTCGAGCGAGTTTTATACATAAGATGTAAATTTATAAATAGAGGTACCTTCCATTAACATTGTTATCATTGCTTAATTCTCCTTTATGCAATATCTGAGCCTGTTATCATCACAGAAAGAAAAATTCCGTAGTGTAGCAAAACTCTTCAGGACCACCTAATTTCTCTGCTATGATATTAAAAAAAATGCAGCTCTGGTATAATGAACTAAGGAAAAATATAACTTAGACAAGGCTATTGAATCAGAGTTTATATATTAAATAAGACTTGTAGGGGCCACGCTACTATGGTTGTGATTACTGTAACTTGCTACACCAGCTCACTTACTGATTTTTAATAAGCATTTCCCTCTGACAAAATAAACAAACAACCAAAAAAAACTACTTTGCTAGTTACCACCGTAAGGTCGGTTCTTTTGGTGAACAAAGTCTGTTTTGCTGTGATTGAAAATTTACCTGTCAGTGTTTCATATGAACTAATACTCGATTTAACTTGTGTGTCAAGGCCACTAAGTTCACTTTGAATTAGAGCATAGGTAGAACTTTCAAATACAGCCTTCAGCTCAGACGAGACCTACTGTTAATTGTAATTATACGAGAAGGTTTGCAGATTATTAAGCACACAAACATATATACCTGTAAGCTTATGCCAGTTTCTTTACTTTTTTCACTCAGGATAGTAATAGCTGTTCTTTGACTTTCTTCTTCAAATGTCAAACTTTTAGCTTTTTTAAAAGACCTAGAAGAAATGTTTGAACCAGTAAAGTTAAATGAAATTTCACACAAAGAATTAAAGTAATGCTGAAAAAACACTTCAGAATTAAGGGGTACATACACTAAACACAAGATCGAGCCTGTCACATTCCCGAGTTATTCAAAATGGCAGAATGGCATTTACCAGAATGGCAAAGTAGAAACAAGAATATCAACATCAAGGGATTTCAACATCAATGCTTTGTAGTTTGTTTGTTTTTTTTTGGGGGGGGGGGGGGGGGGGGGGGGGGGGGAGGAGAAAACTGTAATGTTAAATTTTTATTAAATCAAACTGCTAATAAGTTTTTGTGAATGCCTGAAGCAAGAATGCTCTCTTCTGTGAAACAATAAAAGCAACTGTATACTATCTATGCTTACAACCATACTTTTGTTATATGTTCACTGACTAGATTTATTTGTTGCAAAACCAAAGCTAGTAAATTAGTTCCATATTTGGATCTTGTTAGACTAGAAGATAAAGGTAATTGTGCATTATATAAGAAAGTTCCCTCTACATAGATCAGTAGAAGATCAGTTCTACACTACAAATTATGAAAGTTAAAACCATACAATTCTGGTCAAGGTTCTGTGGTTTCTTTCCCCCTTGTTTCACTTTTGGACATAATTTGACCAGTAGCACACTATTAATTTCCTGAAATAATATCTGAAAAGTGTTCCTTTTGGAAAATGAGATTAAATACTTCTTGGTATCCAGAAGTATTAGCTTGAACTAACTTCCTCCAGAACACACACACAAAGAACACTTTCCGGTTAGTAATTAAAACGCCACAATTTCAAATGTGCCATAGCTAGCAAACTAGCAAGGTTGGGATCACTTTGAAGAACTAATAAAGTATTTTCAAGGTCAGTACACATGCCTAAGCATTTATTTTAAAGTTTCCATAGCTTTTTACATAACAAAACACTACTGGGAAACATAAAACATGATCCATTTTACTAGAAATGTCAAGAAACTGAAATCCTCAAGCCTTGTACCTTTCTTGCTGTTTGTCTATATTTATCTTGTCTGCGTAGATTTCTGCATAGAGCAAGGCTGTGAAGTGAGCAGCACACGACTGTGCTGCTACAGCAACCTCAAGATAATTCAGATCTAGCCAGAAACTGTCATCAAAAACTGTACCTGAAACAGATCTGATTAAATAGAGACTTTAATACTGTTGTAACAGACTTAACATTAAACAAAATAAATCCAACTCAACTATAAAGCCTTCCAAAGGCTAAATCTACTTTAGACCCCCAACCCCATACCATACGAAGTTTATCATGCAAGAAGTTTTCAGAAAACTCTTTCAGCACAGTTAATATCATTTAAAGCTAGCCATATTATTCTATAATAAATGTAAGGTTATTACTAGATCTTTATTCTTTTAAGCAATGTTCTCTATCCAATTCTTCTTTCTTAACCTATAACATCAGCAGACCTTAAAACAGTCATAATTAAAGTTAAGCAACATTTTGGAAAGCCTTAATTCACCTCTTTTGCCTTCTTAAGTAATTAACAACAGCAAGCATGGTTCGTCGAGATACTTTATCCAGACTTCTGAAAACCTGGTTTTCTTGCTCTAGGATGTATATTTCAAAAAAGAGAAAATCATGAACTTGTGTCATAACAGTGTCCTTCATATTGCATTTATTGCTTCAGTAAGATCCATTGCATAGAAGCACAATGCTTGAAGAGACCTCTATCATTTGCTCACATGTGTCCCTGAACTAACTGCACGTTCATAGAACTTAGAAAAACCCTTCATATTTTTCATAGAACATTTCGGTTTACTCTGTATATCTGAGCAAAAAATTGTGCAGTAGTTTCCCTGACTGCTTACAGGAAGGAAACAGGTAATTGCTATTGCTTTTCTATCTTCCAAAGCAGGACAACAATATATCTTTATTGTGGGAACAGTTTGGTACCTGTCTTCAAATGTGAAAGGATACTGATCTAGTCTTTCTAGCCACACCAGGCAGCATCTATGAAAAGTACCTTAAAATACACCTCATGTACTTTACATTGAGCCTTAAAATATTAGCCTCATTTAGAGCAGCCTTAGTGTAAAATGAAGGCTTCCTTTCACCTCTTCAGCAACCCAAAGCTTGTGTGACTTGCCTGTAAAGAGGCTACAAGACATTATACAGACTGATTCCTTTGGTGATTTGTTATTGAAGAAGGAAGTCTCAGAAGGTATGGAAGATATGGCAGAGTAGCTACTGCACAAAAAAAAAAAAAAAAGATTAACCTGAAATTACTGTATTTGTGTTAAGGGCCATGTACAAATAAGAGAAATACATGATTTCAGCTCCTGAAAATGAGTTCAGTCATATTAGACTACTCCCGCTGCATAATAACGGAGATGTTTTTACATAAATTTCTGCTCACTCCAATCACAACCTAATCTGAAAGGACACCAGTCAGCTGGATTAGAAGGTACACTCCAGCCAGACAAAGCAATTCAAACTCCCATCATCAGGCTAAAAGAAGGTCCAACAGTCCTCTGTCTACTTCAATTTACCAAAGCAGTACTTTCTTTTGAATGGAACTTACTGCATTTACTCAAACTCAGCTACGGTTATTTTGGATTACAGTTTCCTTTCATTCTGCTGGAATGGAACAAGTCTTTTTAATATACAGGGAGACCATTATCAACATAAGGCAGATGTTCAAGCAAGGGTTAATCTTTTTTCCAAGGGGAAAAACTAGGTGAAAAATGACTTTATTCATTTGTGTTTGAGTAAGAAAGAAATTTAACTGCCAATTTGCGATTTTAAGAGACAGTCCAAGTCTTAGTCTTGCAGCATACAACACTGGATCACATCTGAATTCAGCAAGTAATAAACATTATCCAGTTGTGAATAATAAAAGGAGATATACAGAAGAAACCACTTGGGTCCTTTCAATGAAAAGCTTCAAAATGACAGATACCTCCACTGATCAAACAACTGGACAGAAGTTTCTGCCTACAAGTACGCATCATGTATTTGAAGTCAGAAGAAGATACTTTTTTACAATCAGCATCCCTCTTCTCACTGAAAGAAAAACACTGTGACATTACCTGAGTCAGAACTTGGTGGTGTAGCTGATCTACTAGAAGAGACAAATCTGCAACAGGCTGTAAAAAACTTCTGGACATGAACTGACAAAAGATTTCGCCAAGATTCATTTGAATCATGAAGAAGGATATCATGAATCAGGTATGGAAGCAAAGTTTGACACAAGTCTGTTTTCACCTAGAATACAATTAGGGAACAGCTGCTAAGAAAAAGAACCAAAAGCCCTTTTTTTCTCAGGTTATAACAAACTCAAAAAGCCTAACAGCTATTCTACTGTCTTACTGTACAACAAAACTAAAAACTAAAATGTATCAATTTAGACACAAAACTGAAAACTATTCAAAACAAACATGTAATGTTTAAGAATGAACATGTAATATACAAAAATGTATAACACTCAATATGGCTACACTAGTATTCAGTTTAAACAGTCACACACGGTTCAACTGACTGCAATTCTCTCTCAAATCTTGTATTCAAGAATGTATTTTATGTGCAGTACCTTGACTATGAAGTTATTTGATTTACTGTTAAATAGTAACTTAACAGCAGAAATTACTATTTGTTATCAACCTGAGTAATCATATAATTTTGTGCATCACAGCCCACAGAACTCTGTGTATAATTCAGCTCACCTCACACAGTGGCTTCATTAACTGGAGAACTTCATTTTGTACACCTCCACTGTCCAGTATTGAACTGGTCAGGCTCTTGATCCAGGTCTCATGACTTTCTCCCAGAGGAAGCCACAGGTTTGTGTCATCCAAAGTTTCTGAAGAAGCCTCTGAATTGTTAGTTGGTAGTTCAAAAAACTAGAAGAGAAAAATATATATTGCAAATATAAACAAACGCAGCATTTAAAAAACATACTGCAATTTGCACAGATTAAAACATATTAAATATTGACTGTGCATGAATTGATTGAAAATACCAACTTTGTTCATGCAAATGTAAAGTTTTACAAGGAAATCTGGAAGCATTAATATTAAAATTTTACAGATAACATCAACAAGGCCACATTAGACAGCATATTTAGGCTGCAAATTAAAAGTTTGAAAATCAGGAAATATCTGATTTATGATTAATTACGCAACCTTTTTTCTGACTTATTTTCCACCAGGTTTTTGCATCAAATGATGGACTCCTGAGAAAGAATGCATTAGATTTCTAAGAAGGTAAACAGAAATCGTCTGTCTAGTAATGAAAGCACACAGCTTTCTAACATCAAATTGGTAATTTCCTATCTGAAGAAGCCCCAGATACTGAAACAGAAAGATAAAACAGGAGATGTAAAAAAGCAGCAACATCTGCAATCAGACAGATGAAAAGGCCAACCCTTGGATTCAGCAAAGATGATTAAAAATATTTTCAAATTTACTTTTTTATATTTATTTCTATGCTTTCCCTACCCCTCATGTCACGTAAATAAGCTATGTTAGAAGAAGTACCTTTTTCCTAGACATTCTGAAAGGCTGTAGATAGATTAACATGGGATCACCTCTTTTTTTATAAACTTCCCAAAATTCAGTGCCAGACTTGGTGGCTAATATGTTTTTCAAACAGGAAACAGCAGCAGCTCTAACATCAATACTGAAAGAATAACATATAGAATGTCATTATTAATAACTTCCTTCAGCTATTTTATTTTAAAAATCACCTTTATAAACATACAAGACAAAGAATTCCACAATCTAACAACGTGTGCATCAAATCAAAAAATCTTCGTGACTAGGATCATAGAATCATAGAATAGAAGCACAGAATCATTAAGGTTGGAAAAGCCCTCCAAGATCATCTGGCCCAACCATGCCCTACCACCAATGTCACCCACTAAACCATGTCCCTAAGCACCACGTCCAACCTTTCCTTGAACACCCCCAGGGACGGTGACTCCACCACCTCCCTGGGCAACCCGTTCCAATGCCCAACCACTCTTTCTGAGAAGAAATGTCTCCTCATTTCCAACCTGAAAATACACCATCCCATACCTGGTTATAAAGCAAAGCCTCACTATTTACTCTACAACATCGCTATCCTCTACAGCACAGAAGAGATTCTCTGGTTCAAGTTTAATTAGACAATTTCTAGCTTGATTGGATAAGTAATCTGAGCCTTGAGGAAGCACATGGTGTTAACAGGCATGATCCAAATGCACTTTCAGAGCTGCTACTCACATATGAACAACGCACAGCTTAATGGCCCCTATTAAGCTTTGGACTAAATAAATTAAATAAATAAATATACTCACCAATTATCTGTTAAAGCAGTATTTATTTGAGTTAACATTATAAAGACGCACTGAAGCTTTTTATCTTCAAGTAAGTCCACTGCTTTAGAATCCAGTGCATTTTCAGCATGCCGAAGAGCTATGGTAGAGAAATCCATGGGACCTATTTCTCCCAAGCAACTTCCAACAGCCTCTGCAAATGAAGGTAATTTTATATTTTTACACACACTAAAACAAGGTCTGACCCTAAAAAATGTTGTGACTAGTCAATTAGTATAAACCATTTTTAGAACTCTGAGATTATTATGAGGTCAAAAGCTGCACACATTTATAAATAATCACTTGAGGAGCTTTATGATTAAAATCACACGCATGTTTCACAGCTTAATCCTCATAAATAATACAGTTATGCTTTCTAATCCAATTTTCTCAAAGTGTATATGGCTCTGGATTTTGCAGATTAAATCAGACACAGATTTTATTTTTGCTTGTGTCCAAATCAGGGAAGTGCAAAAGGTCAGAATCACAGCCACTAAGGGAAATCATTTTTTCATTCCCTAACAGTATGACAAACACAAACAGAGAAGCCTGCAAATGCAGCATATAAATACTACCTGCATTTTACTTAAAATGATTCATCGATGTTTTCATCATTTGCTTTCTAAACAAAGAAAATATTTTATAAAAACTCAAGACTACATACAAGGAAAAAAAATGACCTTGACTTTGAACACGGTTTCTAAAAGAGGGGGATATTAATTTTCATTAGAAAGGAACCAATATTTATTTCCCTGTTTTTTCCTTTCTACTTGCCACGCTTGACAACATTTCCATCTTCTACAACATTGCTTTTAACAACCAGAGCAAATAAAGAACAAACTGAAGATACACAGGTTGTGTTTTGGAATAAGTTTAACAAATCATCTAAGGAAACGCAATGCAGAAAAGGCTGAAACACACAGCTTGCAGAGGTGCTGAAGAGTGTTGTATCATACTGAAGTCAATGTGAGCTGCAATTGCAATCATCTGTTATTAGTACTTTAGACAAAAATATATATTAAGGCAAATGTTCTCATTACTTGTGTATCTAGCTGTTTTAGACATCTTATCTCAGTAAACATCACCTTCATGGAAGGAATTCCCACTTGTGGAAGAGCAGATTTGGATTTTGACATTGGTACATTGGACCAAACATTAATCAGGTGCTCCAACATAAACGGTGAGAATAATTTTAATAATACATGAGAGGCTTTAAGATGGATAACAATTATTTTGATTTCCACTAAAATATGCCTTTCAAATTTTCAGGTAAGTTCTCTTCCATTTTTCTTACTATTTTTCAACCTACTACAGTGACCCATATAATGGCAGATGTCGAGTATAGAAGAGACTACGGTCTAAACTGATTTAAATTTACATTATTAGTCTAAGTTGTTATATGCCTGACTGAAAAGAAGATTCATTCTAACCATTCTAATGATGGTTACCTCTAGCAGCAAAGGCAAAATACCAGTGGGAATAAACATTGAGAACAGCCACAGTTTCAACTCTTTGTTTGCAATGACAGCCCTAGGAGATCTGTGGGACTCATTTACTTACCCAGCACTGCTTTTTCACCTGCATGATTAAATGCCTTCTTGGACAGCTGCAGTAAGCTCACCACCAGTTTCACTATTACAGAATCTTCTGGTTTTTCTATCGTTCAGAAAGAAAAACAAAACAAAACACATGAAAATTTCTCTTTTTCTATAAGTGCTGCCACAGAACTTAATCTGTTCTTGCACTGTGTTAAAAGTGGTAATAGCTGCTCCCTACTCAGCTTCCTCATACCATCAGCAGTTCACAAACCTCTCTGTTCCTACTCAATCCTTTTTAAGCTTACAAGGCCTAGATTGTTCAAGTTCTACTCTGATGCAAGGTTTTTCACACAAACTTGATGGCTTTTTACAAACACCTTTTTCAAGCAGAAGTTTGAGACTGAAACTGTAAATGATATTCAAGATGTGGACATAACGCACTTATGGCCTAGGACAGAGAATTGTTCTTCCTCAATTTTTACTCTTCATTTATCTACAGAAAATTACATCAGCTCTTTTTATATTCCAGTCATTCAGTAAAACAAGCAGATGCGGATTTGAGGAGAAAAATGAAATGGCCTTGTTAGAAACATCTGAAATCCAAAATAGGAAGGAATTGGGTTTGGACTGGGAGCTAAATGAGAACACTGGGATATGGCAAGGTTCAACTAAGCTAAATCCTATTATTTTCAAACATTTGTGAGATTATTTTCTAACATACTATGCCTTTCTAAAATCTAGTTCTAGTAATGAAGCTACTTAAATGTAATTGTAAAGGAGCAGGGAGACTCATATACAAGAAAATTCATTAAGCAGCCATATAACAATATACTTATACATTATCCCCATCATTCACAATAATGTATGCCCCACTCCAAGAGCTATATGGGCATTTTACCCTGTCTGTCATGTAACACTTCACAGAATATTTATAACACACTTTGCAGGAGATATTTCAGATTTTGCATCAATATTACATGCCATTCTACTCTGCATGTGAAATTACAATAAGGTTACATTGCTAAACATACCAAAAACAGGACACAAAATAAATCATTCAATGTCAAATTAGAATAGGGTTAAACTGTTACACATATAAAACCAGATACAGATGAAATAAAACACACAATCAGATGTCTGTACCCTGGAAAATTTTCAGGAGATCCTTCATCTGATCTTTATATCGTTCCAACTGTTTGCGTAAATCATACAGTCCTTCAAGTCGTGTTAAGGGCAGTGAATCACAAGCACTAACTGAGAGAAAGTGATTCATTTCCTGCAAAACAACAGTTTGTATTAAGCACATTTTACACACATATAAAGGCTTCAAGTAAAGAAGTGGTACACAGCAGTCCACAATGTGGAGATTAATAGATGCAAAATAAGAATGGAGACCTAGAAATACCTCAGTTTCTGAAACTGGCAATAAAAATGATTCACATCTAATTTAAATCTTTCTCAGCTATACGTAGTTCAAAAACTATTTTTATTTTAAAAGTTTTTTATTGCAAAAACCACTACACCATGAGATATAATTTAAAATGTAATTACCTCCAAAAGAGAATATGGTCCTTTACTGTATTTTATCTTCTGCTGAGTTGTTCGCAAATCTTTAAAAGCGGAATATTCAGGAAAAGGATCTAAGCGTTTGATTGCATGGTACAGATTTTCATTATCCTTATTGTCTATCACCAGATACTTCAATAAGCCTAGGACCTGAACATAAAAAGTAAATGAAAAGTGAAAAAGAGAAACACTTTTGTGCCATACTTCTTTAGGTTACAAAGTCTGCATTTCTCTGAGTTTCAATGAACTGAGAACTCTATAAAAAACTTGGTAAGATAATTCATTTACACTATTAGAATTTGTAAAATTTTCAAAGGCATAGGAAAATCACAGATATACTCTAAAAAGGAGTTTTTGCTATTGCCTCTTCCCTAACTGATATCAAAATGTTTATTATCACAACCTGCAGTTTTATCCTGTCTTTTGATGAAGCTAATTTCAAGTATTGGTCAATACAATATTGAGTATGATTTAGCAACACACTACACCCAAGCAAACCTTTTGATGTTACTGGGACTTTTTAAATTTCTACTATTTCTATTATATCTACAAATTTTTAATTTCTACTATCTAGTGTCAGCAATTTGAAATCCCAACAAATGCCTAAAATAATGATTTACTGTCCAAACCTCTGAACTCTGGCAGAATTTGTTTCATAGCAGCTCTACAACTTAAATAAATGCTTGCATAAGAGAGAACACATTTTCCTTGAAAAATCCTTTTTCTGTGCTGTACTTACTAACTAATGAATGCAACTGGACATTCAATACAGGAAGCTTTGAAGATCTGCAATCTAAATGATGAGGTTTTTGTTTGGACACTTGTATTTATTTGAAAATGACTGACTAGCTTCCATTCAATGCTGGAATGAAAATAAATAGAAGAAACTGAAAAGTCATCAGTAGAGGAAGGACGTCCCTGCAGGAAACATTAGAAGATTTCATATGATAGCAGTTTGAATTTGGAGAAATTTCTGTCCTCCCCACTTTGATTCTGCCCAGGGATGCCCTGACATGTTGCTTTCATAGCCGTGCATGTAAAATTATTTGCACAGAGATATTATAAAACATCAGGTTGGTGACCACTGGGCTGGGAAAAAATGTTGCTAGGTTATTATGAGCTGAACCAGTGTAGCTCTACAGTTGAACTGGAAGCATTAAGAGGTCAATGTACGGCACGCTACACTGCAACCATGAAGGTACACATGGTACAATGTCACCAGATTAAGCTAGAAGGCAAGTGTGAGGACTAAAGTGCAAGAAGCATACTCTTTTCTCACCTTCAGCTACAGATTAAAGTCACTGAATCTAACTATATTTCCATCTCTAGCGGACCACACGTACACGTTATCACCAGAAGGAAAACAAGGCTTGTCACACAACAGAAACTGCTTCACTTCTTTGTTAAGGATGAAGTGCTAAATACACTTTTAGTATCAATTTGATCAATAAACAGCTGAACCACTGACATCTGTTCTCTGCACCTATTTCTTCTTTGTCTTCTAAACAGCTTCCCCTTCCAAAGGTCTCCATTGTATTTCCTGTGAAATCTTCCACAAGGCAAGAAGCAATGTGGCTACGGCAAGGTGAGAGCTTTGTAGGTAACTGCTTGGCCACTTGATCTCTTGTAACCAACTTGCCATCACCAGCAGTTTACATATACCTATATTCTCTCTTTTTCTTTAGTGGTACCACTGGTTTGGTGTCTCTTCTCTACTGAGAACATTTTTCTGAAACTTACCCTGAAGGTTTTATACCTCTTTCATATTCGACAGAAAGCAACCCAGAAATTCAAAGAAGACATGAAAGGCATAAGGACAGCATTAAAGCTCTTTAAGAACTAAGAAGAGAACTGTTTAATAGGTTAAGTAAACAGAGAATTAGAAAGTAAGTGATACAGTAACCTCAGCAATTATGATGGAATACATCTCCATCACTGCTTAAAGCCATAGGAATTACAAATACAGAACACAGAAGTACCAAAAGCAGAGACATTTTTATCTAAACAATTAAAGGTATAGAGTTACATGCCAAATAACATTACGATGTTATTGCTTTGTGTACTTACGAAGCATAGAAAAAAGGAACTGAAATTGAACGCTAATTAAAGTATTGCTTTTATGAAGTGAACATAAACTTAAAAGCTAACAGACAAGGAATAAATACAAACAACTACCTGTTGCTGAATCTTAGGTTGGTCCACAGCAAGAGGTATTAGTGTTCCTACAATAACGTGGAGGTGGCTCCCTAGAGCATCATTGCAACATGTAACTGCTGTGTGGCAAACATGATGAAGAAGATCACAACAGAGTGAGAAGCTGCGCACGGATATGTCTCTGATAACAGGTCTGCCACAGGAAACAAAAAATTGAAGAAATACAAATTGCCATTGTCTCAAGTATTAAGCTATTATACAACAGGGAAGAATAGAGGAAAAGGAGGAATATGAATAATCTTTATGGGAAAATTTGATTCTAAGCTTAAAAATTATTAAGGCTCTAAGGATTTAGCTCAGGGGATAAAGGAGAACTGAAGAACACAAACTGACTGAAACACTTTAAAAATCAAGTAAAAAGCATACAGAAGAATACATTTCCAAAAGGGAAAAAAAATTAAAAAATAAAAAGGCTTTCAGATTATTGTTTACCAGAACAATTTTGACAGAAACATGAAGTAGAAAACATACCTTCTGCACCCTCCTCCCTTTCACATAACCAGCCATTTAAAAAAAAAAAAAAAAAAGATTTGGGTTTCAAAGGACTTCTGGGGATTATGAAGTCCAGCTTCCTGTCAGAAGCAGGGCCAGCTTCAAAGCCAGATCAGCTCCCCAGGGCTTTGTTGAGCTGAATTCTGACACATTCTCTAAGGAACCTGCTTTGGCAGGGGGGTTGGACCCAATGATCTCCTGAGGTCCATTCCAACCTCTACAATTCTGTGATTCTGTGATTCCTTGGATGGAGAATAAATAGCAACCTGTTCCAGTGTTTTACTATTCTCACAGTGAAAATCTTTCTCCATATACCCAACGAGAACTTCCTGTATTGCAATTTGGTAGCTGCTACCCCTTGTCTTTTCACTGTGCACCTCTAGGAAGAGTCTAGTTCTACTTTCCCTACAAGGTATCTTTTGTTCTATGGAAGGATACTTTCAATTCCCAAACAGCCTTTTTGTCACCAAAACCTCCTAACACTTTAAGTTTCTACAATTTGATAGCCTATTATAAATATAAAATTCTGCAGTACAGTGAACATGTAAATACAAGGACAGCACAAAGCAGTCCGCCATTTAGAATGAGTTCTTAATTTAAATTCCAAAATTATCAAATAAAAACAATTTAAGCGTTTCTGGAAATTTCAATTCTTTCTACAAATGAATTCAAATCTACCAGCAATACAGACAGTCAAGGTTACAAGAACGAGGGAACACAGATATGACAACCATGATGTAATTGTCATATTTACCTGCTGTTGATGTGGTGAATCAGGGTATAAATTACATCACGGAGGACAAAAGCCCATGCTCCTCCTAAACCATCTTTTATCTCTTTAAGTAACAGACTAACAAAGAAATGATATATTATAAGAACTCTGTGTCTCTTGTAGACGTTGTTTGTATCTGATGCATGTTTACAAAGGGCTAGAAGAATTTTCTGGAATGAATCCTAAAAATAAATAGAACTATGAATAAAAAGATCATTCATAATGCCAACAGAGATACACTTAATATCAAGAAGAAAAAAAAAAGCTAAGCAATAGGGAGACATATATATATGGACAAAAAGGTTAAAAAGATTTAAAGAATTTATTCCACTGGCTGGCAGTACTAACTTTGACACTTAAAAGCTTTATACAAACATGCTTCATAATTTTTTTTTCTTATTTTTAGATTCTTTATGTGGCAAAGTAAGCTGTGTTCTTCACAACATACGCAATAAAATAGCATTATCTTTGTAAAGATAAAGTTTCTAAGGAATTATGTTAGAAGACTGGAATATGTTTATGCTGCATCATTTTATATACCTTCCTATTTGCTATTAACGACAGAAAATCAAATGTCTGAAAATACGACAGACTACAGAATTTCACACTGTCATTAAGGGAAGCTAACTTTAATATCTGAATTGTAGTCAGTAATTAGAAAAAAACTGTCCAAACATAATTACTTTAGAATGTTTTTCAGACATATGCCAAATAAATAAATTACATCTGAATTGTATCTGGTATACAGACATTTCCCCAGCCTTTAATATAATTCCATTTATACATTACTGTATATGCGTTATATAATGCAATTATACTCTAAGCCCTGGAATTTTTGTAAGGTTACCATATCCCGGAACTTAGGACTTCTTCCTTTTCACAAGGCAAAAAAGAGAACAAAAATGTGTCTAAGTTTGTATTTTTTCCTCAAATATACATGATGAAAATGTCTAACTAAATTTAAATGTAAATTTAAATGAATTTTATATTCTAAAGGAAAAAAAAAGAAGTCATTATTACATACTTTACATACTTACAGGGCTCTTAGTAAGAACGGCTACAAGACTTTTTAATTTGCTTTTATGACAGCTGCTAATATAGTCCAAGGTTGCCTTAATCACGTAAGACGGAAAATGAGGAGGATTAGGTGAAGGATCCAGTTCCCTGCATGAATAAACAAGAGGCTTTTTTTTTTCAAGAATCAAACCCCATGTGTTAAATGAAATAAGTCTCATGGAATAGATGGGTAACTGCTAGGAAATCCTTTCTGCTTTCAGTAAGTGAGGAGCTCTCAAAACATCAAGCAGAGTGACACACTTCTTAGTTTTAACTCTGCTGCCCCTATAAGGCAGTTTTTAAGGTCTCTTTTCTCCTTAACACTCTTTTATTCTTTTTCTGAAAGATCATATTGCTAAAAAAAAATGTCTAATATATGGTACTGTAGTGGGTTTACGTGGCAAGGTTTTGGTAGCAGGGGGCCATGGGGTGGCTTCTGTGAGAAGAATCTAGAAGCTGCCCCATGTTAGGTAAGGGCCCTGCTGCTGAGCAGAGCCGAGCCAATAAGCGATGTTGTTTTGCGCCTCTGTGAGAGCATATTTAAGACAGGGGAAAAAAAACGCTGTGCCACACAGCAGCTGGGAGAGCGAGAGGAGTGAGGAACAGCCTGGCAGGCGCTAAGGTTAGTGAAGGAGGGGGAGAGGTGCTCCAGGTGCCGGAGCAGAAGTCCCCTGCAGCCTGTGGCGAGGACCATGGTGAAGCAGGCTGTCCCCCTGCAGCCCATGGAGTACCACGGTGGAGCAGGGTTCCACACTGCAGCCTGTGGAGGAGACCATGGTGGAGCAGGTGGACCTGCACCGACGGAGGCTGCGGCCTGTGGAAGACCCCTGCCGGAGCAGATTCTGGGCCGGACCTGTAGCCCATGGAGAGGAGCCCACGCAGGAGCAGGTGACCTGGCAGGAGCTGCTGCCCGGGGGGGACCCAGGCTGGAGCAGTTTGCTCCTGAGGGATGGACCCTGTGGTACGGAGCCGTGTGGGAGCAGTTCTTGAAGAGCTGCTGCCTGTGGGCAGCCCATGCCGGATCAGCTCAGCAAGGACGGCATCCCGTGGGAGGGACCCCACAGCACAGGGGACGGGAGAGACCGAGAAGGAGCAGCGGAGAAGAAGCGCTATAGACTGACCATAATCCCCATTCCCCCGTTCCCGTGCTGCCCGGGGGAGGAGGTGGAAGAGGGTGGATGGGGGGAAGGTGCTTTTGGTTTCTTTCCTTTGTTTCTCGTTTCTCTAGCTTGTTAGTAATAGGCAATAAATCTTACTATCTCCCTACGCTGAGTCTGTTTTGCCCATCATGATAATTACTGTGCGATCTCTTCATCCTTATCTCAACCCTTGAGCCCTTTTCATCGCATTTTCTCCCCGTTCCTCTTTGAGGAGGGGGAGTGAGAAAGCAGTTGTGGTGGAGCTCAGCCGCCCACACGAGTAAAATCACCACAGGTACCTTGGAGGAAAATCTAAAAATGAAAATGAAACTATTTTTGGCATTCAAATATTTCTATTAGCTAGGAATTAGTTAATCCAGCATTGTTTAAGCAATTTTCTTACCAAGGGCAAGAGCAGCCACTACAGGAACTGCTAAGAAAAGGTTCAGTTTCACTTCTGACTTCTAAATATTTACAGACCTTTGAAAGAATGACTTGAAATTATAGTCATTAAAACCTGGCTAATTTTACAGCAAGTAAAATTCTACAGGGTGGCTTTCCTTCCTAGTTTAAACTGATCTAATCCAACATTGCCATAGTCCAGAGCTTATCAACATACAATGGAATTCTCTTGCCCACCTATTTATTCTTTCCATTAACTGACATATTATAGAGAGATTCCCCTTTACTGATAACACGGAATAACTATTTAGAAAGGATGCACACAATGTATCATCACTAATGAAAATAAAGTCCACTGATTCTCAGCGTCAAAGTTACTTCTTCTTATGCCTGAAGGGCACATTTTAATGCACAATTTTATACACATACACCCATACACAATGTTATACAAATACATAAAAAAATCTACAAATTTTTAAAGATCTACAAATACCTACCCTATGTATTTACTCAGATGAGACCTTTCACCCTCCTCATTAGGTGGCTCATGTAAGGTCATCAACAGTTCAACCACAATTTCTGATAAATTATTATGAGATAAACTGTCAATTTCCTAGAGGAGGAAAATAGTATTTTAGTAACAAAAAAAATAGCTAAAATAATTTAACACTTTTTTTTCCTTCTGTGAAAACCCATCTTTTCTCGCCTGGATTCTCTATTTGTTGAATTAGCTAAAACATACAATTTATTCAGAAATTACACCTGGCTAGGTCTTACCTGTGACAGTCACAGGTAGAACAATTCTTCCCTAGCATTTGGAAAAAAATAAAAGTAAGATTAATCTTACTTCTCGTTCTGTATACAGTCTGCCTCTGGGGAAGAAGGAGAGCCTTCAGAAAGTATTAAAAATCTTTTAAGAGGAAAACATGACTTACATAAAGAGATACATAACAGGGGAACTCAGGCTTATATTATTAAACTTCTTTTTATCACATTCGGAAATAAATTATACTTCAGATACTGTCTGCCTGAAAGATACTATTGAATCCCAATTACTTGAAACATCTGGGATACACATTCAGCTAGCTTGGCTGTATTACAACAATAATCTCGTATCTATAGACTTTAATTATTTTACATTTTTATACATATATAAGTTTCTTTCAAGTCATACAACTCAATTTACACATTTAAAACTGATACCTGTTTCCCTAAGCAGTCTTCATCCTTAAGCACGTCATAGACTTTAGAAGCTGTATCTCTTTGCTCTGCTACTTCACTCTTTCCATGGCTTTGATAGGCAAAATACGGGAGGATATTCACAAGTATCTTTGGAAAACAGTCTGCCAAAACCTGCCTCCAGTCTTTTTCAATCTTGTTGGCCAGTGATTTCACATCTTCAAATTGACTTCTAATGACCAGGTGTGGAACCAAAACTTTGTAACAAGACCTACATGTAGTAAATACATTTCCAGAATGTCCTTGAATTGTATTTTTGAAAAAATCTCAAGCATAATAGAACAAACACCATTCCCTACTAGATTCCTCTATGACTAAACTTGTAATTATTGTCTAGCTACTACTACACAAAAAATCTTTGCAGCGTAACTATAGTATACAAGATACTAGGAATACATTAGAAAAGCTCTAAATACGTTTTCCTACAATAAAATCTTGATGCATAACTACATTTAGAAAGTTGAAACCCTGTGTCATAATTGTAAATAAATCTAGATAAACTGCTTTCCTATAGCAAACTTACCTGTAGAATTCCTCAAGGCTAGTATAGTTCAGAAGAACGTAAGGAAAGGCAGACAGGTTATATCCACTGTCATTTATTTTCAGCCACTCCACCACCAAATAGTCTAAATGTGATGTCATGAAGTCTTCTATACTTTTATAGCCAAAAATGTCAGATACTTTTTTCAAAACCTGTGCATTAAATAAGATTATAAAGTAGCACAAACAATACATGATATTACGGCATAGTGAAAGTGATATTACGGCATGTCCTTCCCACACCCTTTTAATGCTTATTCCTGTAACTCAATTAGTAGAAAGTGATAAAAATGAGAGAACACACACATCAAAAAAATGACCAGCATGACAGACTGCAGTATGAACAGCAATTATTTCAGTACACCCTTATGAACAGCAACGTAAAAGTTAACCAAGACACATACCTTCTTCCAATACATTGCATATACATATACTGCATATTTTCCACACTGGAAAACTCAACTTACTTTTAGTGGATAGAAAGAATTTTTTAATGAGCTCTGAAATCTTTAATGTACAAAAATCTATTTGTGTTTTAGATCTGTACTTTTAAGGTACAGGATTTACTATTAAAATTGCTTTTTATGATATCATTATTTCTGTGTTAATATTACACAGGTCATTAGATTTAATCACAAACTCATTCAGATATTTAAGTCTCGCATTAGGCATGCATTGCATTAAAAAATTTAACAACTTTCAACATTGACAAAAGCATTTTGCACCATTACAATTTTGCTTTGCTTCACTTATAACCTAAATATAAACCAGAAATTTTTACTTGCCTTTTTCACAAGGTGAAGTTCTAACCCATTCTCTTTCACAGACTGGCAAATAGCAAACAAAGCTTGCTTTTCGCATACAGGACTGCAGCACAGAACCATGGTCACGAGCATCAGCAAAACTGCTTTTCTATTACACTGCTTATCCAAAAGATCTTCAGAACTTGCATCGCCACTAACCTGCAGGAATAAATAATGAAGAACTTACATAAAAATTCTGTTAAGACAATCTAATTCTGTTAAAACAAATTGATTGTTAAAACAATCAATTATCTAGAGAACTACATTAATAAGTTAGAACAAAGGGTGCTGATACGAACACTTCTGAAAATCTTGCTTTGGTTGCTTAAAAATTAAATGCCCCAGCTGTCTGCTCCACCTCTCAAACAGAATTTACTGCCTCCAGCATGTTAGCATACATGCTTGTACCTCATATACTCCAGTTCATATGTAGTATTAGCAACTCAAACAAAGGCAACGCATTTAGCAGATAAATGACTGATGCACTAACAAGTCTCCTTTTGATCCTCTGTAAAATTTACTGCCTCTAAAGCAAACACAGCAGCAGGACTTTGCTCAAGTTTTTTTTTAATTAGTTTCCTAAAAATAACATGTATATTACCATGTGAGGAAAAAAAAGCACAAACCACTGATGCATACAGGGAAGAACCACCTTGTGATTCAAATACAGTTCTTCCTTTTCTAATGCACAGTGTTGACTAGTGACAAATTCTGAATAAAAGTAACATGAAACTGAACCAAGGACAGAAACTAATGAGAGATGACAGCAAGGTGAGGTGACAGAGCAGAGAGCCGAGGCAACAGAGAAAACAGATGAAACAACGAAGAGCTGGAGCAGCAGAAGTCTGTAGGCAACAGATGGAATGAGATCACAGAGGGATGAGGCCTCAACTGCAAACCCAAGCTACAGGACAGCAAGCCAGTGCAACAAAGAGAGAAAACACAACGAATAGAGATAGCATGTGGAAATATGATAGAGCAACAGACAAAATATTATGGAAAATGTGAATGACTAGGCATGGTAGTAAGGAAGAGGAAAAAATGAAAGACACTAATAGAAATAATAACAGTTAAAGAAATTCTGCAGTAATATACACCACTACATTTCCAGTTACTGCAATAAAAAAAACTTTTCTTTTACTTGAATTTTTGTCTGAATATTTTATATTCTAAGCAGATTTTAATTTTGTGGAAATCAGTGTCCTAATACCACTGGAAACCTTACCTTACTGAAATTTAATGTTCTGTTTTTATACTACCTAAGTACATAATTTAAATTTACATTGCCACCTATTCACTGCTTATATATTGTCTAGAATAGTATGGTTCCATTTTTCTTTGATTCTTAAGTGTTACAGTAGTGAAATCTGCAACAACAAGTAGCATTATACAGTCCAAAGCATACGCTCAAAAAGCTGACAGATTTTTAACGTGGACAAAACAGAGACTGACTGAATGTATAATGGATTTCCTGTCCACCACCTTGTTCTACCACCTCAGATTACCAGCAACCATGAAGAATTAATATTCTTGGAAAGCTAAACACACTTATTTCAAAAGTCATCGTATTCACAACCTGAAAATTTGGCAAAACTAATGACTAGATCTTGTTACCAGATTGCTCATTCCTTCCTGAACTCTGAGATAGGCATTCTCAAAAGCCTTTTGCTGGAGCTTCAAGGGAAGAGGTTTTGACAATCCAGAAGAATCTTTCTGTTTCACATCTTGAAACAAACTTCAAAAAAACAATAATTATTAGCATAACATTTAGTCTACAGAATTGCTGCATATTGTGCATAACAAATAATAAGATTCTGCTTTTCTATACACTCCAATTTTCTTCTTAACTTTCTTGTATATAGCAGTCCTTCCTCTCCCTCAAACTTTATCAGTAACAGGAAGAATATCTGCTGGGGCTAAAAGCTGGAAAGAAAGTTTCCCAATCTCTGCCAGTGCAGAATCCAAACTGCAATTAGTTGTCACAATGGCACATTCCACCTCATGAAGTATGTTGGGAATACATTTATTAAACAAATGTACTTGTATAAAGAGTTTCTCAAATACATATATATATATATACACATACACACATAGTATATAATTCATATATAGATATACATGTGTATATATGTATATACATATATTATACGTATTAAGTATATATATTTTTTTAAAGGCCCAACTCACTCTGCTACAAAAATTGGAACATCATAGTGGATTGGACCAAACGTCATTCTAGCCATTTCTAAGTGACCAACAACAGATACCTAAGAAAGATCACCATATGCTTCCCTTGTATGTATAATAACACCCTTGAATATATCCTAATACTTGACAACATGGGACCTAGGCAGATCATGAGTTAGAAGTGGTGACTATATTTAGTATCATTCGATGGTTTTCTCTTTCATGAACTTGCCCAGTCACTTTTTGAGCCCCTGTAAACTTTGGGCATCCAGACTGTTGAACATAGTAGGATAATAATCAGCATAATTGAATATTGTATGAACTAAACCATATTTTCTTAGAATCTTGAATGTGTGTTAGCTTCACTTGATGTCCCCTAGTCTTTAAACTGGGAAAGACTCCCTATCTTCATTTTGTTCCACTCCATATTTTGTAATATAATATCTTGGGCAATTCAACTCCCTTTATGCTGAAAGGCTACAATTTATACAACCAATTGATGTGTGTAAAGTGTTCCTTACTTTTGAACATCCCTTCTCCACCCCTATTCCAGTTCCATTATATCCTTTCTGAGATATGGAGAAAGAACTGTACATAGTATTCAAAAATACAAGATCCTTTGAAATAGTCTTCATGCTACAAAATGTGCCCAACTTATTTCTAGAGGATAAACAACTATTTCATATTCTAGTTTTGCATAATGTATCTAACGCAAAAACTACAATTATATGCAGTTTATATATATGTACATAATTTTATATATATATATACACACACACACATATATACACACAGAATACTTCATAGGCTTTTATATTCCCTCAAGATCAATGCCGCAGAACTACTAGAAACAGCAGATATACAGTAGCAGAAGTAAGACCCAGTGAAGTGAAAATTACTGTTATAAACAGAAAAAATATCTACATTATCACCTGGTAATTGACTTTGCAGCAAGAATGCAAACTTGATGGTGACTATCTGCGAGAAAATGTGGGAAAGCATCACACACAGGAAGATCTCCATCTTTTACATTAAGGATAGCCCACTTGGAATAAGGATCAGCCTGAAGAAAATGAATATTGAGGTTTAAAATATACAGAATACTTACAGTGATATACTTACTGATATATGCAAAAAAAATCTTTAGACACTGTTTTCAAGCACACCTTAAGTATATACTTAACATGCTAATGAATGTAAGAAAAAATGGGATTACCTCAAGCAGGGCTTTCATGCAGTTTAAAAGTGCTACTCTTACTGGTGCGGTGCATCTCTTTCCTTGAGATAGCTTCCTAAAATAACAGAACATTTGAATAAATGAAAAAGTTGCCAACTATTTTGAGAAAAAGTCTAACAAGTTAGTTTTTGCTGCTTGCAGTTCATTCTTTTGTGCTTAATAGGTAAGTTTCGCAGGATTTGATGATTTTCCTGGTAATCTACAATAATAAGCAATATTCATTTTTGATTGCTGAAGTTCTCACTTGTTATACTTATCCAGTACTTGTGATACTTATCCAACTGAGAGTAAAATCTTTGTGAATATACAACTGTGTAGTGTTTACTTCTATAACGTTATCATCTTAAGGACTGTAAAGACACTTTGATACAAATATGACATAGAAATCTGGAAAGTTAAATGCTGAATAAAGGAAAAGCACATGGACTCATGGGATACCAATAGCAAGACACACAACAGCACTACAGTCATCACATGGATAACGAAGTCAAAAATCTTATGCCCAGCAAACAGACTTCTGCATTAAAGAGATAAAACATACCAAAAGGCTCCAATAATTGTCAAAAATTGCCCTTGAGCATCCCCTGTCTCTTCTGCATGTTCGCTGGACTGGCCCAAACTTACTGCTATAGGCAGCAAATTGTTTAGAATTACTTTACAAACGTCTTGGTCTCGACGGTAAAAGGAACACACAGCACTGTGAAAGAAAGAAAGAAAAAAAATCTTGACTCACTAAACAGCCCTCAAATCCTGCAGCTGTTGAACTAAAATAGCTCTAATAATGCTAAAATAGTTTCTCTCTTACGAAAGAGGTCTAAGAAGCATAAGAACTTCATCTTCAGGCAAGAGATTTTCTTCAGTAGGAAGCTCCTTCAAAAGGACCAAGTACTGGGGAAGACAACCAAAAAAAAAAGAACCAAAATGGAAAATAATTCTTAAGAAAATAAGTAGACAACAAGAAAAACGAAAAGATGTTTTCAGTAACTGTCACATAAAATGTCATCATGCAGTAAGGATACCTAATGTCAGCTCTTACGCGTTATAATCCTACCATCTTTTTATGCAGACTGTCACACTAATATTGCTCATGAAATTTTTGGTTTTGCCAGCCAAAAATATTTCCTTTGTAAACTAAAACACAGATCCTATTCTATGACAGAGACCATTTCTAGGTATTTAACAAATAATTAATGATAAAGGCAAGATGTTTATACTTCTCAGCTGTTTGTTTTCTAATTTACAACAAATTCTAACTGCTCCTTCCCTGCCTACCGTGGCACACTTCAAAACATCAGAAGTAGCCTTTTTCTGGTCTTCTCAGAGGACTGACAAGAGAAAGGGCATCAAGAATATACAATTTTTAAAACAGTACAGGAACAGAGGTGAGTCTTCTGTAAAATAATCTCCCACTCACCGTGTGCAGATGCAACGGCTTAGCACTGTCAAAGACACTCCGATCAGTTAACATTAACAGCTTCCTCCGTATATCAGAGGCTCGGAAGCTCACTGTCCGAGTTTGGACTGTAGTTGCACAAATACATAAGAATCTCAAAATTTCAAGGAGGAGTAAATCCTGTTTTGTCAACTGTTCTTCAGCTAATGGACTCACAGCACCTGAAAATAAGGTTCACATGTAAGAAATGCCTCTCCAAGTACAATAAAAAAGTTTTATAACATTTTATGTATTTACAAAACTAAGTTCTTATAATAGACAGAGTACTAGCAACCTTTATTTGTTATCGAACAGATACTGCAACAGTAGTTTCTTGAATGCTTTCTACATCTAAAAAGGCCCTCTTTAAAACAGATGCTTTCAATTTTATGTGCTCATACAGATGGCTTATTTCTCCCGTCGAAGTACAATGAACACAGGAGAACCATTTTTTTTGTGCCGTTTGCTATTACTTTGGATGTATTTTAAACTACAAACTGTATTCAAACAGATTCCCCAACAGTGAAATTACGACAATTACCACTATATTAATGTCCTCATCCAAATTTCAATTATAACCTAAAAGAAAGAGTTACAAATGTCATTTCCTGTCACATTTAGAGCTCTGCCACATTTAGAGTAACTTTCTGCAATCCCAAACTTTAGAACTATTTATTGGAAGGCTGGAGAAGATATTTCTAAAGACATTTATTCAACACGGTGGAGAAAACACACCAGCTCTTTGTTGCAGTAGTATAACACCATGATTTCCTTGTCCTTCAGTAACAAAACAGAAACTATAGTCCTGATTAGAAACTAAAATACGCATCATTTCAAGAAAGAAATTAAAATGAAAGAGCACATCAGTACTTATAGGTCTTAACAGCAATAAATGCCTCTCCCAAGGACATACAAATTCATGTTCCTCCTCCTACTGGTCCACAGATGCAAGAAAGCTGACCTTGCCAAGAATTACTGATCAGCAAAAGGAGAAGTGAAATAGGACTACTTTTAAGAAAATGAAGCACAACCTAATGACAGAGACAGGTAGTCTACAGACACACCTTCTCTTCTCTTTTCCAAAACTTCTGACTTTGAGCAAGTTAACTAGTTTCCGGCATTTCACTATTTGTAAAATAAAAGATAAACTTCTCATTTCCAGATGAGCTAGAGCATTTGATTAATATCTTTAAAACACTAATGAAGTACAAAATAATTATTCTTTATAAAGTACCTGGTTCAACTATTACCTGATTAAACGCAGAACAATATGATACCTAACTGTCATTCAAGGAAAGAACAATTTGTAAAAACAAGGCAGGAGAGCGGGGTCTTAATCTTTTGCATATAGTTTTGGACACAGAGAAAGCTCACCTGTTACATTTTGCATGTCAGCAGATTCATTTGTACCACTGATGTCAGTCACTGAATGACCATCAAACAGATTATCGGATACCTGGTTATCTGCTTCCATTATACTCTCCTCAGGATCATGCCCCACTACATCCCCTTCTCCTAAGTCACTTGGTTTTCCAGTAAATGTCATCTGACAAAAACACAATATTCTTTTAAAGTTGGCTTTTAATGACAGTAGAAAACACATAAGCACAGAACAAGGAAAGACACTACAGTTTTCCAGTCAACTCAAACAGGTGAAGAAAATAAGGGCTACACTGAAGCGATGAATTTCACTCTGTTATAAAACTGTCTTCTAAACATGTGAATTGTATTTGAACTATTCTCTTTAAGACATAAGCTTCCTGAGACAGAAACACGTTTTTGTGTTTTAGATGGTGCCAAGGATATTTTTAGTATTTGAAAAACAATTCTCTGGAAGACTCCGAACTTCCCACCATACTCCATAATTACACAGAAACGAAAAGGCGGTGTAGGGCCTTTTTGAGGGCACAGTAATTACTACTTTCCCTACTAGATGAGAAGCTAACAGAAGGTACGTTTCTCAGGTTCTCCTCACCTGAAAAAAAAAAAGGATTTTGCCTACCTAGACCTGACTACAGCACAATCTGCCAAAATTAGAAGTTTCACGAGTTGTAGTAAACACAGTGATGTGCCACCCTATTACTTTTGTCAGTGAGAAAGGAGAGCCAGTTACAGTTCAAAGATTTAATATCTACATAAAAATATCTTTACAGTGTTTTTTAACACACATAAATCCATCAAACTAAAAAAAAAAAAAAGTTCTTAACATTTCCACATGCATTAAAGTTAAACGTCATGTTATAGAAATTCTTTCCATGGCATAAAATCTATATATCATTTAACACTAATAAAGTATTTAAAAATTCCAAAAATAGCATGTTTTTTAATGTGAACAGGCATGCTAACATTGATCAAATGTTATCCACTTGTCCTTATTTTTCCCCTATGCCTGTGTTCAAAATATACAAATGTTAAATAGAAATGTTGCCAGTTAGAAATCTCTGTAAAACTCAATGTACTTCAGTTTTGTTTTTTTTTCCAATAAGTATCGTATTTTGTTTGCCTCCAAATTATTATACCATAAGAAATATACCATTTCTGCATTCAGAAACACAGGGAATGTACTTACCAGATTTTTGCAAATATCTACAAGATCATTCATAAATTTTGATGTTAACAAACGCAGGAATAAATTGGACAGCATCTTATTAGCACTGTTCTGTAAGAAAGTAAGATGTACAGATAGGTTAATTCACTTTTTTCATGTACCACACATGATATCCAACTTTGTGATCTCATTAATGAGGAAAGAAACAAAAAATTACTTTATAAGCTTTACCTTGGTACAATTGCATAAACATTTTGTACACTGCATTATCAAAGTCCTCAGTGAGTTGATCTGGGCATCTTCATTTAGTTTCTTTCTTGAGTTAGAAATGCTTTCTCCAGCATAATGAATGAGAGACTAATAAAAATACAACAAATATCTCAGTTAAATTCCTTTATATGTTGGCACATGCACAGCACACGCACAGACAAAAGGACATTAATTCTCATTCATACGCATTCATACATTCCGATTCATACAGCTTTGATATTTACAGTGTGCATCAGTGAGTTTGGACACATTTTTTTTTCCTTTTTTTCCCAAACATTCTGCTCCAGAAGCGACAAATAAATGCCACAGACCTGCCTGAAACACTGATGTTTTCATCATGAATGAAAAATATGGTATCTGTCCATAATGTAAAGTTTTAGGATTCCATATTTAAGTGCAAAACCACCTCATACAACAATAAAAACAACAATAGCTGTCTTCATACTGGCTTAGACCATCTTAAAAAAAATCCTGCATGAAAGACCTATAAATGAAAGGAATTTTCATCCTAAGTAGTCCTTTTGCCCAAAAATCCTTGATTATTTTATCTTTTTAAAAGGGGTGATAGAGAAACATACCAATATTTAGAATCTGTAAACTTGATATATTGGTATATTGACAGAACTCATTGACTTTTTCAGCAGCAGTAACGTATTTAAACCTCTCTCCTGCTTTTTTTTTTTTTAAGCAGAAATCAAGGGAAATATCCATGGTCTGAAGGTGTGTTAATATGAATAGAGTTTTTAAAATGATTTTATATTTAACGATCTACTTTAAGTTGTTTGCAAACACATTGCTGCTTACCTTAGCTTTCTGGAACAACTCTGATTTACAGGCATCCTCTTCTGTAAATAAACCAGTGTAGCAGTAGCAGCCAAGAACACCAATTGAGAGACTGACACATCGAACAAGATGTTCAGCAGCAACATGCCTAGACTAAATTAAACACACACTATAAGCACCATTGGTTTAATATGATTTTTTTCAGAAAAATACAAATTCTTTAGTCTCTTTTCAACACTTGTATATACTTATTTTGTCAGAATGAATGAAGCTTCGCATTCTAGTGTTCTGCATCTTGCATTTGTCTTAGGTCCCTAGCAAGTCCTTTTGGCTCTCCACGTTATAATATTCTCTGCATCTCTCATGGCCCTTACACCTCCCTCCTTCACAATAGTTTAAATTCTCCCTCTCCTTTAGGTTCCATCATAGTAATAATTTCAGCTCTCCTCATGTGTAAGGAGTCAGGGAGTCAGAGAGCGGTTGTGGCGGAGCTAAGCTGCCCAGCCGAGTAAAACCACCACATCAGGACAAGAGAGAGCATGAGCCTAGTCATGGACTACCACACATTCCTACCACTGCCTCTTGCTATCTTAGTAAATTCATAAGTTTCTTCTTAGCAGTAACAAACAAATGGCATATAGGGTTGTGAATGCATGCAAATCTACTGCAGGAACATTCTGGAGACCCCTTTTTTACCTGTCTAAATTACTTGGATCAAAGAAGAAGAAAGAGCAGATGAATATTTTTACTTTCTCTGGGAGAGAGACCAAAGAGGATTTGTTATCACATTCTTTAAAAATATGTATCTATAAAAAGATGGAGAAACTCATGCATACACACTGTTTACATATGCGAAACCAGGAAGAGGTTTTACAGTGCCTAACTGACATGCCTTGTTTCAAACCTTTGCACTGCCTCTTTTGTCTCACCAAATATTATAGGACCTTAACAACAAGTTGCCAAGGAGGCACAGCACTGTATCAAAATCAAAGCTAGCCTGTCAAAGGAGCTGGAAACTTAAAAAGCCTGCTGCTTTTGTCTTCATCAACTTTTCACACCATTAGGCTTTGGCTCTTCTTCTGCAAGTCAAGATTTTTCTCCAACGGAAAGATCCTGTTGTTTCAACAAGTGGAAGATATAAAATGGATCACAGGATAATCCAGGTTCAAACAGACCTCAGGAGGTCTCTGGTCCAACCTCCTACCCACAGCAGACCAGCTCTGATGTCAGATCAGGTTACTCTGGGCTTGATACAGTCAGAGCTTGAAAAGCTCCAAGGATGAAAACTACACAATCTCTCTGCACAAGCTGTGGCACTGCTTGACTGTCCTCAAGCTATAACACTTTCCTTGCACCAGTGTGACTTTCTTGTTTCAGCTTATGCCTGCTGTCCCCGACCCTCCTGCAATGCACCACTGTGATGAGCCAGGCCATGTCTTCCAGATAACTTTATAGGCACTGGGAGACTCCCTCAAAGCCTGTTAGGTCCCCCCAGAGCCATCCCTGCTCCAGGCTGAACAAGCCCAGCTCCCTCTGTGTCTGCTCACAGCTCAAGTGCTTTAGCCCTTAATCACCTCAGTGGCCTTCACTGAATGCACCAAGTGTCTTGTCCTGGGAGGCCCAAAACTGGATGCAGCATTCTAGACACAGAGGGCACCAAGAAGAGGAGAATGATCATCTGCTTTGAGCACTGGCTGTGCTCTTGTTAATACAGCCTGTATTTGCAGCTTTCTCTGCTTTTACACTGCTGCCTTTTTACAAAACCTATGTGAGACCTCTGTGCCTCAGGCAACCTTGGTTGAAAACTGGCAAGAGCTTAAAGCATTACAGGGGCACAGAAGTTGAAGCAAACATCTCAAGAAGTAGTGTAACAAAAATTTATGTAGCAACTTCTACACAGCCTGTAAAGTAGCTTCCTACATACTTGAGGAAATTACAGTTTGCCAATGATGTACAAAAGCAGACTTCTGTTTCATATTATTGAAGACAGTTTGTAAAATGTTTGCAGTTCATTTTTAGCAACGAAAGAAATGAAAATCTCTATACTTTTCCTTGAAAATATATTGTTTGGGAGCACACCTATAAGGATGCAACAGTAATTTCTAACTTACCTCAGGAGCATAGCTACTTAAAAGCTTTTCTGACATTGTTGAAAGGCAGTACTCCAGTGTTTCCCTAAGATTTTGGTTGATGGCAAGTCTCGAACCAGTCACATTTTTATCTGCAACGTTTACTGCAAAGTTAGTGAAAATATCCATTTCATCAAATGTTGTCTGTAGATACAGCTCTTCAACATCAGAAAAATCGCTTTCTTCTTTTCCTTGGAAGTGCTGCACACTTGAAGAAGAGACATTGTTTTTACTTTAGCAGCCAATATATGAACACAAGTCCTTAACACTATTATTTAAATGTTAAAAAAGAGGCAAAATAAAATTTTTAAATTTAAAATTTTAACTTCTGTTAAAAAGTTAATGAAACTGGTGAATCTTTTATTTCTGAGGTGACTTTCACCATGGAATGGATACTTACCATTTCAGCTCTGTCTGAAGAAACTACAAGTAAAAATAAAGCCTGTATATGCATCATAAGTTCTACTGCAGCTCACGTACCAACAATTGGTTTGTGTTGAGATAGCTGACATCAATCTACTTCACATAATTGCAGCATAAATTCACAAGAAGCCTGAAACTAATGTTTTTATCTTTCATTACAAGAAGTTATACACACTTTAATTTCATTAAGAGGAAGCTGGATATAGTCCAGGAGCTCAAACATATGCATCAGAGAAAGATGCAACAGCATTCTTAGAATGACTCCAAGAGACTTGAGTAACTTGTAACTGGGGCCACAAATACTGAGTAGCCTCAGGACACAGAAATTAATCACCTAACCTTTACAGATTTCCTCTGATTTTCATGAAAAATCCTAAAGTATATGCTTCCTTTACAATGGAAGTTAATGTTAACAAGCATGAATATATATTTGTATAAAGTTACAAATTATTTGAAAAATATGATATTATGGAGTTAAAAGTATCTAATGCATTTGTGTGTAAAGAGACAAATATTTAGCTGTATTGCTTGAGAAACTTATTCCTCCTAAGATATTTTGTTCAGTACATGAATCTTTGACTGTCAGCAACATCTGCTAATATTTCAACATCTGCTTAGAGCATCTTAACAAATAGCAAAAACTCTTATTTTTATGGGGTACTGACAATGTTGTACAGAAAGATGCAAAAGAGCTCAAGGAACATTTATGCATTTCATTGTCTCTGCTTGATAAAATAGCAAATATAAGAAGCATAAATATTTATAATGATTGATTTAAAAACATACCATTTAGCATCATTTTGGAAAAAAATCATAGCAGCTCTACAGTTCTTCATTGTAAGGCTCACAAGAATTTTTTGTATCATAAGATGAGGAAAATCACTGAAAAAAAAAAAAGAAAACTATTTTGAATTATTTTGTATTTTTTTTCAATCAGACATGCTCTTGGGATTCCTGTAGTGTGCACAAACACTGACAAGATTCAATGTGTACCTTCAAAGTGGCTTAAATTTTCACTTAAGATTTCTAACACATACTTCCTGTATGTGCTATGCTATGGGTAGATGACTAAACTATGTCCCCAAAAATGATATCCTACAGTAAGCTTAAAAAACCTAACTCTACCAAAGCAGTACCATCATACGGTTCTGCAAATCCACCTTCCCCTGAACAGTCTTCTGCATTACAGGGCAAGTTTACATAAAATTATGCCACGAAGACTCTACCTGCAGAGCACAGGAGGCAACTTCAGACATTCTTCCATTTCTTCCTCCAAACAGCAGGACAGTACCCATTTCATTATTGCCTCCTTTAATACAGAAACCAGATTTCTTTCACAATTACTCTGATCCATTCCTATGTCCAAATTTTCTGGCACTGAATAGGCAGACATCAGTAATGCTAAACAACATACTGCAGAACTGTAATAAAAAAAGGAACAGAGGGCATTTATGAGAAAAAAACAAATGGGTATTTGAGAGAGCAAAGTCAGTATTTTTGCACTTTTAGGGAGCATCAAATGCACAAACAACTTAATAGCATACATACTAGAAAACTCCTTTATTAGAACCTGCATTTTTAAAAGCCATATTTTTGCTAATACAGATGTTTCCTGTTTATTTTAAAGACTGTTTCCGGACACTAATTTCAGAATCAAATATATATTTAGAAGAAATCATACTTTTTAACTTTGAAAAACCAACCACATCTCTTTCAGTCTGATTTTACATTTTTAGTCAGATTTAACATTTAAAAAATGATTGCCTCTCCTCTTCCACCTCTGCTTTTACACTTATGCACATATTTACATCAGTTTCAAATGCTTAAAACACAGATGTGGCTAGTTCTTAACTACAAATGCAGCCGCAAAAACAACAATAATAATACTTTGAATAATGCACTGGTTTTGGTTACATAGTAAAAAGCATTGTGAATCAGACATGAAATAATATCTTTGCTTCCCGTTTTACCTTGAAGGCTTCAATGGAGGTCCTGAAAATATCTTCCAAAGTTCTTTATCTGTTACAACAAGGTTTCCTTGAATCATAGCTCCAAGTAACCCAAAGCTCTCCACTTCAATTTGCTGAAAACTTATGCTACGAATGGTAAGAGACCAAACTTTTGCCCAGGTTCTCTTGAGCTCTAACTTGTAGGTGCTTTTCAAATCAGTTTTCTGGTTTTGACACAAAGCTACCTCTTTAAGACACTTCAGCACATAAGGGGTCCTTTCTCCACGTCGCTGCTGAGGCAGTAACTGGTGAAGTATATTGAGTAAGGGAGGTAGCTCGCAGTTAGGAAGACTCATGGGATACTTTGATAGTAATCGAGTTGTAATCTGTAACCTTGAAAACACAATGTGAAGCAATCAATATGAAGCATACATAAATGTGTCTTCAAAAGTTAATGAACACTGTATTCTCTGATTGCCCTTTCACATTTTTATTTTCTAGTATTCAGCTGATTTGTTTATCATCAAAGGTTAAAGATTCAGCAGTTCTACTTTTTCACTTGGGAAGTCTGCCTGTCTAGCCTCACTACCACTAAAAGTTTCTTACAAGCTGACTTCATTGGCTTCTGAACATGAAAAAAAAAATTCAGACAAGAAAATTATTTTTGTCCTTCCGCTAGACTAGCTTGTTACACACTCTGACTCAGGAAGTGACTTCCAGGAAGAAACTACATAAAAATGACAACACTCAGCAAATATGAAAATCAAGATTCATCAAATGAACAAAAAGTTAAGCTGAGAATGGTGAATTTTGAAAGCATTTTGTTCATATCAATGGATGCAACTCTATAGTACTTCTTGGAGACTGCTACCTCTCCTCAGAACAGTGGGCTAACTTATCAGTCAGGTCCTAAACAGTCACTTTGTCTCAAGAGTGAGCATTAAACACACACCTTGCCGCTGCTCACAACCCAATTCACAAACAGCTAGAGTTCTAGTATCCTATACAGCAATTTCCAAGAAAAGTAAAAAAGGGAGGAACGGTGTAAAAAAGGGAGGAACAGTGATAGCAAAATCATTTAGTGTAATCTACTGAAGCTAAAAAGTCAACATTCTTGAGCTTAGGACTACGTTGGTAAGTCCTGGAAAATCCTAGGTATCTCTACTCTCTGCTAGATTCTTTCGCCTGTGGCAGCCAGTGGAAGATTATGAACAGTTCAGAAGTCCCTAATGTCAACAAAAATTCACCTTCATTGGTGTCCAAGCTAAGATGCCAGGCCGTGCACTTCAACAGTTTTTAGGCAAGGTACTAAGGCAAACTGCGAGAAGTAGTTCAGAACAGCCTAACTGTTAATGGTTGCTGTTCCATGACCCAGCCAGCTTAAGGCAGCAGTAAACCTCAACTTCATTTCCTAATACTCATGAGCTGGATGACACATTCACTTACATGAAGACTGGTAATATCTAGCACAAAAGACAGATAAAAAATAAGAGGCTGTAATATGTTATGCACTGCAACACAATTTACCAGATGCCATTTGTTATTCCTCAGAAAACCATACGTATCAAAATTTTAAAGCAAGAGTGCCAAAACCACTACTCGCTACTTTCCAAATGCTGTGATAATCTAAGCTTACTGCTTAGATATACAGCACGTGCAGACACCTAATTTGAAAGCACAACGTATTCAGGAAAATAATTTAACTTATTAAGATGTCTGTAGTGGTATTTGTTTCATGTAAAGATGTTATTACCAAGGTATGACATCAAAATCCTTCTGTGATCTTTGCAGGTTTTCTCGAATTACCTCCCAGTCTAGTTCAATCCTCCTGCGCTTGCTTGGTACTGTTTCATCACTGGACTGCGAAATGGTATACGACTGGGTAACTTCCAGAACTTTTGTATCCTCTGTAAATACCTTCATGAAGAGAAATTAGAAAGTAAACAAAAAAGAAAAATTGAAATGTCAAACTAAACTGGTCCATTTTTACTGTTTAAAGCCTCTTATGAGGCAATTAAGTGGTATTAGTTATAATTTCTTATTGCAACAGAGTTTATGCTTCCATTCTAATACGAAACACTAGTGAAAAATAGTATAATTTAAAAGTCCAAACACTTCTAACCTGCACAAAAACTAAAAACTAACACAACAGAGCACAGAAAAGGAACTAATACTTCAGTAAATGATCTTTAGGAAGTGTTAAAGACATATTACTTTAAAAAGGAAAATGTACAATACCATAAGTATATACATCAAATTTATATTCAGATAAAAATGTTACCTGATGACAAATATCAGCCATTAATCCAATCAAATTTTCCTTCACAGCAGTAGTTCTTGAGCCTGAAGAATACCTTCCTCTACTGCCTATGAGATTTATTTCATTCACCAGCAAATCATATAGGTTATGTAAGATACTTTGCCATTTTTTAGAGTCATATGCACCTGTACATGCAAGAAAAATTAAAAGATAACATGTGCCACTCACTTCATACAATATATAAACCTACTTAGACAATAAAAAATATAGCAAAAATCAGAGCAGAGCACACAAAACAACAAATGCAGGCCTGCAGAATAAGTCTTATAATGGAGAATGAATGAAGTAAAAAAGTGAAAAAACTTAAAAGATAACTTAATCATAGTATATAAGCATAGGGAAGAATTTTGAAATATTCAATTCTTTATCTAACTAGAAAGACTACAATGAAATGCAGTGGGTAAGCTATTGTATTGACTAATAGTAAACTCTTTGCCATTTGTAGTCAGTCAAAAATAACCATCTTTTTAAAAAAATAATGATGCTATAACCAAACTAGGCCATTACAGGCAAACAGAAATTACTGAGTGATGTTTTCTGGCCAGTATTATATAGTAAGTCAGACTGCAATCATTTCCTAACACTCATGAGTATATGATACATATGGCAATCTAAATTCAATCTGAACTACTATTCCCTTTGCCAAAGACTTTGTGCTTTGATTTAGTAATAACTTTAGGATAAAAACAACCAAACTTTACAGGACTTAATACAATTAATGCATACAATTTGCACACAGCGCATACAAATTGAAATTGTAATGCATACAATTTGAAAACTCATTTTCAGTGTAGATCTGTA